>NW_028141956.1:8282500-9530000 GCF_025532165.1 Camponotus vicinus
ATTTGTTAACGATAAGTCAACATCGCGCGCGCAAAATATGGAGGTTGTGATATTTAATTTCTCGCTGACATAATTGAAATATTTAACATGCCAAAATAATATCATACATATATTGCTTTTATATTTCTCAAATGGATTATTAATAAAAGCTTAATGTATCGCTTATCGTTACTTGAAATATTTGACGCCGGGTGTCGTTTATTATTTCGATCCGAAATTAGAAGCAATCCAAGCATCGTTGAAGAAACAATTATCGCTCTTAAGACGGCGATAAAATAATGTTTCATAACTTATATCCTTGGTCGCGTCGATTTTTATTGTTTGAAATATATAAATATCGCGAAATATTTGTTTTAACATGTAGCATGCTTACGTCACAATACTTGGCGTCCTGACTGTTTATACACAGTCACCTTGTCATTCACGTGACGACACCCGAGTAGAGAGGTAATTACACAAAGATGCGTGTAACGTCGTATTATTTCGCTAAATACGATCAGGTACGACACAGTACGTTAAAACGCGCAAAACGCGATTATTCTCTACGCACAGATTATCCCGCGAATGATTAATTTCCGACGCTTCATAAAAGTACCGAGATGACGTGTCGCATTATCTCTGGAAGTACATGATTATTACAATTGTCCACTCGCGTAATTAATTGATTTTCACGACTGTAATCGAAGACGTCACACCTATTTATGGAAGATAATTCGCGTTACTTATTCTCTTGATGTAAGATTCGAAATGATAAAAGACGAGAATTATAAATTCTTATTTCACTTGTGCGATATTATGTGGTTAATAATTGTTTTTCGAATGGTAATTGATTTTAAAAATATGTTGCATGGCATTTGTTGTAGATTCTAAATAATTAATTTGCTAATCATTTATGGACCGAAAATAAAATATCGCTAATAAAAATATAATAATATATGAGTGATTCCACGAAAAAATGATAATACGTATCGTTCATTATTAATTTGGAAAAAAATTAACAAATAAATTCTCTTAAATTATAGAATTAGTGTACTATCATTAGAAAGCAGTGAATAATCAATTTTAATACTTGTAATTAAGACTTGATCATTAATAAGCTTACTTATATATTTATTGAAAAAATCAATTAATAATAGAGTAACTGTTTCAATTAGTATGTGTGAACTTTGAATATACATATATATACACTATATACAATAAATATACAATATTTATGCATATATATGCATATTATGTAGATATATTTTATATTATATAAATATATTATATAAATTATATAAATATACTCACTGATTTGTTTGATGAAATTTCATGCTACTGCTTTAATCAATGACACAGTTTCACTAATTCAATTTAAGAGAGGAATATTCTACATAAATTTATATTTCTCGTGATTAAATATTTCGTGATTAAATATTTCGAGGTATTAACGCGAAATGACTCTTACACGCTATGTTTGACTTTGTATTTTAAAATGTTTAGTTCTCTATACGTTTCTGTTTATACACCACGGTCGCTTTGTTGTCATTCCTATGGCAAGACTCGAACGGGCAGGTCGCGAGTCGTTTCGTATATCGTTTTATTAATCGAGAAATAATATCATTTCTTCTGATTATATTACAATCCGATATATTACAATTAAAAATTAACAATTTATAAGAATATCAAGCGTGTCGAAAGCTATTTATTATAAATTATGATGTAATTAAATTCATGATTAAAGTGATAATTAAATTGTAATATATATAACAGCAATTTATTAATATTATATATATATATTAATCTATTTCAAGGTTTTTATATATTCGGAATGTATCACTCTTTCAATAATGAATTTCGAGTATATATTTTCGGTCTATATTGATAATTCATTACGTTTAATTAGCTTATAATATTTATTTCGCTTAGTATCGCGCAGTATTAAATTAAAATTACGCTACATCTTTCAAAATTTTTTATTAATAAAATATTATGAAAATATGAATATATTTCAAGTCAAATAGTATTGCTATGCATTATATAATTAACAAAATTAACGTAGTCACGTAATTAATTAATCACATAATAAAAAAATCAATGTTTCAATTCGACGTGCAAAAATTCGTTTGTGCATCAGCGTTTGATTGATTAAAAAATACGTATTTTGAGGCAAAGAGACAATATATTTTTCAATATTACATTTTGCAGATATTTATCTTTTTCAATTTTAATTCATATATTTATATTTATTAATTTATAATACAAGATTCTAAAAGTTTTAGTAAAATTAAAAGTGTATATTTTTTTATTATAACAAATGTAACATTACCGCTGAATGTGACGCGTGTGTAAGTTGCGTGTTTCGAACAATCATAACTTTGTGCGGTGTAATTTTCGTGTCGTTTTTATCGTTTCATCAATATAATAAAGTGTGCATCGTGCGTGCGATTATCATATTCTACTAATTAGTGTATTTTCGCGAGTGAGTGCAACGTAAACGCAACAAATCCTGATAACTTGAGAGAACGAGAAGACTTGGAGGGCATCGAGCAACAGCACAACAACTATGCAGTGAGTAATAATTTATTTAATTTATTATTTATTATTTCTTATTCGTTTATTAATTGTTATTAATTTAATTAATTATTCGTTTATATCCGCGGTATTGATATATACTCTAAATCATCGCATAATTCATAGTGCGTATAAAATGTTTCAGATTTTATATTGATACATTTCAAAAACATTTACAGTAAATTATTTATATATAATATATTTTCACATATATATCCAAATACATATATAATATTTCAATATTGTTTAATGCTACGCTTAAAATACTTTTAAGTAATGAAAGGACTACAGACAGAATAGCTGGCAGGAAGCTGCTAATGCTCGATGCATTAACGGCTGCTGTAATTTAATTTGATGAGCAAAAATGTAACGCTACATGTATAGTTTGCTAGTCTATATGGTATATGAAATAAAGTGGGATAATCAGGAAAGTATTCTTGAAAAAATACGACAGCGATTAATATGACAAGTGAATAGTGCACTGATTTTAATAATTTCTAGCGTACGTATTAACGGTCTTTTTAGCAAAACGATCGATCTTGGTATTCAAAAAACTCGGTCATAATTAGTGCTAATATTTGTCGTTACATCATATATTTAGCACGTGTAAGCGCGATTCACTACTCGGCGTTAATAAAAGACGAGTTTCGACTGTCGACATGTTCGTCGATCTATTTTTTTGTCTGTTTTATCATAAATATCACATGCTACCGTTCGTAATAAAAATGGCATGCAAATCCTTGATCCAGCTATATCTCGGCGTTTTGATAAAAATAAAAAATTATTATCAATCATCCATTGCAGAGGTAACTGTACGGGGATCGATTCAACAAAAAATATTCGATTATCAAATAAATAAATAAACATTCTAAAGTACTGTTTACGCCTGCGCCGGATAGAATGCTCAAAATGAACGTATTATTACACGATGCGAAATATGTGACTTTACTGACTGAATAATTTGCAGTTTTCTTAATTATAAAATTTTCCATTGGAAATATCCACTTATTCTTAGTCCTTGTGTCGCGTGATTCAATATTCCAGCTATATTGGTTTTCAGTTTGTTAAGCAATTCTAACTTTCCTCGACATCATTATATGCATCGTGATAATCACGTCATACGTACATACTAAGAGAATAGAAAAATAATAGTCTAATAGTCTAATAGTCTAATATAGATAAGAGCTATTATTTAAATAGTCTAATAATTTTAAATAGTCTAATAGTCTAATATAGATAAGAGCTATTATTTTTCTTATTCTATTAATTTTATATAAAACGAGTTCACATATATATATACATGTGTGTACGATTATTAGAAAAATAAATTACCAATGTGACAATATTAATCGTCGCAATCTTTAAATATGTGAAATTAATATATCTTATATAAATTTGAATATTATTTATATACTTATTTAAAACTTCTGATGATTCCGTATTAATTTTCAACGGCTGAATCATGAATATCGTAAGCGCTCGAAATTTACGGCTTGCAAAATATGAGCTATATTATAGTGTTGCTATTTGATAGAGGCGACTTCCGGCAAGGCAGGCCATACGCGTCCCTAGTAACAAAACCGAACCATAGACCGCTGAGCGGGGGTCCCGCGATATATCTGACAAATCAAAGAATGTACGCGGAGCGAGCCCTTTCGATTTCTAGGTAGGAAGAAGGGTGCGCCGAAGATTCGGTTATTATGATGAAAGAAAGGGTCGATCCGATTGGGCATGGTATCGGGATCCAGGTCCCCGGAAACAGGTAGAATCCACGGCAGTGTCCCAGATTTCCCTTTTCACCCTTGCAGGCCGTGCATAAATCGGCGGACAAACGAAGGTGCGGGGCGACCTTTTAAAGACCGCAACGTACTTTAATTGTATCAGCGAACTGAAAAGGTACAGCGGAGATGAGAGCTCGGGGGGAAGAGGAAAAATTGGGGCGAAGAAGGAGGGAAGGGGCTCATCGTGTATCATGTATTTTAAGGTATTTGGGTCATACCTGTGAGGGGTAGTACGGGCACTGTTTCTATTATTGTCTCAAAAGGGGCGCCCCTTTTTTCCTTCTTTCTGTTTCTCTCCATGAGTCCCCGGGAACCCCTTATCCTCCTCCTAAGTCAGCATCATGGAGAGGAACCGATCCGCGTATTCATTCCGTGGGCCACACCGTGCGTCGAGCGCATCGAGAATGACATAGTTCCCGCGGGATATATCTGTCTAGGCCAGTCGGGCATCAGGACAATGGCCCGAATTAAGGGTGTTTATGTGTGGGGCATGAATGTGGGAATAACTAGAACGAAAAATAGAGAGATAGAGAAAAAAAGGGAAAGAGAGAGAGGTGATGTGCGCGGTTGACTGTCGCAGGTAGGCTAATATCGACGAGAGATTCCACGGTCTCGTTATTTCAAGCAAAGATCTAGATGAACAAGGATACGAATAAGAGGGAAAGGGAAAAAGGTAATAGTCTTCCCATGATTCACGAAATCAAAGGTCGTGATTCGACGGTTGGTCTTCACAATCTGATGGTCGATTTTATATTTTTCAGCGGCGGCTTCCGGTCCGATACAGGCCCCCGCCGAGCCCCCTACGTTATTTCTCTTGCCTTTCGTTTTCTCTCTCTCTCTTTCTCTTTCTCTTGAAGGAAGACAGGTATCCTCGGTGTTCAAAAGGGGTGACAAGTGTACCAGGTCTTTACGAATGACGCGGGAAGGTAAGACCTGTAACGGGCGCGAATCTACCCTCCCGGCGAGAAATTTGAATTTGAATCCTGTTCGCGGTCGGTCGCGTGCGGTCACGGATCCTAAAATTTGCATATGGCCGACACGTGAAAGGGGATGACGAAGTGGAGCGCGCCTTTTGTGAATGGCGACATGCTCCAGCGCGCTGAATCTCGAGGACTAGATCGCCGATGCAGAAGCTTTGTCCTCGCGCGCGACGGTTATTTCGATCGAGCGGGGATGTGATTTCTGCGTTCGCACCTTTGTCAACCGGTGATAAAATTTGTGCGTTTTTCGAAAGATGCATATTGCTTGAAATCACGTTTCGATCACTTGCAATCAACAACTTCATTTTATACATCTCACACACAGAGTACCTAAAATAAATATATTTTAAAATATAATTTATGATTTAAATTTATGATTTATAATTTATAATGACAAATATTTAAAATAATCGGAATTGATATTTTCTTAAATAATCAAGACATCAATGGTTTCCGAGTTACAATTAAAAGAATAATTATTTTAAAAGAATAATTATTTTCACTGATTAAAAGAAGGATAAATCGTACAAGATAAATGTAAAAAAAAATAGACGTGTTATGTAAAACGTTTTTCTCATTTCCCATACAAGGAGCTCGAGCACTCATCATACAATGTAAATAAATCATTCGCTCAAATACCGTATGATAAAGGTATCGTCGCATCCGGCTCGTGTCGCTCGGTCGAAAAATTTGAATATTTTTTTGCCGTCTACACGAGCCACGTATTTTCCATCCAGCTCGTTTCGAACCGTATAGCGATTCCCGATGTGCAGACACGTGTCCGACGAAACGTCGATTCTAATTCTAATCTCTGCGCAAGACGGATTTGAATATTTTTCTCTTGCCGACGCCGATCCTGCGACGCGGTCTTGTCGCGCGTGCTCGCGCGTCCAGGATGTAACCGAGGACACGCGACCGCATTTGAATCACATTCGAATTCCGCCACGAGCCCACCGGCGATTTGCATCGTTTCTGATTTCCACTCTTAGAATTCAGCGCGCTGCTTTGCATGATTTGTTCGCTTCTTAGAGGCACGAGTCTCTTCTCGTCGGGGCCTCGAATCTGCCTCGGATGCAGAAGGGATGTTGCATAAGTAAGTTCCGAGCATAAAAAAATGGAGATTTATGTAATGTACACAGGGGTCGAAAAAGTATTGGTATAAAGGTAGAATAAAAGAAGAAGTCTGTTTGGAAAATTTATCTAGAAAAATAATCACATTAAATTAATTATATTTACACCCAAATACGATCTTTGAAAAATTACTTTATTCTTATTTAATATCTATATTTAAACGTTTTTTATTTCAGATCTTTTTATGAAAATTTTTCCGTATAATTTAATTTACTTATTATTATATCTTTATATTATATACAAATTTTCATAATATTTATTTTTCTGTGACTCAAATAATGATTTGAGATATTTATATGTATGCAACAAATAAAAATATCATAAAATTGTGTTAATTGTCTTACTTAAAATACGATCTAGAGTAGCGCAGATTTCGATAACGTCGTAAAACGTCTCGATTCAAATCCACCCGAGCTATTGAAAGTGTAGAAGGTCGTAAACGAAACGTTCGACCCTTCTCCCTTCTCCCCGATTTTAATCGCGCCCGTTGACGTCGCTCGGGATTTCATTTTCGTGCGAATGGGAAAGAAGGAGAACGCGACTAGTTCACGAGACATAGCTTGCTACAAAAATTTCGCGCGATCAATGGGGTCCGGGTTACAAACCGTGAATGTCTCGAGTTTCGCGGACCGGCCTCTCTCTCCTTTCTCTCTCTTTCCTTGTCGTATACGGGGGGAATCTCTCTCTTTCGCGGGGGATTCATCGATAGCAATAACTGTCGATCGATCGCGCGATTTCGCATCTCCGCCCGTTCTCCTGCGACCCTCGCAGGCGAGATCGAGCCTACCTTGACTAGTCTGTTCTCGGATCTTTTCTCCACGGCGATTTTTATCGCGTTAACGAAGTTCCCGCGCGCCGTTTTACAACCGGCACGGAAGATCGCCGGATGACGATAGTAATAATTGTCGTGCGTACGACCGATCGATCGGCCATTTGGGCGTTCCTCCGAGGTCGCCTTCGCGATATTCCACGGGGCCCCCCCTGCTTTAACGGCTGCGCGGTCCACGGACGCTGTTTCTGACGAGTATGGAAACCCGTGGGTGACAATGATAATAATTGTACGGTCGTACCTGCATTCGAATGGAGTTGCCGAACGACGTTGAGAGCCCGCGACGCGCCGATTTTTGCGACATTACGGAAGGGCCGTGTGTTTATCCCGGCGAGATTCGTGGGTGACAATAACGATTTTAGCTTTACGGCGGGCATATTGACTCGCGATGTTCGTCTGTGACACGTTGTACTTTATGCGCAATACGACAGTTACACGGAAACAGGAATATATAGCAGTGATGCGCACAACCATTCTCTTGCGCGGAAGATAAAGATAGATTTATTTTCGAGCGGCGAACATAAAAATCTCAGACATTAAACGACATTTTATTTTGTCTTAATAAAATTATTTTCCGCAATATTCGTGTATTTTCGTACGCTGTACATCGACGTAAATAAATACCTACAATCTAAATATGTGTAAATAAATCAATAAATTCAACGATGCATTTTCTTTTTGGATTTTAATTGGCAACTTTTTAATCAAAATTTTTTTGAATATAATCCTCTGTCGTTCTTTGTTTTCGTGACACCTCAGAAAATTAAAACTGCTCAGTCAAGCATCGTTACGCGGTGTCCTTATTTATAACGGGCACAACGTGCCTCGGCATAACGGATTGTTATGGTTTCATCTGCATTCTCTGAAAGAGAGAGTAGGTCCCTGTCAAAAGAGCGAAAGTGTGGAGGATAATGCAAAGCGGATGAGAGTGAAAAATCAAAATGATGCAAATGATCGGCACGGCTTGGCACGGGAACTCGGGCGATATTCAAATTTCGAATGGTCGCGTGTCGTTGAAGACGGCTGCAGATTTATGCGGATGGCACGGCTTTATGTTGTGAGATAATAAAATTAGGAACGACGCGCTGTATCTCGTCGAAGGATGGTCGGATGTTCGATTATGTAGCTCAATAAAACGGATCGCTTTTGCATCTTCGATGAAGGGGTTCCGATGTTGGAAGGTAAAGGTACACACGGCGACACGTGGGCCTTCAACGGCGACGACGACGACGACGATGACGGTGATGAGGACGGCGACGATGACGGTTGAAATCGATGCAAATGGTCTGCGCGTCCGTGACGAATTTCGAATTATGTTTCTAGTTTACGATCGTGCGCGGCGGCACGCCTCATAAATATTTATTAGAAAATATATTTGTCCGTAAATTCGTAAATCTATCTTATCAAACGCTCGTCACCCGAGCGAACAGCGAAGCTTGATACGATCGATAAAAAAAACTATTGACTTTTCCCGCTTTTTAAACGGATCATGGATATCAAAATAACGATAAAAATTGATTTGCTGTGACAAGTTTGTCTTTTCTTTTATTATAACAGTACTCTTTTTAGTCATATTTCGAATTTTTTTTTCTCATGATTGTAAAGTTAATTAAATAATGTAAAATTTTAGAAATTCTTTTTCGTAATAATATGAACATGAAAATAAGTGGGCATATAAATTCCTTTAAAATTAAATTGATTATTAGAATATTAAAAAAGTTTTCAATATATAGTCAGAAAAATAATAAGACAATTGATAGACAGCATTAATAAATATATCTACATTCGACTGTTATCAATGTCATTTGAAGCAGCGATTTTACTATCACTCGTTTATCACGAAATATCTCCAATGGAATAAAAAAAGTCGCAAAGAGTAAGTGCATTTAAGAGATGTGCAATTTCGATAAACACTTCTAGTTCTTCACGCTCACTTAAAAGAGGAAAAGACGGTATGATGTGGGCGAGCGAAACGATTTTATAGGCTGGACTACAATGCGACATTTGTAGCTTCAAGTCTCGTAGAATCGGTGATATAACACGGACGTTCATCTGGCAAAAAAAGTTGCGGCGAATCACGAAGCTCGAACAAGATGTATTCGCTGTTTCCGCGGTTATATTTTTTTAACGGAACAGCGATGACGGAGACGACAAAAAAATTTACATTACTAATCTTAAGGGTTTTAACTTTATATATTGTGATTATCATATTTCCATTTGACAATAATGTTTTTTTTTAATACGCTTCCATATTCCAATTCTTTTGTGTGGTATGTATGAAAATTTAAAATAATATAATTTAAAATAATAAATAAATTACATTTATGAAATTTGCAAGACTCGATAAATATATGTAAAATACAACTTTCGATAATCAAACATATCCCAAAGTGATATCTGCGATGAGGATATTATGCAATGCGTACAAAAATTTTCAGTCCCTAAAGTGTATCAGAAAAAATTGATAAAACATCTTAAGATTCGAAGGTTCTCTATATTAGCATTAGATATCTTCGTTCTTGAGATAATCTCAGTCAGTTGAATGTCAACATGACTGACTACGCATCACAATGTCTAGCGTGTCATATTTGCATCAGAGAGATTATCATCTGAATATTCGATGTTTCGAAAATAAGAACTAAAA
The DNA here is from genome assembly GCF_025532165.1 of Camponotus vicinus. NCBI lineage: Eukaryota > Metazoa > Arthropoda > Insecta > Hymenoptera > Formicidae > Camponotus > Camponotus vicinus. Next base: position 8,292,419 of record NW_028141956.1, read on the forward strand.
CATAGAACTTGGTTGGTGAAATATGAATCTATACTCGAGTATTCGAACACTTCCGCATACTCTCTCGTATTTCGTAAATTAAAACTTTAGGAAAATGGCACGTATAATATACAATCGCATTGGTGTCGGTACTCTCTTGGGGAATAAGTAATTGTCTAACAACGGCAAGTCTCTCTACTCCCGCGATCGTCGTTTACAGTTTTGCACCATGCAAACGGCCTCTTGAAGCTTTACGGATTCTAAACACGAGACTCTGTGGAGTTTCTCGTAATGCTCCTCGCGATGCGTTATTATTTATTTTCGCCTTAGTAAAGATAAATTTTACCATGTCGATAAAAGTTGTACGGTTAAAAAATTTCTGTACCGCTAATAAAATTTCTTATATAATTTTTACTTTAATAACAAACGTAATTAAGCTATCAAATATATCATATGTTTCAATTTTAATTTTTTAATTTTGTGCATGTGTATATGTGTGTGTCTAGGAAAGATAGGAGAGTAAATAATTTTTTAATAATTCTAATAATTCTCTATCTTTAGCGAGTGCGCGAAAAAAATGTTATAAATGTTATAAAAAAAAGTGTATAAATTAGTAGGCATACACAAACGATGATGGCAATACTATTGCTAAGATTACTGATAAAATTTCGAAAAAGATTGCAAAAATTACAAAATATATAATAATGAAATAAATCGTATAATAATATTATATGAAAATAATTGAGATAAGTATAATTAGAGAAATAATGTAAACAGTTATGACAAATTAGATGAAGAAAAGAAAGAGAGAGAAATGAAATATGTCCTGAAGAGACAATTACATCTGTTCAAATAAAATTATAATATAATAATAATCCGTTAATTATATGTCTCTATTACGTTATATGGAGAAACGAATGCAAAATTATCTCAATGAAGTGAAAGTTCCGTTGATGTAGATGAAAGGAACGCGACAATTGTACCTTCAATCTTCTCTTCATTTTAATACGCACGTATACACGTATGTGCGATGAGAAACGCATATAACTCAAATGTCAATCGATGTATCATTCATATCATATATTTTTTCTCAATTAAATCTAATTAAGTAAATAAAGGTACCTGTCAATGCATACATGCACCTGTTGCAAATAATTTTGTAATCGCGCATAATTATATGCGATCACATTTGCGTAGATGTGTGTATACCTAGTGGGAAGATTCGACATTAGCGTAAACTAAGAGATTTAGTTTTACTCCCTTCACTTCCTTCTTTTCTCTACTAAAAGCATTGTGCAGCAATCACATGTAACGTTCGAAACTATTGATTGATAGATAGAAAGAGGCTTGTCTCTTCCAAAGAGAAACCTAAATATAAAGAGAGAAAGGTAAACAAAAATTTGAAACGCGATAATTTTTTTTGAACGCGGATGCGATGGTCTTTCGGATGCACTTATCTTACATTTTGGTTGATCCTATCTCATTCTCCAAACATTTTCTGTCCTTGACCACGCATGTGGATCCAAATGTTATAGTATTGTACAATTATTTAGACCGGCATTCCATGGTTCTATCACATTTACACCTACAATTTCAACTTGCTTTGGAAAGATAACACATCCTTCACTTTTACATATGTGTACATCACATTGCAACTTGGATTAGGTTCAGTATAATGCGCGGTCGTGCAGCTTTGGGGGCCCGGAGGCGCTAACATGAAAATCGTATGATAATAAGGGTACCGCGGCTCCTCCAGCATGGGGTCGAATAGTGTAGGAGCCCAGTAAGTCTAGGTTTCTTCCTAGTATTAGCGAACCGGAGACTAGAATGGGAGAGGCGGTCAAGGAGAGGGGCACTAGGCGAGGCGCGGAACGGGTCGGGGATAAGGAGGAAGAGAGGACTCCGAGGAGCCCTCTCGAGGAGAGTCCGTGGGCTCGCGTGCCTCTGATAATTATACGCTCGAACTCGAAGAGAGAAAGAAGAAAAGAGACAGTGCGACAAGAAGAGAAAGGAAGGAAGCGAAGAGAGCGGGAGGAGCGGAGAATATCGAGTCTGCGGTTCGACAGGGTCGGAGTTGACCGGCGTCTAATCGATTCGCCGCCTCGACATGGAAATTTCTTCGAGGAGCCCGCAGGGCTACCCTTCTTCTACAACACCTACCATCTCGCACAGAGCTCCTTCGCGGTCTTCGCCGTTCCTCCCGTTCCCTCTCTCGTCGCATCCGTCTTCTCTGACCGCAGGTTCGATGATCTGACGATGACGTACTCGTTGCACAGATTAACGCTGCTCCAAACGTTTCGTGATCTCGCACTCGGACGATGGATGTCAATCAGTTGGTCCGTTCCGTTAATTGACAGGTTGGCAGTATAAACGGCTCAAACGAGGCACAGATGTTTTCAGAAAAACGTAATTAAACTTCATTTGCGTGCCGAGAGACAACGCCTTGTGTTGGATGCGAAGCAATTTTATAATCTTCTTCTTTGACTTTGAGGCATATTTCCAGTTTTAGTATCCGTGATAGAATGTAAACAATTTTACTTATTTAATTTTTCTTATTTATATAATCAAAATCCTTTTAACAATTGTTAAACAAGTAACACATGATATTTTTTTGTGATTAAAAAAATTAGTATTTATTTATAATATATATAAAATAATTTAAATAATATATTAAGTAATATATTAAATAAAATACGTAATAGATTATTCATAATGTACTTACAAGTTCGTGGTTTTCGAAGCTATTTAATTATCTAATACTTATTTTTTGTTTGTTTATATTTTATTTTTAAAAGAAATATAAAAGTTGAGACGAAGAAAAAGATGACTCACGCTACGAATCATACAAAGCATAACTCTACATTTTTATTTTACTAATTTTGAAGTCTCCAATATTTCTTGAAATAAACTTCCGCAGTAAAACGAAAAAAACATTATAAAGTACCCATCTTCTTGTTAAGTAGCGGTATGATTACAGGAATAAACTAGCGCTTCGCGTCGCTTAATCGATCCGCTTTCTTCGAATTCTCAGGCTTTAAATACCTCATTACGTTTTGCGAAGGTTTACGAGCCGCGCTGTCCCCGATTAAAATGAGCGCAATGAAACAAACGCTTTTAAAGTCACGAAGGCCATTTACATTGTACATAACGAATTTCGTGACTTCGCCGCGAGCACGAAGGAATGAAGACAAGGCGGCGCGCAGCCCTTAAAGTTACACCAACGAAACCCCTATGAACACCAAACGTTTTCCAAGTAATATTATAGTCCACAATTAAAGCGCAAACTTCAAATAGATATTAAAACATTCTGTCGCTCGCGAACCAAGTAATTAAACTTAAATATAATATTCTTGAAAGATTAATTCAAACTAATTTTTATTTCATTCAAATGCACTTTGTAATGTTAAATCAAGTAACTCATTAATTAAAAAAAAAAGCGCATAAAAGTCTAATTTAAATTGATTTTATCGTCAGTCAATTATTTCATATAGTACCTTTTGAATAAGGTATTGAGAAGATCCTTATATCGTATATAAAAAAATCCTATATTTCGTTTCGCCTGAAAACCACTGTATCAAGCGTACTTCCGCCGCGATCGTGAGAGTATTTGATCAAACTTTCGACGCGCGAAGACAAAAACTGTCTCGCGTGCTGGCTAATCGAGCGTAACGTCAGAAAGGCATCGGGCGACACCGGGGGCCGATCCCACGCGTGGACGTTTACGCGGAAATCGGAAACAAGGTTCCGGGACAGTAGTGTCAACAGATTTGTCCCCTTTCCTCCCCCTCCTCTCCCTTCGATAGGTCCCTCGTCCGGAGGAAGTAACGGAGCGGAGATCGATCAGAAGTGAGAGGAAAAGAGGGAACGTGGAAGCGGGTTGACTCGGCGGTCGAGCCAAGGGTGGATTCGCGATCAAATATTAAGTCTTATCTGGCGCCGTTTTACCCAGAAGTCTCCTTTTTCCCTCTCCTACCACCCGCTTTCCACAACGTCCCTCTCGCTCTCGCCGCCTAATTATCCCCGCCAGTTTTCCTCGTCGATTTCACCGCACCCTTCTCCTATATATTCCCCTCCCCTTTTCTCTCTCTCTCTTTCTTTCTCCTCCGGACACTCCCGTATCGTAGCCGCGACCGATCGGTGAAACCACACACGTTGGGTATAGAATACATAAAAGTACCTAGTTTCTTCCTGCTTCGACTTTATCACGCTCTTTTTCGTCTCTCTGTCTCTCTCTCTCTCTTTCTACCTTTCCGGCACGCTCTTACCTTCGATCGCCGGACGTTAATAGCCACCGCTAGCCTTGCCACTTCTTTCGCCGTCACCGGATCGTAATTAAGAGCCGGGCAAAGATGGTGCGAACGAAAGACATTGCGTCTTGAGAAGAAGTTTTTCTTGGACATAAAGAGTACGACGTAGTAAACGCGAGGTGGAATATTTCGGGAATAGACAATTCTCGTGTAAATAAGACAATACATATTCATTATGGGTGTTCCCGTATTTTGAAACTTCATCGTGCGAATTCATATTCGTGGAAAAAACTTCATATTTTTGTGTTTCACCGCGAGTGAAACGTCATGTCGCATTAAAAATGAAAACTATATATGCGGCATGACAATTGAACTGGTCAATGCACTCAACGATATAGATTATTAACATATACTCTAATATACGAGGTTCAGACGCGTCGCTCCAATTTTTTACGAAACATTTACAACATATCTGGCGCAATTGTAGTGTAGGTTATTGACTTTAGAAAATAATAAAAATAATAAGATCCTAATACACACGTACATACCATTTGCAAATACTTCACTGAAGATAATGTGTCATACAATACTAAAATTTCGCGTGTTGCTTAGATATATGCATAATATATTCTACATATTATTTTACGTCTATATCACTATAAAAGTTTAAATGTGAAGAAGAGAGAACGAAAGAATTTGCCATAATAATTATTATTTAATATTCAAATACTTGCTTATATGGAAAGTATATTCGTTTCATATTAAAATTGACATTTCTTCATGTTTAATTGTAAATTTTTAATTTGAATAAATTGAGAAAGACAGTAGCAAATTTACAGTATGAAAATAATCTAGAAAAGAATATAAAATAAAAAAGAGAGAATAAATAGCAAACGTCACTAATATAATTGGACGTGTGCTTGTCCAAAATTATTCCAACTTACATGACAAATTTGATAAAAAATTAAATTATGCACATATTTTAGTTATCAATTTTATCTTATTTATCTCTTTTACACAATTAAACAGATAAAATAAAACAAGATATCAAATAAAAAACAGCATAATATTGTATATAACTGTGCACTTATATCTTTTGTTTTGCCTATTTAATTTCATGCTATCAATGCAGATGTTTTGCACTATCACTACCTTTCCTCGACGTACATTTTTGGATCGTTCGTTTCATTCAACCAGAATTGGAATCGCGTATTCGGGGGAAATAAACGATATGACTTGGTCGGAGGGGTCGTTGGAGAGAAACGAAATAGAGAGATGGCAGTGGCGTCCTCGTTATGCGAAAACGAGGGCGAAAGCGTTTCGAGGATTGCGATTCGATTGAAAATTCTTTTGGGTTCCCGAGATGCTTTTGCGTCTCGAGATTGGTCGGCGCCAGTGGAAAGAAAGTTTTTCCCTAATGACCGAATCGAAGTGGTAACCGTTAATTTGGACCAGCCCGACCATCCCCGTACAATCGTCTGCCCATCGTCCCTTCCTTCCTTTTTCCCCTTCATCACTCGCCCTGACCCCTCGCCATGCTCATAGGGTGACCCAGAAAAACAATACCAAGCTTGCTCGAAAGTCGATCATCTTCGTAGGAGAATCGATAAGGAAAAATCAATATATTCGCGATTTTATATTAAATTATCTGCATTTTATGCAAAGTTATTTCTTCATTAAGAGTAAATAATACCTTGTGTAATGAGAATTATAGATTATTATAAATGAATACAAAAAATATCAAAATATACACCGATGTAGCACGAAAGTGTATCACGTTTTGATCTTTTATTCTGCTCGAGTAGTCAACCGATGTACTTCAATGTTATGTCGCTAGAAACCGCGTGTACAACTAATTCTTCCTATGCCATAAATACGCAAATATACCATGTAATCGATATCGAGCGACTTTACACGCGGCAGGGAAAGCACAATTGGAAAGCTGTATGGCCGTTCGTTTGTAATTTACACGTGCGCGAGTGTCGGCGCAGGCGACATGGCGATGGTTTCTGACACGGCATATTTATACACGCGAGCATCCCAGTTGCATTCACTTATCATTAAAGATCCAACTGACGAGCCAATAAGCGCAACTTGGAGATTGTGTGTAATGGGTACAAGTCTCGAATTTACATTTCGCGCGACTGTTACAGAACGAGATATGACACTAACAAGAAAGCCACGATATCTTCCTCTATCTCTTGGGCATCGTCTTCATTACACGATTGTATCTATCTTGCAACGCTATTTATATAAATACCAGGATCAATGGCGTAATATCTCTCAGGAGAATAATTAGATTAAACATTGTACGATCTCATCTGACACATCAGATACATTTCAGATTTCTATTTTTGCTGATTTGGATATGCCGCTAATAAAAGGCGAAAGCTCGTATTCGTATCACGAATTTAAAAATAGATCCCGCTCGTAATTCTGAATTTTATTTATGTAATGTTAATATGTTTTTTTCATATTTTGTTTTGTTTTGATGTACACTAGGATCATTCATCTGATCATATTTAGCAAATACATAATATAAATACATAATATAAATACGAGCAACATTTTTTTGGAAAAAAATTATTTAAATCTTATGGTTAGATTTATTTATTTCGTTTTGACATAAATAAGCTGATAAAAGTTTCAGATTGCCCGTGACAAAAACGTTATTACATAAAGCAATGCAACAATTGCACAATATAAACATAGCGCAAATGTGAAAAAAATGAAATAAGAAAAGCGGCCAAATCTTGAATCGCAATTCTCTCTCAAACACCAAGTATCGTCTTGCTAAGAAGAAGCTAAGGATAGCCCGGGTCGAGGGTGATTTCTGGAACGGGATGGTGCGGTGGCGGCGGTGAAGGAAGCGGAGGAAGACGCGCATTCGCGGATAGAAAAGCGAGAGAAAGAGAGAAAGAGAAAGGGAAGAAGAAGAGAGGCAGCCACCTTTCTCCGGGGGTGGCCGAGGCGCTCTCGCATTCTTTTTACCGAGCGAACCGCCGCCGGCGGAGGCAGCGAGAGCGTCGCCTATCGATTTTTACTTCTAATGAATTCGAGCTAAAAACCACTCTCTCCCCTCGCATGTCCCCTCACCCTTCCGACCGCGACCGCCACTCTCGTGCTTAGGCCACGCCGCCACCCTCTGTTCCACGAACCACGCCAATCACTGCGCGGCATAATTACACCGCCAAGCCACGCGTGCGACTCTGACGAAGTCGTGTTTCTTAGCCTCCGTGCATTGCAGTAAAAAAGAAAAGAAATAAACAGAAAAGAAAAGGAGAGAGAGAAAGAGAGGATGATTGGGCCGGTGGTTAAAGGGCAAATAAGGATGCCAGGGGCGAGTATTGTGGCTTAAGGGTAAGTCACTTAATTATTTTCTATCGTTGATTCTAATGGATCTAATACTATGAGTTTGACTCGTCGATCGTAGTTTTAATAGACGTGTTGGAGATTGTAATGTTTAGACCAAATTTTAAACTCCAATAGATATAGCGAAAGAGTTAGAGTCATTGCTTAACCATTAAATATATATTTTGTTAGGTTGGTGCCAGTTTAAAAATAGATAATTCATTTACATATATTATTATTAAACATACTTTCTTAAATTTACAGGAAAAATAAGATTAATGAAGAATTTATAAAACTTATAAAATATTATAAGTAAGAATTATAAGAAATGTTTCTTTTTCAAAATTGAAGATTAAAATTTTAACTTTTTTCAAATATATTTTAGGGAAAAAGAGAGAAATATAATCTAAATAAATATTTTAAAATATTCAATTTTGCATATAAATTCAACGTTTTAGATTTTCATAATTATTAAGTAGATACATCAAATAGATTATTTCTAGAAAATTTAATAATTAATTAAATTTAATTAGAATGAGCTTCATAATATTCGGATAAAGGAAAGATCATTAAGAAAAATCTTCCAAGGAATTCATCTTTATTCGAGATTATCAATGCGGACACCTGAATACGTTTTTAGCTACTTCACCAGTCAATGAGCACATAATTAACAATCATATTCTGCGCGACACGCGCGCGGTGAATCGCAATAAAAAATGAACTCTGAATCACATTCAGATTTTCATGTCGAGTGGCAGTTAGGAGTGTATTAGTTGAAAAAAAAACGAGCGCGCGCGTCGAAGGTTGTCGACTTGCGGAGCTAACGTGTGTCACGTCTGTTACGAAATCGGGTCAGCGGATGAAAACGGCGTCAATAAATCACATTATCGGGAAGAAGATAGTCTGTGCTGATGAACATATCTAAATCCATATTAGTCGTTTCCCGATTAACGCGATTCATATATTAAACCACTTCGAATCATCAAACATATCATGCGCGCAATACATAAGTATATATATATATGTACTTGCATGTCTGCGTATGTAAGAGGAATGCACATATACACATACGCACTTGTACGCATCGCCACGGTTAGCACGTTGATGCACCGGGCAGGAATAGATTGCAACTTGTTGCCAGATGTGCAGTGCAAATAATCGAAATCGTAACTTCCGCTGAGAGTCCCGCGACTTTGATTGCCATAATTTTGCGATCGAAAGTCGCATCCTTGTATTAAAGTCTCTTTTGTGCTAAGTTTCTTTCTCTCTGACTTTCTCTTCGAAACAATTGCGTTTACTAATCATATAGGCTTAGGAGGTATAATATATTAATCTCTGAGAGAATTTACATTGGAATATTCTGCTTTCTTTTATATCAAATTTATATTTGTAGAAATCGTCTCTCCCTCTCTACCTACCTTATAAAAGATTTATATTTGCTTTACATTATTTTAACAAAATGATTCTAGTTTAGATTCTTAGTTTAATAAAATTATTCTAATATCATTTTAATATCATTAATTATCATTTAATATCATTCTAGCTTAATAAAATTATTTTAATATCATTTTAACATCATTACTTATCATTTAATATCATTTTTAATATCATTTTAATATTTTTCAGATAGTGAAAAAAAATTATTTAATTTTATACAAAATTTTATTCCCTCTAATTTATCTTACTAATTTATGTTCTACTTATTGTATACTTATCTAATTACAACTTCTTTTTTTATACGGATCTTACATTTACACCAGCGGAAAACAACAGAAGAAATACAAAGTCCAACGAGGCACAACGAGGTTTCTAAATCGAATCAGGCGCGAATTCGAGAGTCGTAGAGTCACCGGGAATCGATCGGAGGGTCTTCGAGACCACCTCCTTTCTCTCCTCCCCCGACCGCGGCGCGAATTCTTGCCTAAGGTTTTACGAGTGCCTCGGGGTGAGAATCGCGCATAATGCGCGAAACCGGTTCGGAAATCCATCCCTTTAGGAGCCGCTAACTCGGCCGTGTTACCGCGGCGCAATTATCGGCAAGACATCGAGATAGGCTAGATGTGTACATATGCTACACTCACACACGTACACGAAACGGTGATGGCAACCCTCCTGAGACGAGGGAACGTTAATTGAAATGAAACCGTGCGAACGAAAAATTCTATGGGGCGAGTTTTATGCCAGTCCGTTTCTTCCTTCCTCGCGCCTGCCCTCGAGCCCTTCTTGTCTCGTCTCACGATTTTGCGTCGCTCGCGAATGACTGCAATTTTTCAAAAATCAGATCTCGATGTTAACCTATCGTTAGGTAGTGTACAGAAAAATGTCGATCTTGTTGAGATGTAGAGATTTGCGTAATTTCGATAGCTGATAATCAGAAGATGATATAAATGATTAATGTCTCCCGAAAGAGGAGTTATAAAGACGAATGCATTCGAGTCTCTGAAATATCCCGCGATCTAAATTCGCGTGCCGCTATCTAAAGTACAAATATATATAAGAAATGGTCGGTATAAAAATGATTCAAAGGACAAAATTGCACACACATATATATATATGTTATAATTTTTAATTCACAAGGAAGATTTCTTTCATTGCATTTTTTGATAATGAGAAACTAACATTATCACTGAAGAAACATGATAAAATCAAATGTGCGAGATCATTTTTATTTCCGCTCATTAATCCATACTTATAAAGGATACTTAAGGACATTTAAAAGGACAAGAGCGAATCTGCAAACAAATTTCCGAAGTGCTACGCCAATCGAAATCTCCAACGTTGATTGCGCACCGCATGTTGCGGGCGAGATCAACAATCTTATCTCGAGCGGTATCGATCGAGACGATCACGCGAGCCACTCGATGACACGAAGCGAAATGTTAACAACAAATTGCCGTTAACATGTCGTGACGCGATGAACGATATATCGGTGGTGTTCGCGGTACGCCTGCCACGCTCGCCGCTAATTATCGTAATTATTGCAATTAAACGTCGCGTCGCGCCAACTGTTAATTACGGTCGGGCTCTCAGTTTCTCGGAATATTTGCGACGTTTGTCGCGCGAAACGAATCTACCACGTACACATTGTTTACACGAGAGAAAGGGCACTCGCGACACGTTTGCCGTTCTCTAATAAAGGTATGCTATAAATATAAAACTTTCGACTTTCGTGTACCATATATACAAGGTGTCAGGGAAATCTCTTCCCAAAAAAAAGCTCTTGTAGCTTACCTCGAGAGCTTTTCAAAACACTATAATAAGTATTTTTTTCATCGAGTACTTTTCGAGTTATGAGTCTTGAAATAAATCTCTTAATTTTACATAAAATATCTAGTAAAATATTCATTTTTCGATTATCTTACTTCAATACTTTTATGTATAAAATAATGAGAGGAATCAAATTTGCAATTAACAATTACATATTTTTTTTCGAAACAATTATGTGTTTTCTTTACACCAATTGATTTCTCTCATTATTTTGTATATAAAAGTATTAAAGTAAAATAATCGAAAAATGAATATTTTACTAGATATTTTATGATTTATGTAAAAATTAAGAAATTATTTCAAACCACATAACTCGAAAAGTACTCGATGAAAAAAATACTTTATTATAGTGTCTTGAAAAGCTCTCGAGGTAAGCTACAAGAGCTTTTTTTGGGAAGAGATTGCCCTGACATCCTGTATATATACAAAAAAAATACTATAATATATATTTATGTCATACGAGAAAGCCGAGGTGTCCCCGTTATTTCGATGAGCGGCAATTTATACCCGCACATCGACGCACGCTCGTTGCGACGGATATTGATTGATATCGAAGGCTTTAATTATAACATCAGTGCCGCGTGCGAGGCGGGATTTACGACCGACAATGTGTCGCGAGGATTTCCAAACTCTATTAATACACGTCATTGCTTGACTAACGCGTGCTGTTAACGTCGCTATAGTTAAGATCACGTATGATGATGTATGCATTATGGGACTCTTACAATTGACGAATCACCTGACTGATCACGCAGATGGACTCGTAAAAAAAATTATGATGTGAGATTATTTTTATCTAGAAAATAGATGCCCTTTAAAGGAAGAAGATATTGCTTATTGTTAGTTAGGTGATTTTAGATCGATATGAAATCTCTTTTTGGAATTTTTAGATAAATATTGAAGACTTTCCATTAATTTGCTCGCAGAAAAAACTGAGAATTTTATTCTTGATCTTTTTTGTATCTGCTTACAAGAAAATTCTATAAAAAGATATGCTTCTGAGAAAAATCACACCATTAGCGGGAAACATCGAAACAAAGATTGCTGAAGTATTCGCCATCGATTGTCCGATAAAAAAAGTACGATAAAAAAAGCGTCACAAATCTGACAAATTCACTCGAGCTCGCGCATCTTCCACGGGCTCAAATGTAACGTCACCTCGATCGCCGCTAATCGGATTTTCCGTAGCTCGACCGAAGTATAATGACGCAGCAATAATGCAATTATCGAGGAGGTCAACATTTAATTACATCGCTGCGTAGATCGATGCATACTACAATCTTCTGCTCTTGATTTTATAACGCATGACAACAATTTTTATTTTAATGATTTAAATTCCTGGCATAAAATTCTTTAAATCGATACTCATCGGAAATTAGGCTTAATCGCGTGAGAAATATTTTTAGTCACGATTTATTTTGATGCACATAATACGTCGTGTGTTGCACCTACTGCGTTGCACAATTACGTTTCAAATTTTTTCGAAAGACACAATGAGATAAACAATTGCAGGCACTCAAGTCTACGTTTAGATCTTAAAACAAAGGCATAAAAAACGAGACAGACATGTGTTAGGCACCGTAATTTTGTAATGAAAAATAAAAAAGACGGTTTTCTTCCTCTGAAGAAAGGGATGTGGGGGGGGAGAAGAAAGAAGAGGGAGAGGGGTCGAAAGTATTCGTTAGGGCGCGTTTCCGACGGTTAACTTTTCGATTGCGGGTAAGACGCGACGGTGCCGTGTCGAGTGGAGACGATCGAAACCCAAGTCGAAATAACTCCATTTCAGGGCGGACGACGACGGATTACACGACGACGACCCCTTACCTTCCGGGAAGTACCGATCGATAGTCTCTCTCTCTCTCTCTCTGTCTCTCTCCCCGACTCGACCTGGGGCATGGTTGGCATGCCGATCGAATTCGCTAATCACCCAGTCTCGTTCACCATTGATCATTTTTCCCCGCGCGAGAAGGACACACCGAGAGAAATCTTCCCTCCGATCTGACCTCGCTGTCCTCTTGATCTATTCAAGCCGAATTTTCTGAATAAGCTAATTGATTATCCCTAGAAACGCCGTAATTGATCAACGGAAAAAATTTATGGCCAAATAAAAGTGTAATTAAATTGATGGATCACTAATTCGAGTCATTTATATGGAATGTTAGAAAAATAGTACAAATAAAATAGTACAAATGTGCACATATTAATTTAAGTAATGTTGCTTCTAAATCTTAATTATATAATAGAAGACATCATTTTTTATTTCGTTAAAAAGTTATGAAAGTATAAATTTTTTTGAATAATGATAAAAATTCAAAAGACAAATATAAATGAATATTTATAAAATTAAATAAAATACTTATTATTAGTCTTATAAATTTTAATACTTAAACGCACATATGATGCATACTATTTCTCAAAAATACTCGCACATATATGCAATTTCAAGATTACGCTGTTCTACATTTGGCTTTGATTTATACTGTATAATTTAAAATGCGCAACGTTTCCGAGTTAAATTTTTCGGGCTATCCAGAAAATCTGTGGTTTCTGGTAGAATTAAGCGAGAGAAATCAACGCGATATATGCGTGTGTATATATAATCACGTGATCGCGTAACCGTAGGATAATAACAGGCGGTGCCGGTTCGTTACAAATTAATGATCGACCTCGCAGAGGTCGAGAGGGGAAAGGAGGGGAGGGGGAGAAGAAGAGGCGAGGGGACTCTAGGCTTATGGCAATGGGACCCCGTGATTTCGTAACTGATTTCACGGCATAGCTGCCAGCTTTCTCGCACGCATGCATGCGTGTGAGTACGTGGGCTTCATTGTGACACACGCATCGACACTGAAACGGATTTTCACGTGGAATTTGCGTTCCTTTGTCTGTGTGACGTGAGAAACATTGTGTAAAGGGGCAAAACTCTGCACGGGGGCCTGATCGAACTGATCGAACCATTTCTAAGGGCCCTTCTGAACTCGATATTCCTGCCTCTTATGGGGACAACGAACTCGGGATGAATCGAATAGTTACCACCTGTCAACCGATTTTTCCAATTGTCTTGGAAACGGCAACGAGTATAAATTTGACAAACACCTAATTGTGTTATTATCATTTGTAGAATTTTAGGATTATTCATTTAAAAACCGGGTTATTTTTCAATTTTTAACTATTATGACAAAAATAAATATCTGATTTTGGTAAAATTTTGTAATTCTCATTCTTTTTTAATCTTACATGTTATTTCTTTTTAATGCTTTGTAGAAACGATGATTAAAACATAAGATTTGTATGCTTTTCGTATAAAATTAAGTTTGTTGTTATTATAACGATTGAATCAAAATAATGTTATTTATTTACTAAAAAGTATATTACCAAAATCTTATTATATACAGAGATTATTCTTAATCAGAGATATTATTAATGTAAAATCATCACACATTTCATAATTATATAATACAATTATATAAATAATGTATTATTTATTAAAAAATAAAAAAACATTGAGTATATATTTTAATCTTGCAAGCCCAAAGCCAATATAGAGTACGCTTCAATATATCGAATAGAGACAGTACAGAAGAAGTCAAAGAAAAGTAGAGAAACACCAGGACGAGAGAAGTAGAAGTAGGCGGGGAAAGGGGAAAAGATGGGTTGATTCGTCGTATAAAGAAAGGCTCGAATGGAAAGAAAAGAGAGATAAAGGAGAACCGTACAGAGCAACGGGAAGGGTGCCTTCTTGCGGATCAATCGATAGGGAAATATCGACATAGGGGTGAGGCGCGAAGGAGAAATGAACGGGAGAGGGGCGAGAGGAGAAGGACGAAAAAGGAAGAAGACAACTGAGAAAGATGAAGCATACGAAGAAACTTAAAGAAGAAAAGAGAGCGAGATATTGGCGACAACGGGCGTCGGGGGAGGGTTACGAATGCATAAGGGATGGCATTACTTGAGAGAAGACGAACCGGGAAGGGTGTTCGTCCCTCTCTGCCTCTCTCTCTCTTCCTTTGTTTGAATCGTCTCCATCGGAAACTCCTCACGTCTTTGGACTAGAGGATAGAAGATGGAAGATAGAAACGAAATGTCGCGCTATTTTTCTTTGTGAACTTGCTTGATTATGTGGACTAACGTGTCGTTATCAAACGTAATTACAATTGTTTGCATCTTTTTATTCAAGGGTACGAGTTTTAATGATATTTGATGAAATAAGTGAAACCGGAGATAACTAACTTCGATCGTTTTCTTTATGATAAGAGATATGATGTAATCGAGGAGGATTTCACCTCAAGTCAATGACTTATTGCCTTGTACTTAATAATTACATTCTTTTTGTAATGTAATAGCCAATACTTATCGTTTATAACTGACCGTTTTTAGCGGTGTTGTTCTGCTCGAATCAATTAATATGACAAAAACCGCGATTACATGAGCTATCTTGATAGTGGCAGAAAAAACTGCTGCTGGAGGAACGAGAAGACAGATACGAAAACAGAGACAGAGACTGTTCTTGAACGATCTTAAGCCAGACCTTCTTTAGACCTATTCCCTAGAGTCTCTTAATTCGAGGATCAACGTGTCCATTTTAGAAGATCATGAGCGCGTGAAAGAAACTGTACACAGTTTTTCTGCGGATTTGTTTTTTTAGATGAAACAACTTACTTTAATATGAGGTGTAAATTTAATTTAAATATTTAAAATTAAATAAATGTAAGAAAATACAATAATGTCTCTTCAATATTTAAAAAATGCAATCTCTATAAATATATAAAATAATCTTTAAATATATAAAAAGGTCGATAGCAATTATAAAATTTATCTAATTGTAATTAATAAAGCAATATAACATTTATAATTATTTTTCACGCTGAAAATAATATTATAAAATTACAAGTGTTATTTAAAAACAAGTTTTTAAAAAGAGTCACTAAATAAAAGATTCTATACTCTCATCTATAATATCTCAAAAGATATAAAAAACGTATATTTTTAAGTACAAAAATCTTCGCGTACGTCACCGCAAGAACCATCCCGATGTAACGTCTCCATTGAAAAATTCAATAGGAAATTCTAACAGAGTATACACAGTCGCAAAAAAACGCAAGCGAAAGAAACGACGCTTCTCTCACGCGATGCGCGAGAGAATATATATAACCGATTGATATAAAATCGACGAGATCGATTGAGAGAGGAGCTCTCACTTCGGTGCGGCACGTCCGAAGACGAGAGACGCTGCATCGTCTATCTATGAAATGCATAGGTCAGGAACCGTGCGAGGATTCATGCGAGCCGCGAGCTTTGAAATGCAGTCGAACGACTCTCGATCTCGCGCGCCGTTATCGTACCCATCCCAGGTTCAGCGGAATCATCGGCGCGGCAATCGGATGATCCCGCGGGCACGTACGCCGACGGATTTAAATTGCAAATTGATTTCGCTTCTTTGTAGTCAGCCACCTAGAGAGTGCGTGTACCACCTATCTCCGATACGTGACGCGGTAGCCCGACACGCATCTCGCCGCACGCAGTTGTAGCGCGCGTGAACTCTTCCCGGAATTAGGTTCTAATCTCAAACGTGCCGGAGACGTCCTGGACACAGGTGCGTGCGGCGGGAAGTCGGGGACGTTCCTTCCTCGAGGAGGAGGAAGAGATCGTCGATCATCGCCAAGTAGATGCACCGAGTCATATGGTGGAGGATCAGTATTCGTAATTGATATCTTCATCTGAGAAAAAGTGCGAGTCATCTCATGAATTTATAGAGAATCCTGGGAATTAATTAATTCTGAAAAAATCAGATAAGTTTATATTTGTTGAAGCGTTTAATTAACTAACGCGAGGAATTATTTTTTCAACAATACGGATACTATGAGGGATTTTTGTTACTAATAAATTTAGAGATATTCCGACCAACAAATGTGCGTGTACGCGTGCGATTACATCTTTGATTCAGAGAAAGAAAGCTCTTCTTTTTCTTTCATATTCAGCTTTTTATTCGCTCCGAAGAATAGACGCAATTTGATAACATCTCTTTTCAAGCAATTGTGTAAGCTCATGTTTATTCGATTCTACTCTTATGTTTGTTCTCGTTACGAATGAGTATATCTGAATAAGTATTGGCAGGAAGAAAAGATGTGTGATAAGAAACATACGTACATGTTATAAATGATGTCTTATATTTATCTTGTTGAATATACAATGCAAATGTATTTTCGCAGTCTTCTTTTTTCGTTGTATGATTCATTGCGTGGCATTGCGGAAAAATAATTTAATGTCCATCATGTATCAGAAAAACATATAATTTGATTAATTTCATTAATTTACTCGTACAATCGGCGACAAAAATTTCATTCTTGTTTCTAAACAAACATTATATAATTTAACGATTAGAAATAAAGATATTTAAATTTACGTCAGTAAAAGAATGAAAAGGAAAAAAGGATTATATTGAATTTTTTTCTGAGAAAAAATCGATTCTATATATGGGCAAACAATCTATAAATAAAAGCAAAGTAAAAAACGGGGGAATATGGACATTGATGTATCATAGGTTGTATTGAACATAGTTATAATAATTAAAATGATAAAGATAGCTTTCATCGTAGTCTCTTTTTCTCTCTCTCCTGAGGCTCTTTAATAAGTTTAAATAAAAAAAAATTGAAAACAAAGTCCATAGATTCTGACCCATTACATACGCGCTCAGACTTGAAGAATATTTGCAGAGTGAAGATCACACACACACACACACACACACCATTCGAAAAACTGGGTGGTCGGTTCCTCTGACACATATACACGTATCTTTTTTCGCGGCCACCCTCTCTGTCCTCTTTTTGTTTCCTTCTCACTCGTACTTTGATATTACAACGCGATATGCTTACATGTATCATCGTTACACGCGATCTCGTATTCTCTTTCTCGCCTATGCCACTAAGAAAATCTTTAATACGACGCTCAAAGGAAAGCAGTAAATTACAAAGTAACGAGATCCGACAAAGGAAGATTCTTAAACATCATTACGAGGTGCACCTCGTTTAACGCGTCGCGAGAAAAACGGGGTACACGAAGGTGCAACTAAATTATTTCTCGTTCTATTTATAAGGAAATCTTGGGAGCGATATTTATAGCGATCGCGC
The DNA here is from genome assembly GCF_025532165.1 of Camponotus vicinus. Lineage (NCBI taxonomy): Eukaryota > Metazoa > Arthropoda > Insecta > Hymenoptera > Formicidae > Camponotus > Camponotus vicinus. The sequence continues at coordinate 8,310,387 of NW_028141956.1, forward strand.
GCGCGCGCGCGCGTGATACTTCATATTTTATACACACCCTAGCTAAACGGAGCAGAGTCCTTATTTTAAGGCAAGGTCTCTTTGCTGAACCATCGACTTGACCGCGTTACGTAACCGCGTTTCAATTTCAATACCTATCGCGACGATCTACGACAATAAAACAAGCTGCGTCAATCACATACACACACGTCATATAATAACAAGTAATTATGGAGCAATTAAACTTTTCGCACCGCCGTAAGCTAACCGCGTTGCAATTCGTCGATTACATTGTCTGCGTAGATAATATGCCACAACTGATTTTAATTACAAATTTTAATCGCGTTTCTTGTCGCTCGCAACACATGTTCGCTTTATCATGGAAACGTGACGTGTTGTTTCGAACTTTTTGCGCGGACGCGTCTACAGAAATAAATGTGACGGCTGTCTAATAATTATCGTAATGATTATGGTCGAACAACACACGTTAAGCAAATCCGGATAATTGCAAATATGCTAATGTAATATAATCACACTTCTTTGTTCGAATCTCATTTGACATTAATGTAAATTTTAAATCGCTACACGAGGATTTATAATTCATCTTTGATCCATCAAGTATTACGTTGTCTTATTTTCTATTGCGTGGCGCGATATTAATTGTTACAATTGTGTTCTATTCCCTCAATTTATTCAGAAAACATATTTTTTAATCTCCTAATTTGTTTTTTAAAAATAATACCGATCCATTATACACAAGAGAAAATACATTAATTGTACGAGATTTATTACACTAGAATTTTCTGTTGCACTTATCTTCCCTAAGAAAAAATTTTTCATAATCTTTAACATATTGAGCATGTGAATGTTTATACGATATTTATAAAGAAATTAATCGCTTTTCTCAAGCGTCGAAATAAATCTAACTAAAAATCGATCTCGTAGCATCGACTGGCGCGTGCAGTCACCGCATGATTATCTGTCGTAAGTGTCTCCTTATCGCATCTTCGAGTTTAATCTGCGCGGACGTTTCGCAGAAGTCCATCGCAAAAATCGCGACGGTCAGCCCGTTTACTGTCGCCTACGACGGATCGTGTCGGGGCTCAGCTCTGACCGGGACTATCGGAGGCCCGCCTAACGCGACCTAACAATGAAACCTCGAGAAAAACGATCCTTGTCGAAGGGGACGCGGAGAGGAGGGTACCGATGGGTTTCTTCGCGCGGCGCTTAACGACGATTTCGATCGTTTACGACTTTAATAATTTAGACGCGGCTCTGCTCGCGAGGCTCGACACGTTTTTGGTCGTAAACCGTGCGACTAAATCCGTATTTATGGGGAGGAGGAGGCCTATCCTCTTGTTTGCTTTCGCCTTCTTCGCCTGTGTCTCTCTCGTTCCTCTTGGCTCGTTGCGGCGCAGAACGAAAGGAAACCACCGTCTAAAGTCGAATCGACCAAAAAGGTCCGAGGTGGCTCGGAACTGACCCTCTCGTGCCTCTCGCGACTGATCGATCCGAGCTTGTCGCACGAAAAACCGCCGCTTGGTTTACATTTTTGCGCGCGTATACACTAACCCGGGGATAATTTGCATTCATTAATCAGCACGCTCGTGCGAGTCATTAATCAAATTCGCGAATTGCGCAACGTGTTGATCGTCAGCAATCGCTGCTCAACATCGATGCTCGAGCATGTCACGATTGGCAGCTAATTAATTTGTTGCTCGGTGCGATCTGCATTTAACCGCGACGACATATCGCATCAATAATGCCACATATGCGATCAATCGACATTAACGGCGGTCATTATAAAAGCGTCTCGATCTATTCGTAGATGCAAAGGACGCAGATGCGTTCGTATCGCAAGAAATTGGAATTTAACGCAATGAGACGTTTTTTTGCGTTTTTTACCAATTTTATTTTGCGAGTATCGATTTACGTAAACAATCTTAAATATTAATTATTTCTTAATCTGTACAGCTATTTCTCTATATAACTTTGTTAACGTAAACGCGTTGATATCGATTTATAGCTGTAAATACGAGCGCTCATCAATAGTGATAAAGAAAAGAGAGCATGTCGAGCCTATCCGATAGCATGCGGTTAGAATTTTATAGTCTTGCCAATATTTACGAGAGCTAAGGTTATAAATTTGTCCATTTAAATTCATCGAGTGGATTATATGGATACATAGTTTATTAGCGACTCTTGCAATATTTACATAAACTGAAATTTAATCTGTAGTATCCACAATTTACGAAGCTTCGAAGATGTTTTTCTATGCAATAATTATGAAAAAAAAAAATAATTTAGTTGCCTATTTAAAATTAATGACATAACAAATAGTTCTTAAATCAAGCGTCTAAGTTCATTATAAAATGTCAAATTTCAGCGCAAATATTTTATATCTGGCCATATGTCGTGTATCGGCAGCATATTAATATTTATAACAGAATCACATTATCTGAGAAACGCAAATCATCTTACAAAGAAATGTTTATCCTGCAACTGGATATCTTTAAAAATAAAAAATCGTTTTATTTATTGTTATCTTTATTTATTTATCTATTTTTATATTTAAATATTTTTTAAATTTGGATATATTCGTGTCTTATGTGTGATTAGCGGAATGTGAGAGAAGATGGGAAGAATTTTTTTGTTTTTGCAAGCAATATATTTTATTTGCAATCTTGCGATTCTATCAATGCGGGCGTGATCTCTACATTCACTCAGACTTACCGAGGACGTAGACAGTAGAACTCATCTACGCTCCTTCGAACTTCCTTACGTCCTGTAACAAGAAAATAAGAGCAATGGTTAGCATAGATAAACATGAAAATGTATTAAATTCATAAACGCTCTAATGTTCATATCACGCAGACGACTCGGAAAAAATTCTATATTCTATAAAGTCAGAAAAATGACTAAATTTTAAAACAGCTGTAAGTTTAATATTTAAATTTTGATTTATAATGTGATATTTACGGAAGATAATGATTTGTTTAATATTTGTTGATTCGAATATATCTCGCATTGCACTTAAAATTTTTCCCATTACGTAATTTATTATCGTTTGTTATTATCAGATTAAGAGAACAAAATAATATATATCGCTAAATATAAAATAATTCAAGTAACAGAGAAATGATATATAGAGCATAGAATAATACATGAATCACTGAATAAAGATAACAAAAAAAGTCGTTATAACTCGTTATGCTGATTAATTTATTAATTTATTAATAATTGACCAGAAATACGAGAAACAAAATTTAGCATATAATTATTTCATGCGTTAAATATCTATCTACATCGACTTTTCGAAATCCTCCCAACGAATACATCTTGATGTTGGGGGGAGGGCTTATTAATACCTGGAAGGTTTAGCCTTAGCCTTTAACTTTAGGTTTGAAGGGGAAGTTAAGTATCCAAATACAGCATTGTCACGAGTCTCAAATGCTCAATAAAAGCACGCTATGCTCCGATCGCTTTAGAATTCGATTGATTGCCCGATAAGAGCACGTAGGATCACCGTCGTTTGGTTCTGTCCCATCTCTTGTCATACACACCATATATCAATAGTGTCGCCATATCATGGCTTCATGTGTAATCTTGAACACTACGATCTCTTTTTTACCTCACATTGAAGACATATGTTTCGTCTTGACGAGCTGTCTACTGTCATAACAAATCGTGTCTAAGCGAGTTCGAGTCACTTAAGATCCAAATGTGTTCTGAGACAAAAATCCATTCATGCCGATCCTGTCCATCGATTTCATTTTCTTCCGCTTCGGGTTCCCTTACTCGAAGTTATTTCGTCGACTCGAAATGCAATCCTCGTGCGAAACGAGATATTGCTCCGTGATTGTGAAATTTGGGAGTGTTAAATAAAGTATTACATGTCTGTTTTTATTGTGAATTTAGTACCGTTCAAAATGTCGTGCGTCCAAGTGCGGATGCGTGCCATACAAAGTATCACGCGTTCAAGAGTGCGGGAGTGCCGTTAAAAATATCGCGCGTCCAAGTGCGGGAGTGCCGTTAAAAATATCGCGCGTAATAAACTGCACGATCTTCTTGCGAATACAACGTGAATCAATGGATCCTGCTGACCCTGACGATCCGAGAGGAAGAGGACTAGGAGAGACATCGGGCGATGGCAGAACAACACTGGGGTGAGTAATTTATTTGTATATTAATTATGTATTATGCATAAGACTTAAATATTACACGATCAATTCTGTAAACATTTTTACTTAATAAGAAATAGAATCTTTTCGGAATTTGTAAAATTAGTTCATTAAATATCTATTTATTATTAATTTATACATAGAATATAAAATTCAATGCATACAATAATTTTTTGAAATATTATTAAAAGAAATATTAATAATATTTTTTGAAATATTATTTTTTAGGTGTTGCTACAATTTGAATTTTATATTCGTATGTGTTATAAATCAATGCAGCTAATCAATTCTTGCGCATCGATCGGTGAGAAATAAACTTTCATTTTATAATAAAAAAACGCGAAGTATATTTTAATATCTTTTTGTTTTCTTAAACTTTTAATCGTTGCATAACAAATTTTTTGTGTAATGAAAAATTATTGCTAAATAATTTTTATTATTGAAATACTTTTTTCCTTTTGTATTTGGCATGTTTTTTGTATTTTTGAATTATTATTTTAATTATTAATATATATTAGTATTTGTGTGTGTGATTATTAATATATCTTTAAAAATTTTTAATATAAAATCAGTTATCTAATCTTCTATCTAATTATTGCTAAAGAAAGATAATGTGCACGTGTCTAAAAACATCTAATCGCAAAATAATAATTAATCAAACCGACAATAGCGCGCTTCGCGTTGCGTAAAAAGGACTATAATGCGCATCGCGAGACAATACGTGCACAAAGCGCGGGCCCCGTTTCTAATCGTTCCCTCATACGTACATATATAGAAAGAGAAATGTGCGGCAAGCCTCTTTAATAGTTCCTCAAGCACCCGAAGCAACAAAGACCAGCAGAAACAATGAACCGTCTTAATCAGCATAATTTCCGTCTTTCGAAAGCGTTAAGAAGATCGTTGCCGGTACTGGAAAAGAAAAAAAAGAAAGAGGAAAGGAGGAAGGAAAGCAGGGGGATGCGAGTAGGAAATGTGACGTGCTGTCAGCATAATTACAGTGACATTAATTAATTGTTAGCATAACAATGCTAGTGGCGGGGTCAGCCATAAGGATATAGCGCGAAGAGGAAGGGACGACCCCGTAGGACCCCGAGCCTTCATAAATTTACATGTCCTTCGCCGCGAGAATCATTTTTTACAGCCGTTAAGAGAAGACGCGTAGAAGGAGGGGAAAAAGAAGGAAGAGAGCAGGAGAGAGAGATATATATATTCTTATATATAAGAAGTTCGTGGACCTACAGCAACTCAATGGCATATTAACGCAACGGGTCTCTATGGTGTTGTCCATAATAACTATCGATGTTCCTCTTCAAGCGCGGAAAGTACCCCCGAGGTCCGATCTCGTTATCCGCCACGCGCGTCTCGATCAGGATATTTTTTAAGTTTTACAAGTCTGACTGTTATTCTTGCTCCTTTAAGACAGAATCTTTTATTTATATAATATAGATGTCCGACAAATTGTTTATCAAGTTGAAATTTCGCATGTGTGTTGTAATTGGAAATTTAAATATGGCCTTTTTTTTATCAATTATATATCATATATGCATAAATCTCTCACAAATAGTTTTCTCAGCAACGTAAAAATTTTGAAAAAACAGTTTCCTTTTCATCAATTATTTGTCATCAACAAAATTAATCTTTCCAAAATACAATAGTAGATTGTGCTTCTGTTAAAATTCACTAGGACGTAATATACTTTCTTTTCTATCTTAATTTTTATCTTCATAATTTTAAGGTATTATTATCTTACAGTCACACACAGAATAGCATCAGATGTTCCCGAAATAATTTAAAAAGAGGTAAAAATATGTAACTTTGAAATATATATTAATAACCTCGACAGATAGTTAAAATTATTGATGCCACATTTTTCTTGATGAGATAAAAGGAACATGTGAAATAGTATTAGAAAATGTAGAAAAATAACATTTTGCAGTGATGAATAAACATTCTTAACATAAGCTAGACAAAATCTATTGCATTTAATTTTAGACGAAGAAATTCGGTCTATTTTTCGATGTAATAAATGCGATTTGCTCGGTTGCCAGTTGTTTCAGTTACCGAGGCTATTTCCGTCGATACATACGATTTCCTGCGAAATCCGAAAAAAAATTTTGTATAACGGTATCCGAGTATCGGCCAGGCGATTTCTCGCTGCGTTAAAAGAGATACGCGATCGTAACGTGAGACGAGAACGTGGGTGGTTTAGCATCGCGAGAATGCCTTTAGACAGTTATTTTTAATGTCCTCTAACGTCCGGAAAGAGGAATGCATCATAGCCACTATGGACGCTAGGGAAGCAAACTGTGCATGGATCTATCTATTGTAAAATCAAAACAATTCGACACTTTACGATCGAATAATGAAATAGATCGATGAAGTATTACAGCTTTTCGAATGGATGAATGACATATCTTCTTTATATATCTGACCCTTCCTATAGAATTGTGGCATCACGTCAGTGTTTTGGCACGAATCCATTAACAAGTCTAAAAACATAATTTTTGGGGAGGGACACAAACATATAATTATAACTTTATAGCTGTTGTAAAAGTGAGGCATGATACTTAATAGATGCTACTGAGCTGTTCGGAATTGTCATGTTTGCTATTTTTGCAAGTGATATAATGAGCAAGTCGTCGGCCATATTGCATCTATAAAAAATATTATGCAGAATAAATACAAAATATCGAAAGCTTATATAAAGTATAGTGATGAATGTAGAATAATATATATTTTCGAAAAAAAAAACAAGTGTCTTAATTGATCTTCTCATCAACTTGCTAATTAAAACTTGCTTTTTTACATTTTGAGTTCCGTTTGAATACCGATGATAATATTAATAGTCGTATAATGTATGTTCGACGAAATTAATTTCCTAAATTTACGGGTGATATCACCGGTTAATATATGCATCCACCAAACATCATTAATCGTGTTTTCTTACGAGCGATAATTCATACCGTATAATAAAATCGTTATTATTAACGATCCGGAATACCGTCACACGATTAGTCGGCAAACGCCTCATTACGCTTGTCACCAATAAAATAACACCGCGGATACTGGTGGCTAGTAAAAAACCATGGCAGCGACACTTTAGTAGCGACGCCTTTATCGTCGCCTTTTTACGATGTTCCTTTCGCATACTCGGCGCACCCCCGCGCTATTGGATGATCTAAAAAAAGTCTTCATTTTGCAGTTTCGAAGATTCCATATACTTGCTCTTTCCTCTCTCTTTCTCTCTCTCTCTCTCTCTCTCTCTCTCTCTCTCTCTCTCTCTCTTCTTTTCTCTGGGCGTATTTTATTCGCGGTATCGTGCATTATCATGGTGCACGCGTGTGTGCTTGTATGCGTGTCGGGTGGAAACAGTGACGAGCGCGTGGGCGAAACGAGCAACCGAACCGCACAAAGTGGACGCGCATCTCGCCTCGCCTCGAATTAATAAACAGCAACGAACGACCACCTACGCCCGTCTCCCTTTCTTCGACGAGCCGATTTCAACGTTGCTGGTAGTCGATCCTGTAAAGGACAGCTTCCTGCCTCCCCCCCCCCTTCCTCGGCGGGAGATTTTACCCTCTGCCCACCCTCGAATGCACCATACGAGCGATCGTCGACCGCCCGTGGTGATCCCTGCCGAAGGCTTCTGAATCCCTCGCGAATCAACGGGATGACGATCGTTACCGATCTCTCTCACGCTGATGGCCCTTCGATTTTGCCTGAAACATCGTAAAGTCGCGGCAGGACACGCGACATTTCTTCTCACGCATGATGTAAAAAAAAAACTTTCGAGAGAGGGATTTTATTACGTCAAGCAAGCGATTTTGGAAAGTAGAGAGAACTCTGAATGTGTCTGTCAAGTTTTGCGAATATTTTCTAAACTCGTGAGCGAAGAAATAATTATCGTTTGCTTATTAATTTCAAAACGACGTAAATAATTACAAAAGTAATCATTGCTGGTTTTTTATAGATATAACGATAAATTAGATATTGATAAAAGAAAGAATGTATATTTTTTGCATGTTTTTTGTGTGTGTCAATCCAATAACATCTCCTTGAATACAAAATGATATAAGACATTATTTTACATCAGTAAAAATATATAATGTAGAGATGCATATATTATGTATATCATCTATTAAAATATTATATTTTTCGTTCGTAAAATAAATTTTTTATCAATTATCGTAATTTAGGACGACACTTCGATCGATTTAGATAAAAAAAGCAGTCTTTCCAGCATCATTTTTGATAAAATAAAATCTCATCTTTGAGTGCTACATGCTCCATTATTCTCTATTAGTTAATGCGCGGTTTATCAAAATACCCTATCGAAGGGCTATCGTCTCGAAGTATTTCTCTTTGTGGGACACAACGTGGGCGCGCACGCGTGGCGTTGAATAATTAACTCCGGTCTGTGCGCTGCTGTCGGTTTTATCGTAATTATCGCGCGACTCGTTCCTGCCAGGCAACGGCGCCGCGACTATAGATCGTAGATCGTAGAGAGATGATCGACGCGAGAACGAAACGAAGGAGGAATGGAAAGCGAACGAGCACGCATTTTATATTCCCGTTACGTTTGCTATGAAAATCTAGCTTGTATATTGAGATCGAAAGGTTAGTCGTTCAAATTGCATGTATTTCTTTGAATAACAATAACTGCCATGCTCCTTTGAAATTTTTATACGTTGTAATAAAATTGCTTCAGGCAAATTTATAAGGTGTCATTGTTTGTGCGAAATTAAATATCCTTATATTATACTTTTTAATATATTTCAATGTTGATTGATGTTATTTACATTAAAATTATAAAAAAATATGTTTAACACATTTTTTTATGTATCAAATTTTATATTTAATATTTATTGAATGATTCTATAAGATTTATTACTTAAAATTAATCATTATTGAAATTTAATTATCTGAATTTAATCATATTGAATATAATTTACATTTAAATTAATTATGTATTGAATATAATTATCTCAGTTCAATATTAGAAAAATATCTTATTATATATCTATAGAGTAACTTTCATATTTATAGAAATAATAGAATTATATATATTTTCTATATTAACGACTTTCTCTCGGTGATATTTCAATCAAGATCAAGCATTGAAGTGTAATTAATAGGGAAATAATTATCCAGAGAGATCTGTTAAAGATAAATCTGCGACTTGTTTACAGAAATGATTACGATATTAAGGGGAAATCTTGTTTTCAAAGGTCAAACGTTAAAAGTCAACATTCGATTTGTCGTTGAGCGATTAATCTTTAATTCGAGCCTATCCGCCGTTATTTTTTTTCACGTCGATTAACCAACGATCGTTTTTTATTAAAATTCGGGAAACGGCACATTATATCGTGACGCGTTAGCTCGAAGGAACAAAAGATGAATTTTGAAACAAATGTGTCGGCTGATTTTTTAATACAAGGAAACGCGCGATGTGTCTTTTACCTCGGCCTCCCATCATCAGCGCATTTGTTTTATGGCATTTTGCCAATAAGCGTAAGATGGATCCCGCCTCGAACCGCGGCGCGGATTCGGCTCATCGAGTTACACATTATTCAAGAAAACGCGCGGTCTTAAATAATCCCGGACAGCGAATAATTTCTCGAACGTGTGCGCGTCTTGGTTCCCGTACGATTCGCGCGAGACGTTAAACAGCGGAGTCATACGAAAGCGATTCGTCTTCACTTGAAATTTCCATTTAACTTATATCTTTTCCCGTACCCTCTTATGGAAGATTCGGCAATAAACACATCGAGAGGCGTCTCTCTTTTATTCCGCTAAAATATTAAACGTCAGGACATATACCGTATTATCGTATATAGTTTACATAAACGTGATATAAAGAGAGACGTTCGTCGGATTTTATCGACGCGCGATGTATAAAATGTTCCGATTTACTTGCATCACATACTCTCTCTCTCTCTCTCTTTTTCTTTTTATCTCCCTCTCTCTCCTCCCCCTCTTGCATACAAACTCTCGCGTCGTAAATAATTTCCCGAAATATGTGTGCCGAATTATTCGCATGTGTATGTTACGCCAGAAAGTCAAAGGAAAAGAGAGAGAGAGAAAGCCGATGGCATCTCTTTTTTTTTCGAAGAGATGCTCGACGCCTGAATCCGCGACTTCGACTCTTTCGATCCGTCCCAAGACGATTAGTCTTTACCTCGACCTTCCACCTTCGCGTACTTTTTCACGGCATTCTCGCATCGAGTCGGGATTACGAAATCACCGAGGAGATAATGACGGGCGTAGATCGTAGATGGGACCGATTTGCATCTGTAATTACCGCGGCGCGCCGTTAATAACTAATTAATGAGAGCCTCGCCGAAGCGGATGACGTAACAGCCGCCTCCGAGTCCCGCAGCTATTAATTGATCGGCGATTAATCAACTTCGTCTTTACCTATTTTCAATCCCCTCCCCTGCCCTCCCTCCTCTTTCCTTTTGCGTGTCGTCATTCATTCGCTTCTTCTCGCATCTCCTCTCTCCTCCGTCTCGAGTATTCGTTGTCCCAGAATTCGCTGTCGTCAATCGCTCAATTATAAGGCCCACGGGAACTTGGTTGATCATCGAGGAAGCGGATCTCGCGATGATAATTATCGCATTCTCCGTAATATTTACGAGCGTTGCCGAGCATGTTAATTACAAAAGGCGTCGTTGATTGCCCTCGTCTCGAATGGCTCGGCGATTCCATTTTCGTCTCGCGAATATGCATGCATAGTTTATGAGCGAATAAAGAATGGAAATTACGCGGTCGCAGGAGGAGACTCTTGCAAAATCGTTCGCGTTGCACACCGATGTTTCTCTATGATATGTTTCCTCGTTGACTTGCGCGAAATCCTGTTGCGATACTAAACTAGTTAGATCGCCGATTCTAACCAGTTGTTTATGTTATCGCGAATCTGAATGTTTTGTTTCATACATCTCGCGATCGTAAATTCTTCGTTTGCAAAACGGCGCAATTTTCATCACGAATCGCTTATATAATCGCTATACACGCTAACATACTTAACATACTTTTGGGAAATAAGTCACTACGAGGAAAGATAAGGATAAGGATGGAACTATAAATTCGTAGACGCGATACCATTGATTTCCGGTCGAATTGATTCTCACAAGGAACTTGACGTGCCGACGCGATTCATTAGCCTTATCAAGAGTCGTTATCAAAAATCGAATTAATTGTTTACTTTAAAACGTGTTGCTCTCGAAATCAGCAAACTGATTTTTACCTCGTTCGCTCGGAATCAGTTTCAGTTAGCCGTAACGTCGCATCCTTCTTCTAGGATGGATGTCTCTGCGCATCCCGCTTCCGGTATATACACGTTCACTAATATTTCTTCACTTGATACTTCACCGAGGACCCCGCGATCGCTTGCGAAACCGGTCGGCAAAAATCACTAGGCCCGTGCAAGGCCCGCGGGATCTGCGCACAGGAGGAGATGACCACTCGAGGGAGAGGGGGAGGGGATAAAAACGCGAGGGGTCCGAGCGGGCTTCCGGTCGGAAGTGGCGCTACCGTCGACGATGACGACGTACGACAACGGTCGGCGACGGCGACGGCGACGACGACGACGACGACGACGACGACGACGACGACGATGGCGAAAGGCGTCTCGCACGACACGCACACGTGGTGGGGGCGTCTGCGGCCGCTACTACGGCAGAACTAAGGGGTTGTTTGCCCCGTCGCGCGGCTCCGGGGGGTCTCCAACGGTACCGTCACCCCACCAGCCTTGCTATTTTGCATAGGGCCTGCGCGTCGAAGGCGGCACACACATACATACACCGCCACCCACGTTATCTCTCTTCCTTTTCTCCTTCTCTCTCTCCCTTATTTCACCCAGCACAGTCGTCTCGCGTTTCTCGCGCTCCCCCGCCATCTCCCCATCCGCGCACACTTCGAGGGGCACACTTCGATTTGTCGAATCCGCGTTTCGCGGCTCTCTCCTGGCCTCTTCCTCTTTCGCGAAGGGAAAAGAGATTCGATTCCCCTCATCCTCCGCGACCGTCACCCTCCGCTCAACCTTCTCCGCCTCCTTCCCCCCCGTTCTCTCCGCCACCGCTACCTCTTTGTCTTTCTTCTTCATCCGGGTGCCGTGTGTTTGCGCGCATTCGCCCACCTCGTCGCCTCACCCGCTTCTTATTTATCCCGTTGCCCCGGCCCCGGCCCCGGCCCCGGCGCGTTGCGCGGCTTCGTCTCGGTCATTTTCACGATGGAAACGAAGAGCATGCCGGAGCGAAGAAATCTTCCACCTCGGCAGCTCGTGCGTGGCACTGTCGTAAATTGGACATTGCACGGTCGTTATTTTTCTGCGGAATGTTTTTTGTGAAAAATATTCACAGAAATAAATACCCATTCTGCGAATATGGGAAAAAATGGAGGTAAATGATGCAACACAGATGGACGTCTGACTGTCTGCCTGGGCAATTAACGTAGAATAGCATATACTTCATCCTTTTGAAGAAATATCGATAAAAATATATTTTTAGGATAATATCGATAAACGATGTGGCGAATATCTTATAAATGCTCTACAGTTTGTTTCTCCGCTAATATCGTATTTATATTTCCAGTAGGGAATTAAGTGTCAAATTTTGTTCGTATCAACGATATCTGGTTTCAGTTTATTACACAGATATTAAATAAAAACGCAATATCCATTTCGTCCCTTTAATTATGCGTCACAGATATAAACTATTTAACATCTCGAATTAAGCGAGCTTATGTCGATTCCGACACACTAACTTACGAGTTTCTCTCGGATTCGTAGAAATTGCGGGAGCTCATTCGTGGCCGAGAATTAGGTCGGTGCGACGAGGTAGACGTGACGGGAATGATACAAAATAGCATGATTAAAATTATAATAAGAATAGCGTTCGCTTTTTCAGATAGATTTTGAGAAAGAGGCGGCCGATCGGCGAATAAATTTTAAATGCATAAGACATTCGAAATACAATAACATTCTTATAGAAAATATGTTTATGCATTTTTAATATATTATAATAATAATAGAATTTTGCTCAAGATACTCATATTAAATCATGAAAATTTCCAAAGTTAATTGTGATGGATCTAAGAGTTAATGTTAGGGGAAATAATTTCTCGTGTTTCTCATATTTCTCATATTCATGTACATATATCTATATACGTATAGTTTTATCGAGCTATGCTGATTAGGGTTGCGAAGATGTGAGCGTGCCATCTTCATTTATAGTATATTCTGTGATAATTCAAATCACCCCGAGTAATAATGATTCGCTCAATTAACCATTCGTGCCATTTCTCCGGAATTGACGTTACCAGGATGTTGCAAGAGCCAATCAACGTCGGCGAATCCCTTTCCCGGGTGAGTAAAGGGTTGCAAAGCATGGGTGGGCGAAAGTTAGTTAACGCCTCCGCGTTAATTAAGCAAAGTGAAGCTCGTAGTAGATACAAAGAGCAGGTCCACGCTCCACCCAGCCTCCAAGCTGCGAGGACAAGAGTGGTTCAACCCTCTCTACGGAGAGGGCGACAGGTCGGGCCTCATTGGAGGTGGGTTGGTTAGCGCATGTATAATTAGCGCAAGCAGAGACCGAGAGGGATGCGGGAGAGGAAGCGAGATGAAGGGAGGAAGGAGGGAGAGAGAGAGGAAGACAGTGTCCCGGCGGGAGACAGGGTGGAGCCACCCAGTCGGCGCATGTGCCAGCATCCCTTGCAGCCGGAGATATAATATATTCATAACGTGCCTGGCCCGACGTTCTATCTCCGCTTCTCGGTACATCGCTCTTCCGCGCCGGCGAAACTCATTCTCGATTCAGCGCCAAGACTGACCGTCGATTAATCGATCGACGTCGAAATTACATTTCGCGGTCGTATCCGAAAGGGATGAGACTGGCGCCCAGTCAATGCTTAGATGTGGCGGAAATTATTGGTTAGGAAAGTGTTGAAAATGAGAAAAAAATGGATAAATATAATACAATGTACTCCTCTCTCTTTAATAATTGAATAAATATATTTAGGAGAAATTGCTTCTCTCTTTTTATACTAGGGCTCTATTTTTTAATATTTTTGTTTAAATATGTTTACGTGGTCTCACAAATTCTATATAGCTTTCGAAATTATAAAAGACAATTGTACAAGAATGTAAATATCAATTAATCGAATGTAAATATCAAGCTTACAATTTATTTCTGTCGCATTTTACTAAATAAATGCGATATAATAGTTATATATTTCGCCGAACAAGTTACAGCAAAAAACGCGATCAAAGTGAAGTTAACAAAGACACCGAGTATATCCAATAGAAATCCTGTCCTTTTATATACGCTGCGAATATTCTCGAGATTGCGATTATTTTCCATTATAATACAAGCTTTTTACTCGAGGTGGTTCAAAGCAAATAATGTTGAATGACGTTAGGAACAGTTGAATATTTTTCTTCAATATCTTTCTTCAAAACGAATAATGATGCCCGCCAGTCATTAGATGCAGCACGCGCTCATCAAACAGAATCCATTATTAGGCGCTTTGTACTCATCAAACTAACAAAGTCTTATTGTTACTATTGCATTGCAGTAAAATTATTTCCTAGAAATCATCAGCTTTCGCATCCCTCAAATAAAATACGATATAAATTCGAGAAAAAAAATTATAACAATAGCAATAGACGACTTCACCACTATTATAAAGTAAGTGAAAATTATTTCTCGTAACAAATGTTCCTTGTATAAGAAAGCTTAGCTACGCGGTCAGTCACAGCGTAATAAATACAGGTAAAAGCAATCGTCGCCTTTGCGAATCTATTGGCGAGAAAACCAGGAAAAAAAAAGGAAGAAGATGACGAGGAGGAGCGAAGAACCCTCCAGTGTGTGCCGCGTATTTTGGTCCGGATCCTAGATAACTCGGTGTGCTTTTCCGGATGCTTGAACACGACACATGTCCCGGCCGGCCAGAGTTTTCCCTGATCGTGTCGTTCGCGGAGGGTTCGAGGCTGTCGGACGGTCAGGAGGGCAGAAACGATCGAAGGGGGAGCGGAAAGAGGAAAGACGCTCGGAGGGTGCTCTGCGGTTCCACCCCCGAGGACACGGTGTCATCAGGCGCAATTAGGGACGAGTCTCGGTCATCAACGCGTGTATCAAGGCCTTTTCCACGCGGTCGCGCACTTGTGTGCGTACCGTTGTCGAGCAACCCCCGTGACGGGGCCAGTTTCTTTCGCGTCGCATTATTTCTCTCCTTAATTCCCTTTCGTTCCCCTATGAGACGCTTTCTCTCTCTCTCCCTCTTCCTCTCAATCTACAATCCTACTCTCATTCTTTCTCTTTCTATCCATTCTTTCACTGTTCATCTATCCTCCTTTATCTTATCCTGTAAGCTCGTTGCACTCGATTATACTAGTCCACGATTACTCCCATTATACGCCTTTGACGCAATTATGCCGTGGCCCTTATGACGTCTCGTTAATTCTATCTCCCTTCCCTCCGCCTCCGGGGATGTACGACATTACGAAGACGCTGTCACGATGGAAGAACAAAATTCACATCGACAGGGAGTTTTGCCGATGTATTCAAACTTGACGTATTTTCGAGAATCTTATCAATGTTCTGTATTAAAATGTACATTTGATTGTTACACATTTCTGATTTCGATTAATTTATTTAATTTTTTATTGCTCGCGCGCACGATATATCTGGAGGAACAAAATTTATTATACGAGATAAATATAATAAAATTTATATTTCTTTATTAGTTTGTAATAAACTTGCAACTATATAATTACATAAAAGTCTGAAACCCGTAGGAGAGATTAAACGGATGAGCCTCTTTTTCTCCCTCTCAAGCTCATATTTTATCTGATTCTATTGAGTTGTACATAAATCGTATCATGCATATAACCGACGAATATATTTCACTGCAAGTCATAAACTATTTCGAGAGCCATTACTCGACTCTAACTTAGCAATATTATCAGTTGGCTCATTACCAAATCTTTGCGTTGCCAATGCTGAGATCGACGCGAAGTCGGACAATTATCAATTCGAATGACACAATTACAGACTCGCTCTAATTTTGCGTCTAATATCGGGAGGAATTCGATGTTTGCGCGCCAGGAAACATCGTCATCGCGGACGATGGGAGAAAGGGGGCGAAAGCAATCTGCGAGAAATGGATGGGAGGAGAGGCAAACGGCTAGTCAGAGCGTTCGTTTTGCCGTACAAATTGATCTTAGTAGGCGCAAATTTACAGCGAGACGCGTGATAAATAAGTACCGTGGCCGCATTTCTATTGTTCTGTGAAAAGCGTCGGTACGGTGTGGCGGTACGATTACAAACGCAGATAGCAGGTAATTGCACCTGCAACCGTGACATGCTACACTGCAACAATTTCCTGCAGTACAGGTATTTACCGCAATAGAAGGGTAACTGCGCGACACATCAAGCACGACCCGGGCGATCATTATAACGATTTATCGCATTTCTCTCGTGCCCGCATCAATAGATGCATAATGAACTGCTTGATTTATAGCACGTTCGATTAGAGAAATCACGAGAATCTGATATCTATAATAGATTGAATATTTATACCGCGGTAAAGTATATAATATTTCAGAAACAATACAGAATATATTAATAAGAAGAATTGATAGACGTACTTTGTATTCGATTAATAATAATTAGATACAATTGCAAGTTAGGAATTAATGTGGTTGAATAGTTTCCGTAAATTTAAATTCCAAGACAAAAATAGATGCAATAAAATCATCTCATAAATAATGAGATATGATTTTTTAAATGTGTATACATATACACATAAATATAAATACATAGTCAAATCGCTTGGTGTAAAAACACATACACAGAAGTCATAACTCGCAGATTAACTCTGTGCTCACATAAATTCTTACAAATATCTGCAAAGTGGGTCACGTAGGGCGTCGTACATACCCATATTAGCTCCGGCTGCGAGATTGCACGGGATGCAACACAATTTCGCGAGGAAACCACCGCTGTATGCAACGTGTCGGACCGAGGATCGTGCAAATTTAAATAGACAAGGATTGCGGAGTCTACAATATCGGGGGTCCGTGCGTAAAATTGCGAAAGTTAATAATCCTCCGTTGCTGCCTGCCAGGGACGGTAATAAGCCGCGAGTTTAGCCCATGTGCGAGGGCGAGAGCCGGCAACATTCTTTCGCGTTACAATACACGTGCTGCCGGTGAGTGTGTGTGTGTGTACGTGCATGTGCGTATTCGGTACACATATGCGGTCGTCTATGTGCGCGTGTATTCGCGCGATCGTTCGTGCCCTAAGGGTAGAAAGGGACGCGCTTAGACGAGGCTCGATGTTTTTAATAAGCGGTCGACCTGTAGCACGTACTAGATATTACCGCGACACCCCCACCAGGGTGAGACTCGGCCCTTACGGGGATTCTTCCTTCCGTTCTTCTGCTCGACCAAGGAATATCACGTTGGTAAAGGTGGGCGAAAGAGAAGCGAGGAGTATACACAGTGGCCTCTAATTAACTCGCAACCTAACGGCCTGGCCGAAGGTGCCATGCTGTCCCTGGAAAGGAGGACGAATTATCGCAAAAGTATCTTCTTTCGCGGCTTTTATATACAATCGATGTACAACGAATAAAATCGATGGACACTGATAATATCGCGGAAAATTTCATTACAATGTCGATAATTTTACCGGAGACAAGATTTAATCCTATCCTGGAAACTTGATTGTTAAATAATATTTTGTTACTTAAAAAAAATTTAGTAATTTTGACCCTATTTTTTTTCCGTAATTGTAATTGTCAATTTTATTCTTAGAAAAAATATTTTCTATGAAATATTATTTTAATATTTGTGACAGATTATTTGATCAGAATCGATTTTCTTTCAATTGAAAAATTTTATAGTTTATTTGAATTTAAGTAAAAACGTTTTTTCTCAAGATATTAAATGTCGAGATATTAAATTGGAGTTTTAATTACCACGATTCAATTAAGACGATTAATAATGGCTCTCTTTGAAATATCTTTTAAGGAAAGATCGTTACTAATTTTCACTAAAAGAATCCGTCGGTGAAATTAAGGTGAAAAATTCTAAAACGCTCCGTTTATAATAAACTCATGATTCATCAAACTATCTATTTTCGAAAAGAACTTAAACGCGCCGCGTCACGTTCTCTCGCGAAAAAAAGACAGAAAGAGAATACTCAACGATACTAACACTTCTTTTTATCTCTCGCTTCTTGCATGTCGCCGCTTCTCCAAGAAGACGCGCGAGCTATCGATCGGTCGATTCAGAGGAGCGTGCGAACCGTCGTGTTCGTCCTGTACTATGTATACCTAGCGGAATCTATCGCGACGGTCGCTCTAGGATGGAATACGAGATACGAGGATATGAGATACGGACGCTTGATTCGAGAAATAAAAATTGAGTCGGACGCGTGAACTGGTTTTGCAAGTAACCTGATAGCTTTATACCTGCTAAATCCAAATAACGAATTATATTGTATATTTTCTACAGTTTAAAATATAAATCTATATATAATGAAAATACTACAATATATATACATGTGTACGTAAGAAATAAATAATATGTCATCTGCTTTCGATATTTAGTAAAAAAGACTAAAAAAAACTAGACTTTGTCTCATATTTTTAATTACTTGAGTTTTAATTATTCTTGCTTCTAATCATAAATTTTGCTTTCATCAAAATATTTCTTTTCTCAATAATAAATATTAAAGATATAAAAGCGTTTGATCACTTACCATTGGAATACAAAATATTCTATTATGCAGATAAGCTTTGCAAAAAACCAAGAATAAATTAAATCGTAGAGAGAAAATGCGACGATAAATCGATGATAAATTGAGTCCTTCCTGATATCGTATGATCTGTATTGCGGGGGCTCGCTCGAGGCTACACAGCCCTGAACTTTAGTCGCGATTAGATCGTCGTAAATTGCAATGTAGTGCACGTCGAGCATATCCATTGCCAATGTCCGAGCATTTCCATTGAATATTCTTTTCATGAATTACATACCTAAGAAACGTCCTCGCGCCTCCGTCGCGATAAAGCGTGACGAGAACACCAGATACGAATGACCGCGCTAATGTGTGTTTGCACTCGAATCACGAGCGGGGGTGAATGAAGTCGTAAACGAAAACGCTGCATTTCTATTGTCAATGTTTGCTAATAAAGAATTATTGATATATCACATCATTAGATCTGAATGTTGAATATTTACAAAAATGCCATATGATACATATGTATTTATTCTAATAGAATGTTCTTTACATTGCTTCTTGCTATTTTTAATTATTATTTCTATATATAGTTAGAAAATTCTAAATTGTCTTTTTCAAGACTATTAACACTTATTGTCAGTTTTTATTGCATATTTCAAAAAATGATAGAAAACGTTATATTTAACGTTGCATTTTTCTCACACGCGTTAATTTCCTGTAAGCGTTTTAACACTACTTGAAATCAAGACTTTTGCTCAGGTCATTGACAACATGACTGTCATCGCGCCGTGTTTAACATACGATATGAGTACCAATATTAAGCGGCCGCTGCTGTATGTTTGATTCTAATCTGCACTCTAATCACGACCGTGATGAACAAAGCGCGTAGTTATCTAAAATCGAACTTTTCTGTCGGCCATTGACAACCAGCTTATCGGCGTGTCAAACATCGATACGGAATATCATTACGAGCGTTGAGTGAGTCACGGTTTAATCACAAAACCGATCCGTTCGTAAAGTGTTGCAATTGGACTAAAAAAAAAGATAGACGAATAATTATTGCAGGCAGTAATCGTGGAGATCTATAACCAGTATACGTGAGACGTTATGTATATATGTTATGAATAAATTATAATAGATTATATTCTGAAAAGTACATTATATGAGTAAAAAATATCTTCATTGTTTAATATATATTTTCCATTATTACGAGATAATGTATGCTCGAATAGAAGAGGAAGAAATATCCGCTGTAGAATTATAAAGTTCTCATTCAATTTACTTATACTAAAATTTCAATATATGTATTAAAATACATATATTGTAAAATACATATATATATTAAATTGCGTTATAAAGGATAATTATAAAATTATAATATTATATATATATAATTTATAAAATTTTAATTTGTAAAATATATATTTTTATATATATATATATATATATATATATATATATATATATATATATATTGCTTTTAATAAATTATTCTTTTAATATAATTTATATCTTTAAATCAACTTAAAATTCTTTTTAAAATCGAAAGAGTACAACACACACGAGTGTTATCTCAAAAAGTAAAAAAAAAAAATAGAAAGATAAAAATATATTTTATTTCCACCAAATATATAATATTTCCTTTCCGAGAATCGTCCACAGACTTTCGCTCGTTGAGAATTCTCGAATCAGAACACTCATGGTAGAACCGGAAGCAGAATGCGGATCTGCTACCCCCGATCGATGGGAGTTCGCGATTAGAGAGAAGTGCTGTGGATTTTTCCGGGCGTAATCGCGCCTTCATCAAGCACACTCTGCTGTATTACATTAATGATATTGATTCGGAAACACAATCAGAGCCCCGTCGCTCCTCTCTCCTCGCTACGAACCTACCCCTCTGACCATTCTTGTGGTCGCGTGTATGGTACGTCGTGTTTGTGTGTGTGTGTGTGTTATTTCGCGAACACACCCACACACGCGCGCGCGCCCGCAGCCTTTGCTCTACGTACCTTCATTAGACAGCAGAAACGAACGATTCCTTATTAATATCGGGTGAAGGTTGTTTTTCGCCAATCTTCCTCTCGCCCTCCCGTAACCCCTCATTTACACACTAATGTCCCTTCTTATTTTCCACGATGCCCTCGTAGATCCATCGTTTGATACTTAGTTTGCCGAGCTTGGATCAGCGATTTTGCAGAACAATAAGATAAAAAAAAAACGGCTTTCCGTAACGTTCCAGAGATCCACGTCCTTAATCTTTCTCAGTTACAGTTGCTTCTTAACGTATGATAATTTATTTCGTGTACATGTATTTAATGGTTTTGTAAAGATGTATGGTCTTCTTCGAGTAATGTTTTAAGATAACCCACTGGGGCAAAATTCGTGATGGTTTTATAATTACGCGAACATCCCGGACGTGGATCGCAGGATCGGTAATTGAGGGTATTAATACAATTGCATATAACGCGATATTTTTTCGCGAGTAATTCGAGAAAGTATGTGACGTTATAAAAAATTAATACTATCATTCGGCCGCCACGATTAATTAATCGGTACGTGGATCAGATATATTCGTATATCAGATTATCGTAATTAATGTTTCTCTCGTTGGTGGATACCGGCGAGGTACTCTTCGTAGAGTATGTCTTTCTACGCATATCTTTGTAAAAAAAATACCCTTTCCATATTTGAAAAATTATTTTTCATTACTTAACGCCGCTTTATCAAATAACATTCGAACGATTCCTACATCTGTATTTTTCTTAATTGCCCGGCATTAATAGGTAACATTAATCTAAAAGTCACGCTTATCTCTATTCCGTATGTCGGTAGTTATTATACTCGTGTGATCATTTTATAAAATAACGACGACGACTTGCGCAAATATTCGCGATACGATATATCATGCTACGAGGATATCGCATTCGGATTCGTGTCGCAGAAAACGTCTAAATGCAATCTGTAAATGAATTTCCCAAAGTAAATAATAAAGTATCTGAAAACATCGTAAATCTCGCGGGCCGGTCCGCGTCATAAAACGCGCCTCGGCGCTCCACCTCGTTGCACAAGTGGAGAAAGTTCCCTAAATCAGAGAGAACGCCCGTATATCCCGAACCAAAAAATCGGGCACTCGCAGCTCTGGGAGAGCGCGATATTAAATCAAGGAAGAAGTTGCTGTGAAATTAAGCGTGACATAATGTCCGCTTTTTATCGAGAGATTTACTCATGAATTGTAAAATAGAAAACGGATGAGGAAAAAGATGCATCAAGAAATTAAGATTTTAAATAACAGTGGAAAATGTTTCTTTTAATAAATGTTTATATATACATTTATGAAATAAAAAATGCATAAAGGCAGTTAAACATAGAATAATAAAGAATAAAAAATAAAGGGTCTTAAAACTTGATTAAAGTTTCAAGTGTAAAAATATGTAGGATTAAAACAAGATTTTTATATAATTTAGTTATAAAAAAAAATGACCAGCTTAGAATCTAATTAATCGCTATTCACAAAAAGACTCTTCAAAAAAAAAAAATGTTTTCTCCCGACAATGTCTCGAAGGTTGCTCGCCTCATTTTTTTCCGCGACGTTTCGAACACGTAGATATCACGGAGTCGAAGAACCGGAGATCGCAACGGGCGATTTTAAATGCGAATGCTGTGTGTCGGAGAAAGAGAAAAGGAGAGAGAAGGAGAGAGTCGGTATGTGTCGGAGGCCCGGGTCCCGACAATTCGCGGAACGATTAATCATATTAATTGCACGTAGCCGGGCCCAGCCGCCGTTCGGGGCCTCGCGAAGTTAAGCTGCTTAATTATAAATTGTAATTAGCGTTCTCGCGCGGCCACGTAGTCTCGATTAATTAACAGAGTGTCCCTTTCGTTCCTGTGACGCTGCGGGCTATTAATTATTAATTGCCCAGACGAGCAGCGTGCATCCGGCTGTCTCGAGCGACACTTTGCTCGACCGAATCTCTCTTTCTTTTAACGCGTGGCACGCACAATTTTTTCTTCTTTCTTTTTAGATTATTTTCTAGACACAATCGGGAAGAGACACAACGAAGAAAGATAGTTCCCAAGCATATAATTAGAATACAAGATTTTTAAATGATGATATCTTCTGAATATCTCTCTGCAATACAAGAGCCAAGGAATTTTAAAAGTTAAAGAATCTAAGATTCAAATTGCTCAGATTTTTAATTCTATAAAATCTAAATGTATTTATAACAAATAAACACAGAATTGAATTTCTATATATATATAGAATTTTAATAAAATAAGCAGAATTCTTTTCTTAGAAAGAGAGAGAGAGAGAAAAGTATTATATTAAAATTAAACTTTCTTTCAATTTATACGAGATAGCTTAAGATAATCATACATATATATACACACACTCTGTTTAAGATTAAATATTTACAGAATTAAAAATCTTTTTTTCGATTTGAAGTTTTGTGAATTTAAGATCCAACGAGTTCACGAAACCGAATGTAAAGCTGAGGAATCTCGAATCTCCGATTTCAGGACTGAGAGAGGTTTAATCTAACTTGATAAACTTTCTCGCGAGCACTCCGTAATTTGCGGTGTACACGTATTCTCTCCCCGATACTGTATCCCCTTCGCACGTGATCTACGATGGTCGTAACCATAATAATAGTAGATCGGATCAAAAACGACCAATTAATGACGTACACTTGCCAGTTGAATCTGATGTTCAATTACTTTTGCGTTGCTGCGATCTAGAACCTTGGCGTTGGAACAATGAGGATAAGAACGTGTTCTTAGCCTGGTAATGTTTGACTCCTCCGCTCTCGAAGGTTAATGCGATCGACTGATGACTTGCTCGAGACACGGTGTAGATTAAAAATCTGTATAACTGCAGGCCGAGGCCTACACCGAAACGATCTCGAAAGTGATACTATAACACGGTGTATCGCTAAAGAATAATTTATCGCAACCGATGCCGTCTTACTCATGTTTAATAGGCTTCTATGAGTGTTTCGAAAAAATGTTCGTTAAGGCATGCGCGTTGAAGTTATCATTATAATAAATTAAAGAAAAAGTTTATATTTAGGCGATCTAATTTAAGCTTATAAATTTGAGACAAGATATTATTAGAAAAAAAGTAATGCAAAGAAGGAATTATTTCAATTGTCATCAAACTAAATTGAAATGACAACGTGAATTATACATGTATATATATTGCAGACATTTTATAAAATCAAAAGTTTTTTTTTATAAAAATATTTGGTTTTATCATAAAATGCTAAATCTTTTTAAGTTTTTTTTTTTAGAAAATGTTCACTTTTATAAAAAAATTTATTAAAAAATTTGCAACACATACGTATATAATTAAACAAATTATATTAAAAAATTGAAAAATAATCATATTTATCAACATCAATATATTGCTATTATTAGAAAAGAGCATTCAGGTAGACGGATCGTTTACATCGCAATCATTTAAGTCATGTCGAATTAAGACTTCCTATCAATTAGAAAGTATGATCCGGAAAGTATGATATTTCACGATTACGTAATCTTGTAGGACACACATGTAGAAAGAGAGGCTCTATCTATATTTCGTGAAACATTGATTTCATAGGGACAAAGTTTCGTGCGCGGACCTAAATGCGGCTGCGCATAATCGTTGCAAATTAAGGAACTCGAGTCGCGAACGTACAAAGCAGACTCGACTGGCCGATTAATTGGCCGGCTTGATTGCCACTTGCCGTCGCTAAGCGCTAGATTGTAAACACTCAGCCCCGTTAATTGTCCAACCACGAGTGTCGTGCGACTTGTTGTATTCTTTGAGTTGATAATTAAGCTTACAATTGGATTCGTGTGAGTGTATCGGACGACTATTAGCGACATTTTAGCATATAATTTTTGAGATAACTTAGACGGATAAATACGCTCTTGCGTGAATATGATCCAAGTTAAAGTACTTATGATTTATTTATACAAAAAATAGGATTTTATATAAAAAAGTAAATTATATAATTATGTAAGATGTAGAGAATATTTACTATAAATGTAATTGTTATATTTGATGTCTGCAAATTATTATTGAATTGATATTTTTTGAAGAATATATATATTTGATTGATGATCTCTTCAAATTATAAATACGACTGCAGTTGAGTTAAAATTTTTTGTAAAAGCTAAAATTAGTTTAAAAGTTCTTGCAGGATGTATTTGACGTATGTATTTTTAAAATGTATTTCGTTTAACAATATCCTCGTTTGATATAAAAAGACTTATATAAAAAAAAGATCTGTGTGTATATGTGTATATGTTCACATACATTATTATTTCTATATAAAGTTTCTCATAAAAATTTCAATAAAAAGATAATCTACATAAAAAATGAGTATTATTTTCAGAAAGAGAAATATTATTTTATATTATTAGAAATATTATTATAGAAATATATTATTTTATTGATTATATTTGTTAAAAATTCTTTCACATATCGAATATTTGAATAAGTTTAATTAATATGCATATCTTTGTAATAATAGGAATGTAAAAATAGGAATGTAAATTTTTTGTCTTTCATCGAAATGTTCTTCTCTGAATACTGTGTTTATTCGTGCATGTTGAACGATGTGAAATAATCATCTATATTCGAATTTTTTTGGACAGATCCTCCATTATTTGTAGCTATTTCTTAACCAGAGTTATATTTTTCATTTTTCACAGTATATTAATAGTTTTGCTATTATTGTTTTGCATGCATTCTGCATTTAATAGCTGTCTATTTGTATAATGTTCGAACTATTTATTGGCGTATTAATAGTATTCAACTATCGTCTATCATTTATAAAATCGATCATCGTTTGCGATCCCTAAATATTCTCGAATCGCTATCATATATTTGATTTCGTGCTCGGCTACAAAATTTTCGATAAAAAAATCATACAATACACATTATCGATAAAAAAGTTACATGTATTTTATTATCGTTCTAATTACATCTTCTCTGTTATATTTCCTATTTCTGTCTATCTGCTGCACATGTGTATTTGTATATTGTTATAATTTTATGATTGGATATAATGTAATGGCAAGATAAATGTATTTTTATTTTCAAAAAAGATATTTTTTTTTAAGGTGTATTTTTTCTATAATTTTTGATTACGATAATTAAATAACATTACAACAAATTAAAATAGATAAAATCACAGAACTCTGTGCCTACTGTTCTCTCTTGCAAAAATAATTTTTTGACGCTATGCACACACACACACACACACACACACACACACACACACACACACACACACACACCACACACACACACACACACACACACATACCCATCTTAAGACGCATGGTTAGTTTTGGCGGAGATTTACAAACCGCCGTTATTTAGGATTTATTTCATCAAGCTCTTCTCTCTTGAAAACACTCAAAACTGACTAAGCGAGATTGTAAACTAAAGAAGTAGAGAATATTACTCGAAGTCCATCATATCCATTAGTGTTTAAATCGCATCACTGAATCGATTTCCTGAATATTAAAAAGATATCATGTTCGAAATCTTTAAAAAAACATAAATAAAGTTGCTTTAAATATGATGAAAATTTTACTAAAAAAGAAGAAGAAGAAGTAAGAAAAAATATCAATGTTTATTTATAATTATTTTAAAAATGAATATATATATATATATATATATATATATATATATATATATATATATATATATATATATATATTACAATTCCCTAGAAATATGGTAATATTTATAAAGCTATCATTATACTTGGATCTTATCATTTTTCTTGAAAAAATGTTTTCCTTTAGCAATATTAATTTAACATCTTTTAAACATCGTTATTTTTGAATTTCTGTTTTTATTTTTTTTACATTATAATAAATCAAAACTTACAAAAAATACAATGCGCAAAAATTTATATAGAAATTATCTGTAGTAATCGAACGTAATTACATTCAATATATAAAATAGCATGACGCACTTCTTCTCCAAATGACCTCACGTTCGTATAATCAATACAACACAGGGACCAGAATCCCGTAATTACGCTCGCGTGACCTCCGTGCAGTAATTAAACATACCGCAATTGATTTCTCGGGATAGTGTATGAATCGATTATTTCTTTTCCGTTCTTGCCGACGATTGTTGATATTAATCTTGAATGTTGATTCTTGAAAAGCGACCACGTCAAACGATGGATTAAAGGCTGCCGAACGTTTTGAAGACTACCTGGATTATCTGGAGCAAGGTCGGAGATCTACGAGACGGAATAGAGATTCCAGAAAAAACATTAGTCAGAACATTGCGGAGACGCGAGACGTTTCTCTCTCTCTCTCTCTTTCTTTCTCTCTCTCTTTCTCTTTCTGTTTCATATGCATTATCCAAAGGTGGCGTAATAAAGCCGGGCACGGTTCGGAGCGGTGTTAATTGACGAGGAGACGATTACAGCATGTTACGCGAATAAGACGCTTCGTCAGTCATAACCATGCGTCATTAGGCTGCATCATTTGAAGGACGCGCCGATCATCGGAGAAGCGCAACCGTGCCATAAATCCGATCTGAAATCGTAAAAAAAATCGCACGAAACTGGAACAGAAGTAAAGCGAGCGAACGTCATGAATTCAAGGTTGCATTTACCTTCGTTGTCCGCAAGCACAACTTCGCTTCGATAATGCTGCAAATTTCCGCATAAAACTGCTATTATTAACATCATAGGAATTGAGAAAGACTCATCACCAATCATTATTTTAAATGATTAAAAACGTGAATAGACAAATGGTCCATCTTTGAGAGCGTTAAGCCTCTCGATCATTTTATTCACGCGCGAGTTTTATTCTCGAGGAGAGAATTGCGAGGTAAAAATAGAAGATTGGCGGTCGCCGCAGAGCGCCGATCCATCGACCGCGATTAATTTCGATGAAAGAAAAGAAAAAAAAAGAAGCAAGACGAATCGTGAGGACTGGAACATGAGAGCCGGGAATGCGGCTATAATATTTAAAAATAGAGAAGATGCGAAGTGTTGTGCGTGCGCGTGTGTATGTATGGGACGTGCGTGCGCGCGCGCGCATCAGAGAGACATAATAATTCCCGAAATTAAACCGAACATTGCGGCGCTGCGTGGAAAGTACTGTTCGCTGGCAAATTCGAAACGTTTCGCAACAGGTGTGGCGGAAATTCGGCGCGTCCACGGCTGAAACTTAAGCCGCGCAAGATGTGTAACGCGCCGAGACACTTGTTGCCAACAAGTTGGAAATTTACTGTGTTTTAAGCAAAAATGATCCATGGCGATTTAGACATGGTCTTATTAATCCCAAACACTCGTAGAATCCCTCTCGAGAGGATCTTTCTTAACATATATTTAACAAATTTTCAAGAAACATACGTAAAAGATTCTATTTCTTAACTTAAAAGAGAAACATTGCAAAGATTAATTCATTATGCTTGACAGATTGAATTCTTATATAATATCGACAGAAGAGTTTTTATATCCCACGTCGCGACTACAGTATATGTATAATCAATTAAACTTTAATCATGCGAATAGAATCAATAACAAAAATTAAGTTTTCGTTAAAAGTTATTTAAAAAATCGATAAAATATATAGATAAGAAATATAATGAGAACGTGGGAACACTGTTTATCAATCACATCGGTCGAACAACTTTGAGCTAAGCACAAGAGTATAATTAGTTCTTACGCGTTACAAAATAATCCACAAGAATGTAATTAGTAGTTTGCGTGTTACAAAGACCATTTGCTTCGAGACTATAAAATATGTGTGATGTGTCGTGTTGCACGCATTGATTTCCATTGATTTCTACAATGTGTATAACAGATAAACCCTCAGACATGGATTTACATATCTGACACAGTACAGGCTTACTTTATTAACTAAGCGTGCCAGTTTTTGCTGTAATAAACGACCGCTGAGATAATTAACGACCGCGATGCTAGGTATTGCTTTGAAAAAAACGCATATTTCAAGCGCAAAATACACGCAACCGGTATTCGCACAGATTAAAGAGAGTACTTACGGTACATGATTTTTAAACGATATCGATATAACACATCCATCTATGTTAAAAATTATCATAATTAAATTTAAGATCGTAATGTTTTGTTAATCAATTTATACATTTTTACTAAAATATTTTTCATTAACATATGATTTATCCTCTTACACTACTTTATATTAGAGACTATATTTTTAATAAATCGATATGTTATATTGAAATAAAATCATTCTAATGTTACAATCGCAACAGCCGCGGAAAAAAAGAAAGGAGCAAACGAAGCGCGGGAAACGAGGATTTTCTAAAATCAGACTCGGTATTGTGTGAAATTGCTCTTTCGTGACGTTACCGGTGGATCCGATGGCGCTAATTGGGCAACGATTTCTACGAATTGGTTACATTGTAACGATCACGAGACACGGTGCGCTTCCGCGTGCGCCGAAAAGAGCTCGCGCGCTCCTTTCCCACAGGAACCGTTCGCGCATAAAAGGCCAAACGATGAAATAATTGCTGGGAATCGTTAATTCTCCCTGTAACACACTTAGCAATAAAATCATTTACACCCGACCGACCGACCGGCCCCGTCCGTTTATTATGATCCATAGAAATCGCTTTCTCTCTCCCCGCCGTGACTTTCGGACGACCGTGTTCATCGGTTTTTGCCGGATCACCTGGCATTACATTACTTTAAACAAGGTTCGTTTTCGTGACTCTCGCTCACTTGATCTTACGTCTTTCGCATCAAAATCATCAGAGAATTGCCGAAAAAAAAATCTCTCGATAAAAAAATAAGTTTGACAGGATCCATAAAATTATAATAAAAAGAAATGAGATATATCAGATATATCAGATGCACATATTCGAAATATATAAACAAATTTTATCAGAATTTAGTTATACGTAAAATATTTAAAAATTAGTTTTAAAAAATTTTTATTTTCTTTTTTTATCTGCTAAAGAATATGTTTGTGTGTGTGATCAAAGTTAATTTAATTTTCAAAAAATAATTTGAATTAACAAAACTCATAAATTCAAAAACTCATTAATGCAAATGCATTGAATTGCTTATACATAAGCCGAGATGTGGCTTTCACAAAAGGTATTGTAGAACTTCCAACTATTATAGAAACATTCCTCATTCGTTTAACGTGGGAGGTCCTGAAAATATTTTTCCCGCATCACATTCCAGTACCCAGTATAAATTCATTAAATGATCATTATTAAAATATAATTAAGGTAAGAAAATATAATTGAGATTAAGAATAAAGATATAATTATTATAAAGTATATGAGATATAAAAGAATTCTTGTCATGTTCTCATAAGTATATTATTTCCGCGTTATAATACGTTTGGCATGAACGTTCGTTAATGCTCGAATAAATTTCAACCTTAAAAATCGCCGTGAACTAATTACTAATATGACTTAAGTTCGCAGAAGTCATTAACACTGTGGGCGATCGCTCACGTTTCGCTTCGTGAAAAAGTTCGGTACCGTTATTCATGGCGACGCGATCAAAACGAGTCGCGTTGGCACACACGATACACCAATTAATTTTTCAGCAGTAAATTCATATCGTTTTTAGACGCGATCGCCAGCGAAGCGGCAATTTTGAGTTGTTTCTAAACGTGAGTATCGATGAGAAGCCATAAAGAACATATTTTATAATCTGGCACAATTTGATATAAAATGAAAACTTTGTGACTTGTCATACAATTTATTTGTCTTTTCAACTTTCTTTTTGTTTCTTCAATGTATTCACAACTTTATAAATACAAATTAATATTATAGTATAGAGATATATTTAAAATATAAATTATTCTCTATAAATATATCTTGCAGAGATTGATATTAAGATTAAAATATAAAGTATGCATGAAGAAATAAACCAGTTTTTTTTCATTGTTATTCTACTTCATAAATCCATCGCTGTCAAAACTGATGTAACTTTTCATCTTTAGAATTATACATGATTGCGTATAACTATTACATCCTACTTTGAAAAATGAACAAGTCGACATGACAATTACACTGCGATATAAATAAATACGTATGAGTATATTATTAACACCTATTACATAATAATTACAATAGTGTCATATAATGGTTCGATAGAAAAAAAGCAATCGCGTCTGCGGGATTTAACTAGCGAAGCGACGATGCGTACTCAGAAATTCAGGTTTATTAGTGCATGCCACGATAATTTATTGTTCTTCCCTTCGTTCGGAATTACGCAATGGCCGGACAAGCAACCGAGCCTCGTGAAAACGTCTCTGCCGGACGTGCGTACTTTAATTAAACGCCGCTTCCGGTCTGTCATTAACTCGCTCGCTTACCGGCCAACGACGATTAGAGCGCGACGTTCGCGCGAGAACACGCAATGTTGCCAGAAACAGATTCGGTTTTTCTAAAAAAGAAAAAAATATTGTGGGGAATCATTATTTAAAGGGAATTTGAGGAATTTTTTATGAATTGTTCAAATTTTTGGGGAATTGTTTTATTTTTTTTTTGCACCTGGAATAAGTTAATAAAATAAAGCTTTAATAGTTTCTTTATTTTATGTATTGAAATATGTGACAATATATTTAAGAGTATATAAAAAAATAAAGAAAATGGATTGCATAATTTTTTGTTGGCTGCCGTTGTATAACGCAGTTTTACGCGCTGTTTATTCCTACATTATGTGCAAATTATGCTAGTTGGTCTTTACGATAGTTAGTGCACCGTGGACATTTCTGGCAGTTACCGAGTGACACTACTGCCAACACTACGTCAGCATGAAACACGTTATTCATTCAGAGAGATAATGATAAGTATAGAATCAATAGCAGTAGAGAAAAAGAGAGCTCATCTATACGTTTTCCGAGCAAAATCATTGCTTACACAATAATGTGCAATTAGACAGATTGCATCTTTCGAGCACAAGAAAATTCCTTCAAGTAAAAATGTATAATCACTGTTTTAATAGCTTAAAGATATATTAATTTTTTAAAGAAGAGTTCCTCATCTTTTCCTGTATCTTGAAAATATTAAAATGCATTGAATCCTCTCTTTCTTCAATCTATCCGTGTCAATCGTATAATCACCGAGTTCATGAGCGATGCACCTACTATTTTGCAAATCATTAATAATCGTCGACGCAAGCGCCAATTTCAGCGACGTTTTCCATCTGTATTGTGTTTTAAATTGTTTATTTCTTCGTTTCGAGGGCGGAACGGCGCTTTGCGCGATATTGTCCTAATTATAACGTTGCAATCAATGAAAAGCATCGAGCATTTTCGCGAGCAAAAATGCATTTTTTCTTAACTTTCTTAGATTCTTTGAATTATTTTGAATTTTTACATTATATAAATCGGAATGACCTCTATTTATGATATATTTAGGGCTGCTCAATTTGTACTAGTTTTACATCTTATTTTACTCATTCGATTAAAATTTTAAAAGATTGAAATTAAATTTAACATTAAAATTCAATTCAATTTCACTTCAAACTTAATTCAACCAATTTGCTTTAACAGAGATTCATGTAACTTCCTTCTTCTTATATTTCTTCAAATATAGATATCGATTTTAGATAAAGTCACGCATACATATTATCTACATTCAAAGTGTCATTCCACATATTTGGCTTGAGTATCGAGCAGTTATTAGGGAGAGCAACCTGTAAAAGTCAATGATTTATAGATATTTCATATTTGTCCCGTGATTGCTCATCTCTTAGAAGGAGAGTTTTGCGAAAATATCGAAACTCGAAAAGAGGAAAAGACGACATACCCAAGACACGAATCCAGTTTGATCCAAGTTGCGATAGTCTTTAAATGCCCGGTACACTTTTCTCGCGGCCGCAGGCGACTCTGGAGTTTCTCGTCACTTCCTCGGAGCACGCGCGCACCACACCACCTTTTTACTTATTTTTCTTCCCTTCCTCCGAATTCTCGTCGATTTTGAGTTCATTGAGTCGATTGCGATCCTTGACGAATCACATCGTCCCGTTTAATCTTTGATGCGTTAACGCTTGGACGCGTTAAAAAACTACTTTCTGTAAAAAGTCCTTAATATTCGCACGATTTGCGATCTCGATTATTACGCGAACCACAACTTATACGCGTCTCACGCGTGTCAATAGCTCGCGGATGGTTGCAAAATCCTTATGAAATGTCCGTTCCGGATGTGCTCGGTAATAATCACCGAGCAAATCCCGTAATCGTTTCCACGCTCACGTCACGCCGATAATCCAAGTTAATGATATAATCGCTCGTCGCATTCGACGCGTTTCACCGCGCGCGCTCTTCGTCGCCCCTTCGTAGACACGGCACGTAAAACGCAGCAAGATTATTACCTCGACGACGAGTATCGGTAATCGCGAAAAGGAAATCAGTCTCGAAATGGTCAGACCGAAGCTGTCGCTTGTTCACAGAAGCGATTTTCGCGCGTATTTCCAAAATGGCGCCGACTCGAATCTCGACGTCGATTCCCGATTATCGCTCTCATCGAATTGATTCTTTCCTCACCGGGAACTCGTAGCACGGGTTCGTTTCCGGACGAGTCGAGAAACACGCGTCTCTTTGGATGCTCGAAGGAACGGCGCGCGTGACGTTGTCCTAGGTCGCGAACGATCGATCACTCACGTGGCTAGTGCGATGACAGCGTCAAAACGTGTCAGTCTTCTTGGACCGCGTTAGAAATTAAGTAAATCGATGGCAAAGTCGGAGCGTCAAATCGCGTCGCACTTGTATGTTCCGTTCCAGGAGTTTGAAACGTCAAATTCGGTCAGAAAGACTCTGGCCACATATTGTCAACTACTTATACACACGAGTAATGCACAGATATGTCAAAACTCTAATGCAGCACAAAATTGAAAGAAGCACGAAAACGATGTCTCGTCTCTCGAAACGTGCAAGAATACTCGAGATGACTTGTAATGATTCTCTAGATCAGTCGACGTTAAAATCATTAAAGACACTACACTTCTTTTCCGTTACGAATGACTCGACAACTAATCAAAGTCACGTGAATATGATATGTTACATTATACAAGTTTCTTTTCCAATCGCATAAATTAGTGCTACATTAATGAAAATGACAATCAATGATATATGACCTTATTTAATGTGATCTCCCTTTTACAATGAAATTATCGGAAATGAAAGAGCCGCGTTATCGAAATAACGTCAATCTCTGTCCAAACTCTAAATAGTAACGCGTTACCCCCTTCACTTTCTCTCAATACGTTCCTCTCGGAACGAACTCATCATCGCGTTCTCCAAGTTTGCGCGCGCGTTCGGTACCGCGCACCAAAACACAAAGTTGCGGGTCACAAACCGCCTTCGCAACTCGCCGAGTCCCTCACCGAGGTGGCAGCTAATGATCCGCGCTCGGGATCTCCGATCGTTTTTCCGGACGCGGGAGGTCGCGGAGGTGTCCCGAATAAGGGTTGGGGAATTTGCGCGCGCGCGCGCGCGCCCCTATCCTATCTCGCGATGCTGCGCTCGACTCACGTGGCGGCCCGGTCTGAATCTCGTCGGCGGTGACCACTTCCTCGGGCCGTCGACCAATCGGCTGCACGCCAGGACGCCTCGAGCCACGATTGCGGATCCTCGACTGTGTTCGGTCGCGGTCGGTAGCTGTCCGTCTCTATCGCTCTCACGTGCTCGCCGCGCGTGTATACGTGCGTGTGCCGCGTGGTTGGCGGCGGCGGTGGCGGCGGCGACGACGACAGCGGCAACGGCAGCGGTGGCGGCGATGACGGCGATGACGGCGGTATTCCAATGTCCGTAACCACTTTCCGAACCGATTCGGGGCAGCTCCGCGGGGACAGATCGCCGCGGCGACGCCTACGACCAGGACGACGTGGACGTCCAGGACTGGCCGTGGTCCTGGTACCGCTTCTTCCGATCACCGCACGCATGAAAGCACGCGCTGCCTCGCATCGAGCGTGCGCTTCGTCCAGCGTCCGACACGATACTACCTCTCTCCCCTTCCTATCTGTCTTTCTCGCTCTCCCTACGCCCCCTCCATCGCCACCGCGTTCGCTCCGTCTCCCTCTGATCGCGATCCCCGCACGAGTAGGGAGGACGCGGAGAGAGAGAACTGCTCTCTGGTAGCCGCTCATTAAACGCCGCGGTGACGTCAAGAGCAACGATACTCTCGAAATTCGTGAGGGAGAAAGAGAGACGGCGTTTGTTCGCGCCTCTCGCTGCGTAATTGATCCCGGTGCGCGCGATCATGATTGATGAATAGATAACTAAGGCTTAGGTTTGAGGATTTAACGAAAGTGCATAAGGAAAGGTAGCGCGGAAGCTTTTACGTTTCATAAAATGAGGATGACGATCGTTTCACCGAGTACTCGCTACTTGATTTGGCAGTCGCTAAATAGTATGATTATGTGATTCGTGCGACAGTACGCAATTAGCAAGTTATTTCTGCTTAAATTATATACTTGTCTCGATTCTATTCTTGATGGTTTACGTCTCTGTTTATTTTCAACACATCACGTCAGCTGTTCTCCTTTAGGTAGAATTATATGAAGCACCTCATGATATCCTCCCTTGGGTTTAATATTTCAGACAGAATCTTGAAAAAGTAGTTTGCAATTGATAGTCGAATCTAAGTGTTGTTCGAGCGTAGCTCGTGCGAACACTTACTTCTTCGTGTCCTCTTGTCGTTAAACACTTTGCGCTTTTCCTTCGCACATGTCCGTTTAAGTTTATTAGAGTACAGTCTTCGTCAAAAGATTACCTCGGAGTATCGCGTCGCATATCATATGCATTTGTAAAACAAACATTTCGTTGACGTCAGGAATCCCGATTAGTGTGACATAATTCGCACAGGCAACAAACAATCTAATTGACATAGTTGCAGAATAGAACTTTGTAACAGATGTTATTGATCACCCGAGAATAATAGTAAAGTGGAGGAAAAGGTCATATAATTCCTTGGGTACCTCGAAGCTATGCATGAAAAATTACAGGAACATAAAATTATAGTTCATGCAGTTTCATTACGACACTACTTTATCTTCCAATGTAAAATTTCTCATAATATACATATCCCATCATTTATTAATCAAATTTCTAAAATACACAGCCTGAGAAAGTCTTAGAAATAATACATGAACACATTTACCGAACGTTACCATTTTTTGGATATTTTTTAGACACCTTTACATATTATTTAGACATATTATTATTAGATATCTGTCACTGTGTCATTTTTACAAAATTAGAGCTGAGAAGAAAAATGCAAAGAAACCGCAAAATGTTCGCGCGAATAATTTCGACGTCACAAAGTTGACGAAAATATGCGAAACGCGAGGTGGCGTCGCTTGCGGAATCCTGCGGACGACATTAGTGATAGGAAGTGCGATTCTAATTCGCGGAAGAGCGTCGGGGCGCGAGCGATGAACGCCGTCGAGAGAGGAACGTCGTCATGGGTGGTCCGTCTAAAACGTCCGTAGCTACTTGGAAATGGATTTTGCCGTTGCGCTCGCGCGACGTCCACCGCTATTTAAAGATGAGATGTACAGCCCCGAGAGGCTGTATTCTTTTCCTCGCACTTGTCCCCCCGTCCCTCCCCCACCTCCTCCTCACTCTCTCTCTCTCTCTCTCTCTCTTCCTTTCTTCAGCACGTGACTCGGACCGATGGAAAACGCCGTGAGTGCAAAGACACCTTTCACGCGATACCATCGTCGGCGGTAATCAACGGGGCGAAAGGTCCCGGCACTTAAAGGCTCGGTTTCGTCTTCGGGTTTTGTAATGAGAGGCGCGGCGGCGGCCGCGAGAGTCGTGTATTTATTTTCAATAAACGTATCCTGCGACATCCGGCACGGATCGAAACGAGTTAGATGCTTGTGAACGCGCGAATGTAGATGTTAACGACGAGTATCAGTCACGATTAGGGATAATATTATTATTGTCAAGCGCACGTAGTCATGTAGAATATCAACGAGTGGAAATGTGACCATCTCTTTCTCTCTCGCCGTCTCTGTCAGTCGGACGCGACGCTTTCTTTATCCACTTAAATTTGTGAACTTTGCCGTGCGGACACTACGCGCTCGTTGAATTTACCTTACGATCCATTTGTAAGTGAGAAGTGTACTTGCAGCTGAGACCTCGGCTTTGTCGATGACTCTCTTTATAGTTCACGTTCGATTAGCCATCGATGTGTGCCTAATGCAGCAGGATCGATTATAATAAGAAAATGTTTTTTTTACGTGAGATAAGTTATTTCTGCAGCACAAAATATTATTACATGGTAACGATATTTATTGTTATATTACTATACCAGTTAAAGTGTTGATTCGTGCATATTAATATTTAAATATGCATGTACGCGAAATTCCTTCAAATCATAGGATTTTTTCATATTATTTTTTATATAAAAAAATAATCTGAC
This sequence comes from Camponotus vicinus, assembly GCF_025532165.1. Lineage (NCBI taxonomy): Eukaryota > Metazoa > Arthropoda > Insecta > Hymenoptera > Formicidae > Camponotus > Camponotus vicinus. Next base: position 8,347,691 of record NW_028141956.1, read on the forward strand.
ATTTTTAGCTACATTTTGGTGTCATTCGGAATCTTTTCAGAAACGAAGTAATCGACACGCGTTGGACGAATTTTCCTGAACAAATGTAATTTGGCAGCGGTTAGTAATATAAAACCGACATTTATAGAAGCTTACGTTAACATGACGTAAGCAAATTCGACATCCGAGCGAGCTGACATCGTGTTAAATGTAATAGTACGTATCGTAAGCGTGGCTCTCGCAGTATTATGTTAGATGTACAACGCGCTTTCACCGGAAAGTATTATCAATGAGTTCACGTCTAAAGGCGGAACGCGCGCGGCTCGAAATATCCGGCGCCCCCGGCATTAAAGATCGCAGTCCGCGCGCAAGTTGACGCGATAATTATTACAGATTATTCGCCTACCTGCCGCTTTGTCCGCGCTTGATTGACGAGTGATTGTTTAAATAAATGAAGTATTTTTAGCGAGATATGAATGGTGACTGTAAAGTAGGTTGGCCGATATATTCGAGATCCGGGTCTGGAAAAATGCTCTCGTTAAAATTAATAATTATCCTTCTCTCGTTGAAATAGAGAATCGCGCTACATGCTGTTCACGATTCACCATATGCTACGACAGGAAGTTATCTACGAGCTGGCTTTTATACGCGAGCCGTTACCATCCGAAAATAGCTGACGTTTACCTCCGAGACGCGCTGAATTTCAGAAACAATCGCGAACTCGCAGCAAATGTGATTTAAAATCGCTTTTTAATATTCAATAAGAGATAAAATATTAAAAAATGGAAAGAGATGAATGCTGCAATATAAGATCGCACGTGTGATTTCACGTATAAATATATAAAGTAAGGTGAAATATAATAGACTACACATATATAGCGTTAATAAATATTTAATATTAAAATATGAAAAATTAAGAAGAGGAATAATTGGGTTTTCTGAAAGTGACGTAGAAACCGGTGCTTTCTAAAACAGATTTACATGGAAAACGTGTGAGTTTGATATGAATTTAGTTATATAAAACTTTAATAAATTGTAAGAGATGATGAATCATGTAACGCGATGGCTCGATCATAAAAGATCTCGGGAGAGATGTATCACGTTCCATGTAGAAAACGTTCTCACACATAGCAGCGATTACAGCCAGGCCAGTGATGATTTCCGACGCCGGCGAATGCTCGAAGGTTTAACAATCGCTTCTTGTCAATTAGCATCACATACCGGATGATTTATCGCGAAACCGGTTGCGCTATTGGGCGTTATGTCTCGCGCGGTTATTTCGAACGTTATACCGGCGCGATGCCACCTACATTACAAAAGGGACCGATTAATTAAAGTCGAAACATCCGCGCCCCGAAATAGCGTCCCGGCGTCCCAAATCCGGCACCCGTTCCGGTATCGTCGCGGTAATTATTTCGGATAAATTGCGTGCCACCTACGCCAAGGCAGGCGCAACGGTCCGCGCGGCTCGCAGCCGAAGCGCGAAACATTTGTGACCCGAAATAGCCACACGCCCGCGTACGTATCGCCCGCGGTATACGCCACTTCTCATTGTTTTTCTTAGACTGCAAGGTCGGCCGCGGCACACACAGAGTATGCTACCACAAACGGGGAAAATTTTAACGACGTTCCGACCAATCCTCGAGTACAGTGTACTAAACAGATTTCAAATGCACAAAATAGTGATAGTCATTTTTAACTTTGTTTAAATGAAACATTACTAAAATATTACTAAAATTTATTCTTCATAAAGATAGTAGATATCAATATGTAAAAAATATTTATTCAAAATAAAATAATAGATATATTGATTAAAATTAGAATTTAAAATAATTGCCAGAAATTCCTTTATTTGAAATATATTTAAAGCTTCTTGATGTAATATTTCGATATTTTTAATTTGTGATTTTTAATAAATAATTTTTAATAAGTATTTGTTTTTTGAATCAAGTAAGGAAAAAATAGATTTCTTAAATATACATATTTATTTTATACTTTAAATACTTTTTGTCTGTTTCTGAAACAACAACGTTCTCTTAAATTAAATCAGAGATTGAATATTGATATGTTAAATATTAAACATGACGATGCTTTACTTCCGAGACTTACAATTAGTATTATTGGCACATTGACACTTTATTTTAACATATAAAGTTTATTAATATTGATAGAGAGAATCAAAATTGAAAAAAGTATACCAATTTTATTGAAAATGCAATCTATAGAATATTCTGTACTGAAAGTCTCGAAAGTTGACTCTTCGAGCATCGATACTTTGCGAGCTAAAATCTCTCCTTTCTCCCACCGATGTCATTAGCACATTCAACTTCTTACTAGAGACGATTCAATGCCGCTTCAAGATAGCTCCGAGACGCGAAGAGAAAACGGTAAAATGTGTTTACTCAAGTGTTCATTAGTACTCGCGGCAGCATAGGCGACCATTTGGCGGGCGCAACTATAATTAGTTAACGACATCCACCGACGATCTCGAGGCCAATCTCCCCTCTTTCTCCCTTCCTAGACATCAATTTTTCGGCTCGCGCTCAATTCGCGGCGGAAATGATTATCATATAGAATCGCGAATGAGATATTTCCCGGTAGTAGAAAGACTAAGAAGGGAGATTAACGATGATCATTATATATAGTCGGTGGAAGAGCACGGCGGAAGGGTAAAAAGAAACTCGGGCAAGAAGATACGGAGGAGCGAAACGACAGGCAGGGAGAAGGGGTTGAGGCTGTTTCGCCGGCGAGTAATTTGATCGAACGGGTCGAATTAGCGACAGAGCGAAAACTCGTCTAAGGAGAACGCATGTAGGAGGAAGGAGGATGCTGCGCCTCCCAACCATCTCGCTTTCTCTCTCTCCACCCCACCCCCATATGCTATAAACGTACGGCTCAGAATTAGCGTGGCCGGCACATGCTAAACATTCAATAAAGCGCTCGAAAGCCGTCCGGGATAATCGTAATCATAAATAATCGAGGCCTAAATATACGTCGGAGCTCGCGGTAATGCGCCCGCGAAACCTTCTCACTCCCCCCTCTCTCCCCCTCTCTCTCTTTCTCGAGTACCAACTGCCGTTCGCGAACCTAACCGTTAACGCGTATGGAAATCGACTGCTACCGGGTGATCGCCCGTTTCCTCCGCTCCTTTTTCCTTCCTTTTTTCTCCCCCCTTTCACATCCTTTCCCGCATTTCTGTTTCTGCGCACTTTTCACTCCCGCGCCGCGCCTCTCGCAAAGAGATGAAAAAAAAGAGGGAAGAAAGATAATGGTTCCCCTGCTGTACTGCGTTTTGCGTAATGAATCGGCCGTCATTAGCATATAGATGCCGCGGTTAGACCGGATAACCGGATGACGAGCGACGATCGGGATGGAATTGTATCAAGTTACGAACGTACGAATTACCGTCGTCGTTGCCGCGACCAACTCGAAATTAAGCTCCGAGACGGAAGGCAGATGTCGAGACACCTGACTCTTTTTAAATCACGTCCTCAAATACAGCGCAGCCTCTGTAATCCGAGTTTTTAATTAACGCGACGGAGTCAATCCAAATCGAAACAGCTGTATAGGATATGAAAAAAGACATTTTAATTAAACTGACATTCGATACATCTTACATATATAAAAAGAATCTTGATTTGAACAGTAATTATAAATTTATTAATCAATCTAAAGTATATATTTTTTAAATCAAAATTATGGAACTCTCGGTTATCGTAAATTGTAATTTTAATATAGATAGTTCCCTCTCTCTCTCTCTGTCTATTTTATTCCATCTATTCCATCTATTCTTGTATTTATGTTAGCGGAAGAAGATGCAAAAATAGCCAGCCGTCTAGAGAATAAATCAAGAATAAGCAAGTATATATGCGAAGGAAGATGTAAATATACAGAAGTTTATACCGCACGCGAATTCAATGCGGAATTCTTCTCGAAGAATGTCAGGAACGACGCTGAGCGGTGGTTAAAGCGACAGCTCTTGTCGCACCAGCGCTCGAAGTTGTTGGGAACAAAACGTACGATTAAGTAAGAGATGTCCGCGATCATCATTAGTGCGCAATAATGATTAATGGTTAGGTTTTAGCGTGTACCTCTCTCTCTCTCGATGCAGAGCGCAAATGTCGGGGCTCGTCGCGCACAAACGGACATATGGTCGGCTGGCTCGGCCGATTAGACACATTTGCATCACAATGCCCAAGTCTGCCCACCGCACAGACCGCTCGATTCTCTTCTCTCTGTCTTTCATCCGATCGCCGTCTTTCTCATTGCTTTATTACGCGCGTGTATAGGGCGCAGTCTATAGCGACATAATGGCACACTTAGTCGAGAGAGAGAGAGAAAGAGAGAGAGAGAGAGAGAGAGAGAGAGAGAGAGAGAGAGACAGGAAGAGCAAGAGACAGAAAAGCAGGAGCAAAAGAAAAAAAAAGTGTTGCAGCTTTCGGTTAGTGCTGGAGTCCTTTTGTTTACGCGAGGTCCTTTAAACCGGGTGCAAAACGGGCGAGATCCTTAAACGCTTGAGTAGTTCTTGTCATCGAGGCGACAAGGTTGGCTAGATGCTGGCTGTCCTGCGGGTAGCCAGTTAGAAGCATCGACAAACCGGAGTCAAGGCACTCGAAGTGAAAATGCCGGCAGCCATAAACGACTGAGAACAGATTGTAGTGGCGACAAGATAAGCGCAAGGAAATGTCGATTTCTTACTCTCGTGAAATTGCGTCCTCTGTTACGTGTATTCTTATTTCCTGATTGGAAGCAAGTACTCAATTAAACATCCAATTAATTTCAATACAAATCAAAATGATAATTATGATATGAAATTTCTACGAATAAAAATATGTATCTAATAATTTCCAAACAGCATAAGTTTGTTTTATTATGTTAAAAAAATTAAATTTCGAATAAAAATTTATCAAAAACTTCTATCTCTGTGGCAATATAATAATATTTAAAAGCTGCAAAAACCGTTTAATGTATAACAAAACATTGAAGTAGTTTGTCATTGATTTCAAGTTTTACTATCGAGACTTTTTTCGATATTAACAATATGTATCCTTATTGACAGCTCACATTATCCACTCATTTACATTTATTTTGATATAAATGATGGGTTATTTTGGCCGACGCGAGAGATTAATGTAACATCGACACGTAAGCCATCGATAACTAACTCTCAAGCAACGAATTACAATTGACAATTCCAGATATACCGCATCTAGAAACTAAAACTTTAATTAAGCATAACAACGAGATTACGAAACTGGTTCTGTGTTGTCTGCAGCCATGGAACGCCATGACGAGCGACTACGCGCGCGCGGGTTGCAGTTTTTTAGAAATTACACGTCCGGTCACGCTATGGTTATTTCTCCGAGCATTATCCAACGCGTGTCCGCATTGCGTCAATGACTCCATCACTCTCTAGCGTGGACTAAAATTCTTATAATTATGTAAGTGAATGTGTTGCGGTTAATTATCAAGGCTGTGTTCCCTTTTTGCGCGAACGTACCAGGATAATGATCGCTTTGATATATAACGATAATTTAGAAAATGCTGGAAATAATGACAAGTCCGCGAGCCACGATAACAATAAGATCCAATCACGCGATCGGAACGTTGTGATTTGTGTCCCGCGCGAACGCAACGCAAGAAATCGGTAATACGGAAAGCCACGTGATACGTTAACGTTAATGAGCGACAATTGAGATGCATGAATATTTTAGGCGACATCTTACTTGAAAAAAAATATATCCTTTCGTAAAGTTATTAAACTTCTAAAAGTAGAATTTATGAAATTTATGATTTTTTTCACAATCGCACACTTACTAAGAATCGAAAGTTTTTTAAAAACCGAGTATTGACAAAACAATATGAAGTCTCTTAATCAGCGGACTCTTAAGTAAGCATATAAATGGCTTATCGATAAATGTCGATGATTGAAGTTCGTTTTGCATCTGGAAAATTAATAATAATAATGACTGCTTGCTCTGAATAGTCTTCGATATCGATATCGTTTATGAATTTTGAACTATTTTGCATCACCTATCTAGAGCGAAAATACTGATCCTCTTCCCAACATTGATGAGATTAATTTGAAATCACTAACAGCACTCATCACCTGATTATACATGTAATGGATGAAGTTGACACGATATTGCTTCGCGTATATGAGAAACGTCGTGTTTCCTCTATTTTAGTGGCGCGATTTAACACGATTAGTCGCGCGCGACTGATCCAATTCGAATAAACGAGGACACGAGTCAATATCACGCGACTAGGAGCGACGTATTTAATAAAGACAAGACAGAAATTACACGCGCAGCGTCGAGCATTTGCCATGAATCATTTATCGGGCGTCAATTCGATGAACTCTGTAAAAGCTACATGACATAACGAAGCTTAAATATTTTTTCTGCTGTTATTGATGTAATAATACTAAAAAATTAAAATTTCCTTATTAAAGTATCTTAAATTAGAATGTGAGTTTTATTATTTATAGCTCTAAAAATACATTACTTTTTATATTTGATTTATCGTAAATTACATCTATTTTTCAGTATGTAAGAAATGATGAAAACTATCAATCGCTTATAATTCAAAATTTAATATTTGAAACAGCGAAAGAAAAAAGCGATTCACAAATAATTACTAGTTACATTGTTTGCAGACTGTATGCTTCATATAATCAATCTAGATCTCTCCTTGCAAAGTTACCAGTCCGCGCGTAGGTAGGTAGCTTTGTCCAGACTATTCAGAAGTCACTGCTTCACTTCGCCCCCGTCGTCGGCATCGATTACGCCAGCCTATAAAAGTGACGACGAGAACGTTCCATTCCCTCTTACCACGCAAAGAAGAAATCGTTGGAGGAGGGCAGGCCGCGCCGGTCGGCCGGCCAGCCGATGAGTCTAACCTCGAGTTAGAAATTAATTAGAAAAGTGCGGAGAAAGAGAAAAAGAGAGAAGGAGAAGGACAGGCCGCGGGGGCCGCCAGGCAATCAACGAGCAGATGAATTAATGGCCACGCCAACTACCCCTCCGAGATGCCCTTCTGGATACGCTTCTATCCGAGAAGTACGCCAAGTAGATTCTTATAAGCATCGGTGGCCGCTGTGCGATCGACGTTTTCACCCTCTCGGTCTATCACACGCACGCACACACATATAGAGAAAAACATGCGCGCTCGTACACATGCACAAATACATCGGCATTATCACCCTTGCGGGGCGCAACATTCCCGAATCTATCGGCCGATTTTCCGCTCAGCAAATTCTTACTTTCGCTCTCGGTAAAAACAATAGCGGTCATAGGAGCGAGATAAACGTGATGTACGTGGTCAGTACGAGATGATTAAAGTGTTGTGTTTTTTGAGAAAAACTGGGATATGTTTGCGTGTATATATGTTCGCAGTGGCATATTTGGTTATTTTCTCGATTACCGTTGTTAGCTCTGCTTACGAAGTAATTTTCCGCGAAGAAACACATCCTATGTTTGCGAAAAAATCGAGGAAAGAATGTGTGTTAGTATTATTCCTCTCTCTATATACATTATAATATAATCACTAATTATAACAAATAAGGAATTAGATATCATTTGAATAATAATGATCAGAATTCGCACAATTTCGTGTCATTAACAAGAATATTATACTACGTAGTATAATTCAAGTAATCGATACTTTCGTCGAGGCAGTCAATTTTTGAAACGCAAACACCTCGCGCGAGTTGCTTAAAATTATAGAGATTAGAGGTAAGCATTCGCGCGTAGAGCCGCTCTAAAGAGTTTGGTGTTGAGAAAATGCTCCTTCGACAGTTGTAAATTACTAATAAAAGTAGCGCGGACCTCGCGGTTGATAATAGAGGAGAATGGACGTAGAATTCAGGGGTAGATGTACGGTTAGCACACCTGTACAAGAAACATGAACGTCATAAGTGCTAGTTATGCAGCGTACGCGATGCAATTGGATGGAGGGTTAATGCTCGCAAAGTCCGTCAATATTTCATGGGTAATTTCTCCCCTCGGGAGGCTATGCCACGAACCCGGAAACCATTGTGCGAAAGAAGGAGCAGCCGAATCCTCGCATGTCCTGTCGGTCACCCCTCGATGTCGCACCGGCTCAGGGGTGCTTAATTCATTGTCAAGTAACGTCCGAATACGTTTAATGCGATCCCGCATTGTTAACGGACGTCGTCCTTCCACCTCGACGCCTCAAACCTAAGACACTGTGTAAAAAAACGAGTGGCTAATGCTATTTCTTCGGAGTTAAATACAGCGAGTAAACGTAGAAGAATAAGTACAATTATATAACAGAATTCGTTCAATTAAGTTACACACAAAACTGTGTAATCTATATCTGTTTATTATGTAAATTTTTTACCTTGAAGGATTATATAACTTTCGCTGTTTAAAGTAAGCACTAAACTTTTTAAAGTCTCTGTTATTCGTGACCGAAAAAACACACAATGATAATGTGATATCCTATCATTAAAAATTTTATTTATTATTAAAGCTATAGGTGTCTTTTTATTATTAAAAAGATACTTACAGCTCGTAGTACGAATAAAGATTTAATGCTCGTCCATGCAATTTTGAAAATATTTCGATGGTATATATGTTTATTCGATAAACTTTATTCATCAATTATCTCGATCGAGAAGTTCGTAATTCCGTTCCCTTCAAGATTAATCGATTTCCGTCACGAACGTGTGGAACTATACCCGTTGGCCCTTCGAAACGGACGGCATGTACAAGCGAGCGAAACCGAGATTATAAAGCGTTTATAGCGCAGCTTCCCACCTCGGGGCGCTCGCTTCTGATCTGCATAAAAATAGGGGAGTATCAGGGGAGAAAAGAAGAGAAAGGAGGGGGGAGAGAGAACGAAGCGCAAGAACGGATCCTTAATACGAGATCAGATTATGATTTTGCGGGGGAGTCGGCTGATGAGGGAGATGGGGAGAAGCTGGTGGAGGTCTTTAAGAGTTCTGGTGTCGAGGAGAGAGTAGGGCTCTCCGTTCCCTCTTTATCATCTCTCTTCTTCTTCGTGATTAGAGGGACCGCGGTAACTCGTCAAAATTATGGTATCCGAGATTTTTTTTCAAGCTTGTAATTCACTCTTACATTTTCTGCCGAACTGATATTTCATGTTTCATAATAAAAATGAAATTATTAAATAGCTGGCACTGTTTCAACGATACAAAATGCAGACCTATGTAAACTCTATATTGCTAATGGAAATAATTAGCGTGCTAAAGAGCAGGAGTTATATATTATTCTATTTTGATGAATATTTTCTAAAGTTAATAATAATAATATTTTTGATAAATATACTTTATCTTTAATTCGATAAATTTGTTATAAAATCAATTATCTAAATTGCATTTAAAGGCATGTATTTAATATTTATATATCGTCAAAATTACGATAATAAAATCAATAAGAAGTAAAATAAAATCAATTACAAATGGTCACAATTTCACAAAAGTAATGTTAAACGAAATATATACTACACATGTGATATATAATCTGCGATTCTAATCGGTGATTTCTACCAGCTTCGGTTCTACCTAAATCTTCGTGTTCCCGCCTTGAGATTCCAAGGCTCGCATCGGTGGCATATCGAACGCGAATCGCATTATCGTTGCGCCGAAACTCCACGTACACCATAACACCCCGTGAGGCTGAATAAGAACGCGAATAAAAAGACAAGTGCGACAACGACGACAACGACGAAGAAGAAGAAGCAAAAGAGAAGGAGGAAAGGGAATCGAGCGTGCCGGTATAATGGCGCCGAGACGCGAAAGGGCGAAGCTAACGATATATCTTGGACTATTGTCTTGTGGGCCGCGACAGTCGCGGCCATTATATCAAGATTAACTCTCTTATTCCCTTGGCGAAGGTATGGCTTTCGTATAGAAGGGCATATAGAAGTACACAGGCTCCCGAGGGAGGATGGGAGGTGGAACGGCCAGGAGGTAGAGACTGCAAGCAGGCCTTATGGCACGTACACACAAACCACCCACACTTGAACGACGAATACGAGAACGACGACGAAGAGAAAGCAAGCGCGAAAGAGAGAAACGAATACTGAAAAGATAGGAAAGAGAGAATGAGTGAAAGAGAGAGGAAAGAGAGAGAGAGAGAGAGTGTTCACGGTTTCCGAGACGGCGTACGGGAAGGGGGGTGTATGCTAGGCATCCGCAAAAGAGGACATTATAAGGAGTTATGAGGTCCTGCCTCATACGTGAACATCCTTGCCTCCGCCTCCCTCGCCACCTTCCCCTCCATCCAGCCTCCTTTTATCTTTCTCTACCAACGGTATCCCCTTCACCCTCTCTTCGCGGCTGCGGATTCTTATACACAAGATCTGTGGCGGTTCTTAATGTCCTCTCCCTTTTAATGCCCCGCTTGGTCTGCCCTCGAGGTCGAACATTTCTGTGCCTGCCGCCTTCTTTTTCGTGTGGCCCGATATTGAGTTATACGCTGCGCGTATTTATCGTTCAAAATTCTTCTGTAAAAGACTACGTGGGGAAAAGAAAGTGAAACACGAAGAGAAGTAAAGCGGAAATTATACCCGAGTTACATACCAGTTACAGGCGAAGAAATACAAAAAGAAAAAAAGAAATCTATATAAAAATTGACATTTAGAAAATTTTTTTACTTTCTGCATGAGCTGAACATACCATGTTTAATTAATAAATAAACTCTTCTCTTCTCGATTATACTGGAATATAATCATATTAATAGTTGTGTATACTATTAGATGTATAATAGTAATTGGAAATTGATCAAAGAACTTGAAAATTATTCTAATTTCATGTATGAAAAATAAAATATAAATCACCAAGTTTTTTTTAATTAAACAAAATAAGACAATTTTTCAGTTCCACATAAATGTAGTGTATGCAAAATAGAGAACGATCAATTATATATGTTGACAAAAATATCATTATTACTGAAAAATACACAATGAGATTGTGACCTAATCAAATCGATAAATGCGACATAAAGTCGCGATGCGTATACTCGAGTCAAAATTTTGCTCCGATTTTCAACCTTTATTTTTCATATTCATAGTTATGGTTATAAATTTTGATAAGTTTCATTTATATAAGAATTGTATTGAGCTTCCATTTTGCATCTTAAAAAGATACTAAAAGAATAAAGAAAGAATAAAGAATTTCTCACTTTGGGGTTTACGGCAAAACTATAGATTAAATAGTATTAAAAGAAGGTGATTTGACTGCTTAAAGCATCAAAGTAGACGTTAGATTGAAGTTGAAAGTACAAGAAAAATTTCGACTCGGGTATATCGAGGTCGAGGCTATTTCTTATTTCGAGTTCGAGGAATGACGACGTAGTAGTAGTGGACTTCTCTATCCTATCGTAGACGGCGACGATCCCGCCTCTGATTCCGTTTCTCACCCTCACCTTACGGGGTTACTCTCTAACACCGGCAGCATTGCCATCCCATTCTCCCTCTATTTCTCTTTCTTCGACTTTCATCCTCCACCTATTCACCTCCAGTCACACAAACTGTAGTAGTATACCACCGGCAACCATGAATGGGAACCACGTGTTCCTATCCCTTTCCCCTCCCCTTTTCCCTCTTTCTCTCTCCTCTGCTTCGACTGGGCTCAATGCCACCGAGAGTCTGCGGATTCCACGCGTCACAACCTTTTCGATGCGAGATCCGTACGTGAGGATCGCGCGATCGTAGTAACGTCCGAGATCTGCGGCATGTCGGCTTTAAAGGCAACCGTGACGCTTTACGATTCGGCACGATGATACCTCGCTACATTCTTCTGCAATTGCTGTTACTGCAGTGCACTAGATACTCTTCAGAATCAGACATCTATCGTAAGAGAATAATAAAAGCTCACATTGTACAAATAAAATAAGCAAGAGAATTAAAAATCATAGCGCGCGAAAAATATTTTTAAAAATTGATCTTTTATAAAACATTTGCGATTCACATTTGCGAATATCTATATCATATTCATATAATTAATAATTGAATTAAATCATTGTATAATTGAATTTCTTATTTATGCATGTGTGTATGAAAAATTGGTTAATTAGTTTGATATTTAAACCCTAAAAAAGACATACACACATTTTGAATAAACATTCAAAGTATACATTAATTTACATACATATGCTTAGGCATGCATTACATAAGTTTAAATCATCCAAATATGCTTATAGAATATTATCTTAGAAATAAAAAAATATGAATAAGAAAAAGGAATATATATTTTTGTAAATAATATATTCTCAATTGTTCTACTACTTTAGAAAACGGTAAACACTAATACATTAATGTTATATAAAAGCAATAAAATGCAATGTTACAAGTAACATATATTAGTTATAAGAAACTTACTGGTTAATTGTAATTTCTCATTCCTAAATGTAACATGTAATATAATAGATGTTATTACATCGTAATTATATTCCATATAAAATTAGTTTATATAGAACCTGTCCTTCATTATATGTATGATATATTACAGTTATTACATAGTTAATTTGCGTTATATTGTTTGTTACTTCCATATTATATTACTGCAACAAGCTTAACTAACTCGTATTTAATTTCTCATCAAGAATTGGATATAAAACCTACAAAAGATGAGTACTAACATAAGATCCAAAGTTTCTTTTTTTTTGTCGTATAATTTCTAATACAATCCCAAGGGATTGGAAATATTAAACAGATTATTTGAACTTGGATAGTTAAATAGGTTATCAGTTATTGCCTATTTGAAGTAAAACATCGAAATTTCTAAATAAATTAAAAATCTTGTGTTTTTATAAGTTAAATATATATAATTTAATTCATTTATTCAATTAATAATTCTATATATAATCAATATTCTATATGAGAACCAATTTTATATGGAATATAACTCTACGACGTAATAACATTTGTTATATTAAATGTTACATTAAGGAATAGAAAATTACAATTAATCAATAAGTTATTACACTAATGTATGTTACTTGTAATTGTGTTTTATTGTTTCTATGTATCATTAATATAACAGTGTTTACTGGGTGTACATATATTAACATATATAATTAAAAGAAACAAATATATCTTACTTTTATTTTATATTCTATTCGATGGGAATTTATAAAAATATGAGAAAAGATTTCTGTGGCAATAATTCAATTATTAACATTCCAGAAAAAACTGAGCAATGCAAGGAGAAACGGTGCAGGATTAGACAAAAGAGCATTATAGAGGATCTTTTCGTAAACAGGAAACCAGAATCCTAAAGGGCTATAAAGGCAAAAGAAAAGAAATTTGGGAGTACTAGCATTTTTATATTCAATTAAGGTGACTGCTTTGCCTAAGAAAACTGCTTTCGAAGAAGGAACTAGAGAAATATGAATAAATAAGATAACAAATTTATAAAAAAATTCAAGATAAATCTATACTCTTCGTCATATACAATATACAGGCTACCTCACAGATCGTAACCGAAATTTTAATGACATATTTCTAAGCAAAAACTAAGACGAAAATCCTAATACAAAAATATCGAGGTTACAATACTGTTCAAATAGGAAGCATTTATAGTAGCGAATCAGGTAACCTAAAGTTTGCGCGCTTGGGGACATTGCATAAAGGCGCTCTTACCGACTCGTTTAATAAATCTCTCTACCTAACAATTTGAATTTCATTGTTTTATTCATCCATTTTTACCCTAGGATTTTTTTTCTATTTCTATAACTTTAAAGAAAAGCAGTATGTGAACAGGTCAATTATTTGGAAGATTATGTAAAATAAAAAAAGACGTAAAATTACATTTGAAAAGTTTCGAAGAACAAAAAATAACAAAACAATAGAGCTGCCAATGTGTGAACAGATAAATTATTTGGAAGATTATGTAAAATAAAAACGATGTAAAATTACATTTGAAAAGTTTCGAAGAACAAAAAATAACAAAACAGTAGAGCTGCCTATTGTCAGGCCCCAAACTTGTAGTCACACGAAACTTGGTCCTTTGAAATGGAAAACCGGTCAGAAAACCGGGCAGAAAACAAAGAATGTGCGATGCGCTGTAGCATAAATTAATATCCTGTTCTTCCTAGTCTCACGACTCAAGGATTTAGACAGCTGACGAACGTCCACAAGCTGCAATGAAAGCAAAAACACGGATGCAATGTGTTATTGAGACTCCCAATAAATGATTGTGTTACGTTTAATTATTTTGGGCACAAATAGCAATTGCATTGTTATTATAATATGATTTTGCGTAGCCAGGAAGAAATATTAATTTGCATGTAATTGAATGAAAATCAAACGTAGTTTGAAATTGATGATTTTATAAATCGATTATTGATAAGTATTTAGAGGGATAGACAATTTGAATTATCCTTGACTTTGATACATATTGTCAAGATAACTACCTTAAGTAACTATCAAAAAATTTTTGCCATTGCTCGTTATTTATTAAAAAATTATTTAAAAATTTTATGAATTATATAATTTTCGGGTATTTAATAGGATGTATTCAGATGCGTAGATAGGGATGTGTAGGGCATTTAATAGCACAGCAGAAGCTAGGTATAGCAGAAGTGTGGATGGGAAAGATGGAAGATTTGCCCTTGTCTCTACATTTTCTTCTCGAAAAAATTCTAACTTTAGTTAAGATTTGAAATATGATTTATTTATACATTATTTTAATTATATTAGTAAATTTTTGCATAGTTCGAAATTTGTAACATAAAAAATGGAATATTATAATCTTTGAGAATATGTATATGAATAAATTTAGGATAGAAATAGCTTATACTTTACTGTTCCTATAATAATTTTAATAATTGAAAAATACACATGGCAAAAGCAACTTTGTTTGAATTTTGTAAAATTTCTTATCAACAAATAAATCATGTTTCTTTATCTGTTTAAAATTTTTTTAAAACAGTATATAGCAAGCATAAAATTTTAGGACGGTTTTGCCTCTAAAAAAACTTTTATCAAATAAAAAGAAATTTTACATAAAAAAATTTTTAATAAAAAGAAATTTTCACAAAATGTACTTTTTGAGTTATGAGGCTTGAAATAATTTCTTAATTTTACATAAACCGTAAAATATCTTGTAAAATATTCATTTTTCGATTATCTTACCTTAATACTTTTACGTACAAAATAATGAGAGGAATCAATTGGTGTAAAGAAAACACATAGTTGTTTTGAAGAAAAAATATGTAATTTGCAATTAACAATTCCATATTTTTTCTTCAAAACAACTATGTGTTTTCTTTACACCAATTGATTTCTCTCATTATTTTGTACATAAAAGTATTAAGGTAAGATAATCGAAAAGTGAATATTTTACAAGATATTTTACGGTTTATGTAAAATTAAGAAATTATTTCAAGCCTCATAACTCAAAAAGTATTTAACGAAAAGGTACTTAATTATAGTGTTTTGGAAAGCTCTCGAGATAAGCTACAAGAATGTGCAAAAATATATAGGGTGTTCCAATTAAAAAAATTGAAGTGACCTTCACGTGACCTTCAAATGACTCTTCAAGGTCAAACCAATGGTACCATCTTATGGCCTCCTCGAAACCATACAACTTTTGTCTGAAACATTTTTGTTTGCTGGGCTTAGTTTTTGAGATATTTTACTGTCCAAGTTAAAATGGGGCACCCTGTATATTCCTTATATCTTTAATAACATGTATGCAGGAATAGCATCTATACGATGAATAAACAGAAATCAGATGTCCTTCCCTTTGTCAAGCAAAAGATCAATACATACAAAATCGTCTGAAAAGAAGAAAAGAAAATCTTTTGGAATCTTTGCCGGTTCAGCTCTGACAGTTAATTCTGCGTGATGTGGACTATTCTTTTCTCTTATTTCATAGTTTTCTTTCTTTCCCCATCCCTATCCCTATATACGTTTAAGATTCCGCATACTTTTAAGATCCCAACATATTCTCACGCTCTGAAAAGAAACCCGTCGATCTAACAAAATAGGTAAACGATTAGCTTAAGAATTTGTGGAAAATTCTAAAATCGGCATGCCATTTCCTGAAGAGAGACCCTTCCATATCTGTTCATCTCAGTTCCCTTTATATGCCTCGAAACACCTGCGTATGCATTGATGCTGTAAAATCAATGAAATATGACGAACGATCATTTGACAGATGATCAGCGTTTGAATTTTCTCGACTAAGTTGCGCATATTTTGCCGCAAACACAAATGCGCGAACGTCAATTAGCAGGGAATATGTAGATTTTGTGCGTGAGAAATATTAATTTTACATATAGCAATATGATGTTATTAAAACTTCAAAAAGTGATTGTCTTTTAAAAAGTTAATGATAAATTCGTTTAAAAACACATATCTCCACAATTTTTTAAACATTTCTCAAATATTTAGTCAAATATTTACGGATGGATTCTGTCGCTCGTTGATCAAATGGGCGTAAAGACACGTCCGACCTCCTCCCACATACATCCCTATCTTTCTCTGGATCCGTATGATTTTTATTTGGATTTTAATTTGATAAAATACAAGGAATAATTTTTAAAAAAATATTCATCATTATATCAAAAAATAATGTACAATATATTATATTATAGTAGGCAGACATTTTTTAACTTGACAAAGTTCGAGATTTAAAAAAAACATTCCTGTCGTTCCCGCGCTATTTTCCAAGTTTCTCGATGATTTTTCGCGCCAACATAGTCAAAGTTTGGGCGCGTTTACACAGCCAATATTTGTTTCTTCCTATACTAAAATTTTTAGAAAAGTTAAATTTTTCTTAGATTTCTTCTTATGTAATATTTAATATAAAAAATAATATGTATTAATCCATTTATTCGTGAAAGGGGGACCATTCGAAAAAGATCAATTTGTAATAATAGTAATAATTTTTCATCCAAAATTCGATTTCATGAAATATTAGAAAAAGTAGAATTACAATAAATAATCACGACTAATTTCTGTGTAATAAAACTTGAGAATATAAAGAAGTGTTAGAAAAATTAATTTTTGCAACAAGAAGAACAAATTTTTCTGTTGAAACTAGGGATGTATTCTGTTTGATGCTAAAGTGATAAAAGTTTCGAAGCATTTGATTGACCAATCAAAACAAAGAAATCTTTGTTTCTTTTGTCCCGATTGATCAACTAATCGAAACTTTCCTAATGTTAAACAAAACATTCTAGGGTATTTTTTTTCACAATTTCGAATATTTCTATCGAGATATTAATGATTGTATTCTGAAATTTATTGATAATACTGAAAATCTATGATATTCATCTATGATACACATCTATGAATCTATGATACACATGAACTATAGATTGATGTGAACTATTGAGGTGACTACTAGCAGTGAGGTTTGGAATCCATATTGTGAAGAAAAAAGCGCGCAAATTGAAACCGTTGTGACTAAGAACCGTTTTCACCATTAAAAAAATTGAAAAATGAAAATTTTTAATAATTTTAACAATATGTGATGAGTAATTTTTTTAAGTTTTTAATAATTGATAATGGGATAATAAAAAGTTGTGTGTTTTAATTGGATATAATTTTGTAAACTATGAAATATCTGGTAAAATACTCATTTTTCAATTATCTTGCTTTCTAATATTTTTATTCACAAAATAATGAAAGAAATTAATTGATATAAAGAGAATATGCAGTTGTTTCTATGAAAAAGTATAAATTTGCAACGAGCAATTATATATATTTTCGACCTAACAGATACTTAAAAAAAAACGGACCATAATGATGGAGGTTGAACAAATATCCAAATCGCCATAATCATTCGTGACATGTGATTTAAAATAAATATATAGATTTAAAGCAAATATTTCCCTTTAAAAACATAAAAAAACGCAGTTCTTACTCTATTTATCATGAATACAAAGTCTGATTTTTATTAGGGGAATAATTAAAAGACAAATTATTTAATTCCATTCGCGTGTGAAACGGAAAAGAAGAAAAAAAAAACTTCCGTCTTATGGACCTACATCATAGTGATGAATCTATAGAATCTCTTCTTTTCTATGACTTATATCCGCAGGCAGATGCTGATTCTCACATATCTCTAAGAAAAAATGCAGTTGAAAATATACCAAGGTATCCTGAAAAAAAAAAAACAGATGTATTTTGCTACGAGCATGATTGAAAGAATTTTTCTAATTTGCGATCTTTTTCTTATATAGGTTTATAGTTAATTTATATAGATCTCAACTTTAAGCTTCAAAATTTGCTAAACTATTTGCTTCTTAATAACTTAAAACCCTGGTAATAATTTAATCTTTGCTAATAATAATATCCTGAATAGGCAACCTAAATCTTCTCTTTTGATTATTATTTAGTTTTCCTTTCTTTTCTTTTCAAGAATTTCGAAAAACATAAAGTAAGTTCTATCTGACATCCACTTTACGTGAAAAAATTTTAGTTTCTACCACAAAAAAGCAAAGATTCATATTTATAGTTCATGGTTTGTTACCATTACATACAAAAGAAATGACCTACAAGAGAAGTAAATCAAAAGGTGTCCTAAACTGCCTAAATCTAACCTACCTATACAATCTGCCTATATAAGCGGATAGTTTTAGAATGCATCTTGTATGTATATAAAAGTAAAAACTTTAAATGGGCGTAAAGACACGTCCGACCTCCTCCCACATACATCTCTATCTTTTTCTGGAGGCTTGCCCCGGCCCTATCTTAGGGTCCATCCACCACTGCTATTTGGTACAGTGGGGATTTTAGTATACACTAGAGGGATCTTGGGGGATATGATCATTCTACGGCGTTGTGCTCGTTGGTGCCGTTTCATACGGAAGGCCAATCGGAAGCCGGCATGCACGCGAATACCTCCACCGGCACTTATTTGGTCAGCGAGCAACCTTTCAGGGATCCTCCGTGGCAATCGGCGTTGCATCCATCGAGTGAGATACCAACATCGCTCTGGAGTCGCATATCTGTGTTAAAAAGCAGCATTAGGTGTAAGGTCTGGATAGCTCAGTGGTCTAGAGCAGTTGCCCGGAAAGCGAAAGACTCGGGTTCGATTCCCGATCCAGCCACTTGCGCCTCACATATTTTTTTAGTCTGCGAATATTGTTTTTTTAGCAATTATTCGTTAGGCTGAAAAGTGTGTGAATGCTCTCTCCACAGGATATGCGTCAATGTCGTTGCCACGGATGGATTCTGTTCAAATGGGCGTAAGACACGTCCGACCTCCTCCCACATACATCTCTATCTTTTTCTGGAGTGAAAGAGCATTCTAGTAATATAAAATTGTATGAAACGAATCATTCCGTTATAAGTAAACATAAATTAGAATCAGGACACGATTTTGACTGGACGAAACCTAATATATTACACAATGAGAAATACGCGCGAAAGAGAGAAATTGCTGAAATGTTTTATATTAAAAAATTCAATAATTCAATCAACCTACAGAAGGACACGGATAGCTTAAACAACATCTACGACAAAATAATAAAGGTCGTGTAGTTTATTATTTTTTGATTTAACATATTCAGTTTTTGACGAAGTCTCACACAACGTTTTATCTCTCTTTTTCAAATGTGGCAAGACGTTAATGATCTTGTAACTGTGATATGTGGAGTTTACAAAATTAAGTTATACTCTTTTATCTGAACCGTATGTACTCAAATAGTTCACAGTCAATTCATATCTATTGCTGTTTTATTCAAACCGTCAAAAATCTAATTATCAATTTCATTATTCCAGTGTATACTTGAAAAGGACCACAACCATATGGTCGAAACGTCGTAATTTTTAATAAATAAATAAGAATTTTGGCTAGTTTTGGTCGATTATATATATTTTTTAATGATCCTTTGATTATTCTACTAGCGATATTAAGATAATTTAAGAAAAACTTTTTAAAAACGTTAAAGTCTTAAAAATTATTGGCAATTTTTATAGATTCAATCTCAATACATATATTTTATATTGAGATCTTAATATACATTTAAATAAACTAATCCAGCCTATTTTTTTCTAACTCAAGTCTTTACTTTTCCTTATTTTTATATCTTTATATTAGCGACGAAACAGCTTAGATGGAAACAGTGACTCATTATGATAATTGATAAATAAATAAGACTAAAGACGTTCTTAGAAGCGAGATATTTCGTTTTAAGTATGCGATTTTTCCTATAAACTCTTCGTTTACATTTGCTACAAGAATATACTTGCTGACGGACGGCAAGATTTTGTTCGTTCTCAGAGAAAACGGTTACATGAATTTGATCGACACTTCTTACTGTATTGAAAGTTGCTATCATAAAAGAGCATAGCAAATGTCTGATAACGCATTTGAATGATGCGATTAAGCAGCAAATCCGATTTTTAATTTGCAAGGTGATAACGCAATGTACGTCATGCTGGATGCATTTCCGCGCTGATGAAGCAGTTACTACTCTCAGCTGAGGAAATCGACCGTTGATTGCTCATTACGTGCGTGTTCCAAGAACGGCTGTGGATGTGCGTGTAATTATTTACGAGTGCATGCGAACGCAAGTGCCGTAGACATATACATCTTAATGCTATGGAGAAGTAAAAATAAAGCGAAATGGATATATAATATTGGTCTCACAATCTCTTTCGATATCTAATAGAAGATTTTTAACTTCAATTTCGTTGAATTTTTAAATAAAATTTATCACTGGTTTTTACAAAAAAATCTTTTTTTTTCTAAATTCGATTTCCTAATTTTGAACAACTAAAAGAGAAGCTCTAGAATGATAGCTTCTTCGTAGCAATGTCCTTAATTCCACAAGATCAATAATTGGATCTTACATTATCATGTAAAATGAAATTTTTTATATATAAAAATATACATTATATAATATTAAACTAAATATATACATGTATTTATATTCACTTTTTTAAAAGTATAAAATGTATTCGCAAATATTACTGCCTTTTTTCGTGATGCTGATTATAGTTATTTCGATTTTGCATTATTTAAACCTATCATGGCTGAGCGACGCAGTTCAAATGTTAAGTATCTAATTTTAATTCAATTGATTTAAAAAAATCGAAGAAATAGAATTTTAATATATAAATAATTATACATATATGTATGTAAAAATTTCTTACTGCCTATTCGAGAAAGCGACATATTCGTTAAATTAAATTTAAATTTAAAAATTATATTATCATTTCTGCTCGTCATTCTAAAGAACGAGACGA
Organism: Camponotus vicinus; assembly: GCF_025532165.1. Taxonomy (NCBI): domain Eukaryota; kingdom Metazoa; phylum Arthropoda; class Insecta; order Hymenoptera; family Formicidae; genus Camponotus; species Camponotus vicinus. Next base: position 8,368,868 of record NW_028141956.1, read on the forward strand.
GTTTTTTGTTCGAGTTCTCGTTTTTCTTTTTTTTTTAGTTTTTCCCTTTCTATTTTATAAACCAGACAAATGATCGTGATAATTAGGTGCCGGTTCCTGGATATTTCATTGGACGTTTCCGAAACGTTTTTCTAACGAGATTATAAATGTAGAGATTTTAAGCCGACTGTCCCTATTGTCACAAATTTTCGCATTTTCTTTTTCAAATCACTATATAACGAATTTTCTTCAAGAACACACCGTGAAGTTTTTAACATATAAAGAACGCTATTCATTCTCTGTTGGAAATGAGTTATCGTGCGGCAAGTTATTGCGTAAAAAATTTTACATAATACATTCAATCGATCTACAAATTCGGAGTTAAACTTTAAATAAAGGAATTTATTAAATATCAGACGCTGATTCTGTTGAGATTTTATGCGAAATGAAATTGACTTGATTGTTATGATAATCGTGTTTGTAAAGATGTCCATAAAGTCTCATTTTAACTAATTGATTTATTGATTAGATTATTATATTATTATTGATTATTATATTATTATTGATTATTATATTAGATCAAACTAGAGATTAAATTGATATTCTAAATTGTTGTTGTACATTGTTGTATCAATGTGTTATACATAGTACATGCACTACTTCACATTCTCAAAGATTTATTGTTTGTATGGATTAATTTGTATGTTTGTATTTTGTAGTATTGAGAAATATCTCGAATAATGACTGAGAACGACAGTTTATCTACAAGATAATTATTTATTTATTTTTTATCTATAAAAGTTCGATATTTTAATTTTTTTAACAACACAGTTATCTTTATAAATTTTATTTTCTTTTTACATTTTTAATTTTTTTCCAGCTTGATGCATCACTTAAATACATTTGTATATAAATAAATAGATCCGTAAATATATTTTTTCATTAAATTTGCAATTGTACAGTATTCAATAATATTGGCACAGTAATATTGGTACAATAATTTTTTACTAAACGTTCATTTTAATACTTTTCAAAATAGCAACTTGAAAAATTTGAACTTCTCATAATTTAAAACCTATCGTTTTTATCTCGTTTTTTAAAGATTAATCGTAATCATCAGTATCGCGCGGCGAGTAAATAATATAAAATATCGATTATTATAAATTGTTTTGATATGAATAAAGAAATAATAGATTTAAATAAATATTTCAAATTAAAATATCTTAATAAAAATGTTAAGAATGGCATTATTTAGAATAAGAGAGAGAGAGAAAGAGAGAGAGAGAGAGAGAGAGAGAGAGAGAGAGAGAGAGAGAGAGAGAGAGAGAGAGACATGTATACTCTCTAAAAGTGAATCAGTGAAAATATCACTAATTTAAACAGTAAAATAAGATTTCACTGAGAATCAGTGAGTATTTTACTGATCTTCAGTGGAAATGCTTATTTTTTTGTTATTTTATCTTATATCTCACTGATTATGGTCAGTTAAAATAAAATTCACTGTAAAACCAGTAAATTTCACTGTAAAACCAGTAATCGCTAGTTCGTTCGTTTACCGCTACGATCGCTATCTCTCTCATATTTAGTTTTAGTCATAAGAATTATATAAAGTTTGCAAAGAGCGACAGATAAAATTAGAAGTATTACTTCGATTTAATTTTTGATACAATCTCAATAGAGAGGCTTCAGATATTAAATCGATCTTATAATTCGGACAAATAAATGTCTGGCGACTTAATGAAGATTATTCGTTCTCTATTTAAAATAACAGGTTCAATATACATGTAATATAAATAAAATTTTTAATATAATAAATATTTACTAAATATATATTTAGTATATATATATTTAGTAAATATAAATAAAATTTTTAATTTTATATGAAATAGATAGAGAGATGAATTGTAGTTTAATATTACTGACAATAACGAAAGAAATATTACTGATTGAAACAGTCAAAATTATTAACTGATTCTTTCAATAAAATATCACTGATTTATAGTGCTGTACTTATAACTGCTGTAATCAATGACTATTTACTGTTTTTCAGTGATAATACACTGATTCACTTTTAGAGAATAGTTCTCCATAAATTGTAAGAAAATACTCTAGAATAATTCGATTTATTCGCAAATCCGCGTTATTCGAATGTACAACATTCTTCTCTAAAACCGTTCGTTTATTGCTTGAGAAATCCTAAAAGTAAAGACGATTTCTGGTTGCTTTCGCGTGAGTTTACCCGAGAGGAAGAGGCACGAAGATCCTGTCGGAGCCTGAAGTCCCCGGGCTAGTTGCGGATCGTCCGACCAATCTGAGCTAATTGGCCTCCATAGGTAATTACATGCAATTAGGAGTAGGCCGACTGTACCTTCTCTCTCAAGCTTTGGTCCTTCGCGTTATTTGTTTCTCTTCCACCTTTATCTCTTCGTACTCCTTCTATCAACCGCTTCTCTCTTTCACCAATGATTAAAGCAGCGACGGTATAAACTGATGGAAGAGGGACAACTGACTACTCGGGAAGAGATCAGGGTGAGAGACAGAGGTGGAAAAGGAACATCTAGCCATTCGGGAAGAGATAGATGCAAAATCAAAATGAAAAAACAAAGAAGAAAGATGAGGGGAAACAGAGAGCTCGCCGCCAGGTACACAAATTATCTGGCGACGAAAAAACAACGGAAGAGCAATTAAATAATGCTACGTCGCCACATAGTAGCATTCTCTATTGCCCTTTGCTTCTACTGGGTGTCTTAAAAATCTTTATTATATTTTCGTTTGGATATTCATTAATAACGTAATACGCATAAAGTAATTTAAAATAAATTTTTTGAGACAAGTGTAGAATAAATTACATATTACATAAATTACATTATTTATTGTTAGATTATATGTGAGATTATATATAATATAATTCTGTAGAAAACTTAACAAAAAGTATATTTAAATATTAATGTGTTTAAATATCAAAAATGCGTATTTCGACAAGTTTCGCCAGTGTAAGTTTTCTTTTTAATTTCTTGTTTCAATAATTTGTCAAATACCGATCATTTAAAACACTATACAATCAGTTACACATTTTAATAAATATATAAACATGAGATAATTAATATATATAGCATATAAAAATCAGAAAATAGATGAAAAGATCACCCGTTATAGTAAGGATACCATAGCAATATCGCAAGATACTATGTGTGGTGGTTGGTTGGTTGGTGCCGATGCATTAGAGCAACCCGACTCATTACCGCTGGCACAATTAAGGCCCAATTTCGTGAGCATAATGGCCGCCAATCTGGCCGCACAAAAAGTTCGTGGTTGCTCTCAAGACGAGCCGGAACCAAGCCGCTGAACCATCTCTGCCTAATAACCGACAAAATTTACTGGTCAGCCCCTCTTCAACTTCTATACAAATCTAACTTTCTTCCAAAGACGAAAGAAATAAACGTTACATTCGCGATATAAATTTAAAAGCAGAAAAAAATCGAATTACATAGAAAATTTTCTAACACTTCTACATATCTGCTATAGAATTAGATTAAATATGTAAAAAATTTTAAATGTGTGTGTGTGTGTGTGTTGTGTGTTATACACACGCATATGCATTGCGTATCACAAGTATATAAACGTGAAAGATGTCTATAAATATCATTTTAGTCAATGCAATTTATCAGAATATTTATCATACCTTTTTATAAATAGCAACATATTTCTATCAGAATGTGTAAGTATCTTTTTGTGTATATACAAGCTGTTTTAAATAAAAATATATATTTCAATTTTTTTTCGATTTAAATTCTCTAAAAAATTCTCGAATGTCTAAAAAGAAATTAGTATTAAACATTCTTGCTAATCTATAACCAACAATTTAGAATTTCTCTGTTAGGTTTTTCCTTCCGCTCAACATTACAGTACAAAAGTACTTTTATGGCTCACAGTCGCGTTTTCTGCGCCCGTAACCGCGCGCTCATTCGAGATTCACTGTGCTCGTTGGGAAATTCTTTTCGTCGGTCAGCCCGCGTAAATCTATCGACGATGCTGGAATCGAGAGAATCGAAACGACGAAATATTCGAAAACTGAGGCCGCGCGGAGAAAGGGCGGGTGCAACGGTGCGGCGGTAGCTTGCGATCGGACAATAGCCGACAATGGGATCGCATCCGATTTTTGCATGCCAATTTCGCGCCCGGCATTGTGCCGTAGACAATGCGCCAATAATTACGCTAAACGGCGACCATTCATACGCCCATTCGAGCGGATTCAAACCGGCCTTTCCGTATCCATTATAGTCGCGCGGTGCAAATAATCGCTCCGATGCACGCCGCTTCCACTTTTTCGCGGTGTGTCGCACAGGTGGCATGTCTACCATCGATTCGGTACCGCGATCGGACTTCGGTTTCGGGCAGCTTCAAAAGCTCCAATTAATCGGAACGTGTCCATAATCTTTATGCGATCTTTTTATCTCTGTTTATAAAAAATTCCCCCCGAGTTTATCCATTTTTATAAAATAGCATAATTTTTTCTATAATTTTTAGTTTTCTATGATTTTTTTAATCATAACAATAAAACGATAAAATTCTTAACAAATTTAAAGTTCAATTTTTTTTGTAAAAATATTATGTTTATTAATTGCCTTTAATTGTTTATTAATTGCCTTTAATTGTTTATACTAAATATATTTTATTATAATTATTAATTAATCAAATAATTTATAATATTCGACATGTAATAAATATCTCATACATTTTATATAAAGTAAAAAATATTGGAAAAAGAGATTCATTTTTATCATTATATTTTCATATGATGCCTCTTCAATTTTTCTCTCAATGCAAGTCCGCAAATCTTGTACCGCAATAATTTGCAGTAATTGCAGTAAATGGAACTCATTCGCAGAGATTGAATTCAAATCACCCTTTCATATCCATTATGAATGGATTACGCAAATAATCGTTTCGCCACACGCTGGTTCCAATTTTTTTATCGAGCGTTCTTCAGATGAACTCGATAATCGATTTGCGCTATTTTCACGAACATTTCACGCCATCGGTTTACAAAAACTTGTCATAATCTTGTACAAAAAATCGCGAAGCATGATTAATTACTTGGAATTTGTAATGTAATTTATTACGTAACTTTAAATTCCCAAAATAATACTTTCAATATAACTGTCCCACATTTTGAAAGATATTCTTTTACATTTCTCGATAATATGCAATTTTCGGCGAGAAAAATTCTAGACTGTATGAAAATTTTAAATATTAATCAGGTGCCACTTCTCTTTGAAGTTCTAGACAAAGTATATAACAGTCTTCGAGAAACTAAAGATACAAAGTACATATCCTGGAACGACGTCGCTGGCGCGAAACGCGCAGCGTGTCATTTCGTGCGTGCACGCGAGAATCGGACGCGGTTAGGAAGAGACGGGAGAGAACGGCGCGCGCTGTGCAAATCGGATTTCCTTTCGTTAAACTTCGTTCGTAACGGCTTTCCTCCTCTCTCTCTCTCTCTCTCTCTCTCTCTCTCTCTCTTTCTCTTTTTCTCTTTCTTTCAAATACTCTCTCTCGACACACGTGTTGTCTCTTTCCGTTCGCATCGTACGCTTCTCTCATTCCTCTCCGCATCTCGTTAGATGCAACTCGCGGAGGAAGAAAGTCTACAAAGGAAGTCGGAGTGCATCCAGCTTATGGATGTTGAACGAGAAGAGAGGAAAAAAGAGAGAGAGAGAGAGAGAAAGAGACAAGGGAAACGCGGAGGAAGAGAGGCGAAAAAGAGAAGTCCCTTTACCCCTCTACGTAACCCTGCTCCTTCTCGTCGTAGAGAGGGGGCAGAGGTGTTAGCCGTGGTGAGCACAGGGCTAACCGGTCGTTTATTATGCATCGAAATGCCAGCAACGATGCCACGCGAGTGGACAGGACGTTGTAAACGCTCCGCAAAAATGAAGTAACAGCCGGCGCTCTCTGAGTGATTCCGCGTCGCTCCGGGGCACCGCGCGTGTGGTAACCCTCTCCCTCTCCCTCCCTCTACACCCGTCCCTTTTCTTTCTTCCTCCTTAGAGCGGCGAAGGACGATACGCGGAGTCCTTTTCTATTCGAATGGAATTAGATATAATAGCCGCGGCGCTGGATCGCTTATTGTATTCGTGTTAAATCAGTCCTGAGAACCGGCCGACATCTTGGATATACCTGAGGAACTGTGTGCGCGTATGATGTTCTGTTATAATTGCAATCTCGGAAGGAACGAGATATAATGTTAACTGCCAATTTTCCGAGAAAGTAGAGGACATTGTTTTTAAGCGAGGTAAAATACAGTATCATATAAAGGATTTTCGGATATAAATTATGCTCGTCCCCGCGTCTACCTACGATATCCGAATTTTACGGCCATTTACTTTGCACTCGAATGCACTTCAACTATATTACCCATTCGATAAAGCACAGCAGAGAAACATGCTTGTCTTCCACATCTGAAATTATGTTTACCAGGGGTTTAAGCAATATTTTAATAGATACATTAATAGAATACACTTTTTATTTCTTTTATTTTCGTCGCATCATTTTTCTCTTACTTTGACGATATGTATCTTTCTTCTCGTGAAAATATGAGACATATTTAAAACGTTTCAATTATACCTGTAACTCGGGATGCGATAATGATAATAAGTGAAGAAATTTCTGTAAATATAAAAATTGCGCTAATTTGTGAAAAATAAACCGCTAATTATGCGCGATTAATTTTCTCGGATTTTATTTTAAAATAACAAAGACCGCGGAATGAAAATGAAAAAGAGAGAAAGGATCGTTATTCTAAAAGATATATTTTTTTAGAAGCACCGAATAGTGACACAATTTCTCTTGTCCAGTGACATACTATTTATGCTGAAATGTATTATTAGCGTTATCGTTTCTTCGTGTATCTCGCGATCATAATCCGACGCGAAGCTTTACTATTATATGCGTACCAATTTAAGAATAAGACTACCTTGATTAGCAATGACAGATACGTCGAATAGTCATTCTAATGTCGCAAGCCGATTTACGGCGATCTGACGTGAAAGATAACTACACGTACACAAGTATACGTATACATATATGAAATAAGATAGGTGTGTCAATACGAGCGGTAATTACTTCGATTGCCAAGTTAAATAATTATTGCCGGGATAGGGGACGGCTATGTTGATTAATCAGTGACTCACCGTTCTGCGATCAGCACGACCTTCGTTCTACGAACATCGCTGACGTCACATCCTTCGTACGAGTCTAAAACGCAAAAAAAATTTGCATTAAACGGCGATGTCGAATTCGAAAGTAGACGGAGACTGAATAAATTTGCACGCGCGAGACGTCTCGCACGCGCGCCAGATCTTTTATCTAAAAATTTAATCATGCAAGAAACGGAAAATAAATATAACGCGCGCGCGTTCTATGAGCACGCGAGAATCTTATAAAAAGGCAAAAAAAACAGGATGAATGAAAGACTTTTTCGTCTCTCTCGATGCGAGAACGCTTATTTATGATGATCCGTTAAAATATTTATGTGCCTTCGTTTCTCGGTTAAAAAACGTATTTACAAGTTTCTCATGTATACGTATCCCATTCTCATTTAAGGTATACATATATGTGATTTTTCATTTATCACGACCTAAAACTAAAACATTTTTCATCTCCTAAAATATAAAATTTCTCATAATAATTTATTAGAGAATGAATTTATCAGCAGAGATTTTTTAAAAACCGATGCAATTTCGATGAAAATCCCACTTTTTGAGGTATAGATAGAAAAAAATTTATCTTATGAAAATGTAATCTCGTCACGAATTATCAAACATTTTCACGAAATTTATACTCACTAAAATTACGCTCTCCGATTTCAGTTAATATTTCTAAGAAATCGAAATTATGATATATGTATATGTTAAAATTTTTTTGTGGCTTAAACCATTATACTTCCCAACGAACGCGAACGAACTTCGATTATGCTTGCGTTCTTGTCGAAAGCCAGCGCAGCTAATTACCTTGTGCCGCCAATAAAAACGATATTAATTTTCCGCGATTTATCGGTCGACGAGTAACCTCTCTCGACGCGCCCGGTACGTGCTCGTATAACCATCGTCGCAGGAGTCGGAGAAGAAAAATCCAGACTCAGGCGCCGACGTAACCGTATGCGATTTAGCCGGCGGTCGTTCGAGATGAGCGCATTCTATAATTAGTGTATTGGTGCGCGCGAGGGAATTTTTATTTTTATTTAAACTTGAACGTCCTTGCGAGCGAACAGCGTCGACGTCGACATCGACATCGACATCGTCGTCGTCGTCATCTCCTCTCCTCTCCCCCTCCGCTATGAGCGCCTTGACGCTCGATTCGGCCGGTTCGACAATAATTATTAACGTCTCGCGGACTCTCATTTTTTTCCTCCTAGTGTCATCCTTGTTGTCCCGCTAAAATGAGATCGTCGCATCCGCGGACACTAATTCTTCGGCACGATGTCGGACAGTTAAAAAAGAGCGAGGATTATAAATAAATTTATGATCTGGCGCCGCGAGCGTTACGTCTGACACCTGGCGTCCCTCTTCTATTTGAATTTCTCGATTTAGACCGGGGAAAGGGATCGTAAAATATGTTAATGAGAGGATGATCAACTGGTGACGAATCGGAGGTCCGTAAAAAGCTTTATTTTTAGAAGCAACATTGAAAGAAATGGAGAAGGATTGGATTCAGAAGAAATGGATTCATTAAAAAATCACAGTAGCGATGTACGATGTGTGTGCGCCGATTTCTTTACTGACTTCTTTAAGCATCAGTAAAATATTAATAAAAACTAATATGCCAAAGAAGAAACTTTATTTAAGCGGATTTTAAAAATTCGCAGATTAATTGTGAAAATAAAGATAGATTTTATACAATCTGGACAGATCCAGATTGATTAAAGAAATTATCGATGATGAAGAAATGCAATAAATCCATATGTTATACGTATAATAACTATTATTGTGGTCAGTCGAAGATAATTTCATTCAAGATAAATTTTATATCATGAGGCTTCTTTTCTTTTACTGAATTGTATATTCGCGTCAATTTAAATTGTCAGGGAATAAAATTTTTTCCCTACATCATAGTTTCAGCAAAGGAAACGAAAGGAAAAGGCGAATGAAAGGCGAAGAAAGAATGGTAGACAATAACCTGGACGCAGTGTATTACTGAGTCTGCTTAAGTTAATTGGAAGTAAAATGAGAGAAAGGTCCGAGGAATCACAGATTCTTCTTGCGCCACATTCTTCTTTCCTTCCTTTACCATTCTATGCTTCAGATCCCTTCCCCTTTTCTCTCTTTTTCGCTTTCCCGACGTTCTCTCACTTATTTGCGCTTCTCTGTGTTTGTTTAATCAGACACGAGGCTCAGTCTTCATTACCCGCACTAATTTATCTGGGTTGTCGTCTGGCTCCTTCTGGTCTCCGCGTCTGGACATTTTCGACCCTTATACGATACATACGCCAAAGACAACCTACAGTAATGTAACGAAGATTCCGCCCCGCTTTAATTTACGCAAGTAAATGCAAGTATCTCTGTAGTCTTTTTTTAACACAATTACACATGTGTAATTTGTCTTTTCTAAAAGATAATAAGAAAAAAGAGATATGTGTAAGAAAATTTATAGTTTTAGAAAAATGTTTATATTGCTTTTAATGACTTCAAAATAAATAATATACGCACAATTTATACAACTGCCTGTTATATTATATATATAAATTTCTGATAATATTGTTCAAAAAATTGCATTTTTTCCATTGCCTAAAATATTAGATAAAATTTTTGCTAAATTATTCTTTCAAAAGCAATTAAATACAGTATAAATATTTATAGATTTTTCTGTAATATATACGTTGAAAAAATATAATTAATATTTAAAAATTGTTCACATGTAACTACGGAAAAAATAACATTAAATTAAGATTTTCGCATTTAACATAAGGTATGAAGAAAAGACAAGATTGACGAAATTAACTTGATAACCTAAGAATTGACGAACGAAGATCCGTGATGCGTCTCCACGTGAGGGACAAAAGACATTCGAAGGGAGCAGTGTCGAATTGGGGACTCCTGGATATCGACGGCAATATTCGTTAAGTCCTGCTAAGACCCTGTATGCGATGTAGTCCGTTCATTCGGATTGCCAAGTCTCTATCTCTCTCGTCTCTTCCTGTTCTCTCCTCTCTGCTGGTCCTTCTTATCCGTTAAACGAAGGCCTCGTAGAGGTGGCAATCGTTTCCTTCTCCACTGTCTTTCTCATCCTCGCGAATGAGCTAGGATGCCTCCTCGGCGGAGGATCAGCACGTCAATAGGGTGTTTGTTTAATTTGCGGATTCGTCGGTTTGTGTCTCCGAAACCACGCAAGAGGGAATCATTCAGTGCGACTCAACTCTGTTTGAAAAGAGAGAAATATTTCATATTCTGCTATATTTCCTTTAATTCTTTTCCTCTAAAGGAAATGTATAAGTATGAATCTGAAATTATCAGATCGCAAGTATCTTAAAATAAAAACATCGTTATTTAAAAACCTGTTACTTATATTTGTCATTCGAAGCAAATTATACTGGATAATTTTATGTCCAAACAACGTAACATGTAATTCCGCAAAAAATTCACAGTATTCTATGTATAAGAATGAGGCAATAAAACTAATGTCATAAGACGCGCAGCATTATTGAAATAGAAGTCAAGTCACGGCGATTGTGGGCAGACGTTTAACGTAATTTCCATCGATTTCCATGCACATAAATAAAGCATAGTTCTATATCATACTTCTAAGCGACGGAAATCTTTCGATTAAACGAAGGATTACGTAAAGAGTGATACCATCTACATCTTGCTAGCAAGATCTGAGAACCCTTGCGAATTTCTCTCATTAAGCTCGCACTCATAAAATGCACGGGAATATATTTGAAGAATCTAGAACGAATGCTGACGTTTCTCAAAATTTCATTGCGCAATGTCGAGTAAAACACTTCGAGTAAATTTTGATTGTCATTCAAGCGGTTTTTAAAGAGAAAAATATATTGTTTAAATATATTATTTTAAAAAACTAGTCTAATTAAAAGTCTATTCTTTTGTAATCTTTGTTAAATAATTTATAGTATTGTAATTATCTTGAAAAATTTGAAAAATCTATATATTTAATATATATTGAAAATTCATACAAATAATATACAATCAATAGGAATTCACATATAAAATATAATAAAATCTTAATAGTAAAATCTAAATTTATAATTATGATTACGTTTGATGATAAAAATAAATTTTGGAAAAGAATAATGTATATATCTTTTATCAGGGGTAGTAGAGAGAAACGGGAAATGGATGGGGAGAATGTAGAGACCCTAGCTTCACACAAGATCGCATCGCGTTATTTAAATTCATCATCCATCTATCCTACTGCCGTTGGGATTCGTTGGATTAATTCTCAGCCCGTCCAGATCTCTCTTTCTCATTGAGTTCGGGGTAATGGGGGTCGTTATTGCAGCGCAATGTAACGGCCGTGAAGGGTCATTGTTCAACCGTTTTTGGGGTTCGAGCAATGACCAGTTCCGCCGCGCATGAGAACGGACTGAAACAAAAGCTGACAAACCTGTTGGAAACAATCAGGCGCGACTCACCCCAGCTCGGGCCAGCTTATGCTTCTCGGAGGGGGATGAACAGTTGGGTGACTTTTTTTGGTCTAAGAGGAACACCTATTGTGTAATACTGGCAACATGTGTGCCTTCGTGTCGTCACGACGAGATCGACTGATCATCGCTGCGTTGTGATTTAGGGATACGCTCTGCGTTTATTATTAAAGAAAGTCGTTCAACCTAGCAAGATGTAAATGCCTAGTAATGGTGAATATCAATATACTTGTAAAAAACATAGCATTTATAATATGTTAACGTTATAATAAGATTTGCAAAAGTTACAGATATTTTATTTTCCGTTGTGATATTTATTATTTAAAAATCACATCTTAAATCTAATAATAAAATCGTAAATTTTTAAGTTACTTAATCTTAAAAATTAAACTTAATTTTTCACAATTTTTAAGTTTCTTAATTTTTAAATTAAACTTAATTTTTCGGAAATTACCACCCGTCATTTTCAGAAAAGCTATTTGATCAATAGTATCTTTCTGCTGGATCAGCAGCGTCGAAATCGATTGGAAGATGGTGACGAACCAACGTCGACGCGAATTCTCCACTTGTGAATGAGTGTGCGACAGTACTGTGGTCAGCGTGGCATATTGCGGATCTTAGTTAATTTCCTTCGCGGTCATCCTTCTTTGCCACGTTCCATTGCAGTCACTCTCCGTCTTCCCTTCCCATCGCCGAAGAAAACATTCTACACGTCAGAATCCTTTCTTTCGCAGGGAAAAGTAGAAAACAACAAAACACGGGAGAGAGTGAGTTGAAATTATGACTGCGACCAGCATGGAAGACAGAGGAGAGTGGCGATTGAGTGAGGCGCGTCGATAAATTATACGAGACAATCTCTTTCCCCAATATAATGCTTCCTTTGAGATACATTTTCTAATTATCGTGATACGTACAAAGTTACAATCTGTCTAATCCGACAACGTTAAGAAACGTAAAAGTGCGCTTCTTTCTCTCATCCTTTCTCCATTCCTTCCTCTCATCCCTCAGTTTCCCCACAGTCTTCTTCGCACCGAGTCCTCTCGGCTTTTCTTCTCGCAGTGGGAGTTCGTGGAAAGCGTAAGGCCGTGGCTAAGGTGACCATGAAGAAATAGAGGAATAGAGGCGGATGTATACGTGTATATGTGTGTACATGTGTACGTGTGGTCGAGATGGTAGGTTCGGAGATGGGAAGGGAGAAGAAGCAGGGTTGGTCAGTGCTCCTTACTTAGAGGGTGGCGAGTCTGTTCTTAATTAACGCTCGCCTCTTTTGCTGCACACCCCCTCGCCACCGTACTCCCGTAATGAGGCTCCTTGGGCGCGGACGCGCGTGTGTGTGCGCAACCGTGTATGTATGGGGTCGGTCGCGAGACGGTGTGGGTGACCTAGATGAGACGCGCCCTCGTCTAGCTAATTCTTTTCTTCCGCGCTGACCACTAAAGTAAGTAGATAGCCACATATACGAGGAGAAGCCGCGCGTGTTTGTCTGCGTACGATGTGCGCGCGAACGTCCGAGAGAAACCACGTACGTCTTGCACGCATATATGTGTACGTATGAGCGAGCGTGTGTGGTTATATTCCGTTGCCGAGACTCTCGGCCTGCGAAAGTTACGCGGACGTAACTGCGGGTTTTAACCCGCGCACTGCTACGTTGTTGTTGCTACTGCTTGCTGCTGCTGCTGCTGTTGCTGCTGCGGTGACTTCGCCTGGCCGTCTACTTTTGCGATACCTCACGAATTAGTTGCAACGCTGCCGGCGTGCTGCCGAGCCATAATTACTTTGGCAAAAATATTTTGGCGCGATATAGCGCGCGAGCTTCTAATGAATCCAGTAATAGCTGCGACTGATTGTCGAACTGATAGTTCGAGCGGATGAAATCACATAATGAGGAGATCGACAAAGTAAAAGCAGATTGCAATTAATGACAGAGCAAAATGAAAAACCTTTAATTTTCCTGTCGGAAGAAACATAAAGTCATCATTAAAATCTTCATCGAAAATGTCCTAATTATATCGTTCTACGATGTCCTGAGAAGTACTTTTACAATAGAAACAGAATGACCTAATCCACTCCGTTTCTCTTATGAATAAGAAGTCTGTCATATGAATAAAATAATATTCAAGACATTTAAAATGTTCTCTCTCGATAATTTGATATATGTTAGATCTCACGTTCAGAAATGAACGTCACGCAAAATGAAGAAGAACTCATTCATTATGAACCCGTGTAGTCTTTAACCGTGAAACTTCGTCGTCGGTTTCGCACGGCGAACGGTCAATTCTACCGGTTAGGACTACCGTTCGAAACGCACAGGGGAAAAAAACGTTCGTAGAAATCGACTGGCCCATTCTTCAGACATATCCTGGGGACGGACCTCTATCCGTCAAACCCGCCCCCGCTGCAACGTCCTTTTCTCTCTCTTTCCTAGCGGAGCGCCGCGCGGATAACAGCAATTAAGTCTTCCCGTTAATAGAGACGATTGTGATTAATTATCGGATTTAATGAACGGCTACTTGTACTTGTAAATATAGACGGTACGGGACGCGCATGTTGGTTACACCGTAAAAATTAGAGACCATGAATCCTCGAGTGCCCACCCCCGTTTCTCCCCTTCCCCCCTTGTTTCCCTCCTTCCCGCGGTTTCTTCGTCCTCGTGTGTCACCGGTACGCCTTGCACGCCCGCCAGAGAAAAACGGCCCTCTCTGTCACAGTCCGCTGATCTTTCAACCGGCAATCAGGCTAGGCTGTGGGACCGGCCGAGCTCCATGTTATAACAATCGTAATCTGGTGCAGGCGCGTATCGCGCCGAAGGCAATTGGTTATCCAGAGATTGGCATGCATTATTTTTTATGTCTTCGACTGTGCGCATCGAAATGTTTTCTATACAAAATAATTCAGATACTTTGTGTATATATGCTTTTATATATGAGCTTTTTGAATAAATTTGAGAAGTAGAAATGCTTACATTTTCGACAGAAATTTAGAGGCAATAACAATTTTCTTATTACAAGTTATGCAAAATTTAGAGATTTCCTAAATTAAATTTCAAATTCAAAACCAAGAAATTTCTTATAATTCATTTAATCTGGAGTAGACATTATTGAGAAAAAATTTAAATACAATCGAAAATTATAAAAATGTAAAATTTGAATGCGGAAATTATAATTATTCAACGTAAAAAATATTTTAAATTATAGATTAAAATTTCTTTTCGCATTTAAAATAATAACAGAAATAAGCGAGATAACATTTTCAACAATATGGTATTGCGTGCGCATTACATTGTGCATGCCACGATATGCTAGCGTGGGAGAGCATGAGCTCACGTGCTGAAATTAACTCCAGCCCCACTGCTTTTAAAAATAATTGGTAATTATCGATATTATTAATAGTTCCGACTCCTCGCCGGCAACACGCCAACATATGCAATGCTAAAACGATTTCTTCGTCTCAATTATTCTTACCATGTTAATATAAACAAATATTTTGTTAAACAAGCAAATTCTATTAATTTTAATTACATATAATTTCGCAAATTATTTCTTATATATTACTATTTATTTCTTTCTTAAATTTATAGAGATTTTACTAAACAATTCATATTTTATTAAATTTTCTACGACATTGTTATTTCTCATTATTTTATCTCAAACTACGACGTTTAGAGAAAAATATACATTAAATGAGTAATTTTGAAAAACTGCGTTATCATTCGAAAAAGTAAAAATGTATTGGTGAATCTGCTTAAGCAATTACAAATTGCGTGCGTCGGAAATACCCACACGCTCGAAGCCGCGAATACACACGCGCTTCTTTGTGCCTATTGTATAACAGGGGCAATGATTTATCGTCGTGCAACAATGTGCGTAGAAGTTTTCACGGAGAGAAACGAACGGTTGTTAACGACTCCGCTTCGTTCGAATGCCGTCGACTTCGTCGAAGCGCGCCGCGCTTTTTTTCCACGGGCTAGAAGGCGATTCGTTCATCAAAGTATCGATTGGTTCGTATAATAATTACCTCTCCCGCATTAGGGGTGGCTACCCCTCCACTCCGCCGTGGCACAAACGAGCCCCACTGTCTTCTATTAGACTAGACTCTGCCACGAATGATGGAGGGAGGGTAACGGGAGGCGGCCAAGGGGGAATCGACAGCTGCTCCGTTCGTCGTCCAATCCTTCGCGTTAGCCGTGTTAATTAATAATTTATCCACGTCGCGGATAAATATTTGCCGATTATGATGAGGCGAACCGGCTATGTCCGGGGATTCCTGGGAATCGCGGCATCGATCGTACCGCGTAACCAATCGGCAGTTCCTAAGAAACGCTCGCGACCTTTACATGGGTGGAACTGAACTCTCTTTCTCTTTCTCTCTCCGAGTAATATCCTAACGATCTTGAGAGAGTCGTAAATAAAAATGAGGCAAGTCTTTTAAAGTACTTGTCAATGCTTGTTCGAAAATATACAATTTGATATAGGTATCTGTAAAAATGGCGCGTGCCCATCGATTGTTCCTAATTAACGAAAATGATTCAAGATGCGAATTTGAATTCGTTATCATACACGTGCGCATCTCTGTGAACATGTGATTATCATCGCGCAAGCTTTTTCGCGGCGACAGCAAATGCAGTTCTCATATTTCATAAAGACAGAGGTAGCATATTAGCAATTTTGCGTTGCGCCACCGAGCGTGTACTCGCGGCCTTAAAATTAGCTTTGCTCTTGATTCGCATTAGAATGCAGCTTGGCCAAACAATATTACGTATAAACTCGCCTGTCACGCACGGCGGTTTCCGCAATTTATTATAAAGCCTACATACAATAGCGTGTCCTAATGCAGAAAAAATGCATTCATCAATTTAATAAAATGGCACACTTGTATCTCTATATATCGCAGATTGCGTTGTTGCGCATTTAATCAACGTCTATAAAATTATTCTATATCTGCAGAAAATAATCTGTAGAAAATAAATCATGCGGACACAAATAATTTTTTCGCTTTTGTAAAAAAAGCTCTTTCCATTCTCAAAGAATTTTAATTTTTTATAAAATAGAGTCACAGAGTTGGATTAATCGGGAAAAAAGTTTTCATTATTCATATATTGTCGATGCTGTCCGCAAGTATATTTTTTATCAGCAATTATTAATTAATCTACGGGATTGAACTTCTCTAAGATTTATCGCTAGGAAAAATCTTGCGATCTTTCGACGACAGTCTATTTCGAATTGAACGTTAAGACACTTTGTGGAAGTCATTCTGGGCGGACAGCCGCGGATGCGTAATGTCGTCGTGATTGACAACGAACGCAGCGCGAATTGCGAGGTAGGACGGTACGGGAATGACACTATGTATGCAGCTTTCTCGACTCTGTGATTTCGCTCGTCTTGTCGGTCGGATGGGTGGGTGGGTGACGGCGTTCGCGGGTATTTCTGTATCTAATTATAATCCTTGGGCGAGGGAGCGAGGCAATCGCCTAAAATTAGAGCATATAGTCCAACCGGTCTACGCGCCACTTGCTATTTTATATTTCGCCGTCCCTTTCGCACCGGATGAAGCACGATTCTTTCTCTCTCTCTCTTTCTCTTACCGTTCTTCACTCGGTGTCGCGACTTCCTATCCTTGTAGTTGTTTTATCGCCTATCCTCCTTTCATCGTGCCGAATATCATCGCTTCTCGCATCCAGTTTCGACGCGCGCCGCGTGTAATTCATTTACGAAACTGTCATGCGTGTCAGATTGGTCAAAAATGAATGTGGCGTAAATCTGATACGTTATGCGATATCGCGACATGGTTTCAACTATGTTATCTTTGTGATGAAATTGCGACGCAATAATTCTCGATATCAAAACTGAATTTATTTAGCTCGCATTGATGTCTAATTAGCTGTTGGCGCGGATTCAATTCTGCGCACAAGTTTCATTTACATTTGACGGTTTCACGATGATGAAGGAGGAAAAGAGGATCGACTCAAGTTTTCGCCGAGATTCGGCTTTGATCGGACGATTTTAGACAGTTTTAAATCCTCCCACCGATACATCAGTCAACGTTAACTTTTTAATTAACTAAATTCTTTTTGTGCTCGTATATTGATTCCTCGCAGTTGCTTTCATCTGCGAATTCTTTAATCAATTCGAAATTGATTTTTCCTCGGCGAAAATTAGATTGGATATAATTTTTTAACATTTTACTTTAAATACCCTATTTTATATATTTATTAAAAAATAAAGACTAAGATTCTGTTATCTATTTTTGGGATTAAAATATTTATTACACAAAAATCTTGAGATTTTATAAATCACACTAGTCAAATAGAACTAGTAAAATCGCGATACAATCATAGTCTAAATAAAACAACAAATCGGGGAACCAGGATTAATTAACTCAGGCCGTTAGTGCGAGTCGGTCATTTCACTTCGCTATATCGAGGTCGAGTCTCGGGCAGCTCGATTGAAACGATCGGGTAGCGCGAATGCCCTTAAGCTCGTGCCGCGCATACACAGCGAGGCTTTAATTTCTTCCCTCCTAATGGGCTTTTTCGCCCAAGCTAAAGAGCGAACGCGTAGGATTAAACGGCGCGCAATGGATGGGCGGCCGTCGAATGAGGCGATTGCGAGAGAGCGACGCCGGCAAAAAATAGACGAACCAAGAGAAACCGATGGGAATTCAATCCGCGAAATTATGAATTTCTCCAAGTCAAAAGAAAAGAGATTTGATTGAAATACTCCTTATACACATTTGAATTTTTTTCGATAAAGAAAACAACCGGAAATTAAACTCGTTAATATAAGAACTAGTTCATATTAATGCGAATTTCTTTTTTACGAGTTAAAAATTATACATATCTACACGATATTCAATTATATCGCTCCAATTTAATCAGTAAGATCAAGAAGAACAGAAAGAATTAGCAAGAAGACCATTCTATAGAGAATCAACTCCTGTCAAGCTCTTTTCATTCATCTTGTTTTTGAACAGGCATCAGTAGCGTTTCAGGGGAGTCGAACCCCAAGGAAAAGGAGGGGGGAGTGAAGTAGGAAAAGTAATGATTCGTAGGCCATGACAGCAATGATTAGCCGCTACGGAAGAATAATCGAAGTAATGATAGGTTTGCATTGGCAACCCCTTTGAAAGACTCGAAAAGAAATGACGTCGAGACGAAAGCGTGCGACTTGCTTCGTTCGGTTAATTGTCGTCTGGCGTGTCGATGAATGTACCCCTGCGATCGACCACACACAAATGTTACCATGAGGTGTACGAAAAAAAAGAAGTTTTCCTGTAATGAATACATTCGTAGATGACGACGCGCGAGGCAATCCTTTCGCAAAATAATTATAGTTCTAATTTCTGACTTAAATATTGAACGCCACGCGTTTTGATTATAGGAGTTAATGTTTCTTCATTGAAAATCTCGACTCAAATTTATAAAAATATATTACATTTTTCAGCTATTACACATAAAATATCATTCACTGTTAAATAAGTCTTAAATTAATAAAACATTTTTCTTTTTAACAATTATAAACATCAAACATATTTTTTAGCTATTTTTAGGATAATTAGATTAAAATAAAGTATTGAAAAAAAGATGTGCGAACATTTTTTAGAAACTAATGCATGAATTTTTGTGTAAACGATATGTTAATTTTGCTCTACACGCAGTTTTTTTCTATACAATCGATTATAGAGTCGGTATTTGATCTACTTTCTGTTTCGCGACTTTGCAAGTCGTAGAAAATTGCCAGTTCAGAACTTGGCACAATCATGAAGAGCCACGATCGGGCCTCTACGTCGAGAAAGATCGCCGGACATGCGGATAATAATCGCTGATTGCCATCGATCGAAAGTTGTTCCGCGGGTTTTATGGGAAAATCGTCTGACACGTGACGATCGCCGGACGATCGACAGCCGACTCGCTGCTACGTGACTTCGATCTTTAATCATGACGAGAATCTAGGAAAAAGAGAAACGGGCAGAAAATCCGAGGAAAACAAAATAAGATATAATCCACGAGAATCTAGATATAGAATCATGCGATTAATTCTGCATTTTTGCGAAGACAAATATAAATGTATAGTTGACATAATTTTTCGTAGATTGTAATATAATTTTTTAGTACATAAAAAATCTTTTGCTGCGCATATCATTATAATATTTCATGTATAACGTCTATATACTTTTAATATCACATATTACAAATGAAGCAGAAATACAGACACATATTACAATCGCCATACATTAACAATTACAATCAATTACACAAGGAGTATAATGAACAACAGACAAAGCGAGACGCAAGCATATTTATTTTAACATATGCAAAATTCTACATAAATCGCAAATTAAAGAAAACGCAACCACACATTGACAATTTGACATCACAGCTGTTATTGTATACATAATCGTAAGCAATATAAAGAGAATACATTACTGCTCAGTGAGATAAGAATTTTGTGTAAAAAAATTTATCTAATATTAATTAATCAATTTCGATAATACAATCAAAAATCTTATTTATATCATATATTGAATATCTATAAACTTTACATAAGTCAACTTTTTGACCTGTATTTCGAGTTCACTAAGCAGTAGCGTTGCACTTAAAGTTGAATGCTACAGGTACATCAAAAAATTCGTCGCATACACAACTGACATACGGAAACGAACGCAAAATAGACGATATCTTCGCGAGTCTTCCGCGAGGACGCAACTGAATCGAATCGAAGCGGACAAACGATTTCCGAGGCCTAGTAGAATTTTGGATTTCTCGCGAAGCCGCGCGCGCGTCTGCTCTAGGCCATAAGAACATCGTTAAGATTATATTTAGGCATCGTAAAAGAAAATATGCGTCCGTTGGAGCCAAGTCGCTCATTACGCGAGACAGCATTAACGCGGTCGTGCAGCCAGAGAGTTTTGAGCATCGTACTCGTGTCAAGATATATACGCATATATACCAGTAGGCAATATCTACGTGGCAAATCAGCAGTCTCACGTTTGGCACTCGGGATTCGTTTTCTCGCTCGAAATCGCCGTGAATTTATTGGAAATAAATTGCGAATAATTACGTGCCGGAATTTCCTGTGTTGTTTTTAGCCGAAAACTATCTCACATTAGTGACATAACAGCGACTATCCTTGAATTACTGAGATTAATATTGTAAAAAGTTGTAGCTTCTCTTAAATAAAATAATTTCCAGTATTTTAAAATAAAAACGTTAATGATATTTTTTTCATTTATAAGAATCTAGCTTTAAATTTAAAAGTTTACTTTCATATAATTCTTATGCAACGATTAAATTAGTTTCATAAATTTATTTTGTTTGTGCACGTATTTGCAACTTGGATAACTAAATTTTAAATTAAAAAGCGGTCCTACTGAAAATAAACCTCAAAAACTCTCTATCAATATATTATTTACACTACTGTTTATTTTTGAATGTTGCAGTACTCGACGCTGAGCAATTCAAGGATTGAAAAAGAAAGATTGATTATCAAAGCATTGATGCAATCGTGAGCGCTGCACTTGAAATGAATGATGCGTGTCTTATACGAAGCGTCGCGATGCTCTACAAACGTACCGTATCGTCGCGACTGCCGGTGTCCGTGGCAAACTTTTCAAAATTTTCTCGTTGCACATAGCCAGCTCGAAGCGAAGTCCTTGAAAATGTCACGATTCCCTTCTCCGTTAGCGAATTTCTAGGTCAATGCTGCCTAGTGTTGTCGTCACGAAGCACATTGGCGACTGATGGGTTCGCGTAATGGAAAATTCGATGCTACTTATTGCAAGTTTCTACCGAATTGAGATTCTTGCTTACCACGAACATCAATCGCATGATACCAACCGAATGTTTAATTGGTTACGATCAAGTATGCGAGGTATCAAGATTTCTTTTTGTCTTGCGATATATTCTTGAAAATCTTGTCTAGCGAAACATACGTATTCATAAACGATCAAGTTTACATATCGTCTCTTTCGTTGAACAACCCTTCCGAATCGATAGATAACGACGATCTAAAGAGTCTATCGTCATTCAAGAGTGATCATTATAAAATTCTGCTTCGTATCAACGGTATCAATCGATCTGTTCGTGATGTAATTTGACGTTTGAAAATCGTATCGGGAATAGAGTTCTCCATTAACAAATAACGTAAAAAAGCACATCGTACTTCTTCACACATAGTTCCAAAGACTTTTCAGGCGAGAGAGAAAAAGAGAAAAAGAAACTTCGATCGAACAGCTGATGCAGTAAAAGAGAAAGAGAAAGAGAGATATAATAACGACGAATATAATATATATCGTCAACTATAAATAACAAAATCCGCAACGACGATTCCGAAAAATTTTTATCGAAAGATTAAAATAAAAAAGAATCTCAATATTAATCTGTATTTTCACTCATATGTTTACCAGACAATTTTTTAACAAAATAAAAAGTATTTAAATATTGTAATTTATTAAATAACAGAATAATACTTTGATAATATTACTTTGGAGAAAAATTTGCAAGAACGTAGAGAGTCATGAGAGATGTCGAAATCAGATCCGAGTGCCTCTTAGGGGGTTGGTCATGGAAAATCGCGAAGGGCGGGTCGCGGATGAAAACCGGGGATGGCGCGGGGGTGAAGGCGGACGGTCGGTGAAAACGCGGTATGCAAAACAGGCGGCGAATTTGAACGGTCCTGCGCAGAACGAATAGCCTCACCTCGTGTTACCGGAGTACCTCGAGAATCTCTCTGTCTTTCTTTCTGATTTCCTTCTCTTTCTCTCTCTCTCATACATACATACACACACGCATAACATTCACACTCATAATGCTCCCTTTGCTATGGATGCGCCGATGCATACATATATCGCACGCTTTTCTCGCAATGTGCGCGACAGAGACAGAACACATATACACACACATACACACAAGCACACACACACACACAATCGCGCACCTCTCTCTCCGTTCTCTCGCGTGAGTGTGATACACGTGCAGGCGACGATCGCGTATCCTTCTGAGAGAGCGCTGTCGACGATAAAGCTCGAATAGGATACCGGCGAGTAGGTATCGGCCGCGTGTTGCGTTATCACGTCGCGATGCAGAATGTCGTCGCCGACGGCGTCGACGTGGTGCGTCGTCGTCGTCGTCGTCGTGACGAGAGCGCGAGACGTTTTCCACCCGGAATCGAGTAAAATGGCTGCTCTCGCCGCTCCGGCGCGCCCGAGCTTACTGGCTTGCCTCCCTTCGTTGGGTCCCCAACACAGAGACCGCCACACGCGTGCCGTTGCATGTGTGTGTGTGGTGGGTGCACGTAGAACGCCACGTACGAGCGGGGGAGCGTACGCGCGCATGCACACACCGCGCCGCGTCGACGCCCGCCAGATAGAATGCCGCTGTATACGTGCGCGGGCATGTGTGCGTGCATGGCTGTTTGCCTGCGAATACACGCGTGCGAGACGCTCGACGCGACGCGGCGAGAGCGGACGCACGCACACGCACACGCGTGCGTGCGCCACATTCTCGCCCCCGCCGTCAATCGCGCGCGCACGTGTTCGCGCGCAGAACAGCTGAGCGTGCGAAGGAAACTTCGAACCTTCGCTTTGCTTCAATTGATGCGACTGAAAGTCGAAAACTGACCGAGTCACTTTTATCGAATTCTCGCATAAGCGTCAACAGCTGTATCCGAGACCATCGAATTTTCTCTAGACAGAAATCGATGCAGAGATTAGCGGCTATAAATATTTCCTCTAGTGCTTTCCTGTTCTTTGATACAACGAATAATAGACTTCTCTTTTACATTCACTAATCTTAAAAGTAGAACAAAAAAGTACATAAAATTATATAAAGTTTTTGATGTACAATAATAAATATTGTTGTTTGTTTGTAATTAAAAAAAAAATATTTAAATATTAATATTGATACTACAATACAAATATTAATGTTAATATTTAATATTATAATACAAATATATTAATATAATATTCAAATATTAAATATTAATCTAGTATTCATTTTTTTCTAAAAAAATTTAAAAATTCTTATTTTAACGTTTTATTTTAAAAACCCATATATAATAAATACTCTGGTATGTAATTTTAAATTTATTAAATATTAAATACTAAAAAAATTCTAATTATTCATTTTTTTCCAAAAAAATTATACTTTTTATTTAATGTTTTGTTTTAGGGACTCATTACTGATAAAAATATAAAGTTTGACAGACATGTATATAAATTGGAAAAATAATTTTACGCATCTGAAATGACCAATATTAGGTAGATCCCAAATCATCTCTTAATCGCGAGTGTATGTACATTCAATGTTAAACTTCCTAGTTTCAAATTCACTCGATAAAATCCAAACGGTGGGATATAAGCATCAGAGATATCGCTATAATAGTTTCGTGCGGTCATTATAAGCAACACAGCAGCAAAGTATCTCGACAAAGGAGCGGAACGAAAAGTTCGCGCACCTTAAGGATCGAAATAGGATAAGAGGCGAAAAAATAAAAAGTAAAAAAAAACGCGTGCTTTTACGACGTCTCGCAGCCGAAGAGGTTACAGAGTCACAGCGTGCAAAAGGCGCGATTGCAGTCGCTCGAGTTGCTTGCTTTCCTGCATTCTTACGCATACCGTGCCGCGAGCATTATGAATATGCAAATCAGCGAACAAGGATAACGGGTGCGTTGACCAGCGCGCGTTTAGTAGATACTCGGGCTTTCTTATCGCCTCGTCAATGACGCGTAACGGTTGACCACCGATCGCTGGATCGATCGATGAGAGATGGTGATCATTTTCGTTTCGGCGATGAGAAAATCCCCGTCTGTCACATTGACCGTCAGCAAACGAACCGATTACGATCTCGGTAAAATCGTATCGTTCGTAAAATTAATTAGGCGTGATAAGTAGCGCGTTTCTCCGAACAGCTCTACTGTTTCGTGAAAAAAAAAAAATATTCTAATATTACTTCACGCGAGCTAGAAAAAGCCGTTCCAATCGAGTGGGCAATGATCTTGGCGAAATAATTCTCGGAGCGCGACGCTTCAGAAATATTTGTAGCACATTTCTTGCACGTTGTCGATAAATCGAATTATTGCCACAGCAAATTCTGACATATTAATTGAATGCATCTAAATATATCCTCGAAATTTATAATATTCATAATATAAATATCTGTTCATAATGCATATATTGAAAATCACTTAAACTTCGTCTTGAATTTTAATTAATATAATTTCTCAGAATTACTAGCCGATGTACCTGTTTTCTTTTCAGGACTAATAATAAAGAAATGTCCGTATATTTCTGGAGGACACGCACATTTTTCCACTTTTTCAGCAAAATACTCGGCCAATTTAACGTGATAAGAATTAACGATTCGCGCCGCTGACTCTGTAAACATAATGTCAAAGATTAATTTCGCACTTAGGCGAGGTAAAAAAAATTGCGACCGGCCGAGCTCTTCCTCCTCTGCAATTTGATCGTTTATCACGATCAATTAAATTTCCTGCGCGGCGACGATAATTGACCGACGCCATCACGTTTGTACCACGGGTACGGGGAGAGAGAGACGGAGATAATCTCCATCGCAAGTGCCGATAAATGGCGCATTCGCGTGAACGCGAGCGCAGTCGCTGTATTGCGCTGTCATTATTTTACGAGATACGCTTTAAGCGTAATAAATTTTATTGTGCTCTCCTCTCCCCTTTTCACCTCGCCGATCCCTTCGCGGCCCACGCAAACGCGCCTCCGATATGCTTCCTCGAAAGGAACGATCCGAATCTACAAGCAGATTTTTACGATAAATATTAATTGTAAGAAATTTAATTGTAACAAATTGCATGCACATAGCCGTGACGAAAAGTCGTGAGTTAAATAAAATACATAATCAGGAATATGGCGATCTGTATTCCACTAGTATCGTACATTCCGAATTCTTATCACATGTTTCTCACGAGACGTAAAAGTAACCAGTAACAATTTAGGAAAAACTATTAAACATATGCATCAAGATGTTTCAAAATAAATTTTCAACACTCTTAAAATAAACTTTTAAAATAAGAGTGACTCAAATAGACGATAGTGATTTACTGAAATAAAATCTGTTTTTAGGCAGACACTACTGTTTATATGTACCTTTGCAATATATGTATTTATATTTTATCGATTTGTTTTATTTCAGATTCTGAAATCAATGCGAGATTATTTTTACAGTACAGTTTGCTATATTACTTTTTAAACGTTAATGATGTTATCAAATTAAATATCATTATATGTAATCTTATACATTATGTATAAAAGGAAAATAAAATTCATTTTATAAAAAAAAAGTGCACGTGATTAGATATATTATTTTCCGACGTATAATAGTGCATTTTTGCCTGCAACGAGTGCAACATCATAATAACGACCGTAAACACGCGCGATTATAAAAGTCAATATTTTCAACATGTTTTTCTCGGCTATCCGCACGAATCTGCTTTAATATATTGCTATATTTCACACAAAGCATTTCATTTAATTTAGTAAACCAGCAATATTTAATATAATAATTTCGTAGCCTTGTAAATTTAGATTTTCCATAAAATAAAAAAAATGAGAAAAAAATGATTTTTCTTAATTATCATCATTTTCAAACTGTTAGGCCATTTCTATCTTTCTATACTTTAACCCATTCTTTAGATAATGTTGCAATATCCATGATTTTATCAATTCAAGTCGTCTTATTTAATAAAGTGCCTGTCACACTTTATAGCGTCATCGATTTATATGGAAGCACGACGCACTTTGTTCGTACATATTCTATAAAGAGAGAGAAAGAGAATATCTTTTAAATTAAAAAAAGTTGGAAAATTTGTGAGGCACGTGCGTCGTTGTATGTCCGCGCAAGAACGATGGAAATTATTAATCTTTCTAATAGTATCTGTCACTGTTTACTCTGGACGGGATTTCTTAAGAATATGTTTATATATTATGTACGCCGTAGGATTTCTCTACGTTTAGAAACGACCGTCGGCACCAATTAGCCGTAATGACGTGTTTCTACGTTCGACGATTTCTACTTCTTCATGCTGATTTCTCACGTTAAGTATGCGCGCTAGGTACAAACTGATGATGGTCTCCGATTAGGATCCTATAATTTCTCTTTCGATCTGCCTCGTATACAACACGCCGTCGTCTATATCATAGAATATCTTTTTGTTGTACAATCTGCGAGAAGTATTTAAGCAGCAAAGAAAAGAATGAAATATACGAAATATATTTTTGCTACAACAATCTAAATCAATACGTCTTTCTTCTATGCGAGAAATTTATAACAATTGCTTAATACATGTGTGTGTGTGTGTGTGTGTGTGTGTGTGTGTGTGTTGGATGCATCGTCATTTCTATAATTACAAAAAACTCTTCTTCCTACTCATGAGAATTAATGATGAATAGATTAAAAACGTATGAAGTTCATTAGACGTTTATAGATTGTATTTGTAAATCTTGTAGATCCTTTCAAAAGTTTGCGCGAGATTGCTTCTATTGTTGCGGCCATTATCGCGATCATTACTTTAATCAGATTTTTCCGCAAAATGCTATCTCCTGAGAAATTGCAGACGCTCGTCCACGCGGCGAACGAGTTCGGAGGTATTATGAAATAAATCTCGTTATTGCTTGGCCGAGGAAGAAAAGCGGGCGGTCAGTTTTAATTAAAGAACTCGAGGCGTCAGCTGCTCCTTGCCAACGGCTCTCCAGTTTCCCTTCCATCCCCTTTTTTTTCTATCCGTGCATTGCGACCGATATCGTCTACGTATACCTCGTAAAATTTGTGGAGTTGATGAAAAAAAAAAGTTGATACTTTCTAGGAAATCATAATCCCTCACGTGACGTGCTCCTTTTGACAGTGTCTTTGACTGCCATATCCATTATAAGATATTATTAACTTGACATAAAGATTAATTAATTATATGTAATTGATGAAAATATGTTACCTTTTGCACTGCGAGTTTATAATTATTTCTAATTCATGCAAAAGTATTCACAATTAAAATCAAAGTGTATACATGTGAATGAAAATTTTGAAAGTATAAGACAGAGAACTTAAGAATAAAAATATTATGTGAGCTTCCCTAAATAAAAGATTTATTAAAATTCTATTTTTTTAAATTCGAAACAAACTTCAGTGAGAGGTTCCCGAAACTTTTACTTTCTGAACGAGCACCTGATATAAAGCTAAAATAAAGGAAAGACAGGCGCATCATTAATCAATTTAAATATCGTGCAATTTCCATTTGAAGTTTCTGCATCAGCATGTTATGTGGACATAGGGGAGAGACGCGCGATATGAATTTACAGCGGAAGGTTTACTCGCGATTACACGCGTCCCGAGGCCGGCCGCTTTATCATTCGAGCGAACGCATCGTACGCCAAAGAGCGCGTGCTACATCATAGACGCATCATTTTACGAGTCGTACCGGTGACCTTATGAAAGCGAAGTGAATTCGCGAGACTCCTGCCACGGAGATGATATAATCCATTAAAAGACGAAGCAGCGACGACGGCGACCGTTCCGAGTCAACCAAACATCGCGAAATCCAATAACGCGCCGTACTTGACGAAATAATGGCAGACTACTGGCACGGCAAACGGACATAATTGACTCAGTAATGACGAGGTAAACGGACAGTTCTATTAAGCGTCCCGACGACTATGTATGTATTCGTGTACGCGTGTGTATGTGTGTGTATGTGTGCATGCATACTATACGTAACTGACCGCAAATGCAGAACTAATTGCTTTCACATTTCGTGAACGCGACGTCTCGCAAATGCCATCGTGGCTACGGAACGTTTGTAATTTGTAGCCCGATGACAATTAATAATTTCATTCTTGTCGTCGGATCGCGTCGTATCGCGCGTGTTATCCCAAAAAGTGGATTTGTTAAAAAACCAAAGTAATACCGAACGTCGCATCGTTTTATCGAAAACGTTTCACTTTTCCGCAATATTTCTCGTTAGCCAAAATTCTAAAAATGACCCAGTTTTTTTTTTAATTCGATTCGATTGCATTTATATCTATGATCGAATATCGATAGTATTTTTTTGCCGGATTAATTATCGCAAATTAATTTTTGTTAAGAAATGGAATCCCATATATAGAGGAAAATAATTACATTTTTATTGTATGTGATACAATAATTATGATTTACATATTTATGAAGTTGTGCTTTAAATAGCATATTTGAGACGAAAAAATCAGAGCAGGAATTGAAATGTATCCCGAAACATTATGCAATCTTTTAATATTCAATTACATGTCGATAAAATTGTTAGCTTCAATTGATATAGATATAGATTTCAAGAGGTTTAACTTGTTTTGCTTGTCTTGCTCGCTAACGGCATCTCATTTCCCGGTATTAGCGTAGTCAACTTTGTAGACCCATACTGTACAATAATATATCTTTACATTTACATAGATTTGCATTAAAAACATGTTTCATGCATATTATTAAATAAAATCATAGTCGTTAATTACTGGTCATAATAACATCAGCATGAGAAGACATATCTTAAAAGTAATTAACTTCTTTTGCGCGGCAATTTAAATTGCGTGTTAAACGTGAATTAAATCACAATCAGCGTAAAAAAAAGAAATATTGCCGAGAGCACGTTCAATGACAACATTTTAATTACATGCTCGCTATGATAACATTCTATATGTTTCCTGATTAATTAATACATTGATAATTATGTACATACAAATCAGAATATTCCAAAGGAAAATGAAAAGAAAAGAGCAAAGAGAAAAATTTGAAGAATTAATACACATACATAAATGAAGAAAAGTAGTTGCAAATAATTTGCATCGATTTAATTAAAACAGCCGTGCATTTCATCTCATACTTTCGCTAGAAGACTTCGACAAACAAGCGCATTGTACGATTATACAACGAAGAATATTAAAATCGTGTAGAGATTAACGTGGAAACCTAAAGTTGCCCCGAGACAGCGAAAAATTCTAACGATTCCCAACTCAACCACTAGGGAGTCTCATTAGCGACTTTTAATTTTCCAAAACGAGCCTTCCCGAGCTATTCGGAAGCAGTTGCCACGCGGCGTTGTCAGTGGCGGGAAGCGGAAAAAAGAGAAAAAAAACGCAAGAAAAGCGCAAAGGAACAACGGAAGAAGGGTAAGAAAGGGGAGGAGGGCAAAGACAACGACATCGGACAAACAGCAACGGCAGCACGACTCGCGGTGGCTCGCGCGCCATTGTTCCCCTCCCTTCCTCCTTAGCTCACTCTTTATTTCTTCCTTCTCTCATCCCTCCTTCCTCCTCCTCTTCTTCCTCTTTTCTCCGCGCGAGTGTGGGCTTTATTGTGTTTGAGCTCGACGCTTTGCCCTCTCCTTTGTTTTGTTTTCGCGCGCCATTAGAGGGGCTAATTGCCGCTCATACGCGATCGCCTTTTGTTTCCTCCTTTTGCCATCTTTTCTCGACGACCCTTTCCGTCTCTCTTTCTGCCCCCCAGCCTCCTGTCCAGCATCTCCTTGTTCTTTCGCCCGATGCACCCTGTAACCGACACTACCGACCACGATGCCAACCGCGAGGGAGAGCCGAGTCATACAGCCTTCTCTTCCCGCACGTTTCTTTACTCTCATATGTACTCATGTCCTCTCTTTCTCTCGTTGCTTTCTCGTCGCATCAGACTTCTCCAAAGCGGCGCAGAGAGAACCTGTTATTCCAGCCTCTTTCCGTTTTCTCCTTAGAAGCGATTGGTTTTTGTGTCGCGTCCTCCTCTTTACTTTTCGCGTTCTCACCCCGATCGCGCGCGCGTCTGCTTCTTTCTATCCTATCCTCGAGATGCAGGATGTTGCGAGAGGAATCGAGAGAAATGGGAAACGAGGTTGAAGAGAGAGCAAAGAGAAAATGTTTGAACGCGTCAATGCCTCGATGACTTCCGATTTTTCCTCGACTTCTTCATGACCGATCGGTCGCGTACATGTGACGTTCTCTCGCTTTTGTTTTTTGAGTCTCACAATCGTAGAAATGAAACGATCAAATGAGTTTGTCGATAAGAATGGGAAAGAAATCGATCTCGAGATCGAGTTTTAGAGAATCGAGTATCAGGTGATCGGTTGACAGATCTAGAATGCGGACCGCCAGTCTAGCAGAACGCGATAATTACTGAGAGGTTAAATAAGTTATTGAACACTCGATAATATCAATGGAATGCTGTATTTTTAACGTTATTGACTTGTTAATTATTAGTTCTACCATTTTTAATGAGACGTGATTACGCTGCAACTTTACTTATCGTAGAAAGCTAAAAGATTGATCAAGCGAGTTATGCTATACCCTCTATTCATTTATAGTAGAAAAATAATAAATTAGATTAAACGAATACTAAAATAGATTATGTGACATTTATAAACTACAAGAGCTGGTCAATGCATTGCAAACTTTCTCCTTCGACTACAAGTTAGTATAAACTAATTCTTCTATTCTTTTTTATACAAGAAATTTGTTTATATCGTATTGTCCTGCAATTTGTTGGCCGTTGATATTAATCTCTTTTTATCATAATATGTAATATCGTGACGCACACATAATCTCGTAATACGACAAAATGAGGAAAACCGAGACGATGAGAAAGATTTATCCAGAGAAAAGAAATGGTATCGGAATAGACGGAAAAGCGAAGATGGAACCAAGATTTTAGTGCTAAGAGAGAAAAGATCCGACAGTTTTAATTCGCTGGGAAGTTAATAATTCCGTCATTGTGCGG
Source organism: Camponotus vicinus (assembly GCF_025532165.1). Lineage (NCBI taxonomy): Eukaryota > Metazoa > Arthropoda > Insecta > Hymenoptera > Formicidae > Camponotus > Camponotus vicinus. Next base: position 8,400,247 of record NW_028141956.1, read on the forward strand.
TCCTCTACGGTTATTGTTTCCTTGACGGAGCTCACGGGATGAGAACTCCTCACATTCTCCTTCTATAGCATTTCTTTCATCCTGAATAGGACAATGAGTAGGAGAGATGTTGCTTTTATATTCCTCTTTGCCACATATATATATTGCGGTTTAATTATTGGCTTATTATGATTTTGTGCGTCCTCTGAGGAGAGACGATCATGAAATCTGAGAGACATGCTTACAAGCGTGAGTATAAGAAGGAAAAAATTAAGAAAAGAAGAAAATCTCGTCGGTGGTTGGAGGAGGTGACAATACAATTATTCCTTTTATTCTTGATAAAGTAGTACGATAAAGAGCTTGAAGTATACGTTAGCAGTTTCTTTATTAATTTTACTGAATGAGTATTTTTCGTATCTGCTTTAACTTTGCTAAAATAATATGTAATGTTAAACATGTTATTTGACATTTTTATTTAAAATAGCTATGAGATAATTAAGATTTTTATACTTAATGATTTTAATAGCAGCGTTATCATATTCTAATTCTTATGCAAATTTCTTATTATTGTCTGCCAATTTAATTATTGCGCACGCTTAATTGATTCAATTTCACGCTCTTTGATTTCTTGTAATTGAAAAAGTACTATTGTGCAAACTAACTTTGTTTTCCCGATGTCGAACGGAAATAATAGATTGGTCGTATTTTCTGACACAAATGAGAGTCTTGCGATATTACCGGCAGCACCGCACACCGCGACGTACCTATGCGCGAACGCGATGCAAAACGACGGGGCCTCGAATAAAATTCACACGGAAGCGTGGCCGGCCGAGCCCGTGCCACGAACTCGCGACTAACTCGCGTGATTGCAATATTGCGGGTCCGAGTAATTGCGATGCCGGCGCGAGGCCGATTTTCTCGGAAGCGATTCGAGAAGGCGAAACGTCAGCTGACCGTATTGTAGTTCGCGCGCGGAAAGAGGGATAAGAGGGTAGGACCGGAGGGGACGATGGCGAGGGATGAGACGACGAAGGGGAACGGCGACGAAGAAACGCACATATTCGCCTGTCCAGAACGTACGACGGCGGAGGGGGGGGGAGGAGGCAGCATGGCATGTCCCCCCTAATTATAGCAACAATAAAACAATTTTGATAATTATCTCAACTAGTGTATGGGAACACACGGCATTACGGGCACGGCGCATAGGCAGAGAGACGGAAAGAGAAGAGAACAATCGGCGGGGAGAAGGAGGAGAAAGAGAGAAAGAGAGAGAAAGAGAGAGCGAATGGAAGCGAGGGAGAGGAAGGATGAGGCGGGGGAAGAGGAACGAAGAGGAGAGGACACGACGACCGGGGCAGAATAATGACAATAATTACCATTTATATGCAAGTGCCGTCATTACCTGCACACGAGCAGAGCACGCATTCAATTTCGTATCTAATTTGAATAATTCAAACAAATCTCTCCTTCCTGCCCTCCTTCCTCTGCACGCTTTATAATCCCAATAAACGCGATGAGACATCGACGGCGAGTCGCTTGCTTTTTCAGTACCGACGACGATGATGACAACAACGTCGACGAATTCGCCTCGTATTCCGATTTTACCCCATGCGCTTCACTTCGAATTATAAGACGATAGACGTACTCCTTTCCTGGTTCCTCCTTGTTTCATCCTTATCGTTTGTTCTTTTTATTAGATTAACCGAGGAACCGCGAAATACAGGCGACTCTTGCCGATCCGTGCCGATCTTTCGGTGCCGGGCATGAGCGATCGCGATTATGCCTCATCGCTGTCGGGCAAGTTGAACTCACTCCTGCGACAAATTAGCATTTCTAATAAGAATCTTCGAACAAAGCATCAACGTGACGTCGATTCGGCGGAATTTATGAAAGATTCTTAGTCACGCTACACGCGGCCCATTGCGACCTATTTGGCTCCGGACATTCGGAAGCCTGATCTCATAATTTTGTCAACATCGTCTATGAGTCTCCCGCAATCATAAGCCACGCAGCAGTCGAAATAGCGATTATGTAAATAGAAGCGGCTCGAATTGTACGAAGCATTCGAGTACAGACAATTACTTATCGACTTGGATCGTTTGATCGTACGACCGCATCTTTTCTCGTTTCATTCATTTTTCATCGAATATAATTTTAATGATAGATATTGCCATTGTACACGATTAAATTAAAAATTTTATGCACAACACATCGTACAAAACGTAACAAAAGAGATAGTAATTAAAAACTCGATTTAAAAAAAAGACTTGGTTCCTTTTAGACGAATAATTTACCATTTAATATTATTAAGAACATATTAATTATGGCAGCCATATATTTCGTTTAAATCTTACTTTACTAGAATTCTGTTGCAAATTGATCGATAGATTCAGATCAATTTGAAACTAAGAGATATAATCAATGTAACAGTGGCCTATTGATCGATATCTGAACAGATAAAACAAGATATGCGGCGCGTTAGATTAAATATGTAATAAAACAAGTGATATATTTATTGTTTCAATTTTAATTGTAAGAATTAATCTAATCTTGGACTAAATTCTTTTTTTATTCCACGGCGATTGCAATATATAGTTCATATATGATCATATATAGTTTAAAAAATACATTACTCTCTCTGCTTAAAGAAATACAAATCGATAAAATCTGCAAGTGTCTTAGACAGTTTTTATCTATCATTTGACAAGGTAAATTTGACTTATTTTTTTTATAAAATCATCGAATCGACACCTACCTAAGGCAACGTTGGCGAGTGTGTTTTGCTCGTTTGCTCGCTCGCTCGCTCGCTCATAACAGCAGCAAAGTGGCCCTATCAATATTAATCGCGATATTTGCCTGGCTTGATCCTTGTCGCGCTCTCTATTACCAATTAATCCGATCGTGCGAAGTATACTGCGAGCGAACAGTTAGACCACGATGCGCGAAAGAGACAGGAATAAAAAAGGAAGAGCGATGAAGCACAAGGTTGGGCGGTAGGGAAGAAGAAGAGAAAGATAATGAGAGCGAGAGGGAGAGAGGGAGAAAGATGGATGTCGAGAGAAAAACAGAGAGATAGAGAGAGAAAGACGAGAGGGACGAGCTGTCGACGGGTTAGATATTGTGTCAGCCGAGTCGTCCAGCATTAAAAGTAATTACGACGTGATTGACCGAGGGCCCGTTGGCCGAGGGCGAGGCGACGACGAGGGGGAGGCTAAATCATCGGAGTGACGCACGTAGCTCGTTGCTGCCTCCCAATTATACAATCAGCGAGAGCAAAGCGCGCGAGAGGCATCGAGGGGTAAAGCGGCGAAAGAGATACCGAGGGATAAAGAGAGAAAAGCGATGCTGCGAAGACGTTGGTTTCTTGCAACGCGCGAGCGAGAGAGAGAGAGAGAGAGAATCAGTGGCGAAATTACGTCAGAGATGTAGTGGGTAGCTGACGAGGTTGACGACGATCGGTGTCATCAACGGTGATAATTGCGCTGTAAAATCAGGATCAATCGGTAGAGATTCAATGACACCTTTTGAAAGGATCTCTACTGGAGGCGGCGTGTGCGAAAAATCCCGTGCGCGCGAGAGAGAGATAAATTATTATAATTTCAAAGCTATAACATTATCCTGAAAATTCGATACTTTTTAGCATTATTGCAATAAATATACCTCGCGAAAATATATGTTCATATACATATACACATACACACATATGTACGTTCACATATATATTAACATTTATGTTATTACATAAGTTTTGTTACCCAAGTCTAATGAGTTCCTGATTTTATAATACTCTCGCGATAACATGAAACTTACAATTAGCTCGAGAAATTCATACCTTTCACGAGGCGATTATACACATATGAGCAACTTGCGCGAAAGATTGATATACATGGCGTCAAATATTTGATACCTCGCGCGAGAATATCAGTGTCATCGCTAAACGGACTGTAGCAGACACTGTGTGGAGTAATCAAGAGAAGCTGCGGAGCGAAGGGGCTTTGTTCTTCTTCGCGTGCTTCTTCTCTCGCCACTGCGACAGGTGCGACATACTAATCTCGGTTTTGCAATATTTCGTGAACGGCCAGCTTCGTGCTAATTTTGTATCCTTCTGTTCTCGTACGTCAGGCAAGAGAATTGCGACTGTGTTTTATCTTTTCTAAAAATGCAGCATGACAAAATACACACATACTGATATATACTATATGTATAAGTGTGTGTGTATATTTATAATGTCAAAAATAAAAAAAAGAATTATAATACTAGAAATAAAAACTTTGTAAATAATTCGAAATTATTCTTAAATTATTCTTAAACTTAATGTGATTATACTAGGGAAACAGTTTATCAATATAAGCTGTTTGAAATAAAATACGAGAATGTACATTCGAATTAAAAATAACGCGTTTTAATTTGATTATTTCATTTTTGTATAATTTCCGATGATTTCAGAAATATTTATTACAAAATGTTTAAATACGTCCCTGATCTCGAAGCGACTCGAAGAGAAATGTCGATGAAGCGAAATGATCATGATCGTTATTATCTATTATAAAGTAACTTGGCTCGTTGCAGCTGCTGGTTCGTAATTTCGTACATCAATATAGTGTAGAATCACAATTTGTGATCTAGAAAATTACTATGGACGCTTACAATTATAATAAATTTATAAATAAATTATTAGACAAATTTTTATAATATAAATAAAAAATATAAAAAAATTAACGTCGATTTCATATATTTTACAAATCAACTTAAAATTGTTATTCACATTATATAATGAAATAATTATAACACTGCACTATTTATGCGCATTATATATTATTATATAATATATAATTCTATAGAACTGTTCTATGGAACGATTTCTTTGTACTTTATTGCAGAACTCATTATCAAAATTGTTATTGACGTAGATTGTATTACTCGTTTTATACAATAGCATGCAAAAAATTAATTACAATTATTGTTATTTTAATTGCGACAGATGCGCGATTCTATCCAAACGCACGAACATATGCAACGGAAACGATGTCGCAATTACCATTGTACTTATAACTCGAACGATTCTCCTTTCTCTATTCATCGTTACAAAAGATACAGTGCAAATCGCACGTCTGAATTAATTGATGCTATTGTCGCTGTCGCATATTTATTTTCTCAAAATATCCGTCCCATTTCTAAACTGTACATTTATTAATACGCGTTAAAATATAATTACCCATTGAAATTATTTATTAACAATAAAAATTAGTAAGCACTTGTCCCAAAAAATTGATCGAACCGCTAATTCTTATCAATGATTATTTATTTTTATTTTATAATTTGTTTAATCTCGAAACATTGATCTCGTAGGAGACGTTCAATGAATGATCGCGAAATACGCCGAAGTGGCAACGAAAGTACCTGTCGCCATTCGTACCCGGTGCATAGAACGAAGGCGACTTGAGGGGATAAAAAATAATGTTTTGACTGCATTGTCAACGTTGTTATCCGTCGCGTGCGCCCTTCTCGCTCTTGAGCGAGCGTTGCTGGAGCATTTAGCGTTGTGGAGTACGCGCCAATCCAGAGACAAAGAGCCGACACGAGTTGGCAAGGGTAACTCTAGGTATGACGATCGTACAATAGTCTCTATGAAATCTTTTCTTCGAAGCTACAGCCATTAATGGCACTCTTTCCGTGCCCCTCTTACCCCTTCCTTTCTCTGTACGAGCCTCTCGATCGTTAGTTCCGTTATTTTCATGTACGGCCCGAGTCAACGACAGTGCCTTTTCATCGCTGCACTTGAATATTCTTATCAAATTAAATCGGTTTTCACGCCGCATGAGCACAATTATGGAATATCATTGTCGTCGGACAAAGTACACGGCTCGTCGTGCGTTACAACTGCATTATGCTTCTACCGATAATGTGCATGTGCCAATCGAAGGCTTATGATAATCAAGTTTTTGTATCAAACCGTTTAAAGTAGAAAATAGTCGTTACAACGCGAGAGATTGATGGATATCTCATATATAATGCAAAAACAATATTACACACTTGTGAAATTGTAAAAAGACATTATTACAAGATTACATTCAATGCACTTATTCTAGAATTCGCGAAATTATCAATGAAAATTAATCAACTTCCAAGCTGAATTTATAAATGCGCTTTATAAACCGCTCCTGTTTTTTTTCAGTTTCGCCAAAATTGGAAGAATAGATGGCAAAGTAGTATGCATGTGACAATTTCTCAAGACGAATAATTCTATAATAATGTGTGTAATAAATAATAAATTTATATATGATAAGGCAATATTTATATATATGATAAAAAATATATCTTTTTTTATCGTCGATATATTTCTCATCTTTTATAATGATATTATTGATTATACGATAATATTGACATTTATAATATTATTGAAAACATACAATCTTATTTTCCCGATAATGCTAGTTTTTTTTACTTTGATTAATTACTGCGGCAAATACTTAATTACGCTATTTCAGTTTTTATCGCATGCGTTTCTCGCGAATTCGCGATTACGTATATAATACCGACGGAATTGAAAACTCTCGCGCAGTTGTCTGGATGTACGAAGATATACGTAGCTAGGGTTAATCACGCTGTATCGGAAGATAGCAACGGTGCGATTCGCAAGCCGACCATCAACGCGACACGTTCGCGAGTTTAAAAGGTGTGTGCCTGCGGTGTGTCCGACAGACACTACTCTGGGCGTTAAAATGTATCGAAAAGAGACGAGCGTACGTACGCGAAGCGTATTTATGGGCATGGGCCCGGTCGGAAAGGCGAGGAAGGAGACAGAAGGAGGCGATCGGTATGGACGCGGCTGGCGGATCCGGGCTAGGTCGTTCAACCAACCATCGAACCATCCGACCGACCAGTCCGCAACGGTCGAGGCACCTTGCTCTTAACAGTTCGTACCGAGAATAGGGCGGAAGAGAGAAGAAGAGGGCCCGGGGATGGAGGCGGAGGGACGAGGACGAGGCGAGGGAAGCGGAGCATCGGTAGAGAGAAAGAGCGGATGCTCGACACCATCATCACCGATGGATCCGCCAATGGTCGGGTGATCCTGTGTCTCCTCCGCGTGCGATGCGAACCGGGCGCAAGGGTCCAATCATACAGAGAAATCGGCCCGCGCTCGAACGACAAACGATGCAGTCGCGAGGTGTGGGTCCACCGGAGCTGTCGAGTTAGAGGCGCTCTTAAACGCTCGCTATCGTATCAATAACGTCACGAGGATTTATCGCGATAGAAAAGCTTCCTCTTCGAGAACGTCACGAAGAAACGCGATATATCCTACGTGCGCGATTTACATACGTACGATCGATACTGTCGGAATATCGTATAGAGGGAAGAAGTCATCAGAATCGAGTTAATAAATCTAATCTATTTTAATAAATTGTAGAAATATTTATAAGACACTGGCAAAAATTTCTGCTTCAAGATATTTTTGAGATATCGAAAAATACATATGTAAACTTAATTTGTTTGTAGTAAATATTTTTGATGCATATTATTTTCTAGAAAAAAAATTATAATTTTTACGTGAAACATATTGAGGAAAATACTGTAAATTGAATTGATAACATTTAATATAATAAATATAATAAATGTATAAAAAATGATACATATAACGTATACAAATATATTATAAAAGTTTCAGTCCATATATTAGATTTTTTACACCTATAACTAAAAATGAAATAAATAATTAAAAATAAATAAATAAATAATAAAAATTTTTAGCATCGCAGTTTGATAAAAATACAGATACCGATGTATCTCTTGTATTAAGATGATTTTGACATTTATATCCTACGTCAGATATTAGGATACAAGTTAAGGGGAAAATCAAGAGTAAAAAAGATCGAACGACCAAGAATACGAAGTTTTTTGCGACTGCATCTGTAATCGTCATTGTTGCTCGATAGTGATGCAATTTACGATGGTCCGCACGAAAAATACGGCCACGACCGGTACAAACAACGTTCGCTCTTCTCGCAAAGATACGGAGAGAAGGCGGATCTATGTCCTCGTGAAAATACTCTTAAACGTCCCACGGATTCCACCTTTGTCAAACAGGCTCCTCCTATTTCGCGTGCATGTACATACACACGTTCGTTTGTTTCTACTTACGTTGACGGAATCTCCTTATGTAGCACGACAATCCTGCACGACTCGGGTCGTTAAAGTGCACGTAAGTAGAAATTGGAATTTTCCGTCCGGCAGGAAAGAGGTATACACAATGTGAAGGAGAGGAAACGAAGTAATATCGAAACAACTGATACGACGATATCATTAAACGAAAGACGTTGAATACTAATGAATAGAGAAATCACTATTCTTTGTCATTGCGGACGAAATGATGTCACGCGAGAAGAAGTTACGAGAACGCAAATCACATTACCTTGAGCGATGCGGGTATCTGTCCTTATTAGCTGTATATATCTGCGTAAAAGTAGGAAAAAAGGAAAATTAAGGTAATGCGAAGACAGAAGGGAAGATGTAAAATAATTCTCTTAATATCTTAGAGAATAAACATGATTTTACAAGACAGTTACCTAACAGAATAAACGTATACAAACTCAATAATAATAATTTTCACGCATCCCTAAGGATGATAAATCCTTGAAAGAAAAAAATTCAATATAACAGCAGAACTTATTCCTCGTTCGCATATTACATCCGGTGTCTTATCACCTCGCGCTGGCTCTTTTCAAGCCTTCATTTCGCAGTGACGCCTGCGTCTTGGTGTGGGTTTTCGACGTTCCCCACAGCGGGGCCGATCTTACACGTTCGTTTACCGAAGAGGAGGCAGTTGTTCGTCCGCGCATCAAATCGCGACGCACTAACGACCAGACTCACAGCGGCAGCAGCACGGACCGGAACCGCCGGCAGTCGTGTTCCTTCGCTCTCGGAAATAATATTCCCAAGTTTTTTACGGGGCCACGCATATCTCTCAAATAAAAGAGAAGAAGAGGCGGACAGGACAGGAGAGAGACAGGGGACGAGAATCCTGGACGGAGAGAGAGGGAAGGTGGCGGAGACGCTGCACCACGGAGAATTGAAAATGATGATTGGCGGTAAGCGGGCTGGCAGCGTTGATGGAAGAGCGGGAGAGCGGATAAGTACTGAGAAAAAGAAAGAGAGAGAGAGAGCGAGCGGGGGGGGGGGAGGAAGGAAGAGAAGGCGAGAGAGAGAGAGAGGAGCAGCGCGCGTAAAGGGGTACTAAATAAGAAAGCCACGAGGAAAGGAGCAGGGGCCCGCGGGAGGGGACCGCGGGCAACGCTGAAGAGGGACGTCGCGTCGGGACGCGAGGGAAGGAGATGGGGGCACGACGATTCCGCCGGACGGAAAAAGAGTCGGGCAGCGCGCGAATTAAGTCGATCGCGGTGCGTGGAACCACATCCTTCGCGCCCGTTGCCCTCTCCTTCGCGAATATCGAGCCTCTCTTTCTCGGCTCTCTGTCTCGATCCCTTCCCCGGCGAAGGGTACCCGGCCGGGTGTTCTCTCGCTCCCACGGGGACGCATCGGCGCGCGTATCTCTTCTTTATTATCGGAATCGACCGTCGTCTTTTGTTTTATAATAACCGCGGTTCTGCGGTCGCGACGCTCTCCTTTTGCAATGCCCGAGGTATTAACCACGCTTCGGAGGAGGAGGAGGAAGGCGCGAGAAAGAAGCCCGACCGAAGGGGGTCCGATAGGGGGGGAGGAATATCGCGATAAATCGTCGATGGCCGGTAGTGACGTCGACCACGGTCGTGTGCGTGCGTTCTTCAAACGCATTTCGATCCTTACATCCGGTGTTGGAAATGATTTCCCGAGATATTGCGTAAGATATATTTTTGGTCGATCAGCTGTTTAGAGAAATCTAGCGGTGATTTTAATTTCGCGAAATCGGTAACTAGTGCGACAAGCGCGTATCGCTATGTTAAATCATTCCACGATAGACAATGGAGTAATAAATTGTCGGAAAATCTCTTCTCTTTATCTAAAGTTTGCTCGCTAACAAAGAAACCGCGTCACAGCACATATGCATACATCGCAACAAGATCATCAGATTAGTGTAACTTGAGTCATGAAAGATCCTAGCTTACGCGGAATCGTCCTTCATTCTAATCTTTTCCGCGAAAAATATGTGGGCGCTATTTACATTAGCCTTTTATTAAATATTCCTCAATGTATCAGATGAGACCACTCTCGGCGTGGTTACATCTGGCCCTCCCTTCGTCGGAGACCGAGATACGAGGGACAGATAAGGCCGCGACACGCAGCTACGTCTCGGCGGGCGCCCTTAATTCGACGATAAAAACGCCGGCTCACGTATATTATTTTATTCTGGTACCCGAACCGCCGCGGCTTAAACGCATCCATAATTACCGGCGTCTACGTGAACCGCTTAACTTATCGCGCGCTCCCGCGCGTACGAACGTAATTTATGCGTGCGTGGATTTTAACTCCCACGCCGCGCGGCGGATTGTGGCTGTCTACGATCGTACGCCTGCGTATGCATACATTGTATGTAACGTATACACATACATACATACATACATACATACATACATACATACATTATATATATATATATATATTTATATATATATCCCCGGGGCCCCCGCAAGAATTATCCGCGTCCAGTCGCGACAGGCTTCCGATATGTATGCCCGACACGAATCCAGATCAGCCGCGTTGGTTTTCGCGCGCCGACTAGAAAGCGAAATCGCGCCGCCGCCCATAAATCGCGTGCGTTTCACCGAACGGACATGCGTTCAATTGCTTCGTACGTCGTCATATATTTCTGCATCGTATTCCTAGTACGATGACGTGAGATATCGCGTTTGTGCGAATTCTAAATCCGGTAGCATGCTTGATGCCTTTTTATGCTAAAACAAATAATATTACATAATTCAATTATAATATATGATCCTTGATAATATTTATAGTTGAAAGTTCAAAACTAATTCGAAAGGGAGACAGAAATTTCAAAAATAGCTTCAGGAAAAACGTGCGCAGCAAAGGGGATTAATTTAAGTATCCGTCCCATTTTGTTTGTACCAATCATTAGAAAATCGATCGGATTCTAATACGATCAAGTTGGCTTTGAGAGAATGTTATATCGTACAACAATCTGGAGTATAGAAAAGCGCGCATGATTAAGAATTATGTGGTAAACGTGCATCGCGAGACGCGAAAAAGGGATGAGTGGGAGATGAAAGATGCTGGCCGAGGTTTGTGCTCACCTAAGGCAAACTTGGCAATTTTATTGAATTGCAGCAACGATTACCAAGTCATTACGACGGCACAAATTTCCCGTTTGTTTAAGTTTGTACACGTTTTTACAAATTTATGCAAGTCTGACCCAATAACTCTGTGGTAGTTTTCGCACGGAAAAGAGGCAAAACTAAACGACTAATGGCCATTTTTACCAACGCCGCTTAACTTTAATCTTAGCTTAACTCATTCTTTGTCTCTTTCTAAAGGAACAGTTAGAAGGAGACAAAGAGTGAGTTAAGCTAAGATTAAAGTTAAACGACGTTGGTAGACACAGGCATAAGCAAAGCAGCGGGACTGACCGATATATAAAATGAACAGGAAGTGCGTCTTGCACACCGATCGTCCCACGTCAAGACTAAAAGAGAAAAAAAAACAGGATCTATGGCAGTTTCTTTCTTCTATGTGTATCGAAAAGAGCCGGTAATTTGCCCGATGGTCAACGATTAAGACTTACATAAATAGGCAGGGAACTACAAATAAACCACGGGACCTCTTCTCTCGTTTCTGCTGCAGATTCTTTGTTCCTGGAGATTTCTCGCTGAAACTCTCCCTCTCGTTCCTTCTGTCCGCTGAACAATGGCTCGTTGCGATTTTTCCGGTTGCCGAATAAAGGAGGAAGAGAAAAATAAAAAGAAAAGAGGGGAAAAAGAGTACGTTGATGCGCGCGCGCTTTCTGCGAGTCTGCTAGGATAATTTCCTGTAAGTGGATAATGTCTCAACGAGGCTCCTTGCGCGCAGCCCAGGATCGTCATCTTGGTCTACCATTGCCTTTCCCCTCGTAATCTTTCACTCTTGCTTCGCTTTTCCTACCTTGTTTATCGTTATTCGCATGATAGATCGTACCCGATGGTTCAACGCTTTGTAGTCTTTTGATCTAGTCCGTTCTTTGTTCTCCTGTCGCTATTCTCAGCTCTGTCTTGGCTCCGGTCGAAAAATTTTATTGTGCAACCTGCCTTCGTAGTTCCACCCAGTATTCTTGACGATCTTCATTCGTAGAATTTACGTTTTTCCTCGCAGGCGTATCTCTTCTGTTTTCCCATCCTTTATCTCTCTTTCTATCCACGTCCGGCACTTCCTTCCCATCCTAGACTTTTATCGCACAGGGATAAACCCGTCCTCCTGTTTGCGGCTCATCCTCCAATTATCCCTAATACAGAGAATACTGTATGGAACGTTATTATTACTACCGTCTATTTGAAGAGAAATAGACCTCTCTTTCGGCCTTTAACATCGTGACACGTGGTGAACCGTGAATGCCGAGCATACCATGGAAATTGTCCTTAAAAGCAATTTAAAATCTGTATAAATAAATTTAAGAAATTATATAAATAAATAAATTCGATAGCAAATAATCATTCTGTGTTACATATGGAAGACAAAGTAATATTAAATTTTTCCCCCATAGTATTATATATTATAATAAATTATCAAATAATTTCAAGCATTTTCGTACATCTTTCCGCGACAATCCGATTCACCAGCTGATTAGGACAATTGCATTAGGACAATTTTTGTTATTTGCCGCTTACGAAAGAATAGAGGAAACGAGAGTAAAAGAAGGAGAAAGATAGAGAGGAGCGATTGTACTGCAAAGCCATTGTAATTATTGTACTTCGTTGTTCGATACCCTTCGAGTAGGTGCAAACTATCGGCACGAATCTCTGACAGTGCATCGAACGTCATAATATTCTTCGTTACATTCCATACCGCGATTTTAGCGGCGAGTTTCTCCCGTGGCCGGACCCGAAGACGCGAGGAGTTACAAAACGGTCGAACGATACACCTAACCGCGCCTTGAAATCTACATTCATGTGCCTTCTGAATTTTATAGGCCGCCGACCAAGTGCGGCCGATTCCCTCTCATACCGCGCCGTCGTCATCTTTACGACGGGCGTTTCCCACTGCTAAATGTAACGCGATGCAACGCGCGGCTGAATCATCCGCCGAACAGCTTTTTGCCCATCGATCGCGATGACTTTTACGATAGTCACGGCCCCCTCACGATCATAAAGCCTCGTCGGTACTTGAGTTTCGGATGCTGCGAACGCAACGCAACGTCAGGCGAGAATCCCGATACGGAGAGAAAGAGAGAGGATCCATCTCTCTTTGTACGTCTTGTACGTCTTTAAATGCCGAGGAGTTTACGCGCGTGAGTGGTTATGCGAAGATTTGTATTCGTTATGCGCCGCCAGTTTGAGGACGATTTACCTTCTTTGATGTCCTTCGTTCCTTGAAACTTCTCCGCAAAATTAAAATTTCGCAATTCTAGATTATTTGTGTACAAAATCGCAAAAATTTATACACCCAAAGTGTCAAATTGTTCTTAGAATAAAAATTGTTCTTAGAATGTTGGAAAAAAAAACGATTAAGTTCTTTATAGTAGTAGTCAGTTGTACTCGGATCTTGAGATCAGCTCGCTCAATTTCAGCTGAAACGCAGAATGATACTTTGAAGTTACGATGCGTATGTCAAAGACGTATGGAGAAGATGGTGTACAAACGCGTATGCCGTTAAAAAGAGTAGCCGGCAAGATAGTAAGAATAATTTATGACGGTGGGAAGACGTTCTCTCACCCCGTCAAGAGTGTACCTCGCTTTTATCCTCGAGATAATCGGCAAGACTCAACTACCGAGGAACGGAAAGGAAAGCAGGAAACCGACACCTTCCTCCGCGCGATCCGGTGGAAACGATTTTATAGCGAGCCCGATGATCGTCTCCTTCTCTCGCTCACTCGAGTCCCGAATGCGAATCGAGAAATGATCGAGGAAACGCGCGCGCGATGTTAAACCGAGAGGAGAGCGCCGATGAGAACCAGAGGCTTCGCGTCGCGAAGAGTTCCCATGGATGCCAAGACCAAGCGCGGAGTCGGAAAAATCCATAACGTCCGCCACTCTAGTAGGCAAAGCACAATCCCATTGGCTCTCTTCCCGAGGCCCGCGTTACGGTACGCGCGAACAGCCCCAGCTAGGTCAAAGCGTGCGACCGGAGAGGAAGAGAGAGAAACCATGTAAGTCAAGTTTTCGAGGCGTATCCCGCGGGGCCTCCTCGTGTCGGCTCACGAGGACGGCTCGGGACGAACGACGACGATGAACGAGCGAGCGAACGAAGGAGGCGAGCGGTCAGCGATCAGCGGAGGCCTCGACGGGCGCACTTTTGTTATGAGCGTCGTATAATATTCCAGTCAGTTCCGCGGTTGAACAACGGGCTCCGCCGTTCGCGAGCTGAATGACAATTCGGCGGAGAGGGACGGTTGGGTCGGTGGCTGGGTTACGAGACGCCGGCTGGGTAATTGCCAGCTTGACCGATCGTTATTACGCGTGTCATCGGACGCACGCGGCCCGAGATCTAACCGCGAGCTAACGGCGGTGGACACGCATGATTTACGCGGCCTGTCGGCGTCCTCGACGATCATCCGCACTCGTTGCACGGCCTCGGACTCGGCGGCGAGACTCTCGTCTCCAAGTCGTCGGAATTGAAATGAGGCCGGAAAAAAAAATTGAGCGGAATGAATGCTTAAAGTATATTATTCGCGCTATTCATACGTACAAATTAACCTTTTGAAGAATACGTCAAGCTAATTAAACGTTATAGATTCTGTAGATTATGGATTTATGACAGCTAACAGCCTTAATTAATGAATAATTACGCAATTGAAAGCCGCGAGAGTAACATAATAGTAATAGAATTATATGAAAGCTTAGTACGATTTAACTACTACGAGCACGGTCTAATAAATGCTGCCAGTTAAATGTATAAGAGAGATAGGCGTGGTAATCTGATTGTATTTGATTTAGCGTGGGTTAATTAAAACGGCGTGGCATGATCGATGTGCCGATATTATGGTATTCACGACAACGGTAACCGGATGTGTAACGGCATTGCTCCATAAGGAAAGCCTAAATCAAGATTGGCTGACGATAATTAATTATCACTATAGATTGTATTTCTTACATATTGATTTAAGATATTAATATTCAAAATGGAAATTACAATTTTTTTCATTGATTTATGGCAAATAAATTATACGCGCTTTTCTAACGAATCGATTATAATATTATTCATTTTCGCATAATTATTTCTTTCACAAGAATGTGATTAAATTATACACCTACATTTTTTCACGATAAAAATCGATATCATTATTGTTCTCTTGTCGATTGCTTTGAATGTCTATTTAAATGCTGACAAAAAATAGTTTTTTGAGGAAATTTACAGTTTGACATTGCAGTTAAACGAAATGCCACATGGCAAGAAGTATTACGTCCGATTTCAAACGTAAGGTATAAGAAACGCAATGAAGCGATGTACCTCGACGTGGATCAGGAGGCAATAAATTATTGCGAGTAATAATGTCGCGGGTTCTAGCGAGTGCTCGTTAAACAGAAGGCAGAGCGATCGCGCTACTAATGACTCGAGTGCAGCAGAGTTGTTCCTATAACAACAACGTAGAGAACGTAGATACTTCGTCATGCGTAGAGGACGGTGAGCCTTGGCGAATCATTAGTAAGATATCTACTTTGGAGTGGGTTCCTTTTACCTCAAGATTCCGACAGGTAGAATCTCGATCTGTGGATCTATTGTCTACTCGCACATGGACGATATTTGATCTTCCGGAAAATCTTGCTTGAGAAAATCTTAGGAAACATAAACCCGATTTCGTTGAAAGACTATTATATACATATATATTATACGCAGGCTCTTTGTATAAATTTAGTCTTTTTTATAAAGACCTGAAGTTTTTATAAAATGCTTTCTATAAAGATTCAATGCCTTTTATTATAAAGACTTAGTTTATTTTTTTATAAAAAAAGACAAATTTTTGCAAAAAACTCTAATATGATTAAAGCATTTACTTACATTTATAATTAAAATAGAGTTTCTATCTCAGAATTACATATGGTGGAATATATTTCATAGTGAAAAAACCTAAGCAAATATAAAACTCGCCTTAAAAACGATTTATAGACAAAATGTTTAGAATTTTAAAGAAACATCGTAAGTCGTTCCGCGTGAAATTGATATTTTAATAAATATTGACGATATTAAATATTACACAGTGTAGTGAATATATCTAGGTGAAAGGTTCGCAGGCGTGGCAGAAAGCACACAATGGAATGGAAAACTCGATAGCATAAAATATATATTGCTTATAAAAACCCACGGTTAAGAAAGTTGCGATATCATGAAAGGTTAATTATTACGCGTAGTATTATTTCGATGTAAAAATATTTCTTTTGTTAAAATTCATTTTCCTTGATTATTATATTGTGATCATTTTTTTTAACAAAAATACGCTTTACTTACATGACATTATTATTGTAACGACAGAATGCAGCATTTAAATAATTATTTAATTAAATAATTATTTAAATAATTATTTAATTATTTAATTATTTTTTATAAATGATTATTTTTTATTTCTAAATAAGATTTGAATATATAATAATACGTAAATGAATGATGTTTCATAAACATAAAAATCTAAAATGCACTCAGCAATGAAATGCAATATAATTATTCTAAGATTTCTATTTTTAATAATGCTCTACAAAATATTTAAATTTTCACAAATTTTATTTTTTCTCTTGTAATATTTTATTTACACATATAAATATTGCACTTGTTATTTCAATAAGTAAAATGTATTTCTGTTAAGAAATGTATATAATTTTAACAAAAAAATAGTGAAATGTGATCTTGATGTGACAGAAATTTGCTTTACTTATCGAATTAATATTAAACGAAGCTGTGAGACATAATTATTGCCAACATATAATTACCAATAAATAATTATTATTTATTATAATAATAAAAATTATAACAAATAATTATTGTAAGTATATTTTATAGTACAAGTATAATTTTAGAAAATATGTTTATATATGTAATGAGAGAGATATTTATAATGGCAAATTGATCTCTGCTTGACGAAAAATTTTGTTGCAAAAATTCATTCAAGGGGCTTTTAAATCACAAACAAAAACGAGAGAGATACGACAAGTGCTCGATCGTGTAATACGTGTTAGTGAAAGGTTTCGAGTTACTGTTTCAGGAACGATAACACAGGACTTCGCGGAACACAAGCGCTGGTAAGGACTCGTCGTGCAAGCGTTACAGATCTGATGGCACTAATGACGGGGTCCGTGTGTCCGCGTGTTGTGACACTAACTGACCAAGAAAAGGGGGGACGAAGAAGTGACGATGATCAGTTTGTTAGGTTCCCTTGTCGGGTTGATAAATCGACGGTAACAAGGAGACATCGGGAGACCGGTGGAGGGAGAGCCCGGAAGTGTCATTATTTTTACAACATACGTATATGCCGGCTTTAGAATAATTTGCCGTGGTTAATCGGAATATAAAGTGCCAGTCATGCTACGCCGCTGCGTTCTATGAACTATAAGACACCGTTGACGGTCCCACGATGACTTCACGCCTTGGCATCACGGGCTGATCGTACAGGCATTAGGAATGTGATGACACTAGCAATGAAGCCCTAACTCCAATATGAAAACTAACTTAGCACGAGAAAGTAAAAGGAAGAAATGACGAAGGTGTCTTAAAATTCTTTTGCGTCTGGATGGTTTCATGATGACATCACTGATTCGTATTCGCGTGTCTTTCTATTGTTACATTATAATATCGATAATATCCACCTGTCATCTAAATTTATATATATTTTAGCGCAACAACATCACAAATACACTTTAAAAGCAATCTAATGAATAGACTCTGTAAAGAGAATCGGATAATCATCACATTTTATTTTTTGATAATTAAAAATTGTCAATATTTTTATAGGCATCAGAGTTGCCAAAGGAGAGAAAATAAGATTTGATTTAAAAGTAAAGTACCATAACACACGCTCGACAAACCGCGAGAAAATTGCATTTCGCATGCATCGTCTTCGTAATAAATTATGTTCGGCGACGTTCCACGCAGATGCATTTGCGTAACATCTCGAAGGAAGCGTCTCGTCAGCAGGCATTCCGGAAAGTCCGGCACCTCGCGGTCGCGTCCCGAGGATCAAGCTGGCGCGTTAAGGGCTGCTGCAGGCATCAAGGATCCGATGACGCTAATGACGAGGCTATGTGTCCGCATATTGACGCTAACTGAACCGACCGCGAGAAAGGCGAGCTGAAGGCGCGGGAAAGGAGGACGCGGAGGGCGCAAAGAAGACGAGAGGAGCAAAAGTGGCGATGCTGGGCAGAAAGAGAGAGAGAAAGAGTGAGGGAGAAAGTATCTTGCGAAGAACGACGAGCGGAGGTAACAAACGTCTCCTCGAGGCTTCGCGAGGCGAAGAGGAGGTCGCGGTAAGGTGAAGAGGCCCGTTTTCGAGCCGCGGAGATGATTTACCTTACAACTAACAATATCCCTTCTTAAGGCCCTGGCGGATTTATTGGTTCTCTCGCTCTTTCCACCGGAGGGTGTCCAACGGGAGGAGAGCGGAGTGCCTCGCAAGGTCCCAGAAAGAGAAGCGGAGAGAGAGAAGAGGAGAGCGAGGAGGGGGGAAGGGGGAGGTAGAGACGAGAGAAGAAGGCCCCGGGCTCGAACCCGGCACCTCATTACCCGATAATTTACTACGCGAGTAATTAACTGGGCACACAAACGGTGCCACGTTATATATACCCGGTGCGCGTAATATACACCGCCACGACGACTCTTCCTTCCCGGCACTTCTCGGGCGCGTATGCTCGTATATTACCGCGCCGCGTCCTCCTGTTGATCTATTTATTCATTCGTTTTGGCGTGACGAGCCCACGGCTCTCGCTCGCCGGCCGACCCGGATGCGCCCGATAAACGGTTCGATAATGGCGATCCTAAGAGTACGACGAGAAAAAGTATTTACGACGTCTGCGTGTTGCATTTTATTTTTCTCACCGGTTTAATTTTAACAGCGCTAAGTAATGGCGCAACAATTATGGCCTTTTAAAAGTATATCATAGACGTAATAAAATGAAATAATAGTACGTGTGCGCCAAATTATCGCAAGAAGAAGAAGCAAAAATAAAATCTGAAATTACGATCCTAAAAAAAATGATTCTCTGCGTTAATTAAATTATTGCGCTACACGCACATGTCTATATCAATAAATGTAATGTTACATCTGCAAGCAGATCACACAGTCGGAAAGAGATTCGAGGCGTCATTGGATTCCCCGAGCAGCCTCGTAAATGCCGAAGAACTCGTTTTCAAGCACATTGTGTCGGAGCGAAGACGAAGATTCCCGCGGAAAGACAGACGAGAGCCGAAGAAATTGCCATTTATAGGCGCTGCCGAGGTGGCTATCGCTTGTTATTCGTACGAGCTTCGGCACGTTCCTGGATTTTTCATTTGATACGCATTTTACGATTTTTCGCGTGTGACTGCCTTCGCCTCGGCTTCTCTGTAGTCATCAGATCGAGGCTACCTGCATACTAATCATGCCGTCAACTGGACAAAACTATGTGCGAGGAATAGATTTTAGTATTAGGGTTATAAATTCGATTGCTAAGGTGTGTATGGGTAAATTCAGAGATTGCTTATCAAGATAGTATCGGTCGCACAGAGATATTAGCCATAAATTTCGAGCGTCCTTCCATTGAGAAAAAGAAAGGAAATTTCGCACAGTATGCAAAGCGAAAATCACGCCAACTGCAATCTACTGTCCCTCTCATAATTAAGCAGTTATGTCGAAACTCATGTAATACCCGTGTAACGCGACACCGTCACGATCTCGGGAAGCGAAAATAAAAACTAACGTAAGCGAAATTTACTTCATTATCTCGGTGAATTATTTCTACGCGACCAATAAATCCCTCGCAGCCAGCAATAATTTAACACAAAGCTGCGAAATTAATTTTTTTAGCATCCGTAAGTACCGCTGCCAAAACGGCGATAAATCCCCGCACCAATATGCCTGCGCGAATGTAAATCATTGAGCGTATTACCCTCTGCAACCAAAAAAGATATTCTAATGTAAACTTTGAAAGCGCAGTGTCGAGTTCTTCAGCCGCTGATTAATAGCTCGCGAAAAAATCAGCGAATGTTCGATCAAAGCGCGAGACAGCTGATGGGAATTCATCTCGAGGACAGCTGATAGGAATCTAACAGACTCTATCGTGCATGAAATAAGTACCATTGGTAAATGTCATCGACACGCCGATTAAAAAAATAACAATGTTCCCGAAAAGTCATTTCGACACGAGAAAAGAAGGCACTAAAATAATAATGCCCGGAGAAGAGATCGAACCCAATGTAAACCGGGAGAGGCGCGAAGGGACGAGCCGCTTAAAGCCTGAAGGAAAGTCGCGGCGGACCTGGATTAGAATGAGAATGGACGCGAACGCGCAGACGAATCTCTCTAGATTAGACGGAGAGGCATCGCGCGAGTAGGAATCGAGTAGGAGACGGAAGAGAAACAAACTAAATAATAAAGCCCACACTTGGCTCGCTACCTCCCGGGACCCCCGAACCGGGACCACCCGGTGCAATAGGACGAGGAGTCGAGAGCGAGCCCTGGGTGGGCAGAGGTGAGCATTTGAAATGGTAATTATGAACCGAAACCGCCGATCCCCCCCTCCGATAAAATCGTTTCCAGCGATCACTCGGCGTAATGAATTTTCTTGGTAGACTGTTTCTCTCTCTATCTTTCTCTCTCTTCGCTAATAACACGCCAAGAGCGATCTATTTGTAGATTTTTTCCGCCGAATGTAATCGGGCGAGTCGATTATAAGCGGAATTTTGATCGGCAGGTGCGTTGATTGCACTTAAGAGCGGAATGTTAATGTCGAGCTAAACGTTTCGCGACGTCTCGAGTTGGCGGATGATATTCCTAATTAACACTATCTTAAGGAAATTCGAAATGAATGCGAAATCGAGATCGTAATAAATAAATATGAGGACAGAAGGAAAAAGTTTCGCGCAATTTTGAGAGATGACTCGCTTGTAATCGTTAATTATAATAATCGTCGTTACAATCGCGCACGAGTCGTTGAGCGTATCTTCAGCGTGCTCGTCGTTTGAAGGATATGTGATTATCCCGAAGCACAATATCAGAATTTAATTACTCTTTCGCTCGCGTTGTCTATCTCGAAGCCTGCTCGTGTGCGCCCGCGCATTATGCATACGAGGGCCGGGGAGATGTACTTATGAAGGATCTGATTGAGTTCTGAGTAAATGGCATCTGGTTAGCCGAGCTGCTAATTAAACAGCCGCGAGCAGCATCGTTCGTCTTCTCGGTATACAGCTGTGCGTAAACAACGGTACTCCGGATATATTCATTGCTCAATATATTTTCTCGTAAATTGCGTTTCCTCTATGCATGTTTATCATATATAATCTTATAATTAAAATTAAAATATTAATAATAATTAGTAAGTTTAAAAAAATGGATTAACATTTTTTCACACATTAAAATAGCAACATATATATAATTATATATCAAATATATATAAAATGTTGCAGAATCAGTAACTCGGATAATATCACAGAATCCATAATTTTAATTGTAATGATGGATTTTTTATTTAAATTTATTAGAAATTTAAGATAAAAATTTAAATTGTAATTGTAGTGTTTTGTGGGCTGAAATATTTTTTTACTTAAGAATATTTATAAAAAAAAAGTAATTCCAATTATCTTAATACAACGGATGATCTCGCCAATATACGATAATAATATACAATGACAACTATTTGCAATTATTTTCATGACCAATTTCTCTCTCTCTCTCTCTCTCTCTCTCTCTCTCTCTCTCTCTCTCCCTCCCTCTCTCTTTTTCCTTCGGTGCTTCCCATTGGTTCGATACAAGAGATCTCGTCCGCGCGTGAAACATACGACTGGTGCATTATGCATACAAGGGGCCCCGAACTGAGATGCGCGCTTATGAAGGGATCTGATTGAGTTCTGAGTATATGGCGTCTGGTTTGCCGAGCTGCTAATTAAACACCCGCGAAGAAGTGTTCCAGCATACGGGCGTGCAAATCTTTGACATACACATATATAGAGGTGTTTCGTATTACCGCACCGAATCTCATTGTCTCTGTCTCTTACCTTCCCGTTTCCATCTCTCTTCCTCTTCATCTCTATCCCGCCCGCATCGATTCTCCTCTCGCCACTGCTCGTTCTCGTCCTCTCGCTCGCGCGTTCGCTGATTGATATTTAAGCTCGAGTTTAACCCACCCACGATCCCCTCCTCTCACCCTCGTTCGTCTACCTTCATCCATGTTTTACGGGGTCGTTAGCGAGTCGCTGCCGCTTTCGCTGCCCGACGTTGCTGGTACTGATGATGTTGGCGCACACCATGTCGACGTTGCTGCGATGATTTCTGCACACCTGGCGAGGAGGTACCATCCTGATACCGGCAACGTCAACGCGATCGCGGGAGTAATAGCGTATGCCACGATTAAATCCGACCCGCCTCGGCGAGACGGCAACATCCTCACGACAATTTCGCTCCGTCCCTTCGCCCTCCGTTTCTCTCCGTCTCTCATTGCGATACGCTTCTGCTGCGTCAATGTGCCGGAAGTAGGGGTAGAGAATTAAAACGCAGATTTATGAAGGAAGCGCTTGCTACAATAATCCGTGATTCGCGTACGCCACTTCTTTCTATATATACTACAGCCAACAGAGTATAACGTACAACAATTTATGAAATGTATTAAAGTGGCGATCTTTCTTAATGGTTGAGGCGCAAAAGGTTGCCGGATCATTTGTTACAAGCTAATTGGATTGATTCTGTTAATATATGCCAGCTTAGGTGTCGGAGGAGAAGAGAGAAAGTCTCTAATTTATCATATATGACGCGCCTTACTTCTCGTAATATTTCTAATACATATTGCAAAATGATATCACTCGATAATCGAAAGTGCAAAGTTTAGAATATCATCCTGAAATTTGTTTCCAGTTGCATTGAAATATTTATTTATCTATGTTTATATCTTTCGAATAAACAGAATGTTTTTAAATTATAATGAATAAAAAAATTTATTTTATTTTTTTATTCATTTTAAATAATAAATTTTTTAAATTTATTTTTAATTTATTTTATTTAATTTTTTTAATTTATTTTTTATTTATTTTATTTTTCTATAATTTCTCAATTTTCAAGTAGATATAATATAGCAGTTTATAAATGGAAAAATAATTGTAATTGAAGAAAGAATTACATACATGAAGGTAAAAGAAACAATTCACGCAATATTCGCATGACGAAAAACAGGTATACAAAGAAAAGGATGAGTAGAAATTGAATCTCAATTTCTTGACGTATGAAAAAAATCGTCGAATTGTCCACGAGATATATCGCGGAGATTACGTCAACATCCAAAGATGTATAATTCGTTATTTCTTGCCGAGGGTTATTTTGTCCAAAACAATTACGCGCAATCGTTCGAGACGCGCTGCCGGACAAACGTGGCGCCGCAAAAGACAAAAGGTGTTCCGCGTCCGATAAACGGTCCGAGACACGCGTGGATTGTCGTCGGTCGGTATCGTAATCGTCGTGACTGGGCCCCGCGTATCTACGCACGCGTGAAGAACGCGAAAGGTGCCGGCGTCACGTCGGGGACCCCGGGGACGATTCTCCTCGATTCTTCTTGCACGGACTTCTCGCGTATAAAGCACCTGTTGGTCTGCTGGTCGAATCGCGCGCGTTCCTCGCCATAGCAGGTCGCTATATATGTGTTACGCGCGTCCCACCGGCCCCTTTTTGCCACCGGGAACAGAAATAGTTTCTCGGCTGACCGAACATCAGCCAGAGGGTACTTAGCACCTCATCGTCTGATGGACATGCCATGCCGGGAGATGCTATGCGAAATTCTCTTCGCTGTTCTCCAAGACCTTTCCGCTTGCGGATGCCCCTTCTCTCCTTCGCCTGAATCCCCTTTACGAGGAGAGAGAGCAGGCATGAGTTGACGAATGCGCACGACCTGCCCTCGTCGACACGTCGATCGCGATATGACGTATTCTGACGTCTCATAATGCGTCTTCGACTAGATGCGATGGGAAGCTAATGTGAACGAGAGAATGCGCTTCTTGCAAAGTAAAACAATTCCGCATCAGTTTTGCAGATAACGTGGCTCAAATAAAGGGGTAAATTATTTATAAAAATATGAATATCCCTATATAAACAATGCCATTATATGTAACGTGATTTCAGAAAAATCATATTCGTGCAAAATTGATGCGTAACGAATAAAATTTATTAGCACCCTCTTCCTCCCTCATTATTTATGAAGATGATTTTCACCTTTGATGCTTTGGTGACGCAAGCGACAAGAATCCACCATAAAAACATCAAAATTCTCACAATTACGTGATAGATATATGTATGCGTGTTTGAGTGGACGTAAAATAACGCCAAATTACACGGTGAGCGTCTGTCGTGCACCTTGAGACGATCGCGAGCACCATTAACGTGTTCATAATCGTCCCAGCGGCGGTTACCGCGTGTACGTTACACGGAGTAATTGATACCAGATTTCGAGGAAGTTGCTCGAGCGCGGTATAACGCGAGCTCGAGGGATGGAGATAAAGAAGGTGAACGAGACGGCGAGCCCTGGCACCTTTTTGATATCGGCGAACTACCCGGATCAACGTCCGAGCGTAAGATACGAGAAGACGCACTCGCGCCGGAGGGTCCTTCTTCTCCTCTGGAGATGGCTGGTAATTTATACGTTTATCTCATTCCGTCAATATTTAAAGAAGAACACGGTGCGGATCGTGAAGAGCCCCCGCGTGGCCCATCTCTTCCTGCGGGATCTTGTTTCGAAGAGCGAACAACCGCGGTCAGAGGTTTCTCGTATAACACCTCGCATATCGTCGAGTGGATACGCTCGATTTTTATGCAAAATAATACTTGGCCTCAAATGTGAGAGAAAATAATTCTGTCGTAAGTAAAAAAAATTAACTAACATATTAAAAAACAAAATACAGACTCTAAATGAGAGAGACGCAGATTCAGAGAATCATAGTTTATCGATCGGACTCTGAATTGTTTCGAGAGAAGGAAAAAAAATAGATAGCGCGTTGCGAGCGAAGGGGGAGGGCGAGGGCACTTATCCCACCCTGCGCTCACATAGACACCCCTCACGGGGGGAGCAGAATGGCGCCGCGTTGCGCTGTTAGTAAACTAAGCATTAGCATTACAAAGACTGCATCTGCGGCTTTGCTTACATCCGTCGTCCGAGCGCACGCACCCCGCGTTGACGACGCACACGCGATCACGCGTACCTGCGACCGACCTATCTTTCCTTTCCTCGCCCCTCCTTCCCTCTCCTCTTCTCTCGCCGAAATAAGCACGTTCGCGTGTGTGAAGGAGAGGTACATGCGATGACGAGCGGCACAATGCACGGGATAAATAGCGCACGAGCGAGCCGGCTCGTAATTATCCCTAAACACAGTAATTAATTCGCCGCCGTGGCGATCACGGGGGTGTCGCGCGGACGTTTTCGTTCTTCCTTCGAGCCCTTCATCACGACGATTACCCGTTGGATTATGATTACGCCGAGCGAATTATGACACTTTTCGTAACGCGCGTTAACGCGCGAATTAATTTTGCACGAAATCATAGAGACCGTTAGTTGTATATGAAATAAAATATGCGAAATAATAATTACGCATCGCGTTATGTGAAGAATGAAATTAAGCATCGCGATATTCATCTTCAATTAATATTATCGAAAAATAATTTTCGACAATTTATAGAACAAAACATTAAAGAAGAATAACGTGTGCATGTGTGTGCAAGGTAACGTAAAAAAAAAAAAAAAAAAAAGAAAGAAAATTGTGAATGGGTCATCTCGCACAGATGTGTGTTCTGACAATTATATGTCATTTTTATTTTTTATTACAATTTTTTGTCGTAGACATCAGGTTCGATACTGCAATTTTCAATATATGTATTTAGTCATTTGTCTATACAACATGTCCCGTTTTCTTTCTTCGTTTTCTTCCGCACGAAAAGGAAGGCCTGTTTTTAAGCGTGCATCGCGTGTCAACCTCCTCACGAGCCGCGGCTCTGCGGCTAACGTTGAATGCGACGGAAGAGAAAGAGATGCGAGAATCAACGGTGTTTCCAGCGCGCTGCCTAAATACCGGATTTAATCGACAGCGGGCACGCGGTTCGACAGTTGGCGGTAATCGCGCGGGGAACAAAAAGACCGCGACATACGCGCCGGGGGGATTATGAGCGACGGGTGGGCGGTAAAGGGGGTCGGACGCGCGCGGCATCCGCGTATAATTAGCGTAATAAGTAGTTTTTTGGGGCGGGACCCGTGCGGTGGGAAAACAAAGCGATAGCTCGAAGGCAGCTAATTTCCGATCCGGTATCGGAGGACAAAAGGGCCGGAGGAGCTCATACGCGCGCTCGGATGAAGCAGGGAAGTTCCCCCTTGTCCCCCCTCTCCCCCTCTTCCCCGAGAGAAGAGGAAAGAGGCAGAGCTCGGGAGAGAGAATAGGCGGGTGGAAGAAAAAAAAAAGAAAAAGAGAAAGCAGCTTCTAAACATCCTCCCTCGTTCATTCATCCTCTTTCAGCGAGCCCTGGCACGGTTTCGAAAAGGTGGGAGCACCCTTTGGGCCCCGCGAGTGCGTGAGTTTTTTCCTCGCGCGCGTTCTCTTTTCCGTTCCCCTCCTTCCTCCTCTCTCCCCGAAAACCCCTTTCACATGTGCCGCATCAAAAGGTCCGGGGTGCGCGCGTAAACAGAAGCGATGAGGGGGGGGAGGGAGGGGAAGGGGATAGAAGGGAGCGATCCGACGAATCCCGACAATGAGGCGGACGGTGTGCGCTGTCGTTCGGCGACGGATTAATTACAGTGTGCCTCCGTAATTAGCCCCGCGGGAATCGGTCGTCGTCGGGCCCACAGTTGGCGGATTTCGTGCCGCTCGTCGGACCGGCCATGGCGATTTCCGTAGAATACTTTCGGCCTACCATTCTTCGAATCGCATTGCGTAACTCGCGCACAATGGCGTAGGATATAATCAACCTTTTTGCGCGAATTTAATTTCGCCTGTCTGGAATATAACGTTAATTATGTGGACTTTTACGTGCAAAACGGATATCTCCCAATTCTCTTTATTTGCCATTCTTAAGTATTTTAATCCAGTTTTGCTTTATATAAATTGCACGAAGATACAATCGTACCCATTCTTCTTTCTGCCTTGCAAGCATAGCTTGTGTCTATCCGTAATAAAATTTGTCGACTAATTAATATTGATATAATTAATAATTATCGATATACGCATTAAATACATTTGATAGAAACGTATGAAATATTTTACGCAAAGTCTATCCTGTAAAATATTAACATCAAGATTGGACTTTTCGTTTATTCGCTCCGATAATCATAAGGAAGCGCGCTCGGCGAAAAGAATCGAAGCGTGACAATCTCGGCGGAATGAATCCGACGTCGTGGTGCGATACATGCGCGATGTCCGGACGAATTTACGAGTTGTGCTAAGCACATCGCGACATAAACCCGTAACGATCCTAAGGGAGCAAGCAGACGGAATGAAAACGGATGAGGAATACCGATACACGCGCGAATGCAAATTGCATAAGCGAAGACGCGCTCGCTTTCCTCGCGGACAGGCGTAAGCGTACAACACACGCGCGCGGATTATTGGTATCAGGCCCGGGAATAGACGGGAAATGTCATAATGCGAGCAAATAGAGTGCCATCAGGCTCGCGCGGCCGACTCGACCACAATTTCTTGTTACATTAATGCCGTCGGCGAGAGCGGCTCGACACGTGAGAGGGCACGATGACCGAGGCGGGTTTTACGCTCGGAATTAGCTTAGCTCTCTTCGAACCATTGATTTTCAGCCTGTGAAATATTCTCATCATTAAGCAACATAGCCAACGCTGGTAACCGAGATGGAAATATATTATACGCGCCGTTCAATTCTGCCTCGTTCGCACCTAGCTGAAGAAAAAAAATCGCAATAAG
This sequence comes from Camponotus vicinus, assembly GCF_025532165.1. NCBI lineage: Eukaryota > Metazoa > Arthropoda > Insecta > Hymenoptera > Formicidae > Camponotus > Camponotus vicinus. Next base: position 8,428,429 of record NW_028141956.1, read on the forward strand.
TCTTAACCACTGGCGAATCCAACACAGTTGATTATCCAGCCTTTAAAGCAGATAGTGCCTACAGGCGAAGTAATTAGGAAATGTATATTTCAGACAAAAATTCCATATTTTTTGAATAATATTCATGCCGGTAGAAATCGGTATTTTTCGGAAAAAATGACAAAACTGGTCTTTTCTATTAAAAATGTTAAAATAAATAGAAAATCTCTTTATCGATATTGAAAATGTTTTTCAATTTAAGCTATATCCAAAATAAAATCCATAATGTTGTAGATTAAGAATCGACGTAGGAAATAAATTAATTTCTTATTAGAAGTTGGAAGATAAACGCAAACTAAATCTGTAATAGTAAAAATGTTTAATTTTATTATTATTATATTTTTCTTATTAATCTAAAAATTAATATAAAATTTAATAACATATTTATTTGTTTTTTTATTTTAAAATTTCATATATATTAATTTAAATGAAAAAAAAGGCTTTATTATTATATTGATTTTATTTTTTTAAGCTACAGTGATTAGCCTTAATTAAAAAGAATTTTTTTTTGCATCAAATTATATAAATATATTTTAGTATTATATATTAATTATTTTTATACTTTTTGCCAATTTATTCCATTGGGATAGTAAAAACTAGAATTTATCATAGTTTTTTCCACTCGCTAAATTTTTCTGGCCAATCCTGATATATTTAAAAAAATCGTGAATAAGTACAATTAATTTGCGAAAAATTTTAAAACGGATTTCAAATCATATATATCAAAAATATATTATAAAAACTTGTATTTAATTGCCAAAAAAAACCTCCGCGCGAGACAGCGAAGTATTAAATAAAATGAATCTTAATTTTTTAATAATAAATCTTAATTAAACAAATATTAAGCATAAAAGCTATATAAAATATTATACATAATGACAAATGATTTCGCAGAAAAATGAAAATAAAATATTCCTTCTCTCCACACATAGATTATTCCTACGAATGAGTTTTAAACGCGCCTTTGGATGAACAGTCGATCGCGGATTTCATTCCCGTTATTAGCCAACACTTTTCACGCGCGGAGGCGCGGCGGGGAAGAGGAGTACGCGCTGCTTTCAACGCGCGCCGCCATCCGCTCGTTCTTCCATGTCAAACGCTGATTACCGGTAACAAGCTTGAAAATAGAGACTGTCACAATCCGGAGAACGAGAGTGGAGTCTCATCAGAGCGGCGTTGTAGGCTCTCTCGCTCTCGACCGCGATATCTCGTTACATTAATGCCGACGGCGAGCGCCGCGCCGTCATGAGAGAGCACGAAGGCGGCCGGGCGGGTTCTATACCTGGAATTAGCATGCCTCCGAATCATCGATTTTCTACTTATCGGCTATCTCCGGCCGCTGCCTCCTCCCTTCCGTCCCTCTCCAGATGTACCCTGCGACCTCTCTTACCGATCATTATACAACTCGGTTCCGCCGGTTCGGACCGTGCTCGCGCACAGGCTCTAATGGTCGAGCCGCGCTTAGGGTTCCGCTCGCCGCATGCAACTAGCTTCGACTATCTTCCCGCGAGAATGCGATGACGGGGAACGAACGTTACACCGGCGGAGGCCCTCGTAGGGGGAGACCTCCGGATATGTATCTGCGCTTTCGATCGCGTGCCCGGGTGTAACGGTACAGGTAGCGAACAGCGCGCGAGCATATATCGGTGATGAGTGATATCTGCGGAGCGATGCGCTATACGTAAACGCGAAGAGAAGTCGGCTAATAGTACCGATGATGTTTTTGCGCCGATCGAGGTAAACTGAAATTTCCTGCGCTTATTGTTCGTAATTATATGCCGCGCGGTGTGGCAGATTGCGAGGCTGTATTTTATGCGAGGGAATTATTCAGTCTGAAAATTATCATTAAAATAAAGATGTCTAATATATATGGTATGTTTTATAAATGAAGCATTTCTTAATCTCATTATCCAGGAGCGCGACAATTTTTTGTCGCCGCGAGAAATCAAAGTTGGCCGGTATTAATGCTGAAAGAGCGTAATTAAGGAGATGCCTTACACGCGGTAAGAACTTTGCTAATAACTCTGGATGAGGCGCCACCTCTCGAGGGGTTTCCTCCCGTTGCGGTCCGCGTTCCTAAAGTTTGTTAACTCTCGTAAGTCCACCGCAAGGAAGAGGAAGGAAAGGGCGATGTATATCGCGAACGAAATGAAGGGAGTTTCTCTTCGCGCGCGCGCAGAGTGAGTTTTTGGCGATTAGATTAGACACCCCCGGCCCCCGCGATGGGCCAGCTGTCCACCGGAATTCGCCCAAGAATCTGCCTAAGTGGATGGAACCGACGTTCAAGATCGCTCGAGCCATTCCGCCTCGTGTAATGAACGAACCGTACGAGTTTGCGGAACTTCTTTATTGCCCAAGTTTCGACATAACGCACGCCCAGTAATGACCGCCACTTAACGATAGAGGATTAAAAATTTCTCGCGGCAATATGTTGGCGTGTATTACCACCTGCGAGCCAATCTTTGTTTCTCTCTCACGCGCGCGTCAAATATCGAATTATAAAAGTGTCGCAGTTTGAGATTTTTATTTGTGCAACGAATATTGGAAATTACTTTCAAGAATTTACGAAAAGTTCCACGTATCATTGTAGCAATCTTTTCTTATAATGCACATCGCGAATAATTATTTTTCCGATATTTTTAAAACAAGAAAAAAAGATTCAATAATATTATTTTATATATTATATATTTAATTTTTATATATTATATATATTTAATTTTATTTATAAAAGGGTCATATATCGATGTATTAATTTTTGCACATGAACACAAAACACGTTTCGATTAATTAAGAGCAACAATATCTCGCATTGAGGGCCCGTAAGACGCGAATTTATAAAAATACAGCCTCATTTCATTGACGCTTATTGAATCCGCGTTCGATTCAGACGAAATGGAATCGATGTGAAACTTAACGAACCGTTCCACGGATCGGCTGCGTGTAATCATGAAGGTACGCATATTTCGAAATGAGATCGAAAGTTAAATTTACTCGAGTTATATTTCTATCCTTCGGTGGAGTACACCATAAGTCGTCACAATATCGGTCCGCGGTAAGGGGAAAGGGGAGGGGGAGAAAGAAAGCGAGTGAGTAGGGGGAGGCAGGGAACGTCTCGATCGATAACAATAATAATGGAAAATGATCGCGACCGCAGTGGCACGTGATCCAATGACTATGCCCAGGAGGCGATGCCTCATTATTTCGATTTCCAAGCAACTAACCAACGACCTTAGCAGCCTCACGAAATACGAACGCCTCGTTCCCCTCCATCCGCATCATCATTCTCATCCTTCGTGCGAACCCAATCATTCCTCTCGGCCACGATCTGCACGCCCTGTTGCATTCGGCCGCGAATATCGTACGCTTCGTTGCTCGAACCTCGTAATCGTGCAATCCCGAGGGATTAGAATATGGATTGGCCCATATTAAGCTTCGACTTCACGCGCGGCGAGGTCATTTTATCGCGCGAGAGAATCTTGTCGCAATTTAACTTAACTCTTTTATTTTTGCCGCGATATTGTGAGCTATGTGAAAATCTTATACGATATTTATTTTCTCTTACGAATTATTCGCTGCTTCGAAGAAGAAATTTACATCAAAAGTAACAAATTTAAAAATTACATAAAAATGAATTAATATAAATTAATATAATATTAACCATTTAATATAAAATGACGTTTTGGATAACATGTATTGTGACATTTAAACTATATATATTTTATGCAATTATACTTCAGATTTGGAGAATACTTATTTCTACAAAATAGATTCAGGATATTGACCCTATAATGCACGATGCACTTTCAAGGGCCTCGCGTATAATGTTTGTACGCGTCGAGCTTATGCAGCGAAATAACCTTGTGCAGATGTTTTACGATTGGATGCTGGTTGAATTAGAATAGCAATTCAGATCTCTCATCATTGTTGAGGAGAAAAAAAAAAGAGAGGAATATATAAAGCATCCGAGAGATGAAACGAGAAGGTGGAGGGTCACGATTGCCACGTCTTGTCGGACAATCTAGAAGAAGTTGCTACGAACGTACCATATGAGAGAGAATACTCTCCGTACACCCCTGCGGGCGTACAACTCTGTTGTTGCTTTCAGTACGGATAAGGCGTGAGGTTCGAGGAATAAGAGGTAATTGTCTGAGATAATGATCATACACATTGCATAGATGCCTCTCGGATCTCGGCGCATTTGAATACCGCCGATATTAATACAAAATCGCATTTACACGTCCGCCGTTAATGAATTAAAGGAGCGAGCGAAGAAAGAGGAGAAAGAAGTAACGCGAAACAACGAGATAGAGATCACGAATGGTTTCACGCATGAACGATGAGAACCCCGGTCGGCAACTTCTCGCATGAAATTACTAAATCGCTCGATAATTACAGAGCGTCATTTTCCATGCACGATATCCTGTCCCGCGGGACAGCGTCGGGTCAATCATTTTTCTACACCGGAGAAGCAGCGCCGAGAAGCCCGCGGGTCACGGGTTAAACGGGCCGTCCCGCGCGACAGGACCTTCAGGATACGGCGGGATGCGCGCCGGCAGGAAGATGCGCGCGCAACACCATGGGCCCCGTGGGTTATATGGGCTCTCCCTCGTGATAAAGTGCTCATAATGTTTTTAACGAGTAAGCCGCGCGCGCGCGCGCGGCCGCGTAATCTTATAATTCGGCCGTGGCTACGCGGACCCGTGGTATTTCGAGAGTGGATATAATGATTCGATGATTATGCGGCCATATCTCACCCACGGCACCGTCCCGGGGATACAGCCGGTGTGGAGATCGCCCGGTCGTACGTCCGGATGGAAACAATGTCGGCGGACCCTCCCACGCCGTGGTACACGGACGGGACTGTACTACGGCGAGCCGGAGTAATTCCCCCAATTATAAAATTATTATCCTGCGGTTGGCACCCCCGGGCAACACGCGGGACCAGACCCGATCTCCGCTCTCCTCTCTCGGCCTCATTCGCCATATTCTCCGCGCATTCACCTCCGCACATCTCCCTCCTTATTCTTCCTTTCCGCCGCTTCCCTCCCGCCGTCCTCCTATCTGTCCGGTTCTCGTCGATCCTCGTTGATTGTCCGACAAGACGAAGACGCGCGCGCTCACTCCGTGATGCGCTAGAACGCACCATTTCAAACGGATCGCTCAGAGCGTTTCTTTCAATCTCGCATTTTCTCCGAGAAAAACAACAGTGTTGATTTTCTTTCAATGTCAAGATTCAAAATTTTAATTTCTCATGAATTTTTTTCCTAAGTGATTAATAAACGACCGATAATAGATATTCGAAAAGCTCTGTCAATTTTTGAACAAATTAATTTTCAAATATAAATTACTATATTGATTATAAATAATATATATTTTAAATATTTTATTTTATTAATATATATATTTTAAAATAAAATCCTTTTTCCTATATTTTGAGCATATTTAAGTAGTTTGTTCCGCTTATATTTGAGGCAGATCACGATAGCCGCATCGTTAGAGAAGCCATTTAGAAAAATATATAACGGTCGTTAGAGCGGAAAAGATTGAGCTTAGAAGGGTGAAAAATAAATAAATATAGCGGGAGAGCACAACCCTTGAGGACAGACGAACCTTTCTTAAGTCGAGCTCGTTCATAATCTCACTGGTGGCTGCCGCTGACTTTAACCGAGCAGCGTCTCCGTTTGTGTTTCGTTCTGTGTAACAGCGTGTGGATACGTGCGTGAAATTTCGACAGAAAGCGAGATACTCGATGGTCCATTTCTATCAAAAGGTGACGACTATAGATAATACAAGTACTTATTCTCCATGAAGTATTGTCAAGCTATATAAAACGCGCCTCGATAAAACACATCTGCAAATGTTTATTTTAATTTTAACGATTCTTTATTGAAACATACACATACATCATGAAAAATTAAGAATCACAATATTGATTATTGTAATAGTTGATTCATTAGCGATATAAACAAATTCAATATTTTGTGTATTGACATTATTATTAAAAAGCAAGTTTGTTCAAACGATACTATATTATTATGTAATTGTTTATAGTATAGTGAATTTTTAATTTTTACATAAGTATAATAATCGATTTATAATAACTGATTTGTCAAAGCTGTACGAGATTATATTTATCTTTTCATATTAATAAGGAAAGATTAAAAATGATATAAATATAGCAATCGCGAAATATGAAATCGATAAGATCGATGAAAGAATCACTGGAGAAACACGAGTACCCAAATATCAAATGGAGAAGATTTCGGTACCCGCAGCAGGATCCCGGAAATTAGTGATCTGTGCTCGTTGAGAAGAACCACGACCCGTCACGTTCGTAAACCATTAGTCTCCTCTCGTCTGAGCCTCCTCTAGCGAGGAGGGCGAAGAAGCGGAGAGTGACGTTGGAGGGACAGTGAAAAAATCAAGAGAGAGGACGTTCTCTGTGGGTGGGGTGGCCCAGCGAGTTAAAAGGACAAGAATGTTTGACAGCCATTTTTCAGTAATCACGCTGAGTTAGTTATCGATCGCGGGAATCTCTCTCTCTCTTTCTTTCACTCCAGACCATCATCCCTGATACCCTGATACCTCTCACAACGGACCAATCTCAAGGGGTCATTCTTCGTTTTCTATTTCTCATCGCTCCCGATGAAGAGAGAAGTTATCTCCCATCTTCTCCTCTCTCTTCTCGCAGGCACCTCCTCGCACCTTCAATATCGAAAATCTCGCGACGATTTCTCTACCTCTCCCTTATTCCTCTCTGTCTCTCTCTCTTTTCTCTTCGGACTCTCTCTTATTCGACATTATTTGTGGCATCAGTGGTCACCAAGTCTGACAAGCCTAATCTGAACGTAAGATCCTCTAATGCCGAGGCATTGTGCGTCTAGTTAGCAACAAGAATCGCCTGGTGCATCATCGTCACTTATTTTTTATTTCCACGAAAAGTTTCTTGATTGATTGGAAATTAGGGAGCTTAAATACCGCCCTGTGAGAACGCGACATGTTTTACAGAGGAGTGTAATCCATCATTGAAGAATGGAGGTATCACTCCCATCTTTTGACTTCACGGCAAATGTACGTAGTATCGTTGACCAATTGTCAATTTTCTTTTAACGATAGATGTCAATATATCAAAAATAATCCTTGCCAGATGTTTGCCAACAGATAATATTCTCAAGAAAAATTCATTTCACAGTTTTTTTATTCGTATATATATATATATATATATATATATAATGCAAACTTATAAATGTAATTTTCAATATGCATATCCTATTCATTAAAAGAAAAGTTTGGTCATGAAAGAAATCAACGTACGAAGCGTACACATGTATATTACTTTATTCTTAAATGCCAATGTGTTATGATGAGCGAATTTCAACGAGAGCAGTTACCGGAACTAGAGAGAGAGAGAAAGAGAGAATCGATTTTTCGAAGAATCCTCTGAGGAGAATAAAACGAAACAATTCGAGGGCCTTTGTTGTGCGAGTCGCGCCGTATAAATTTCTCTCAGTTTGCAACTTTTGGTTTTGGCGGACGTTCCGATTGTGTTCGACCGATGGAAGAGCGAAACCTCGGCAACTCGTCGCGGATGATAGCCGCCTTTGCCGCTCGATTACCCATAAATCTGCGCTAAAGGTTTGAGGCCGGTGACTTAAATGACGGACTCGTCTTCTTTCCTTTCCTTCCTGCGGCTGATGCTCAACAACGGTATCGCCTTGAGCGACCGCGGGTGGAACGCAAAGTGGCCCGACGGATCGCGCATTTTTGCGTTCCTCGCCTGTACGTAATTACTTGAAATTTTTTAAACGCTGGTTATTTTCGGGAAGACCGTAGTAAATCGTTTCGGAGATCCAGCCCACCGATTTGTGATTTATCTCCATCTCTGCGTATAACGCGCACGTCCGCTGATGTCTGTACTTTTGTTGTTCACTGTCCGAGGAATTTTACTGGCCCGTAAGCCTTGCAAGTTCTGTCAATAGCAACGCGAGTGAAATCATTTTACGCGATGCGCCAGTATGTATTTACACGCGAACTTTGAGAATTATGCATTCTCTTTAAATCTTAAAGAATAGAAGAATGTAATTTTTAAAATTATTATCGAGTATGAATTTTTTTATACAATAATATTTTCATGGACTATTAATTCGACAGATTGTTAGTATCGATTTATATTATACGACAACGACATAGAATATGACAAATTTTTTTTCAAATATCAACGTATTTATTCTTACATATGTATCGTTGCAAATAGCAGTGTGAATGAATATGTTTAGATATAACAGAAAAATATTTTATCATATATGTGAATCGATTTAAAATATATATATTTGTATATTTTAATGTAACATCTTATGCATATAACTTTTAAATCTCATACATCTAATATTTTTACACGACTTCGGCTCGTCCACGTTTAAAATTCCTGATCTATTCTATTCACGAACCATCAGTTATAGGCATCGACTTATCTTCTCGATCAGCGAGATTAATTTACGAGTGTGTTCCGGCAAGCATATATTCACTTCGATCTTAACATTCCCCAGATAAATCCGTAACAGTATCAAAGATATCATTCTCGCGCTTCGCATTCATTTCCTACACTCTTCGTTTTCCCCGCATGAGCCGAGAAGAGTCGATCACACGCAAGGTCTCGCAATTAACGAATCAGATACGGCGCGACATCAAAAAGACAAATGATCCCAGCGAGATGGAAGCAGATAAATGCGTCTTTTTTTCTCCTGACTTTCCAACCCCCTCCTCCCCCTCCCTCTCTCTCTCTCTCTCCCTCGCCTCCTCGCAGCGTGCTCGCGCTTGACGAGTATGAATCGGGGATCTGATAACCGAAGAAACGGTTCGAGCGTTCGGAGCGAGGGTCCGTGAGACGAGGTGGCGGACGAAGAGGAGCCGGTGAACGAGGTGAGGGATCGGTGAAGAGAAGAGAGACAGGGCCGGAAGATAGGAGAGGGGAAGGGGAAGGTGGATGAGTATGAAAATTATTCTCTGTGGATGCACGTACGGGGCGCACACTTGTCAAGATGGCGCATGGAATTAATTAAATTAAGCCCGCACCTCCCTCGGAGAAGGTAACCCGAGCGAGCCCGAACGGAGACGACGAACGGGCGGAAGGACGAGGAGGAGCGGGGTGGAAGACCGAGAGGGATCTTCGGTTCGACATCGAGTGCAAGTCATTCCAGTCATTGGTCGCTCCATAGGAATCTTGGACGCGCGCGCGTGCGTGTGTGCGTGCGTGCGTGCGCGAGCATGTAAGTCCGAACGAGTCCGCGCTCGTGTGGGTGGACGAGGTGTGTTTTGACGTTTGCCCTCACGCCAGGTATTCTCGTTCCTTCGATGCCGTCGTGTCGGAATTCGAGACGCGCGAAACTCCCCCGGTAATCGGATTGATTCGCGGATTTTGATATAGGCCGACAACAAAGTTCGGCGGCTACCATGTATACATTTGGCTTGGCTCTATTCAGGGTAACGTAATTTATGAAAACTATATTTTTTTTAATACATTGATGTCAAATTTTAATTATATTATTTGATGTTCGCAGAAAACGTTATGGCGAAAAAATTTAAAAATTCTTTTTTAATTAGTAATTTAAAAATATAATATTAATATTGCGTGTGCGAATAATAATAATGAATAATAATAATAATATTAAACAGTAATATTCAGGAAAAATTCAATAAACGCAGAATGTTCAAAAAATAATAGCAAATTTTTTGAAAAAAGTTAAGCTTAGCCTCTACATTTGAGATTAATCTTTGGAAGCAAAGAGAATAAAAACAGAATGAAATAAGACATCGATTTAAGTTTTCACATATCAATTATCAAAAATGATCAACAACGCTAAACAAAAGAAAGTAATTGAACGCAACAATGAGGCTCACAAATTGACACGTTTTGATCAGATTTTGTCCGTCACGGGAGACAGAATAATAAGAAGAGCGAACGAGAAGAATGGACGAAGGGCTAGTCTTGAAATATTGCAATTAGATACGTGCGTACCGGCTGTGCAGTGCCGTCTTGTTGACACTTGGCCCCTGGGCCGCTAAATCGCTTTGGAGTTAAGCGTTTGCAGGTCTAAACGTCTCTCCCCTGCGGAGCCAGGAAATAACACGGAAAAGAAAAAGTGAGAAAGAAGGAGAGAGAAAGAGAGAAAGCAATGAAACGCCCAGAGAATATTCTGCGGCATCTTTCTTCTCTCTCTCTCTCTCTCTCTCTCGCTCTTTCTCTTTCCCTCGCCTCGTTTTCAGTCTGACAAAGAGAGAAGAGAGCAAAGAATGCGAGCGCGAGAGGAACGGCGAATCTGCGGGATAAAGGATGCAAATGCTCGCGCCGGCCATCAAAATCTAATTAACCAACGAAAGAACGAGCCCGGGCGAAAGCCAAAAAGGCCCGAAGAAGAAAAAGGCGAGATTGGTGGGGCGCGGGCAGGAGGTTTAGCGGTTCGAAGGTGTCAGAGACCGGTAAGGTTCGCGCTTATGCATATGCCACGTCTCCTCCACCCACCACTCCCTTCTTACCTCCTGCTCCCGCTCCGTCGCCTTCAACTCCTTCATCCGGACTTGCGAATGGGGGTGAGAGGACCAGAGCAAGGAAATCTCCATAGCAAACGCCGTTACGAGCCGAGTTTATGTCGCTCGCCGCGTATAACAGTCGGCGGTACCGAAATTCGCCGGTATGTAACGGGGGTCCTAAATTTCGCGCGCCCGCGCGTGTATCTCGGGAAGAAACGCGCACAATAGAATCGCAATAGTATACGCTCGCAAAATTTTCTGTCGATATTTTATGTCACATCTCGAGCATCTCCAGATTGCCCGGCATTTCTTCTCGCGATCGATTACGTCTCGGGAGAATGCGCAAAGAGAAAGAGAAATCGACACATATTAAGGAGAAATAAAACGCGATGCGTGTAAAAAAAGGTTTCATATCGAAGTATCTTCTCAGCAAATCGCGAGTCCAAGATATTATAGCGAATCCGCCGTACGCGAGGATAATGATCAATTGCCGATACGAATTGGTCGCGCATTTAGATTCGCTAACCCGGTGCCGAGCCAAATTGAATTTCGCCGCGGCAAAAAGTACCAACTTCATCGATCTCGAGAGCGTCGAAGATGAGCTCGAGTGCGCGCGCGGCGCGTCCGAAGGTGGTTCGAAAAAGAGCTCCGGGGCCTTGGGTTAAATGCCAATCGAGCTGGAGCATTGTGGGTAGACGGCCCCGGAGCTAAAGGGCCCGGGAGAGGGACCACGTGATATCGCGCGTCTGCGTCGTGAGTTACACGTTAGCGTGAGTGGTTGTTGGTTTATTAAGGTTATTGATGCGAGATCAGATCTACAGTCGGATTAGTCAGGGCTGGGTTCTGATTTCTACCTGTCTAACTCCCAATGCTCTTTTTTGCCTCTCCCACCTTGCCCTTCTTATTACACGTGCCCCATCTTGTATTTGCTTTGCTGCTCTCACTCCTACGCAAAGATATCTATCTCTCGTCAATAGATGCATCTGCAGATTCGATAAAAATCACTCCTTGCGTGCAACTGTAATGCATATTCAATTTGTACAAAGAAATCTCTAGTGGAATTAATGTACAAAAAAAATTATTTTATCTTTTTTGTTATTTTTTCATTTAAATTTTTTTACATCTTTTTGATGAAAAAACTTAAATAAAAATTTGAAAGAATCCACATAAGTATCTAAAAAAAAATCATAGAGAAATTAAAAAATCGCTCCAATTTTTCGTAATTTTATTTTTTCATAATTTCATTTTCAGACATCTTTGAAACATTTTTTAAATTTCTATTCCGCTTAAAGAGAGTGGGATAATTTTTCAACACGGTGCACTAATGTAAAAAGCTAATACATTTCAACTTATTTCTTCATTTACGTTTTGATTATGCAGGCGAATCGATGAAATCGCAGAAGCGAAAAAGATTGTTTCTTCGGCGGAAAGGAATTTTTCGCGAAGGCCAGGGCCCCTTCACCGATGCCTTCTCGGGGTCTCTAAATCTGGAGCCAGGTGGATCGCGCGAACGGGCAATCGAAGATCGAAGTAGTTTCCGATGTCAACGGCTGCGACCTCCGGTGTCTACCGCGGCCTGTTTCGAAAGGTAATTCGCGATCCGTGTCGATCGTAATTCTTCTTTCATCCCTCTCTCTCTCTCTCTCTCTCCCCCTTTCGATTTCCCCCTTTACGAGGCCTCCCGCGTTTGCGTCCCCTTGTCCAGCGAATTACAGGCGGATTTACAAGGAGCAACGGATTTATACAAGCCGACCAAGAGTGGCCTTTCCTGTTCGCCACGCCGGATCCTGAAATCGTCGGAAAGTACCGAAAAAGTAGACCACGCACAATGGAATGCACAAAAGAAACGCGCGCGCGATATATCGCCAGGGACGAAGATGTATCGTGCACAGCCTGCAAATAAGAATCATGCGTATCTTTATGCTTTACAGAGAAAGTGAAAAATAAAAAGCGATTTCCATAATTGCTCTCATGTCCTCAATATAATAATTTTGCCGACGACAAATTTGCCACATAATTAATTCGCGTGAGTTGAAATTAAACAGAACTGATAAAAAAATCAATGCGTAATCGGCGGAAAATTTCTTATATTTCTCCATCTCGATCGATGATATAATAACGAAGGAGTACCATCGGCCAATTCTGGAAAGAATTCGTTTTAGAAAGCTCAGCGGGCCGTAGACTGTGGAAGATTGGTCGGGTCGGGGGCCGAGTGACTCCCAGCATAAAGTAAAAATTCACTTTCGGCCGCAATAAAAGTTCGGGACACATCGGGAGCGCGCGATATATACACGGCGTGTGCATCGCGCGTCGGTCGCAATCCTACGGCACGAAAAGACATTAAAGTGTCGAGACACGCCCTGGAATTTGGTCAATAACGCATATCTCTTTCCTCTCCCGCGTCTTCCCTCTCTCTCTTTCCCTCTCGCTTCCTGGCCTGTTCCTCTCTTCGCCCTTTTTCTCTCCTTGCTCTCGCGCGAGATACGTCGACATTATCGCGGCGGAGACCCGGTACAGGCGCGGGCATCCTAAAACAACAATGGAGGCATTAAGATGATCTACGGCCGAGTCGCTTGACCCTCTGATTCAAAAAAGGTGTTCGAATCCATTCGAGAAGGAGATCGCCGCGACCGGTGACGGCAGGTGGGAGAAGGAACGAGCGAGCGGGAGAAAAAGAACAAGGAGGATCTCTCCGCGGCGTTCGTGTGGGTGTCAGCTTAATGTTCCCGCGTCTGAGTGTGGGTGACCATCGTGTGTCGAGTGTGAGTCGAGATTTTAAGTTCCTCCTCGTACGGCCGCGCGAACGCACTCTCTTTCAGGCCTGATTAAATATATATTAGAAGCGAGAAGAGAGAGAAAGAGAGAGGGAGAAGGCGCAAAGAAGCGCGGGGGAACTGACTCACGGCGGGGGGTGTGGTATTTTTTCAAGAGGGCGAGAGCAAATGTGTGTATGAGGGCCTCACGGCTAAAGGGTGCGGTCGATACGAAATCTCTGAGCGAGAATGTGTCTTGATGATGTTCTTCTCTCGTTACGAGATATGCAAAAGCGGTTTTTCTATTAAGGATCACGGATGCTGGAATTCATCGCTCTTTCGGACTAGTATTGCTAACGATAAATTTATAATTTATGTGATAATTCTTTTATTTGTATGTCAAGTGTATTAAATTAATTTTTCATAATATAATTAATTTTTTTTCTTCATTCTACGCTATTTAATAGTTTTCATTATTTATATATATATATAATATTTAATTATCCACATTTATATATTATTTAAAAAATGAACGTTTTGAATTTTTTTTATATTAAAACACGACACGTTATGTAATAGTCATTTCTCACAGTTAAATTTTATGTTTGAAATCGTCCTATATTCTGGAGAGATTAAGAAATATAAAGTATAGCGATACGTAATTTGGAAGAAATTCATCCAAGAAATGAGATAAGTTCTAATTTTCCAAGAACGAGCGACTAAGTTCGAAGGACGAATATGAAGGAATCTCACGATCAGTTATGAAATTACAAACTCTCGCGGGAATGTTACGGACAGGTCGGTCGTCGTTACAAGGACGAAATCTGTCCGCCCTATCAATGACGTCGGGACCAGATCCTGCTATTACGATCGGCTCATTAAACAGCTGGACATTTTCACAGATACCCGGTAGCGCGTTAATGACTGATGACCGGGAAACGCGACGAAGGAGATCCGACTGGTAAACGAGAGACTACCTGGTCGCTTTCCTCCTTGTTTATTTATCCTTGGTCCACTGTCTTCCGTCCTTATTTCTATATCGATGCTTGTCGACCCTTATTAATGAGCTGAAGATAAATTCGGAGACGCGACACGACCGATGCTGCTTGGGGGAGCGTCTTTCTCATATTTCCAGACAAGGATGAGACGTAAGCGCGGTGAGGGGGATCTGCATCATTAGAATTAACGAGAGCCCACCGATCTCTTAATGGATACGCACAAGTGGCAACAAATGTTTTATCCGGTGACTTATTACTCGCGTAGAGTAAACGCATCAGTCCAACTGAGAGAACCTTTTAACCTTCGGATACTTCTATTGTTCATGTTTAATCAAATAAATGATCGAATAAATGTCGTTAAGCTAACGATGCATAAAAGAATCTGGACGAAAATACGATAGTATATAAATTTAATATTATATATACCAAGTTTTACGTATATTATCTTAAACATGTTTAATTTGTGCAGTGTTTAACTTTTTATTGAATTGTATTGCAAACACTAGGACATTTGTTTGCTTTTTATTTAGAAAAATGTGTTTATATATTATTTGCAAATTTTCATTAAAATTAAAATTCAATATCTTCCTAACACATACGATATTGCCTGGCAATACCATATTAAGAGCAGCTATTAGCATGGAATGGAGACAGCAGGGGTATATAAGCAGGACAACGGGGGAGGCATTGTAACAAGACTTACGGTCAGATAAGTCATAATAGTGGCTCGCTCGACGTTGTTAGGAGTCAACAGAGGATCGTGCCGAGATAGCGCGTTAATGCACGCATTTATTTGAAATATTAAACCTGGAGGAACGGAGAAAGACCGAGTAAGTCTGCCCGCTTGCTTCCCACCCTCCGCGAGGTCGAGCCGCGGTAGGAGAGACATGAGAAGGGACAATTATAAATGATGATAATTAGCGAAGATCTTAACCGGTCACTCCGTGACTTTACAGTTGTAATTGTGCGTGTCGAGGAACTACATGCTGAATCTCTACAAAGTGATTTCGCGATAGCCACGGCGTGGAATTTGAAAAATTATCTTACGATCTAGTAAAAAATAGTCCAAAGATATATTCTAATTAATTTTTCCCGTTATAAAAAATGTTTAAATAATAAAACTTAACGATATCGTTTTAGAATCAGATGAGGGAGAAACAGATTTATTTATCTTTAAATAGGTATTAAAAATAAAATTTTATAGTTTTTCGAAAAATATATAATTATTTAAAATATTTATATGTTATGTACGAAATGTACAATTATTTAAAATATTTATATGTAATTATTAAAAATCTATTACAATGAGCAATTAAAACTGTGCTGATAAAAGGAAAGAATTTTAATCTTCAAAGTGCTTTCCGTTCGATCTTTCAGTTCGATTAACGAAAGGACCGAAGAATTCGATCCCACCATGTGGCATAAATCGTTTCAATCTGGTGTGCAAAAGGAACATTCTCTCTCTCAAAGACATACACTGATTGTTTCTCTCTCGCCCGCATGCTATGAAGAAGAAATCTCAGACAGCCGTTGATCGAATCAACACCGACTAACAGAGTGATACTACAAACTCAGTCCCTCTTTTTTTTCTTTTCCTTCTCTTTCTCCTCCTAATTATTAATGTGCTCGAGCACGCGGAGATAAACTTCAGAATCATCGTCGAAGTATTCAAAGCCCTCTCGCTCGGCCTCTCGTTATTGAATATGAATGATTAATTAAGAACATCTCACAATCCGTCGACTCGTCATTCGATCCCTCTCCCCTCGCTAAAAACAAACTTTATTATACTATGTATGTATTCGATATCATGCGATAACTGCGTAGGAAGTGAACATTCGCTATTGAAAGATCGCTAAAAAGAGATACATACGCGTGCGCGAACAATATACATATGTACATACTCGCGAAAAATATATCATACATTCTAATATGAAATATATTCTATTATTTGCAAAAAAATTCTAATTTTTATATCATCTTATATTTTTAAGAATTAAAAAATATATAGTTATAATTATAAAATATTTTGTTGAATACACATACACACATATATGTATATATCGTTAATGATTTGAATTTAAAAAATTTCTCGTTCATAATTTATAATAATATAATATTATAATATTTTGTATGTATTGTATTTAAAAAAAATTATTTTTAGTATTTATAAAATTTCAGTGTAGCTGTGAGAGACAGCGAAATAATTGTGAATGAAACATTCTCACAGCAAGCAAATACTGTCAGGTGTGTTAACTTTCAATTACAATAAACTGAATCCACTGCGACAAGCTGGTCGGGTCAAAACCCGATTCCTCTCATTCTTATCACCGATTTCAATTATACATATCGATCCGTGTGCATTCGACGTGCGCACAGGCCTCTTTGTTCATTTCCACACGTCGAAAGAGTTCATCTCCGTAGACCTTTGCTACAATGACTTGAGGAGAGAGGAAAAAAAGAGCCGACAACACAACAGAGCCAACTGATACAATATTCATTTACTGCTGCGTGTGTCTATGCTTCATAATGTCACGGCGGAGGGATCGAGGGGCATGATGGGGGCAAAAAGAGACAGAGAAAGAGAGTTGCATTCAAATGAAGGAATGCCGGGGGCGGTGGGATGGGGTGGGGTAGGTGGGACTCCAGGATGACACTTCTCGTAGGTGATTTATACCCGCTGGTCGAATGACCATCATCTCATGGAAAGATCTACAGGATCTCCGAGGTGCTTAGTTAGTCGCTGAACGAAGGATAGTTAGTCCCCACGATGGGTACGGGCGAGCAAGAAGGTGGGAAAGGTACTAGTACGATAGGGACTTAATATAGAAGCTCTGTGGAAGCTTCATGTAATTCGAAACATGTAATTTTCTGCTGCACTTTATTACTCCCATCCAAAATCACTGTTCGTTTAATCGTTGACGTTCGTTGTATTGTTAAAAAAATCGATCGAAAATATAAAAAAAAAAAAGATTACACGGCTGAGAAAAATTATATCGGGTTATTCGCCAATCTAATAATTATTTGCACCTGTGCTTTTGGTATTAAACGAAAAAGTAAAAATCTCAAGTATTCGCGTAGGGAACCATCGATTGTACGGCATAAAATTACTTCTCGGGTGGACAAAGGTGCCAGGAACAAAAGCTTCCACGAGAGAGCGCGCTCCGAGAAAGAATTAACACAATGGCTCTCGCCAACTTTGATTGGTTAGCTGACTCGCGAAGTTAAGTGCATATTCCCCGAGGCAAACAATGTTAAAATAGCACAGAGACGCGGCAATAGGTCGAGATCATGGCGCTAAGTTATCCCCCTTTCTTTCTGCGGGGTAAGTATGCGAACAAGTACTCGCATTAACTGTGTAAATAGCTATTTGTCTTACAAGTGGTTGGATAAGAATTAGTGTTTTAACGCCGAAGAGACACGAAAAGAAAAGAGCGGAAATGGCATCGCGAGCCTTAAGTATCTTCGAGTGGATTTTTGCTACTTCTCTCTTACCCTCTACCCATTTCCACTATTTTCTCGTAAAGTTTCAAAAAATTGCTGCCGATACTTCTGTAAAACGAGATTTTAAGATTTAATAAAACAACACTACGTACATATGTACATTAATAACAATGCTCGAGCGCTTAATGCATTTTCAATATATACGCGACTGATTCATTGTTAAAACGCGATGTAACTCGAGAAATTAGCGAGAAATATCGAAACGATGAAATGTCGAAACAATGTTTCGATGAAACGACGGAAGTTATTACGCACAATATTCTGCATTGTATCTACGGCAATTTCACGCCAGCTCCACGCTTCCCTGACCAATCGTGGAAGCTAACAAATTGCTGACGCTTTGACGAAAGAGGATTACAGGTACAATAAAATAATCATTTACATTTATGGAATAATAACACACAAACCACTCAACCTTTCTTTTAGGAGTATAATTTTTTGATTTCTGTATAAAAGCAACGGTAAAAAATCAAGTCATATTGTAGCAAAAATCTCTTATTCGCTTGCATACATCAAAAAATGATAATTAATTTCGATACTCTCGCGACCTATCCAATATTCGAGACGAGATTATCGACATTTGGTAACTGTCTAATTTATCTAATGATTAATAGAACTACCCATAGGTAATATGACTTTTTAATAGTCAACCTACGCAATTTTTTCCATCTGCTTTATTAATCGACGTGATGATCCGATCGTTAATTATATCAGCTACTTTGAATATCTATCTCATTTACTTAATGTCTGAATATATTTCACGGATCACTAAAGAAATGAAACGATCATAAAAGATCATGGAATAAATGTAAACTATACTTTATATAAACCTTATTTGTCGAGTATCTTGAAAACGCGATACATTTTACTACGAAATGTATAATTATCCAATTAATAAGTAAAAAGTCGCGTATATATGTGCGATAGAAATTATATGTGAAACGATTATTGGCAGTACTTGTCTCAAATTATAATAAATTTACATAAAACATATTTATACGTTAATACTCTTGATTCGTCTCTTCGCGTTTAAACAATTTCACAAAGTGTGTCGCGTCGATGACAACGTGAGGAAACAGCTGATTGGCGGTGCGCGCAAATTTTGCGTTAGCTAGAGTGAGCCTCGAGATCACGACATCCCTACGCGTTAAGGACAAAGAGTTTCAAAGAATATGACACTCGTCGATGTGGAGACACGCGAGCCGAGGCTAACGAAGCTGCAGGCATATGTATACACAAAGTCGACATCGTGAGTTCACGAACCGCGAAGAAGAAGAGAAAGAATAAGAAGACGACAATGAAAACGGCATTGGAGGAGGAGAATAGAAGAGAGAAAAAGAGAAAGAGAGAGAGAGAGAGAGAGAGAGAGGAACCGGCGCCACTCTCTTCGAAACGGTGCCCGGACTCTTCATGGTGTGCAGGCTCGCGCGCCAACTCGCGCGCGGGGGTAAACAGACGAAATTATATCGAAGAAAAATTACCTCGAGATAATAGTGATTAATGATCCGACCGGTGAACGCGTGTGCGTGAAAACGGATACGTGTGCGTGCGCGTCGGTACGCCGATGCCCAGTAAAATATGATGCTCGATAAACTCTCTCCTTCTCTCTCCTACGCTCAGCCGCTCTTCTCTCTATCCCCCTCGCCCCTTCGCTCCCTCAAACGTTCCCCTATCGCGATTCCACTACGCCATCCCACCGTCAGACTTTGGCGACACGGAGAACGCTATGGAGGAGAAAGAAGAGAAGCAGAGAGGAGAAGCAGACAACCATCTTCTCTAATTAACACATTAAGACTAATCAGAGCCGGTCGAGTTATTCCTGTTCGGCGGGCCCACTTGCCTAGATTTAACATTCCAGGCCTAAATTAATTCTAATTATTTCTATGGCTCGTACTTTGCGATTACGAACGACATTTTGTGATGGAAAACTTGACATAGTTTCCTATTCATTTACAAACGAGCAGCAAATTTTTGTATAATAAAAAATGCAGAAAAACGAAATGTGGAGAAAAAAATGTTTTTCTAGAATCTTAAACTCACTTTTAAAATATAATAAAACGTGTAATAAAATATAATTTTTACAATCTTTATATTTATTATCTCAATTAATGAAACCGAGACCATTATCAATTATGGTATTATTAAATCAATAATTAACAATAAATTAAATAATTAAACAAATTTAATAATTTATTAAATTAATTAAATCAATAATTTATAGTAAGTAATTAGTACGTAATTGTGATATAATATCCGTCAGAATATCCACATTTTTTATTCATCGATATATGTAACAATTTCAGCTTTGCGATTGTTTAATTTATAAGATTCAATTATCTCATATTTTTAATATAAACTTCTTTATATTTGATTGATTAATATATAATCATAATTAAATATTCATTCGTTTAATTTCTTAATTATATATAATATTAATAATAAATAATAAATATTAATAATATTAATAATAAATAATAAATATTAATAATATTAATAATAAATATATAATATTAATTCTTAATTATATATAATATATAAATAGGATTTAATAAATCTTGAAAGTTTTATAATTTGATCAAGGAAAAGAGAGAGAGAGAGAGAGAGAGAGAGAGATTACATGTGTGATTCAGTTTTTTCTTTTTCGTTTAGACGTTCTTCTGCGGAATTGTCAATGACTGGATACGCTGTCTCATATCTCCTCCCAGGAAGGAGAGACGACGCGGTGAGTGTAGTGGAAACTGGTTTAAATATTTTCTGGGCACGTGTTTTATATATATGTAGGTAGAGATATATCCGTGCTCCTCTCTGGCACGCTCGAATGTATATAAGGCCCGCTTCGCTATCTCGGGTCAGATCTCGGCGGTGATCTTCAGCTCTCATTTTTTCGTACGGTCACTCCGCTATTATGCTCGTCCACGAGGGCCTCTCGGAAACACGTTGTGTACAAAAGCCTCACCGGCCATTATTAATTATCGCGATACGGTACGCTTGCGAATGTGGGAGATTCGACATGGAGGAGATTCGTGCAAAGCCGAGAAATTTTCTTGCGTAACGTAACACGGAAAAGTATCGAAGCCATTATGACATAATGTATATTAACCCTTTTTCCAGTGATGGCACAATATATGACGTAATATATTAATATTCGTAGCATAACACTATCTCTTATATATAATCCTAATTTTTTGAATTTTATAAATTACGAGTAAGAGAATCATATTTAATACGGTTATCCATGAAAGAAGTGACACTTTCGAAGTAATGTAATATTAGCATTTTATAATATAAAAGAACATTTTTTTTTTAATTTTACTACACCAATTACAAATAATTGCAATTAAAATAATAGCCTGTATTTCTATCCAGCAATACTTATAATAATCCACTTTTATTTTATAATACGAATATGTATTTAATTTAAGATTCAATTATTAATATTTTCAAAACAATATAAGTGTATTTATATATCCGATTGATTGATTTGGTAAATTAAATAATTGACATTTATTTTCTAATTACTTAGATATGATTGAGCAGATCTTAAAAATTAGGAAAATAATAAGCAAGAGAATATGTTTATAGAATCTTTTTTAAATTAATTTGTATGCTGATTAATTTATATATTTAAATTGATTTAAGAAAAATATAAAATTATAATATACATACAAACTTTTCAAAAAATATATGAGTCAGTATTTTTTCTTAATACGTTTTAAAAATATATCATTTAAACGATCACATATTTTCTGCTAGGTGTATTTTTGTTATGTTTACATACCTTAAAAGAAGAGTACTCGTCGTCGCTTCGTTCAATAAGGATTGGCAATCTTTTCGCAGGATTCGACGACGCACAAGCAGCCTCCGTCACCAAGTTCATTTAACTTACTCACACGTCGGCACGATTATATCGAAGTTAATTAGGTTAAATGACGCGATCATCACTCGAGCACCGATCAAATTTAATCACGATCGTCGCGCTTAATATTCCACAGGTAATTGATACAATTTAAGTATATTGTCACAATCAACGTGTTATTTGTACTGGACTTTCGCGCGACAATTACGGTAAAATCACGCACCTTTTTACACTTCTTACACTTTCTACACTTTTTAATTTTTACACAATACTCAACCCCGAAGATAAAAACAATATAATAGTATGCGAACGCATTTATAATCGAATTAACCTCGATTTTGTCTATTGTGAATTATGATTTTTTCATTTGTATTTATATCAGTATTATTATTTTTTCATTTGTATTTATATCAGTAGTATAAGCGTTATAAAATTTAATAAAAAAAGATATATATTTAGCGGAGATTAATAAATCAGATTCAACAAATGAAGCCACAATATACCTGCCGATTAGAAACAATCAAACGCGAACGCGAAAGTCAGCACACTGAATCTCCTCACTTTCGTCAAATGGACTATAAAATCTATCATTGTGAGAACGTGTTTCTTTTTCCTCTTGACACAGGGATATGTATACGAGTTCGAGGTAGGTCATATCTGAAAACAATTCGTGTTATGAGTTTTTTTTTTGAACGATGCCATATCGTGGTATTACGTTACTCTTGCTATATAAACATGTTTACATACCGGCAATATAATGCAAGCGCGCGAATATCACGATGTATCTGTGGATGAATTTGCCCTTGATTGACAGAACACACGCGACGATCGACCCACGAGCATCGAAATTACGCGGAATCCGCGAATCCCGAAGATACGATTAATCTAGCGGACGACTCGCGAAAAAAAAAACACGATTGATTTTTTTGTCATTGACTGACGAACGCGACTCCGCAATCGAAATCAACTATAACTACGTAGTTGCGCGATACAGTCCGCGCCATCTGTCACGAAACAGCGAACTAACGTCACTCGCGGAACGCGCGGCGTCAGTTTACCCATTTACCACGCACGGGCGCGATTTTGAATATAATTTCGGTGAAACCAGCGATGGACAAAAGGATTCGGATAAGTTGCTGACGACGTAAACTACAGTTCCATCAATACAACAAAATGCGAATGTGGTGAGTTGTTACTTTTTTATATAGAATTGTCAATATCGACCCGTCTGTAAGAATGAAGATAGTGCTTAACTGATACTTCGATCTTGAGCTTTATTTACTATTGCACAGATCATTTTTCGATATATTCTATCGCAGATATACATATAAATCGCAATTAAGGTATTAAATGTGAGATAGGATACGATTTTAAAGCATGAAATCATTACGTACTTGTTATAAAAAAAGTTTGGTTATAGATTCGCTAATTATGATTCTCTGTGAATGCAGTGCCGAAGGAATGCAGCTTACGTCACAGGAGCGCGAGTTTGAAACAATAAAACCAACGATCACAGAAAGATGCAAGAAAGGAAACTGTTGATAACATATCTATGTTAATTTCATCATCAAGTTGACGTGACGAATTGCATCTGGTGAGTCATATTTTTCTATCGAATTTAATCAATATTCATCCGTAGAAGCATTATAGTATTTACTAATTATGATATTAACTGTGTAAGCTAATTATGTTTCGATTTTAAGCTTTACTTATCTATAATATAAAAATATAAAATATAAATATAAAGATCAAATTTTGATACATATTGTCACAGATGCATATAAATTGTAATTGTATTGTCAAATATGAGTTTAAAGCATAACACTTTAAATTATTACGTATTTTATTATAAAATAATCACATCATAATTTGCTATAATGCTTTGTGATGGATATACAGTATTTTGAATTCTTAAAGCACGTATTATTATTTACATTATCAAAGCTATGTTAAAATGTTATCATATTTACAATATATGATATAGTCATTAGGTACTATTTTATATATAATTATGTGGCGCAAATTTCATTAATTATATTATTTTACTTCGATATAATACGTACAAAATATTCGCAATTGCAACGAAACATCAGTTTATGTGTGTATAACTGCATCTAAATTCTTGAGATTATAACTGTATACGTAATGCGAAATGTAAAGGAAAGTCGAGAACTTCCTTGGACAGTATAGCAAATTTCGCCTCTTGGAGCCCCCTGGATGCAGCTGCGACGGCTTAACGTTTCTCGAAGAATGTCTTGAAACTACTAGGAATGGCAAGTTGCCATTAAGAGCAGGGCGCGAACGACGTTTCGTCTGGATAAATATTTGAAACGTTTCCTGACGATCTTGAGAGGTTCATTACGAAGGATTACACGACTCATATCGAGGACTTAGAAATTCTCCTTTCGCGCCAGAAGACGCGATCACAGTCTTTGCAGACTGATTCAAACGCGGCAAATTAGTACGTTCGTCCTTTCGCCCCCTCTCTGTCTCTCTCTCCTTCTCATATAATCGCTGCCTTCCTCCGTCTTCCGATTTAATTTCCGGTTCTCTCCGCGATCATTTAAAGTTCCTTGCGTTTAAGCCGAATACTCAGAAGTTTTATCGTAAATGACGCGGGCATTACGCCGGAATAAATGATCGCATGCTAATAAGAAAAAAAAAGTAACGGTCGGTAAGTAAAAAGAACGTGAATAGTGAACCGAGTTTTCTCCGAGTAAATAGCGGAAAAATAAATAGTCAGCATTGTTATTTAAAGAGAAAGAGCGAGGGAGAAAGAGAGAAAGAAACGACAAAAGGCTCACGTTTCTTTGCCAGGAATCGGTGACTTTCTTCGAGTAATGAGATTGCATTAATATCGTAAAACGCGAAGGAATTCCGAAGAGCTGAGCCCTGCAAGGTGTATAGAAGAAGCAGCGTATTAAAAACTTCCGTCGTCACGATTATATACGAGCCTTTTCTCATTTGCCAAGACACGCGTTGATGTCGCGTACACATGAGAAACGCATACGAGGATATACAGACGTATTGTGTGTATTGTATTGTACGTGGGCTCGAATTCGGCCCGGCTAAAATTAGCATCCTGGAACGCTATAGGACAACGCCGTCAGGGTAATAGGCATTTAAGGCTTAATGTATGCATTGAAAACTATTAGGTATTCAAATACTCGGATTGCATTACGCTGCACTATAATACCTGACTTCCTCCGGTGGCCGCCGGCGAAATTGCCACTATTATTCTTATTATATTTTATTTATTAGCCACGCCGGCCTTAATCCACCTTAATGGCATCGCCGCAAGTCGAGACGTCTCGTTCCACGGACAAAAGACGCGCCTCTCTTCTTAAACTTATACATATTATTCTTTGCATCTCTGTAACCGGGGCTCTGATATTTATCGTAAAAAATAAAAGAGATAAATTACACGAACATTTTAGATTTAGATATCGCATTAGTATCTTAACTCGATCGGATTTAAAGAGAGCGTATAATTGGTTTATATCAATTATCGATCATATTCATAAAAATACTCGGGTCGGAAAGACTTTTGAATTCAAGTATCGAATTCGTGCACGATTTTTTCGAGCATCATACAGTTATAATAATTCAAGATCCAAACCGCGGAAGAGAGAGAAAGAGAGAGAGAGAGAGGTGCAACGAAATCAATCTCGCAATTTCGCCGTAAATGTGTTCAATTAACGCGACCAGCGGGGGCACCGTGCTACCGTCAATACGAAGGTCTTCGATTTTTACGGTGCCCTTTGATGCGAGCAGGTTCGATTCGATTCGCCGTTACAAAACTCGTTACATGACGGCCGCTGTACCGAGACTTCTTACAAGACAGTGGCCGTGCTCGATGGCGAAGAAGGCGTTTCGCTTCATTAGCGATAAGCCCTTTTTCCTCTTCATCGTCGTTCCGACGGGTTTTTCTGCGCCGCGCGTTTTTAACTCGCCCGCCTCATGACTTTATGGGCTTATATGCGCATTCCTCGTTGATCGCTCGAAACCAGGTGCGGTATTATCATTAAGGATAAATCACTCCTGCAGACGCAACCTTGTACATGCTCAATGTATGCGATAAAGTTAACTTATTGGGAGTCGGAGTATATTTTCGCTGTGTTGTATTAAATCGTACATCTCAATTCGCCGAAAAATTAATTTTTTTTTTATTTTCAAATTATACCCCAAGAGAGAAAGTCGCATATTTCTTCAAAGTTAACTCGCAATTGCCGCAAGTTAACATGCTTTAAATGTCTTGTACAGGAGTAAATATACATTGGTGAATATAAATTAGGCAAATATGAAAAATAATTATAGATCGAGCGATTCTGCTCCTTTGTTTTAATGATAATATCTTTATTTTTCGCATATTTATAAAAATTTGCCTTTTTTCTGCCCTCTTCGTCTCGTTTATTCAAAGTAGCTAAAGAAAGCGCCGACCAGCATACCGAGAGATCTCGCAATCCAGAAAGTTTGTTGTCCTCGAATTAATTACGCTTCGCGGAAGGACGCTATTCCAAAGAAATCTTGTGACATCAGATCAGATCTTTTTCCTACAGCGTACCCTTAGTATTCGCCGCTGATTTAATTAATTATAATCTCGACATCTTAACAATTCTATTTTATTAAATATTTTTTTTACGGATAAATTAACGTGTGTATGTTTTATGTAAAATTTTAAATATTTTATAATTACAGAATAACATAGTGTAGTCTTTGTTATACACACATCACTATAAAGTTATTTTTATACATACTTGTACTTCAAGTTTGAATATGATTTCATAAGTACACAAATATGCTTAAAATTATTAGGATTAGTTTATAATTATACATATTTGTATTGTATAATAATGAATTAATCTTAAAAAATATACAAGAGATTTTATATATATATATATATATTTACAATAATCATAATTTATTTAATATTTTTATTTCTTTCTTAAATTATATATATGTATATATATTTATAAAGTAGAGAAAATAGCTAAACAATGATTGCAAATGTCTGTCGTAACAATAGAATCCTAACACGGCATCCCAGTAACTATCATGGGCTAAGCCTCGTGAATAGTAGATAAATTGTTTCGATCGGAGAATCGCGCAACAAAGGATCGCGACGCAAGGACGAAATCTCCTCCTTTCCCTCCCTTTCCGCCGAGAAACGTATCGAAACGATTCGGCAGTCAAACGGGATCCCAAGCTGGGTCGGCAATTAATTTCGCGCGAATTTCGGCGAACGAGTTTTGCGGGATCGTGTCCGGGAGGGAGATTCCCGAAATCGAGAACCGATAGCTCGGGCTCTTTTCTGGGAGCCGGCTCTTTTCCGCTCGACGCCGCTCTAATTAATAACAGATCGGCGCCTCAACCCTCCTCTAACCCGGTCAGAGCCGATCGACCGAGAGAGAGAGAGCGGTCCGATTTAAATTGAACCGTTCGAAACAAAGGGGGCGGCCGAGAAAGCACCGCGGGCACGCGAAATTAAACAACCTGCAATATCTCGGAGCCGTCCGTGCCCGCCACCCCACAAAGGCGCGTTCACACCCGATTAGGCGCACACACCCGTCCGCGTACTCATCCGGTGGTGCGCGGGAGGAACGACGTCTGCCGGATGTGTCGGTGTAACGAAGGAATGTCTAATAACGAGAACTCTGTGCCCCCTGTGCGCCTAGCTATTTCAAGTATCGGCCGGCTTGGACATGACGAGGAGACTGATAAAAGTACGAGAGTGAACTGTGAATTTGCATACGTGCATATTTCTTGTCGAAGTCATTTGTAATTACAATGACTATATTTTGGTCCCATTTTAATTCAAAACATTATAGATAAAATTATTTTTCATTATATTGTTATTACAAAAAATATGTAAAACGTGTTTTAATATTTAAACTTTTTAATTATTTTTAAATAATTACATAGCTACAGTGCACTTGCAATATTTTATACAGTAGTTTCTTGTGTAATGTCTATGCGATTAGAGTTTAACTTGTGTTTTATGTGATTGATTTTATATTTACACGAGAAATACTATAATTAGTTTATATTCAGAAGTGCATTAATTATGATAGGATAATAATAACTGAGTAATATTAGTTATATACTCTCGGAAGAATTCACTTTAAATGAAACGTTTCATAAATTCTTATATTTTTAAATATTTTGGAAGTTACTTAAAGAAAATAATATTTATTTATAATTATCCTATCGCGAGATTGTCGCTCTCACAATAATTAATTTTTAATATGTTAATATAGATTTCTTAAGTGTTGTTGCGATATTTATTGACAAATAAAAAATGCGAATCAGCCAGTAACCCGCGAGAAGATCGACAAGAAAGATTCTTTCACATTGTTGACTCGAAACGATATCTTAAAAGTGGAAGGATAACGGAAACGTGCGCAGGATACAGACAATTATAGTGTTTAATGATAGTACCACGGCTCGAAACAAACATCCGTTATGGTACACTCGTTATTTTGGTAATTACTACCTAATTTAATCTACTATTGTTCGGGGCACCGCAGCTAGTCGTCATCACCGAAGCGTGTATAAGTTCATTGGACTTTAATATAATTGTCGTTTTAAACACTCGTAGATTTTGATTGATAAGTCGTGACTAATATGCAGAATACGTTTAGATAAGTATTATTTAATTTGCATATCTCGCTTCACAAAATTGTGGATAATCGTCGCAAGATAAAATCTATTAAACGCACCGAGGAAGAATAATAACTATTTTCCATTACAAATAACTTGTACATAAAATTTGGAATTTTTTTATGTACTATCCAAAGAAATATTATCTAAACGTATTTTAAAATAAGTTTTGATTGATTAAAGTATTAATTAAAGATACATATCAAGTGCGTAGAGTAATACTTTAAAAGTGAAACGTTGATCTAAGACGTTGATTTAAGAATCGCAATTGGTTCCGCAATTAATTCAAAGATATAATTTCTCTCTCTCTCTCTCTTTCTTCTCTTTCCCTCTCTTCGTGTTGCTTTATGCGAGAAAAGTTGTGTCGTCAAAAGTTAGGGTAAGAAAACGAGGGTTGACGGCTAAAAGAAAACGTTCCGTAGCGTTGTGGAGTTTT
This sequence comes from Camponotus vicinus, assembly GCF_025532165.1. Lineage (NCBI taxonomy): Eukaryota > Metazoa > Arthropoda > Insecta > Hymenoptera > Formicidae > Camponotus > Camponotus vicinus. The sequence goes on from NW_028141956.1 coordinate 8,457,199, forward strand.
TAATCCGGAAAGCTATCCCCCATGTAATCGTCTCGTTTTTTAAATTAAAGAAATAAAGGAAGGATCTCTCTCTTTTCCTCTCTTCGCGGCGGGAAGACGGTGGCGGAGAACTCATTTGCACTTAAAAAAATGACGAGCCATAAAACTAACGCCCGAACGTGAAGAATTAACGGCAAGGAAAAGAGAGGAGGAGAAGAAGAGGAACAAGAGAAGGAACGAGGAGAAGCAACGGCAGAATCTTAACAGTGGGAAAACCATTAACAAATGAACGCGTACTTTATCGAGCGGAAGTGATTTTGATTCGTTGACTGCCTCACCCGCCTCGTTCGAATTTTAACGCAGCAACCAGCAGTTTCTTTAATTGGATTTTTAATTGGGACGATTCGCGCTACATTAATCCTTCGTCCGCGTTCGCGACACCCTGTGTTTATTGTTATTATTATTCTCAACGATCCCTCGTTCTTTGCCCCTCTCTCTCTCTTTTTCTCGCGTAGGTTCTCATTAGGTGCCGCATTTTTCACCGCTGATTACGTTTGCGGTTATACTCGATTCTCTCGTCTTTCTCTCTCGGCCAATTCCCTTCTGTAGTTTACGAACGCGCGTTAAAATGTTCAACATTTTTTTCGCCAGAGCTTAATAACTTACAAACTTCTCATTTCTTTCTGCCTTTATCCCCTCATAATGTATACACGGTTTCTTCGATAAATGACTAAATGAAGATAAAGCACCTAAAAAAAAGTATTCTTTTGTGATATCTAAGTATGGAAGATTAATCTATATTATAAGAGTAATGAGCAAAATAATGAGCAAATATTTTTGACGTTTCTACAGAATCACGAAATTTATTTACTTTGGAGAAAAGTTTTTTCACGGAAATGCCGATTACATTCTTTGACACTTTTTAATTCTAATTAAATAATGATAAATAGTATTTGGAATATTTTAATGCGAAGAATATGCAATTGTAGTACGAAACATCGTGCAGAGAGTTGGGGCGAAAGGATTAACAGCGTGACGAATATCGCGGACGTGTAACTCGAGCCCCTTCACCCCTTTCCGTAACATCGTTGGCGCATCGACGGCAGTAATAATCGCAATAATCACAATCGCGCCTGGGTCTCAGCCAATTTGAATATGAATCCGAGTGCGAACAATGTCATTGCGCGGAGTGCGGAGGCGGGCCCGGCGAAAGGGGAGGACGGAGACAGGGAGGAGGAGGAGAGGGGGTTTATACGTGCCGTATCTCCCCCACGGATCGGCTTCTGTGCCCGGTACTTGCTAACTGTCCCGGACTGTTAGTTAGTTAACTGGCTCGCCAGGGTGACAGTCACGTACCGGAGAGGGCATTCGAATCCGGAACTCTCATCAAAATCAGCGTTCGCTACGTTTAACTCGATAATTAAACTCGGCTGTGTCCCGCTGGTTCCCGAAGTCCGTGCCCTCCTTCCGTTCTTGCTGTTACTCTTCTCCCTCTCACTTTGCCTCTCTCTCTTTCTCTTTCTCTCGTTCTCGACACTTTGTTGAGGGAAATCGCGCAGCTCGAAATTTGCATTCGCGCATTTTGTTCACGCCACACTGGGCGAACAGGGGTTCACGCCACTAATTCGGATTACGTATAAGACAGTTGCACATTGAGTGTAATCTGTCATACAGGACAATAGGGTGCCGTGATGAAAACCTGACACGCCATACGTGGATCAGAATATGTCGCTTAGAGTATTAATTATTATCGATTTACTTTTTATTTATTTAAAAAATATTTATTAAGAACGATTAATTTTGAAAACATAACAATAGTAATTCCAACTTATTCATTTCGGCACGAAACGAAAAAGGAATTTTGCACATCACGAATAAACGGCACGTGTCAATCTTGCAAAACGATTCGCGCTCGTTTTCTCATTTGCATGAAAGCAGGCGTGTAGAGGATATCCTTCCAGTCGCAGGACGAGGCTCGCACGGTTGTGGTAGCTAGAGTAAGACTAGATATAAAAGAGTCGCGTGGTAGAGAAACATTCGCGAATTGGGTGGTTAGGCATCGCTAGGCAATGGCGATAGTGGTGACTGGCCCCAACAATTACGTCGGAATAAAAGCAAATAAAAGCCACCCCCGAGAAGGGGGAGTTTTAGGATGAGAGCGGTTTTGGTTGGAAGGCGATGGCCTGACAGAGAAAGAGGAAGAAGAGGGTTAAAAACAAGACTAGACCAAAATAATAGTTAGATCCGTCGTTGTAGATAGTTGCCAGGTGGGTAATGGGAAAGAAACCGTTTAAAAATAGGACTTTAGGCGGTCGACTCATCATTCGCGATTTCGTGACTGCCTCCGTTATGGTAGAATTCACGTGCTTTTTCTATGATTCGTGATTCTTACTATGTGTACTCTTACATGAAATCGAGCGAGGAAAATTCTCTCCAATCTCTGCGCCTTCTGTCTTCTAGTTTTTGTCCGTCTCTTTCAAGTAAAGCGCGAATAATTGCTCACAAGATCTACGTTGTCCTTGTACGCGATACGTTCGCGATTTGTAAGTCTAATCAGACTTACATTGGCTTACGTATTTCCGCGAGAACATGTCAGCGCAAGATCTCCGCACAGCTGACACGAAGAAATACCCGCGATATATCTTCGTCGTTAGGAAACCGCTTCGAGAAGAGCGTTGAGCTCAGCTTTCGCAATTACTTTGAAAACTAATATATTCTCTCGTCGGAAAGAGAAAGATACTTCTTAAAATTTAGCTGCCTTTAATCTGTGTATATATTCGTATTTTTATAAATGCATATGTTAATATGATTAATCTAATATCTCGCGTAAAATTTGCTAAAATTAAAATTTTGCTTATACTAGGATTCAATAGATTCCAGAGAATATTACCATTATACTAAAATTATATTTTAGAGTACTTTATATATATATTATTTTTTTATTTTAATATATATATTAAAATAAAATAGATATAAAATAAATATTATTTATGTTTTATGTTTAATAAAAAAACTTAGGATAGCAATAGATAGTTAATATTTTTATCAGATGTCTGATTTGCTTCGCGTGTAAAACATAATCAATAATTGATTACTAGAATTTTGTATAAAATCTTTACAACGATCAAAAAGTAAAGTCTAATCAAAGTGATAAGAGCAGATCGCCAAGTAACAGTCCACTACATCTGTTGGCGAAAGCGGGAACTAACCAGTGACCAGCATCCCCTTGGTTCAGCTAATCGGGGGTTGTTCGATTTGGACATCATATCTTCGAATCTATCTTTTCTTTTTTTTTTGTTCTCGAAAGAACCAGCCGTGCCGGGCAATGGCAGAAGGGATACGATGGGTAAAAAACGAGCGAAACATGGAAGCGAAAGAGAGAAAGAGGGGCGGAGGGTTACAGGGTAGATACAGAATATAGCTAACACAGCGAAGGCTAGTTAGTATGCATAGTGCGGGAGTTGGCCGGGAATGAAACGTCAACCCGAGACTCGTCATGCCAGCCTCGTGCTTTCGTCCTTTCCAACGACTTTCGTCTCCACGATTTTCCCCTCCTCTCGCCCGTTTCTGCTGTTCCGTTCCCGTCAACCCACCACCGTCGCGGTCTTTGTCCACGACGGTATTTGTGTTCTCCGGAAACATCAGGATTTATCCTGCTTCCCGGTTGACATCGCGACGGGAAGATACATATATCTAAATAAGCCGCGATTTAAAGCGATAACATGCGCCAAAATTTAATTTCTATGCTTGTATAACTGACAAAATATCATTTTACGAAAAAAAATTTTAATGACGAGTAAAGAGAGACAATGATGTTAATAATGAAACAGAATTCCGAAATAATGTAATTTAAATGAATATTTTTTGAGTTTTCCATATAAAAAGAATTATATAAAAAAATAAAATAGTTAACAATAATATATAATTAATAACAATAATATGTAATAATAGAATAGTAGTAACATATATATTGATATTATCATCGTGCGCCTTGAGCATCAACATTGTCGAGATCATAATCAACTATAAAAAGCGTAATCGAAGCAATTTTAAGAGATTCCCATCAATCGCAAAAGGGTTGAAAGGCACGGCAGAGTAGAGGGTTCTCTGATCACTTGGTCGGATCACCATTACGTTAGTACACCAATTAGGGTTGGGCGCGGAGTGAGAATGGCCCGCGGGCCAGAAAGGGTTGAGGAATATCATGATCTGGAATTCAGGGTCGAGTCTCACACATCAGAGGGTATCGCTTGAGTTAGTTGGTTAACAATGCTAATAATATCCAAGTGAGACTGCCAGAACTAGAGAAGTGAGCCTTTATATTTGATCTGCTTCAGGGTCGGTTTTCAATGAATTTTAATCATTAGTAGTGGTATATTAAAAATTTTTTTCGTAACAATTTAAAAATGCTTACAAAATTAAATATATGTATATATATATATATATATATATATATATATATATGTATAATTAATAATGTATATATTTATATACGCGGAATAAATAATTAATGCATTTAAAATAACATGCCTAATTATTTTTCTTGTATTATAATAATTATATTACTCTTTTGAACCTTAAAATTTGTTTTTTTGTAACGAAACGTAAATTTATTTACAATTTGTTATCAGACTAAAAAAAAATTTGCAATTTTATTAATATTTGTTAGTATGATAGAAATATGTTTTTTTAATATTACATAGATTTTGTATAGGTTGTATTTTATTCTCGCGTTAAATATTTATATTGCTAAATTAATGCTGCAATATATAATGTAACTATAATATATGAGCAATACGTACCCTGCCTTGATCACTTTGTTCCGTAGAGTCAAAGGGCGCGGCAACTCGAGAAGCTTCCGGCGAGACTTCCCAAAAGGGGTTGATTCTCCGGGCCAATTAAACCTCATTCATACGGAGCTAATTATCATCCCCGCGGGTTATGCTCGACTACGCGGGTGCACGTATCGTGCCTAATTCGGCCAATCGACGTCCAACAGCGGGTCGTTAGCCGCTTGTTTCGGATATAATGGCGAATACGCGTTGCGCGAAACGTATTGCGATCGTGCATGATTTCGCACAGTTCGACGCTATTGTGCAATTGCAATCACGCGATTTCGTTAACTCGCTTCGTTACCAACCGACCATGTGTAGAATAATTTCTACGAATTGTTCGTAATTAAAAATCTTACCAAATAAAAATCTTATGATAATTTTACAATTAATTTTTTTAAATTTCGACTAAGAAAAAAATAGTGTGATATAAAAATATTATAAATGATACAGTAAATAAATGCTGCCAACTAGCATTGGGATAATTTTTGAGAGCGTTCAATTTTGTTGCTGCTTCTTCGATTTGCTCTCCCCTTGCGTTCATCTCAGTTGAGATGCCGCGATAATGTCGCTCGTGAAAAATTCTGAAAGAAGATCCGCGATTTTCACGGGGAATGTCATAATCTGCATACAGACGGTAATCCTCGTCGTGGCCTCTTTTATGAATCTCACCGTGTAAGTTCGCCCGAGAGTGTGCGGCTCTCAAACGAGATCTGAGAGTACATTCGAGTGTCCGGCTGAACAGCCACGGCTTGATTCAGAAGGGAGAGTAGCAGAGGACGGATGAATCAAGGGAGTAGGTGAGGGAAGCGAGGCGGGATAAGATAAATTCAAATCCGGGACTTGGATGTCCCGAGCCGCAAATCACATCCCACCGCTATATATACATCGAGGATCATCCCTCTTCGATGCTGACCAACCCCTTACACGGTTACACCCGCTACCTGTCATCTCTTTACTTATCCAATGTCCGCCAAGAGACGACAGTGACATGGCCGAGATTCGATTTCAAAAGCACGCTCAATCTGTCGCTCTGCTTATTGATTAGATCTGTGATATCGCGATTCGTGAATAATTTTTTTTAATTATAGCTTCATCGCGACATAAATATTCATTTAATCGATCGCTCTAATCATTTTAAGCTTTATTTTGTTGAATCTGTTTTATCACAATTGCGGAACTTACATCGTGTCATTTATATTCCCTTTTCTTTCTCTTCTCGAAATCCTCTTTATATTCCTTATATTATGTCGAACGATTTTTAAAATGGAACTAACGAGAAACATATACACGCAACTGAATGTACGCAGTATGGTTGCAGGATTTTGCTTGCGGAAAAGTAGCTACGATATAAGTCTAGTTCTAAAGAATTTTTTCAACCCTTAACTGTGCGGAATTTCTTTTCTTTGACGTAAAATGCTGCCGTAGCGAGATTGTACAAAGTTACATATGCATGTGGTTTTAGTAGATAGGATATATACAAAACGTATATAATATGAACGTTTGCACATATACGCCTATTTATTATTTTTTAAGCATAAACATATAAATTGTAATTTTGGGAATTTTTGCAAGAGACACTACTGAGGTGATTTTATATTTATATTTTATTTTGCCCTGCAGGCAAATTTATACATTATAACTTTGAATATACTCTGTACATAAAGAGAGAGAAAAAAAATGATTGTAAAATATGTAAATAATACCTGATCAACAAGCTTTTTCCAAATATAAAAATAAAAATTTGTAATTATTCTTTTAGACATTAAGCAATATTTTATTCTAAATAAATAATATTATATCTTGTAGAGGCAAAGTAATGTTGTCAAATGATGTTTACTAGGAATCTTCTCACGAATATATACGAAACTATTGTGATTTGTTTGGGACAACGTAGTACCGTTGAAAGAACAGTGCAATATATCCATAGTAACGGTTCTTCATACTCATGCATTCAAAAGTGCGTGCATAAGAAAATACGCGTACATTACGACGTTGACGTGACGTTTCGCGATGCGCGAGGGATCGGGGGTACGGAATATTTAGAGAGCGCAAGAATCGAACGCGAGCATACATTGTGTCATCACAATATACATGATCTATATATGTCCGTGTTTCATCACGTATGCGTGTGCTCTTTCGTGTACGCGGCTACACGCGTGCATGCGTGCGTACGTTCGATATCCGCGGTTGCCGAAGCTCCAGCGATGCTTCAGACGGAAGCGGAGTCTCCTCTCTTTCCCTCTTCGTCCTCCTTCTCCTCCTCACCCACATCCGTCCCCTCTTCAAACAGAACAGGGCAAAGCGGCGGGATTTGCATACATACGACGTCTCACACACACGGTCCGTTAATATCTCCGGCCACGGCTGGAAATTAAGTCCCGAAACCCAGATCGATACGTGCGGAACAATCGGACCGGACGAGCGCCGCTACATTCGCGATCGTCGATGATTTCCGTTGTCGCATGTAAATGATGTTCAAGTGCGTTCAAGTGCGACCATTGCTAGAATCAATAATGGTAATGTAAATGTGTATGAATATTATTTCTCGCAATCAATATAATTTACTAATATAATTTGCATCCATTTTTTAACTCTCTACAAGATTCTAATGAGATGCTAAAGGATTTTGTAACTTTCTTAAAGACTTTTCTTGCTCACTACGCGATTTTCAATTTGAATATTCCGACGACAGATTTTTTTATATATTAATTATTGTTTTTTTAACAGCCAATTTTTCTCTAAAATATTAATTTAAAAGGCTCCTTTCATTTTTTATATTGAAGTTTTTAAATAAAATCCTCAAAATTTTACGAAACAGAATCGAAGAGATTTTGCAGAAATTTTTCTCGATGAGAACGATGGAACGATGGAAATTTTTTTATGTATTCATAGTGTCGGCATGCGAGCAATACTTTATGTTAATCGTTAATACTTTTTTTTAGTATTTTAGTAATTTTATTTTGTTGGTGTCATTATATTTACGCCGCAACATTGCGTTGCGGTTGATAGAGTAAAAAGTTAAGTGCGTACGATCAGCGATAGTTTATGTCCTGCCATTCGATCAGTGATCTTCTTGCGGGTAAAATCGACAAATATAATTGCCACAATCATTGTTAATGTCCGCTCATGATACAAATTAAATCTAAATTCAAGAATGATTTAGACATTTCTTTTCGAAATATATCGCGTGACTTTATGCCGATTTCACTCGCAACGTCATTTATATCGAGTGAAATTTAAATATCATATTTAATTGACGCAGAGTAATCACATTTAATAATTTATAATTTTCACATACGAGAAAAAGAAAAAAGATTTTATAATTGCTTAAATTATTATATTATTATTATTATATTTTAGTTTTTTATATAATTATTTTTATATAGTTTCTAGAAAATATTTTGGATTGAAATCAAATTTAAAGTTCGACATAATATTCATATACAAAAAATAACGACAATATTAATATTAATAAATATAATAATAATAAAATATTTAAAAGTGTGCATTAGATATGTACGTTGCATAATCATTTACTGTTCCAAATGATCTCGAATATGCGACAAAACTGTCTTCTAGATTTCGCCGATGATGTTTCTTTGTGTATCTACCGCGTCCTCGCTGTAAATCCTGTCGCCACTCGGCACGTCCTCAGCGAGATCCTATCCTAAATACCAGAGCAGCGCGCGCGGAGATCTCCAGCTGGGCTCTCGAAGGACCCTTCCGATCTGTCTGATCACTGCACGCGCGTGCACGTGTGTAGAACATGTAGCCGCACATAGGGGACCCACATTAAGAGAAAGGAAGAGAGAAAGAGAGAGAGAGAGAAAGAGCCACTGGCTACTATCATTCGGTTTATAATTCGCATATACTTCCTCTCTCCTCCCTCGCGCCGCGTTATCTCTCGTCGGGATCTACCGAGAGGCCTCGAAAAAAGGCTCTGCCTCCTTCTCCGTATCCATCGTCTCCTCTGTCTCCGCCTTCGCCTTCGGGCCCGCTTCTTCCCAACTCCTACCTATCGACGCGTACGCATCGTCGCATTCGGGACCCGTTGTTTCTAATAGACGATTTAAATTTTCGAATATATTTCGGCTCCCGACTTTGCTTTGTTCCCTCGCCGTGTCCTCGCACACTCTGTTTCTTTCTCTCTCTCTCTATCCTTCTCTCGGGACTCTTTCTGCGCGCGTTATTATCGTGGCTCTCCCGCGAGAGGCTGTCGTCCTCTTTTCTGTCCCGCCAGGACGTGGTTTGTGGGAGCAAGGAGAGGAGGAAACGGAGGGAATGATTTTGAAATATTTGTCGCCGTGCATAAATTTGAAGGCGGCGGGCACACGCATACTTAAATACGGGTCGAACCTTCCCTGCGTCCAGCTCTTCCTCGTCTTCTTCTTGTTCGATCTCTTCCTCCTCCACCGCCGCTCGACCACGGCTCGTGCTGCCGCTGCTGAATCTTACCTCATCTCTTTTCTCTCCTTCCTCGTTTTTCTTCTTCATCCTCCTCTTCTTCTTTTCGGGTCCCGACCTCCATTGTCTCGCGAGCGCTAATAAACTATCTCGAGGGCCACCCTGCGCAGAGATACCATTGTCATTATTATTGTTTCTACTTGCGCGGACAGGAAACGAGCGAAACTCACCCCCTTCGTTCGTACATTATGGCATTTCAACTTCTTGTCCACATGTGTTTTATTTCCTTTTTGTGATAAGCGACCAACTTCTTTTAAGTGCGCTTCTCTCTCGTTACTCGTATAATTTCATTATTTAATTTATTCATTTTTTTGATAAATCATGTTTCTATCGCAGATTCGTCTTTTATATCCTGGTGAGAAACGAATTTATTATTTCGATATATTTTAAGAGTTTTCTTTGCTTATTATAAAATTTATGGTTTTAAAAAATTTGATTAATAAATTTATTATGATTCTAGGATTAATAATAATATTCAAATGATTAATTTTTCCGATTATATTTCTCTCTTTGGCTATATTAGTACAGAATACGAATAAAATGTTTAACGATCGCGCTGCATGCGTATGCTCGTTTTCGACTCTACAATCTCATCGTCTATCCCTAAGTATCCGGATAAGATTAAATCCCCCGACGACGTCTCAACGACGTTGTTCGCTGTCTAGTAGGGACGTTTGCAATCGAGTCACACTCGAGAGGACGCGCCGGTAACATTATATCTACCCGAGAGCCTCGGCGGGGAACCCGGAAAATTAAGATTAGCAGATAAGGCCGCCGGCACCGGATCCTCGCGGTGGTACGGCTTCATTTCGAGTACACGTCACAGCTGCACGTGGTCATAATGATAATCGCGCAATAATCATAATGCTGATAACGGGCCCGAGAGAAAAAGAGAGAAAGAGAGAAAAGGGAGAATCAAATCGTTAACGTGAGGTCTCTAAAAGAAACGAAAGGAGTAAATCGTGGAGGCGTACAAGGGAGAGAACGGGGGCACAGTAGGTAAAACGGGAGCCGACCGCAGCGGCACGCAAGCTTTTCTGTGTTGCCCGGCTTTCAAATAAAACCGACACTGCGTGTAATATGAGAGACTTATATAGTAGTAGACTAAGATCTAATCTGTCGTGTCTGTGTTCACGAGAGAAACACTAGACACGCCGGACACATCGGTGCGATCCGGGTGAAACGGGTCCTGCAAACAAGAATCTCGAGCTACCTTCTCGGAAGGAGAAGTCCCGCAGATCCTGCATCCTCGAGGTCGGCATCCTCGAAATATCACGAATTTCGCTACTGCTCGATAGAATGTGCCGACCGTCCCGACAATCGTGCGAGACGTCGCAAAACGACATTCGCAAGGACCGTCGCGCGATTTTCTTCAAGGTAGCTCGAGTGCGAGTGCAATGCAATTTCCCGGACGACAAATTTGTAAAACCTGTCACGAAGACGTATAAAAGATGGGAGATGCGAAAGACTGCGATCGGAATTTTGGTTTGCTGATTAAAGCGGTTACTGACGATTTTTACGACACTTTCATGATTGTAAATTCACTTGAAGGAACGCTCGCCGTCCAAATGTCGTCACGTATGTATTCGGCGAAAATAAATTTATATTGCACTTCCGTTACGCGGCAATTAGGCAACTGGTGACAACATACGTCCCAACAGCAGGCAAGCGTTTCTTAAATTTATCATTAGATACGCATTTTCAAAGCCTAATTTATTCCGAACATGTCGTAGATTATCGATTTTTCAGTACGACTTATCACTCTTAACAATAAGTTTATTTTTAAAATAATTTCTGTGATTTTTACACATAATTTTTATTATTAATATAAATTGTAATAAAAAGTAGAAGAGCAATTTTTAATACAAATATAAATCATAATATGTATTAATAATTTTTATAATAATATAACGATCACTAATAATTCTTTGAAATTTAAAACTAATTTTTTCATTCTTATAGAAATGTAATGGAAAATTGACGGAAAAAAAGAATGCGAAATTTATTTCTATAATAGAATTATCTCATTTTTTATTCTTCATTTCACGGTGCATATTCACACTTTTCTACTTTTATTTACATTCTTCCGTTCAACTATGACATAAGTTTATTTCACTTAAATTTTATCGCGCATCCGAGATCGATATAAAATATAAACATTCTCAACGATGCCTTACCACCCTCGTGCCCTTCAGACAGACGCGAGACAAGTCCACCGAAGGGGACTCGAAAGTGCGCGGTGTCTCGGTCGGCGATTAAGCAAATGAGAATCGTTTCCAGATTAGCATACCTCGTCGGCCGGCTGGTCGGCGAGGCGCACGGGATTGTTGGAAGACGAGCGGGTCCGATATACCTTGGCCGAGGGTGCGCTCATCGAGGTGCCAAGAGGGATGAATGGAAACAAAAGACCGATCACTATCGTCGAGCACGCGGTCGTCGTCGTCGTCATGGCTTTCGGACCGATTCTCCCACAACGTATGTGTCGTTCCGTACGATCGCTATCTGCCATGTGGATTACGACGAAATTTCGAGCGACCCTTTTGTCATTGGAGATTCATTAGGGCAATTACGAAATGCCCGTTTCCGGTGTGTCTCGCGTCCGGTGCATTTTGCACCAGTGCAATATATGTTTATTAAGCGATATGGGATTTGTGTGTAACGTTAAGTACGTAACAAATTATTAATCATACGATTATGTGTATATTATCCAACGAGTAACTTATTCAAAATTTTTATCAAACGCGTTATTATTAAAATATCTTTAAAATTGAATAATTAAAATATCTCTAGAACTGAGAAATCATAACAAAAAATCTAATAGCATCTTTCTCGTACAATTATATAAGCTCTCGAGTGCAAATATAATTTGAATAAAATTATTGTGATCATTCAATTTATATTATAATTGTCTATTTCTCGATATTATATTTTGGGATGTACAACGCAATAATCATAACTGCAAAACTGCAAGTAAAATTGCCTCCTATTTATAAATTTAGATAATTAAATAAAATAAAATAATATAATTAAATAATGAAGATAATTAAATAAAAATAAAAAAATACTCTCCAGTTAACTGCATTACTATTACACTTTACTATTTTTAGCTCATATTAAATTAAATAAAAGATAAAGCGTTTACGTACACGTTTCGCACGTAAATTAGAATGATGGAATCTCGGAGTGTTTACACAGCAGCCTTGTATTTTATCGCATATACGTTGTAATGTGCTTCTCTTGCATTATATCGTCATGACGTTGCCGCGTACGACGGCTGCGTTTGCCGCATGTGCGCGTGTCACGCTGTCGGGATTATACGCGAGTAACGCGTACTCGCGATATTGCGCGAGTAATCGTCGCGGACGACGCGGGTGCATCTCGACGATGCGGATGCAACCGACCGACCGCCGCGCGGCACAAGCGGGAGTCGAAGTGGAATGTCGGTAGGAATGCGCGGCCCTCTCCTCCCTGCAGGGCGCATTATGGAGTTACGAATTCTTAGTTGCAACGGATGGGTGATTTCGTACATTTTTTTCTCTTTTTTTTTACATTCGCGCCGGCTTTCTGGCCGAACGATGACGGTGGCTCAAGATGCAACGAAAATGTATCGAGACTAATGATACGATATCTTTTGATTTATCAAGTTGGCTCTGACGGCGTAACGTCTAATGATTATGATAAGATTAAGCTTAAAATCATAATTTTATTTATGGAATATATTTCGAGTGAGTGCTGATTGTATTGCCAGTTGACTTCACACGATGCTAAAATGATTTGAATTTCTATTATTTTATTGACTACGATGCATATAATTTGCTCTCGTGACCTTCGCCACGTCGTTCGTGGATTTTTCAAGCTAGCGATTTGTCTTGGATGTTTATTCCGAAAAAATACAAGCGGTCGGTCTCGCGAGAGCGTCCCGAGAGAGCCGTCACCGTTGAATCATTCGAATGTCGACTCGGGACACCCGTCGCGTCCCGGCGAGAATGATTTAAGTGCAGCCAGATATCTGTCCGCGGCATCATCGGCTACATCGCGGAGCATTTGAAATTAATTTGGCCGAAACAAAGCGCGATCGATCAATGAGTATCGTTGGATGTTGCGAGTCTGACCAAACGCGCGCCTCTCGGCGAGAGGAATCGTGCGAGAGAAAGAGGGAGAGGAAGGAAGAGAAGGAGAGAGACGCAGGGATGTAGGTGTGGGGTGCTCCACGGGGTCTCGATTTTTGAATTTTCGGATCATTAATCTCGTACGTCACCGACAGCGTCGGAGTGTGTGTATATCCGTGCGTGCATCGAGCTCGACTATTGTTCTAATTCAAATCAGCCCGATCCGATCTCCACTATCCGATCTCTAACGCTTTTGCTCTCTCTTCTCTGTCTCTCTCTCGCGGAGGGGGACATTTTCTTTTCGTTCCATCGACGACACGTCCGCGATACATTCGAGTGGACGTTCAACCGGTCGTGATGTATTGTAATAGATTCGTTGCCTCTCGGAATCATGCGTTTCGCTTCGAGGGTCATTACGCAAGGCGCGCGTATTCGTAACGAAATCTCTCTCTATCTATTTGTATAGATACATCGCTCCTTCTCTCTCTTTTTCTTTCTCGCTCTCATCTCGTTTGTATCTTAGAATACGCGTTTCGCGTCGCGATTGGAAGAATTTCCATAGGCGACTATGGAAATCGACGGGAAACCTTGACATTCGAGCTGGACGCGAAGCGACAGTCGTCGGATATCGAGATCGATCGGTGATCGATGCGACGAAAGGTCGGCCGAAAGATACGATGTGATGAGTGTCCCTTGATCCTTTCACTGCCAATGGCGCGTACATGCTCCATATATGTATATATGTGACGATTATACATTTCCAAACTCAACTGTGCGTAGTTTTGTAGCTATTTTAAATACATAGAACACAGCTAAAAGCATTTAGGCCTTGCTTTGTTGAAAGATTGTTTTACAAATTTCTGCTATATTCAATTTAATCAGCAGTATCCTGAATTTAATTAAAAGAAGAATAATAAATTCTAATAAAACGCTTTCTCATTTAATATCTAAATAATACTTTTAATATCTATATAATATTTTTTTAATGTAATTATTTTTCTAAGATTTTACACCCCTTAATATGCGTGAAATTAACATAATAAACATTAATACAATACTCATTTTGTAAAGCGATGCGGAATATTTGCCTTCTCTTTTACAATATTCTTGAGATAAAGACTTTCGACACTCGTGACATGGAAGAGTTGAAAATGAGTGTGAAGAACCGTCCTTTTACCAAGCGCTCTTTCGCGTAAAATTAACTTAACAAGCTTAACAAAGATGCGTTCCTGGCGCGAGAAGGAGTTGCGACCCTCAACGACCCTTCTGATGAGGAACCACGTGTTCTTATCGAAATTCTTCCTGGAAAGAGTCCTCGCCACGAAGTGGCACTTTCGCCAAGAAGATGATCGCGAGACAAGAGACTGGAAGGGCCCGGCGCGAGAACGAAGAGGGCCCAGTTCTCGAAATTAAACGCTTGCTCGTCCTTCTGAAAATTACGTCGGTAAAACCCGTCAGCTACGTATAATATCCTAGATGCGTATTAACAATATTTTTTCAATTACCGAGCATTCAATTTAATTATTGTAGCGATCAACAATTACTAGGGTATTTTGAGGGAGAACCAAAGGGAGAGATATAATAATTATATATATATATATATATATATATATATATATATATATATATATATGTTATTACCGTCCCTAGTTGTTGTAATCATTTCTAAAATTACCCTCCGTAAAGGTTAATTCGGAATACTTGTCCAACGAAACGACAGTCCTCGAGTCGGCTAATTCAAGCGGGATCTTAACAAGCGTTCCTTCCTGTTTTATTGCGCGCGCGCGTTGCTCGTTTATCCGTAATATCATCTTAATTTTGATGCTGCAGCCTCTACGGTTTGGGTTTATGAAATCCTCTGCGGCCATGACGGATGATTCTGGTCCGGTCCGTACGTGATTCCTTTCCTTTTAGGTATAGTTTCGCTCTCTTTTTCTCTCTCCATTCTCTCGCCTCTTTTCGCCTCCGTCCGCGTGTCAGTTTTCTTTTCTCGCTCCCGTTTCTTTTTTTTCTTTTTTTCTGATCGTACCGGCCGATTGCGTGTCCGAGGACCTCGGTCTCCGACGAGTGGCGGCAGAAATCCTCGGAGGCCCCCGCGCGAGATCCTAAAATCCTAAGTCCAACCATCTTCTAACGCGGCGCCGCATCGCTATGAATGAGATCGCGGGCGCAACTCTTGTAATTCAAATATTTGAATTCATTAGGCGATCCCTCTGGCTCTCTTCTACCCTCCCTCGCTCTTCGTCCGCGTTCCTACCGCCCTTTTAATCCTCTCGTTCCCCTTTACCGCCTTCCGCTATCTTCTCTTCTCGAATTCTTCTCGGTTGCTGGCTGGAGAACACGAGAGAGCCTCTTTCGCTATTAGCGTCTACCGTTGTCCTGCCTGTAAGTGCGTTTACGTGCGTGTGTTCCTCTCCTTCCCTTCTTCTTTCTCCTCGCGTTTCGGGAATAACAAGTACGCGCTTTTACGACCCGTTTCGAATGCACGGGTAACAATGTAGTCCAGGAATTTTCTGCTCGAGAACGACTTGTGAAATGTTTGACAACATTGTTTCATTTACGATTCGTACTTTTAGCTTGGAGTGAAGCGCGAATAATAATGTCGAAATAAAGATTTCACTCTGGAAACGAACGTAGAATTTTTTCTTGCATTTCTTTGATTACTTCCTTTAACACTTCTCGATGATTTGCACTATAGTAATATTTTGCATTATTATTCTGATCAATTTAGTTTTTAATTGTATTATAATTTATATATGATGTTGCATTTCATCTTTTCTCAGTAAATACATTACATAACTTTGATAAACAAATTGAAAAAAGAAAATAATTCTATTTTTTATTTCCTCGATGGACGGAAAAGATTATTTCAGAAAATTATCCAGCGCAATTAAGACAATAAGTCAGAAATACAAGTTCATCATCTAATACCTTTAAAAGACAATTTTATTGAATGATCTTGCATATGCGATATGATATTGATACGATCGCAATGCGTAATTGTTTATATCAATTTTTCAATTTGCATCCTCGACGTCAAACACCTCGCATGGATTTTCTTAGTCGTCTTATAAATCGCGAAACACACATCGCGACATTCCGTGCGCAGCGTCGAACATTCCTCATTCGACGAAGCGCAGGAGGTTAAATGCGTGCGCGGAGACATTTGAGGCTTTATGCAGCCGCATTACATCCTGTTATGCGTGCATGCGTGCGTCGAAGACGCACCGGCAAATGCAATTGTACCGTTTTTTATGTTCTCCGTGCTGCATTCCAGATGCGCACGTATGGTTCTCGAGAGTGGACGCGGATTCTTTTCTGCTCCGCGAATGATCATTTCCATGAGCGAATAGATACATACCTCGCGTGTGAAAATACCTCGCATTTTTAAATCGAATAATTGGCGCCCGCGCGACCACGAGCGAAACGAGATCTCTCGAGAACGAGTAGCCGATGAAGTGCGGCTGTTTCATCTCGAGAGGAGAAAAAACAGTCGCGATCGGCGCTTTCGAAAGCGGATGAATACCTAATGCCCCGCGGTGTAATCCCTAAAACGATCAACTACCATGAAGCTTACTTGTCGCTATGAATTCTTGTCACGTGCCGAGAAGTCGTGTCGCCGACGGGACAAAAACGTTTACGCAAGAAGGATGATGTTTCAATACTTCGGGTCGACTTAATGTTTAAGTAATATTTAAGTAATTTGAATGATGAATCTTTCATAAACGTGACAAAATACTGCTCATTTTATAATAACATAAATGAGAGGCGTATTTACTATCCATACATTATTTACAGTAAAAGAAATATATATATATATATATATATATATATATATATATATATATGTATCTTGTATTTTACATTATTCATGCATTTTGAATAGAAAACATCTAATCGTTGTCTTGTTGGTGAATTTCCAATTTTATTCGCGAATAGTGACAGACACTTTATGAAGGATCAGGATAAATCTGGTTCAAGGTAAAATGCAATCATAAAATATCGATGTGTACCGTCGAGATAAATGCCAAGTTGTACGTACAAAATATATTAGATTATTATGCAACTACAAATATGGCAATAAATAATTTCAAAACAAAAGTTAGATGTTTTTGATAAAACTTTATTTTATTAAAATTATAAATACATCTCGAAAATAAAAGTTCGCGAATTTATACATATATATATCTGTTAGATTTAAAACAAAGATCTAAGGAATCATTTTATTATCAAAGTATCTATGTAATTAATTAATACTTGTTAGGGAATTTTGCATTTATGAAGATTAATTGTAACGTTTATGATTTCAATGAATGAACAACAATTAGTCACAAATAGTCACTTAATGCATGCATCTAATCCATGGAACTCCTAAATCGATAACAAAATCTTCATTTAGTGCCTTTTTTTGTTGGCGAGTTCCTCTCACTTTCCCCAGAAATTACATTTCATATCTCATTATATATGTATATATATAATTATCACTATCTTAGGTTCAATATATCAATTTCCAACACGTATTGATCGAGTATATATACATAATAAATGAGAAAGTACATGCTATTTAGCATTGATACTTATTAAGTACTATGTTTCATTTTCTATCGAAGAAGACATTTTTAATTCGGTGTTGAATGATACACTTTTTTTGCTTCGCAAACACGAAGAGAGATGCGTGGTACATTTGTTTGAGGACTCAAGAGATTTTCTGAAAAAATGTGGTCAATTTATCAATTACTTTTATTCCTCTACGAGATCGTGATTATGTTATATTGTTTCTTAAAATGAAAATCATTTCTTCAATCGGAATTTTACTTAATCGGAAAATAAATATAAATAGTAATTAGCTTCTTATTACTTTTTTTCATTAATTGTCAGGCAAAAGAGATTAATTAATTTACCCCTTTTAATTTAGATATATTATATTTACTCGATATATTTATTCGATAACTCTTTTTCACATTATCTGCAAATTCAAAGTACATATAATGCTATTAATTTTAAAAAATGTTACACAAAATAATTAGTAAATAATTAACCGCGATAAAATCTTATAATTTGAACGAAATGTTTGGTCTTATTCTTAAACTATATCCATTGCACAAAAAATATCCCGTCGAGATTAATATGTTGAATGACGCTCTCAGCGGTAAATAATTCGTACGCCGATCTTGCAACTTGTTGAAATCGGCGAAGACCAGCCGTCTCTCGTTCGGAGAGCCGCGAGAACAATTCAAAATACCTCGGCGCGATCGCAACAGCGATACACTTTTTATCGGCGAGCCCATCTGCGGGTTATGGCAGCGGGGAAGGACACGTCGCATCAGTACCAAGATGGTAACGATCGACACCGGCGATACTCCCGATCCCGGGCACTGGCCGGAAAGAAGAGCGCGGCGAACGCCTCTCGCGCTAATAACACACCACGCCGGCAATATTCTCGCCCCCGTAATAATTGGTTGCCGCGCGCGATAGTCGCCGCTGGAACAGAGAGATGAAGATCTCCCGCGCGCGTTTCTCTCTCCCCCGGAGCATTAAGGCGAGTTTGCACAACTTGCCTTGGACGATTATTTCGAGCGAATCTCATGTTGAGTTGAAAAAACAAGGAAATTAATCGCGCGAGGGTAATATTTTCATTATATCATTAATCTTGAGTGACGAAAGAGAAATAAAACTTCTCTGCCTTCGTGCGTTTTGCTTCGAATAATCAGGCAGGATGATTGTCAATAGCCAACCGCGTGAATTCTCCTTTAATAAGAGGACTAGGGTGGATCGAAGCCACACATAGCGTGCGCGTTGCAAGGTGTTGCAGCGGTGCGTCGATCGCGCATAAATTAATTGATGCGGCTTGAGAGAATAGCATTTATGGTACGTGGTGGTGTATGGAGTACATCATTTGCGTTGCTAAGGGGCACAAACGCGGATCACACAACGTAAATCTCGATTGAATTCAAAATCGAAATCTTTCCCTACGCGTTTATTTCGATCGGATTATTTTAATTCATTCGATATTTAAATTGATTTATATAAATCAATTTAATAATTATATTTAATTTTAATCATTTCTTGCGCAATGTATCCTTGGATTAATTTGCATATAGCGTTATCTAAGAGTTCATATTTCTTTTGATTGTTTTATGCAGTCTTTGGTGTTTAAAATCGCCATGTTTTATTTAAAAAGAAAAGAGATATTTTTTATCATCATTCGATGAATTTCAATGTCTTTTTAACCACATTTGTAAAGTATTAAGATTCCGTGTAGCAAAGTAACGGCATTATTTCGTTAAAAAGATAAACTAGATTTGGAATTAGCCGAAATCGCCTGATCGCAGATTACGCACAGTTTGCGAGCGTGCAAACGACGTATTTATCGTGCAAAATGCGTTGGGTCTCCGTGCGAATGACACGCAGACACTCGAACGTGGACTACTGTCTCTCGATGCTGTCTCTAACCAGACTCTGTGCGTATACACATGTAACGATATCAGCAAGTTTACAAGTCCCCCTAAGAGAAACGTGTCCGAGAAACGTGCGTGAGATCTCCCCGCTAGACAACCGGCGCTCCATTTAAGAAGACGATTTAAATTCACGCGGCGTCGCCCCTGCCCGATGTTCTCTCGGGCCGCCTGCACGCGTTTCTTTGCATTAATAAAAGTAAATTAATCGTGAATGTTTCATGACGAACGACTCCGCCGATATTGGTAATCGCGTGAAGCTACACGAGCATAAATATTAACTTTAACGATGTTATCACTTAGGTAATTTGGACGAAATTCAATCTCGTGATTACAGATGTAAAAATAATTCTGTTTGTAATTTCTGATCGAATTTTTTCCTATTTTTTAAATTAAATTAATTATTTGATTTTTTTCTTATGTTATGCTTGAATTATATATTTTCATCGAACACTGCGAAGAAGATTCTAGAAATATTATCGATAATAAGTTCATGAATATTTGTCGTCGCGACGAAGAAAAGGTGATTATCTGCTTACTTATGGAAAAATGCAAGCATGAATGTTTACCGACAACATTGACGCAATATAGATAACACGGCATAACTTGAAAAACATTGAACCTCGTTGTTGACACTGTTGTTTAATATTCAACAGGCTTCCACTTTAAAGCGAGCAAAAGTTCGAGATGCAATGAATGATAACGCGCTGCCCCGGCGTGTCGCGTATATCTATATGGAGCTATTCCGTCATATACTTTATGTAGGATCTTTTTTACATTTATATAAATGTGTGTATGAGAGAGAGAGAGAGAGAGAGCGTCACATCGATGCGTGGAGGAAAGTGGCTTCGGCGTTATGTCCCAGAATGATGAAAGTTTACCATTTATTTGCCTCTGATAGAAAAGAAAAGTCGGGAGTATCTAATTGAAAATAAAAATAGGAGAAACCCTCTTCAAAGTTTTTTATCAAAATAAATGTAGTAAATATATTTTAGATATTTATGAATTTTTAATTAATGATGTCTAATTTTCTCTATTTATAAAAATGATATTGTGCGCACATTACGTGGGTAAAAATTAAATCGAAATTGGCATTACATTATAAAAGTTTATTTCTCGACACGCAGGTGACGCTAAATTGCATCCCGCGAAGATCTAGCAAGCGCATTGCTTCCAACAATCCATCAAATATATTATAATTTTGCTGTGCAAAGTCGCAGCAGATCAGATTCCGCGCTTTTAAATTAATAACAGAGTGTCGTTGTGTATCTGTCATGCCGATTCGATGATGGAATGTATAAGCATGTCCTCGATTGTTAGGACGTAAACATAGACTCAACCAAGGACAAATCCTTGATAAAAGTTCATCATTGTTCATATAATGCATCATAATTGATAATATTATATTGTTAACATCACGCTGAGGAAGGATCAAAAGATGATCCGGAACGTTCGTGCTTTATTACTGGAATTTTAATTTTGAAATAAACCAATAATAAAAAAGGAAGAAATGTTGTTTCTTCTATAACTATCGCGCTATGGCTCTTACATGCCAATTTCGATTTAATTTTTAATTATTTTAGCCAAAACCTAAATTATTAAATTTACGTGGGTAAATTTATACTATATAGAATTATTCACCTCATTAGTAATAGATATACTACACCATCTGCGCGAGTATTTTTTGGTCGCCTAACTACAGGCGCAAGTATTAATTTTTAAATTTTATGTGTATCTTATGTGTATCTTTTATTCTTTATTCTTTATGTATATATTTTATGTATATCTTTTATACACATATATATAAGTGCACATATAAATAATTTTACTTATAGAAATATATATTATAAATATATGAAATATGATAATAATAAATATTGATAAAACGCATGTATTGAAATTCAAAACGCTTATCTCTCAATCTTTTTCTAAATTCTAGTGCTATATATCGTAGATTTAAAAAAATAAAAATTAGAATTAAAAGATTGAATTTATAAATGCATGTAATCTTGTATACATAACATTAATATCGATATATACAGTATTGATTAGTCATCTTAAAATTTTCATATTTTTCTAATCGTGTTTCTGAAAGATATACATAAGAAATCATCTTGAATTATATAAAACCAGTATAAGGGAAGCCGGCCCTTAGTGTGCAACTGATCTCACAAGACCGAGATTTCAGATTATCCGTTCTCGGTGTGTTCGCTTTCGCGCCGCTCGATTACGAGACTCGAAACGATCGGCGAAAGAAGGAGCCTTTGCACTTACGCGCTGCGTCGATTCCCCGATTCACTCGGTATCGGTGATGAAACGACACGTAAAAGAACAGAGCGTCCTGTCCTGCTTTCCGCCGAGTAGCCCGGGAAGCTGCTTAGCACACAAAGAAAGTTCGAAAAGTCCCTTTTTGCCAATCTTTTTGCCCCTCGTTCTCTTGCTCCGGCTGCCGAAGTCTCAACCTCTCTTCCGTCCTTCCCTCTTTTCGCGTCCTTCCCTCCCACCCATCCTCATCCCTTTTGCGTCCCAACTTCTCTCGAGCGCCCCTTTCTCGCTGCTCTCCCCGCATGCTAATGCACGCACGAAGCGCAACTGTTCTCGCGGGTCCTCCAGTCCTCACCTCACCCGCGTGCTTCCAGATCCCCTTCTTTATCCCGTCCTTCCCTTCCCTTTCCCGCCTTGGTTCCCCAAGCCTCTTCGTTTATTTGGCCAAATTTGATTCACCAACGAGATCCGATCTGACGTTCCGATCGCTTCTTGTCCCTTGCCTCTCTTCCTTACCGCGCTTGTCCTCCTATCACCGCGATTCTCTTCGCGCTGGTATCTTCCTCCTGGTTCTTCTCCTCGCTTAGGATAGCGTGTCGTCTTCTTTCTTCCAGCATCTCGCTTCCGCTGGGTCGTCCTCAAGTTTTTCTCTCGACACCCCGTTTCGCTCGGCGATTCAACCGGCGAATCGGCCCCATCGAATTAAGGACTCACTTTTTGGTGGTCGGCAGGTTACCAAAATATTTTTTCTGTTTTTTTTTCGCTTCCATGCACCGTAACGAGGATGAGTTTCTGTGGCGATGTTCGGCATCGATTGACGAATCCTCGACGAAATTGAAAAATTGATTTCGATATCCATCTGCAACAGATATTGGAGATTTAATCAATTTTTAACTAGAAATATGATATTTATATATATGATTGAGATGTGTATAGATAAATACAAAAATAGATCTCATCCTCTATAATGGTTGTATTTATTTATTGATTAATAAAACGAATCATATATAAGTTATAAGACAGCTGTATACAAGTTTTATAGTTATTTTTGCCAGTGTTTTTTTATCTTTAATTTCGAGTTTATTAATTTTGGAGATGCAAGTGTATCGATACAACGTCCGAAATGATAATGCGCGCGTAGTGATCAAGGTAAGATCGAAGAATGCTGTGAATGCGCGTTCTTTTAAATCCATTTTCCTCCGCGTTTAAATTTGAATCGCGGCGAATCTGATCGTTTATTGTTTAAATTTGTAGACCCGTTCTTAATTTGAATTTAAGATTATTCGCTGGCGCGTTGCAAGACGATTTGACTTGGTGATGGTCGCCAGTTCGCCTTCCTACACTAAACCTCTGTTCTTCTTCTTTCTCCTTATCCAAATCGCTCTCTGTTCCATGCTTGTCTTTCTTTATTTCTCTCTTTCTTCCTCTTCATCATCGCATTCGACTCCATTTTATACTTACTGTATGCACGAACTTACACTCGCGTTCGAGTATAAGCTAAATCGCGTACGCGTCTGCTCTGCCAGCGCATTTATTTCAACTACTATTATCTTCACTTGTGCTACTTATTTATTTACATTACTAAACATATTTTTTTCTTCGTACAAACATTTTCGAATATGCGAAATCTTTATATAATAATTTAGTGATTTTTAAATATGATAATTACAAAATATGTGTCATTTCTTGATGATTTTAAATTCATTATTGCAGATGTACATATCATATGTGTTATGATTATAAAATGTTACGAGTATAAAATATTATGAGTATAATATATTATGAGTATGAAATAATAATTAAATATTTTATATACTATGTTAAAACAGATTCTTATAAAATATATGAATAAATTATCAAGAAATAATTGATATCTTAAATTTAATAATATGAGATTTTATAAAGTAATCGGTTTTTATCCAACAAAATATATCTCGTTCACAAGAAAGTATGTCGAGTATATATTTAAAAAAGTTTAAAAAAAGAAACAGAAGAAATGTAAAATTGCCAAAGGGACGTTACAAAGTTAGAATTGTATCATAGAATTTGCGACCATCACTTACAGTATACGAAATTTCTCCGGGGACTGTACTCATCTACTTGGCATACCAAATGGGAATTCACTATGGCGAGTCTCAAGATATCTCGGTGACTGACATTAGTCAATCAAACCGAAGAGAAAAAATGCTCACCTTGGCGAATGCTCCTCGGTGAATTCCTACCAGTGGTGCTCCAACTATAGTACTCTCGTAACGAGTGATGTCTGGATCCTGTTTTATGAGTTCAACGATAAAGGCGGCATTCTCGTTGCTAACATTTTATTAAAATGTTTACTTGTCGATTAAAATTACACGATATTATATAGCTTTTTTTAATCTTTCAACAAAAAAAGTTATGTAAAGTAATGCGTGCGAAATAACTCTCTGAAATTTTCAAGCTTTAAACTTTTATATTTTGCATATAAACATGAAAAACATGATTCCATAAAAATGCTTCATATTCTCTTAAAGAAAAATTCTTTATAGAACAAAGAACACAGAATGAAGTAAATACTTTGGAATCACAAATAAAACAATACATAATTGACTGAACAATATATAATTGGCTCATTTTTGATATTCGCTATGTATATATTAAGCTAATAGTATAATGACAGATTGATGAAGCGTGGGTGAGCGATTGGATGAATGCTGGTAGCACAGATAGCAGGTGACTCGATTCATTTTTTTTTTTACTGATCGAAATAAATTAAAATCCAAGGGCGTGCGCAGCTGTTCCTTGTATCCATGAGCGGATTAGTTAGGATTACATAAATAGGATCGGCTGATGCTGCGAGTATCATTATCATCGTGAAACTTATATTTCAAAAAATCAGAAAAAATTGAAATAAATAACCAAATAGGCGGTTTGTTTAAATATATGTTTATATTCTACTGAAACTCTTACAATTTTTAAAGAGAAACTCTAGTAGTTGTCAAATATGGTAAATGAATAACACATATTTTCTTTTATATATTTACTTATTCTGCAACTTTTATATAAAGTCGCCAAAAATTTTCTTATATTTCTTTTATGTAATTGCTTAATCTGTTAATTATCTATATTTCAACATTTTTTAAGAAAAAATTGTCTTGTATTTGATATAGCAAGATGCAAGGATCGAGAGTAAAAGTTCTGTTTAATTATGCAAAATCGCAAAGTATCGCTAGTATATTAAGCAAAATTCTTGCCATATTATTTGTGAAAAAGATAAAGGCAATCGAGGACCGGTATCGTTAGCCCTAATTTTCGTTTCATCCTCTGCTTCTCTCGCTCTTCAGGCAAGCCTACGAAATTAAGCGAATTTATATTCCGAATTATTCATAATTGGGACCGCCACTTTGTGCGAGTTCCGCGGCCACAGGCTCGACGAGATGGATCAAACGGCTCTTTTGTCAGCTAATTCGATTGCAACGAAATTTGAATTTGAAATCCGACGCGCATTCACAGTGCCGATTGGACGGAACAATTTTTCGGCAGATCAATCGTCCGACTGGCATTTTCAAAATGTGCGAGTTTGGTAGTAAAATTCGCGCGGAAAATATTATCTCGCGCTTCATCAATGTAAAAATAAAATATTTCGTAGTGGATCGTATCGCGATCGTATCCAGTGTTACATAACGTAAATTCGAAAATCAAATGATAGTTATCGGTTTAACCCCGCTTAAAGTAGCTGAAATTGGAGACTTTAAAGTTCTACGTATGGCCATTGTTGTACACAGATATATTTTAATTTTAATTTTAAATTATAATACAATGTCAACAAGAAAGAGTAGTCACCTTAATAAATTAATACCTTATAATCTTAATAAATTAATACGCGTTGGAAATAATTTTCTCGTTACTCGCTTTACAAGACATAAAAAGATGAGAATGTGAAGAATAAGGAATTTCGCGTTAAGCGATCATACTTCCTTTCCCTTTCTATTAAGTTTCGTCACTTTTTAACGTCATTGCTCCTCTATTTCGCTGAAATAGCTCTAGCGCGGAGACAGAGCCTAGTTATTCACCTGTATAAATATGCAGAAGTAACTTGCGTCGGACGTGAAATACTGTGTAATAAAAAGTACCGTAAGTATCTCCGGCAAGAGACATCGTTGTAGGGTCGGGAGGAAGGGAGTCGAGATGGCGAGGAGGCAGAGGTAGTTGGACGACGCGAGGGTGCGCTCGCTTTTAAAAATGAACTCGGTAACTTTATAACTTTTTAGAGGATTACGTCATTAGCTGGGCGGTGGTCTCCCTCCGGGGTTTTAATAAATTAAACAAAATTACCTTCCCGTTCCGCGCTCCGTTAAATTAAGCCGCGAAGAAACAAGCCCTGGCTCGTTTGCTTTTCCGCTCGCCGGGCTCGCTTTACGCAAACCGTAGAAATCTCACGCTTAAATCACGACGATACTTTCATTGAAGTCTTATATCATATCTTTCGAAGACGTTATATCTGACGTTATATATTTGCAACAGCTCGATGAAAAATTGATCAGCTAGCAGAAATGAAGCGGACGGTATAATTTGGTAAATTTAGCTTTAATTCCGTATAAATCAAAGCCCCTCCATATGTGTATTCGAATAAAAATGATATAAGACAAATAAGTTAAAACGCCATTGCCTTGGCATTCTTCCATTCGCTCAGTAAAGCGAAAATTGAAATATAAATTTTAAATCGAAACTATAAATCAACAACAACAAACGAAGCCGTGAAATTGACAGCGTGCGATTCTATGAAAATAAAAATACGGCGCGTCGTTGTCGGGACGATCCACTCTGTAAACTTCGGTTTTGCTCGCGAAAATCCGTTTTCACTGAACGTCCCTGAGGAGTTGTCTGGCTTTCGGCTTAGATCAGAAATTAATCTCGCTCGGAGAGTTTCGCGATACACGTATATTTACAGGAATACGGAGACAAGCGAACGGAGAAGAGAGGGAGATCGAGGGTGTTCGAAATATGAAATATGAAGGCCTCGACGACGGCCAGGGCAAGTTTGTTCGGTTCCTTTCGTTTTGTAGCGGGCGATAGAAAGGGCGAACGTCAACAGGGTCGTTCGTCAACGACCCTGTAGAACCCTGGCGACTTGACAAGGGAGAAACGGATTATGCCGTTATTAGAAAAAAAAACAAAATGATTGTGGATAAGATGTGACAGTTTATCAAATGAATTTACGTTGTTTAGAATTCGAGATGCCTTTCTTATTATATTTAGTCCCGATATTTTCAAAAACTATATAAATGCAATTTCTTCTCATTTTTATTTTTATTATTATATTTTTATAATTTTTATACTATTACTATTTTTCATTTTTATATTATTATCATTATTTCTATTGACATATAATTTTACTTATATAGTGTTTTGTAATTATTTGCTAATAATTATTTTGTTAGATTTATTTTAAAATCGAAATACGAATCTAAAAAATATAATTTTTTATTATTAATTTATAATTTTGTCTATTTTCAACTTTATCTGAAATTAAATTTAATTGTATAATTGATATGGCCAATTACAAATTAATCGACATGTATCATTACTGTTGTTAATAAAATCACAGCACGGATGAAGACGAATGCGATGATCAGGTTGATCGATCGTCGCGCGTAATAAAATTCATTTAATTTATCACGCGTCGCTTTACTTCTTCGGAATTGGGAGCATCATGGGGGACAGTCGCGCCGCAGAAGCGCCTCGCCAATATGCTCGCAGAATTGGATTTAATTAAGGATAAAATTAAAGCCGAGTCGAGTAATTGCGTGATTAGCCGTTGCGCTCGGCAATCCAATCTACGATTTCGCCGAGTGGCCAATCGAGCCCTCTCGAAGGCGCATTCGGGCAATTTGCATCGAATCTACATTCCGATTTACTCGCGACAAAGGAGATGGCACAGTCGAGACGCTGACGAATGACTGTGGTAAATTTTCAACAAACTATTTCTCGTGAAATTTAATCACTTATCTAGAAAGCATTAATGAGCTATTTGAAAAAAATTAATGCACGCTGTGACAGATGATTAAAACCAGAAAAATAAAAATCGTTTTGTAGTTTAAATTAGCAGGAAAACAAAAAGGACTACAAGAAATGATTAATGTATATTAATATAATTATTTATATATACAATATCATTTTATTATAATCATCACTCATATTTTTACTATTAATCAAATTCATCATCGAATTCTATTCGTAAAGGAAACTAATGTCATTTATATTTATAAATTTAATTATAGTAATTGTAGTAATTAGCTTAACGCAGAAAATTGAGTTATTATAACTGAGTAATAAGCTCGCTATATCAAGGAGCGATATGGGTAATCGGCGTCGCGTAATGAGACGCGGCCATTCGTTGATCCTGCTAAATCTCCTGGTGAAAAGTTTTCTCTCTCTCTCGCAATCATTCTCTTTAATTGGTTTTATAATTATTCCGCGCGTTCCGCCCATAAACTATGCGAAACGTCTCCACCGTCCACTCGCCTCTGGTAGAGACGTCGAGCGGACGGGAGCCAACCAACCCCCATTGCGCAACATCTCCAATCGGGCTCTGTTCTCCATTCTCCGCTCTTCTAATTAACATTCCCTCCTGCTCCCCGAGAGAGAACGAGAGAGAGACAAAACACGGCGTTCCGAAAGCAGCGTGATATCATTTGTTGGTGGGCGTCTTAATTAATCCCATGATATCCGCCTTTAGTGGCACGAAAGGGGCAGGGCGTGGCTGCTTGTCGGCAGAAACAACTGAGCGAATGTGCAGTGCTGCCCCACCGAACCCCAACCCGATCCACCACCGCCGCCACCGCCGCCACCGCCGCCGCCGCCGCCGCCACCGCCGCCGTTTGTCTGTCCTTCTTCGCCCCCGACCGACCAGCAACCCCCTTCTCCGGTCAGACCCCCAGTCGCGTCCACTCCGTACCACCAACGTGGATGTCACGTGATCGGCCAGCAGCCAATCGACGCCCGCTAATGAGCGGCCGTGCGCCGTGCCAGAGTTTAATTAATCGCCTGGCGTCGCTGCATCGACGGCGACCGGTGCAGCTGCGCGGACCGCATCCGGGACAGACGACAGGTTCGGAGTAGCGATGCGTTTTCCGAAACGCATCAGTCATTTCGAGATTATTCTAAATTGTATATTTAAAATCACAGCTGCTTCGAGGCACGACCTAATTCATTTTATTCGTAGAGCTGTCTTTTAGAAAAATAGATATTTTATTATATAAGATTAGACATAAGGTTCATTCAGTCTCAATTTCTTTAATGATCGCATTCTCTCGCATGAATAGATTTTTATAATTCATCATCATCATCATTGGCGGGACAGCCCTTTGTGGGCCAGTGCCTGCTCAGATTTTTATAATTATTAGTATGTATTTGATGAGAAAAGTATTTTAATTCCTTAAAATAATGGAATCACTAGAGATGATCGCTAATGATTAATGCAGTGATTAATCCAGAATTGATACCTTTTTCGATTAATAAAAATGTATGTACACACGTAAAAACTCGCCTTGATAAAATGAATAATCGAAGGATGTGGATGAATAAATTTTAAGCAAGAAGAAAAGACATTTCCAAAACATGTCTCCAGAAGACAATAAACATCACGTTGGACAACGCGATCCCTCTAGAATGCAGTCTCGTCTCAAGATGCCAATGATCAGAATATTCGCGTAGGTGTCATCGATGAGAATGACGATCGCATCCATTATGATATATCGCGGCAGCGCGGACAAATCGCGTTCGTTTCGGAAAATACATCCCGGGAAATTCAGACGGGCACCGATATACGATCGGTCGCGTAACCATGTTTTGATGAATCACATTGTGTATGTATAATGCGCCCGCGCAACGTGACGCCCGGGACGTCGCGCGTATATCGGGGCGCCTCGTGATTCTGGCGAAAGAATTCTATCCGCGGCGAGAAATTCCAATTCGCCGGATAAAGAGGAACGGCTATAGGTACCTCGCGTCTCTCTACGAGAGAGTACACACGTATCTACATCCCTCCATTCTCCGTTGAAACGCGAGCGAACGAACAAGCGCGCGCGCGCGTATTTCGCCAGACGTATTTCTAAGTGCACGCGGGTGTGCGTCTCTCAGGACGAGATATAAAGACGCACAGGACCGGTAAGAGCTACTTTCTTACACTGGGCCAACTGAAAATTGATCCACCGTACGTCTGGGACCTCCATGTTGACGCTGTTGAAGGTAACTGGGTTATCATCCGCGACGAACCATCATGTTTTCGATCATCATGTTTTCAAATACGTCAATGAAGAGCAAATTTATAATTAGAATGAATTAATAATGTGATAGAACACTTAATAAATAATGATTGAACGGGAAATAATTAACAATCTTGATAAGCATTTTATATCTTTCATATGACTAATCGATTAATTTGTATGTGCGATTAAATTTTTAAAATAGGATAGTAATTATTTGACCCTTTATATATTGTTTCCATGAAAAGCATTGAACAAAAAAATAAATACAATAGCTTAGTAACAATAAAAAAACTTGATACAAAATGTGGATTACAGTAAATATAATATATCATAGTGCAAATTCATATTTACAATTTTATAATCTATTAATTTGATTAAAAACGCGACGAGAACTCAAAATCTCACGTAAAAAAATTTAAAAATTAATATAACATCGATTGTGTAGTCAAAATAATAAACTCATTTAAAGTTTAATGAGTTAAACGAAGTTATTTATGATTATTACGAAAGTATCGTTGATTAGCCGCGTTTATATAGCATCGCGATACAATTTGATCGAGATGCTTAGAGTCAGTGTACTCTAGGAGGGATTGTTATCCGCGTGAAATCTCGTCGTCCCAGGAATATTTCGCTTTCGGTCGCTATCACCGGCCCTGTAACGCTCACACGCGCGACCACCAACACCGGCGCATTACTACACAGCGACGGTATGCATCGAGTGTCCTTCTATTTCCTTAAAATTCCGATGGATCGTATGTCCCTGCCCCCAGGCGTCCTACGTACACACACGCACACATGGGCGACGCGTGTATGCACACGCCGAGTCGAAAGCGCGCTCGTAGCACACATAACACCGGAGAAGAAGAGAAGGCTCACGCGAGAGGAAGAAGAGGAGGATGAGAAGAAAGAGGAGGAGGTAGTGGAGAACAGCCTGGAAGACGGTGGCGAAGCAAGAGAAGATGAGGGGCGGTAGAGCGGGAGAGTCGACGGAGGTGGAGGAGAAGACGAAGAAGTAGTAGAGGGTTGCGAGAAGACCGAGGGTGGCGGAGGACGATGCCGCCGCCGGCGGTGGTAATGGTGATGGCGAATGGCGATGGTGGTGGCAGGACGCTTTGGACGTGTCGTTGTCTGCGTACGTGTACGTGCAGGGGTACGCGCATACACGCGCGCGCGCGCGCGAGTATAGGGATTCCAGTTTAAAAATACAAATGGAGTATCGAGCTTTCGAGGAACGTTCCCCGCGAGGGGGTCCGGGGACGCGCGGCGAGGTGGTGGGTTTTGGAGGGAAGGCGGAGGACGGGGAGGTGGAGGGTTAGCGGCGGACGAGGAGGATAGCGCCGGCACAGGGGATGAGGGAGATATTTCAAAAATCGAATATTGATCAGAGCTGCCAATCCTACCCTCTGTAATCCGTACGTGTGCGCTGGTTGGCTCTTACGTATCCCTTAGGTGCAGTGTCTGCGTTCGCTCGTCCTCGAGCCTTCGGCCTCGTACATCTCTGTCGTTCTTATGCACCCGTGCGTCGAAGAAAGAACCTGCTGCTCTTCGCTCAATCAAATGCTAGAGGATATTTTCTCATATGTAATTACGAGATAATTAGATATCTGTGACAGAGTTATTCGATTACGAATATTATTTAGGAAATTATAGTAATGAATTATATATATATACGGAGGCACTACATTCCCTCTTTTTCTTACGTTTCATTCTGTAACATGTTAGAAAAGTACAAGTACATTCGTATACGATAGTTGTAACAGTCTTTATATTTTTATGTTTCATGGCTTAAATTAAAAAATTAACATAATTTATTTGCCAAAAATACATTATCAATTATTATTTTCATTTAATTGTACGTTTTATCAAGGCAGCTCAACTATCAAGTAATTATTATTTTTAATTTTGAATATTTATCGTAATATCTAGTAAAAAATGATTTAATTTTTATGCATTTGCAAAACAATATTTTCTTTATCATAACACGTGTTTGCTAAATCAAGTCATTACTGAATCGAATACGATGCATTATTGAATATTTCTTCTTATTCACAATCTCAGTTGTATCAATTTAATATTTCTTTACGAAGAGACATTATTAAAATATATACAGATACCGTTAAAAATTGCGCGCATACACTCATTCTCACGTTCCATTTTTTTTCACGGCCGCTATTTCCCTTTTACGCAAGAACGAATGCAAACGCGTGGAAAGCGAGAAAAGGGAGAATGGTTAAAATAAGAAAGGAGGGATGGCTCTCAGATTACTCACCCTTATATATGGGTGCCGCGGGCGAGTTGGATGGGACAGGGGAGGACGGAGTGACGGGGAGGGTGGATGAAATCTTTTAATGGCAGCCATCCAACCGTCTCTCCTGCCTCCTTCGCTCTTGCGACCTTCCTTTGCTATCCACGTATTAGCTATTCTTATGTCCATCGACACAAGCACCGCTCCCATGTAGGACATCCCTTCAGTAATCGCATTTTAAATTACTCACGTAGGTACACGGATATACATACGTAGGTGTATAGGTGTATACTCAGATGGGATGGAAACGACCGCTGAAAGATCGAATGTCAGTACTGGCGCGGATCGATAGATAGGAATGGGCAGTGTTGGGAGAATAATGATCCTTCGTGTGCTGTGAAAATGAAAATGAGAGGTAAAAATAAACGAAACGACTTTTTTGTACATACCTTCATCGTCTTTCGGTATCTTTGCGATAAGACTTTATGTATTTCCCCAATTTTTCGTAAGACTAAGATTTATATGTTCAACTGATAAATGTCTACGTAAATATTTGAAACAAGAAATTATCAGATTTTCTAAATCATGATATTAGCAATAAAATCAGAAATGCGTACAATGCCTTGATGTTGCAATTTCCTCTTTCTCGAGTAAAACTGAGGAAGAAGAAATTTTCAAAATTTCTCATTTTTTGTATTATGATTAACTAAAATACTTTTGTGTGATTCAAGTAAACAAATTTATTTACATAGCTAAAGTTACATTCTTGAATAATATTTTAGCTCTTTATGTTCTCCATCACTTTTTATTGTCAAGCATTAAAATTGAAATGTCTCGAATATATTGAATAATTCAATTAATTTAATTAGAGAGTAACAGAATCTCTTATTATTATATACAATAATATTAAACAAAAGATTATTAAAACAATTGAATTCATAAGAAAAAGAACAAATCAGCATGCATTATTTATTGAATATTTTACAAAGAAATATCTTTTTGGCATTTGAAACATCCTAAATAGCTGCAAGTATTGTATTTTTACTCTGAAACATTTCTAATTATCCCCTAAAATTCACGAATATCTCGAATGACGTACAGAGAAATAGATTCATGTAAAAAGAAGAAAATGAAAATAATACATAAGATTCACCTCGCGGTAACAATTTATTCTCAAAGTGTTGCAAAAACCAAATTGACGGAATCGTTTAAGGACGCAAGAAAGCTCGCCATTCCGGCTTCGCGCTTAACCGAAGCATTTCCCGTTTTCTATCTTCGCCTTATTTCTCTTTCGCGCCCCGTGTGCCACCCTTCCTCCCTCTCTTCATCGCTTCTTTCCTCGCACGGAGACAAAACACTGTCGTCTCGTGTGACGATGCAAAGAAAACACTAACAAAACACCCCCTGGATCTTCCGAGCCCCGTCTAACAAACGAGCCATGACACCCCCCCGCCCCCTCACCATTCCCCTTACCTTACCCGCCGCATAATGGTGTTGGTAGCGCCACGTATGACGTCACACGCGCCCAGAGGTACACGTACATGGAGATAGAGCCCGAAGGAAAAGCCGCGGCCCTGGAGGAGAAGTAAATCCATATTTTACACCACCACCACCACTACTACCATCGCCACCACCATCGTCGTCGTTCTCATCTCGACCCCACCACCATCAGCAGACACCGTTAGGACGGCTTCGCTTGTTTCGCCGCTTTTTCCTCTTGCCCTGTCCCTTCGCGACGCCTCCACCGCCCACAGCTTACATACATCCCCTTAAAGATCACGCATCGGCTGGCGAAGGGTGAATCCGACAGCGCGAAGGGGGTGCCTTCGACCGGACGGACACTCGTCACCGGATCGCTTTTCTTCTTCTCTCTCGCTATCGCGAGCCAATAATAATGGACGCTACGCGTGACAGTGAGCGAGGGGACGCGTAATTTATGGAATTTCATATACGAGGATTTACCCTGGAAATTTTGTAAACGCGGCCGGGAGTTTTCTGTCGGCAACATCGCCAAGGTTTGCAAATAATTGGCAACGGGGCGTTTTAGAGACAAACAATGACACGTATTGTATTAGAACACGTATATGTATTAGAATTTCGTGTGTACAACGTTTCTCGTGTTAATCCAGATTATTTTTTCTTTTACAATTTTAATATTTATGTGACTTGAAAAACAACTACTACAAATAACAATTAACATATTTTTATAACGTTTGCGAATAAACTGTTAGTAGTCAAGTAACAATTGAAAAATATTTTATTTTAATGACAGCTAATTTCGATATAAAAATAATACAAATTACATACAATTAAAATAGACAATGAAAGCCATTTCTTCAAAATGTTAACGATACCGTGGAGATGACATCGTTTCTTAATCCTTTACACCAACATACCTATTACAGCTGTCGACAGTTAGTTCACTTTAATCCGCAGTTAAAACAGAACTGGACATTGACCGATCGCTGTCGGACAGGTCGGACATCTGGTTAGCTGGAGCTCGCGATTCGTTCGGAGCTAGATTAATTACTTGGTCGTTGTATCTCTTGACCACTTGCGATAAATCGCAAGCTAAGCTTTTCCCGACTCGCTGACGAAGCAAACCATAGCGAACAATGTGGATCCAACAATTTAAGATTTGTGTTGCACAGATTGTGTCCAAAATTGCGAAATGGGATGATTTTTATATAACAATTAATAGAAAATATAGAAGATGCATAATTTTTTGATAGGAGATTTTGTTTTTAAGAAAATTGACTCAGAAAATTAGAAAATTTATAACATATTTTTGCTTTTTAAGTTTGAATGCTCTTTAATGATATTTTATGTTATTGAATTTGTCTTAATAGCACCTATAAATATGCTAATTAAAAAGTATGTAACATTCTTCCCACTTGATAAAAAAGTTTAAAATAATTTTAATTATATAGAAGAAAGAGAGAAAAGAAGAAGCAGAAGAAAAACTTAAAAAGTACAATAACTTTTATTTGTTTATAAATTGTATTTTTTTAAATATATATTTTAATAGTTCCTGTAAGTGAAATAAATTTAATGATAATTATTATATAATTACTATAGAAGCGATTGAATTTAAAAAGACAAATTTCTGTTATTAATTTCTTAATTTTGAAAGCCAGTTTTTCCGAAAACAAGAAATCTAGTACCTGAAACAATCTTATTCTATATCTCCGACTTATTTTTTCATAAAGAATGAAATACGCCGTACAATAAAATTCTTACATATTTTAACGTCATATTTATAACTGTATCTTTGATATGCCGCTTTTGAAATAGTTTTGGTAGGATGCCAGCAACACCGACTCCACTCCAGCCCAAAGGAAATAACGGCGATACATTTTGGAGTTTGCAGTTCGTTAAAACCGTAAAATTGACACGGGGTCGGCGCAATCGGTCGCGCCGGCAAAGATCAATAATTCGATCTCGATATAAATTCGGTGGAGACAGGGGGATCGTTTCTCATCCGCTGGGGTCGCAAACATACTTCGTGGATGGGGTTGAAACCGATCGCCCTTTTTTTTTTCATCGATCACCCCCTCTCCACCCCGATGCATCGCTTGCTACTCGCGTCTCCGGAATCTAATTTCATCGGTACGCCGGCACGTTGAAAGTATTATACCGAGGAAATGTGACGTAACGTCGATATTTCGCGTTTAGTCGTTTCTCGCTTCTGAAGAAAAATCGATAACTTGCGCGATTTTTAAGTACTTTTTAAAAAATTGACACAAATTATGATTGCCTTTAATACATTATTTCGAATAAACGAGAGAAGAAAGAATACGCGAGAGAATAAAAAAATATAAATATGATCCTTCACAGGAAAATATTTTATCTGAAGAAAACACTAAATAATTATTTACGATCTATAAATAAAAGATAAAAGAATTAATAAGCTTTATAAATTTTAGAGATAGAGAGATTACTGTTCTTTACATTTATTTAAGAATTACGATTACAAACTTAAAGTATTACATATGATACTCATGTTCTCCACTTCCGTTCGCATCATTTCTCGTGCCGATTACCAAGCGGGATCTCGTTGATTCAGCGATTCCGACAAACCGGTCGCAGTTTGGTACTAAAACCGATACTTTTTTCCACACACGTCCACGGTTCGTGGCGTTTCGAAAGTTTTCATCGAGCTGTCGCGCGGCATCGCGAGGAGAATACCGGGAAAAATCGGAGGTGGAAACAACGATCCGCCGGTTCTTCTGTGCGGGACACAATGGCACAGCTCGATAAAAATTGGCACGGCTTTATTATGCAACCCGGGTGTTAAGGCTAGGGTCGTCTGATGAGTCGACTCCGAGTTCCTCCTCTGGGAAATACTCATCGTCGCCAACCCCGTCGCACAACCCCATGGCGGACATCTCTCGCACGAAATAGCTTGCCGTTTTTTTTCGCGCTTACTTTCCTCCTCCCTGGAACGAATGATACTTATTATTCCTCGAGCATTCGTGCGTGAAATGATCGATATGGATCTTTAAGTTTAGATTATATAAAAAAATGACATTTTGATACAAATTGAATTTTTACGAGCTCTATCAGCTCTATGAGTTTTGATCATAGTATATATTTGCTATTAAATTTTATATAACTAGTTATGATAGATTAATTCTTTTTCTTCCTACAAAAATTAGTTGATGAAAAGATTATGAAAGCATGTAATTAGTAGAAGCAGGGATTATATAAATATCAATCGTTAAACATTAATTCTATATTTTTATATATTTGTATGTAACTTTAATTTTATATTATTATATTAGTCGTTGCAAAATAAGAGAAAATTCATCCTTTCCAAGAGTTAGTGAGATGATGGTAGAAAAAAAGGAGAAAGATTTTAGAGAGAGAAGAAGAGACAGGAAAAGTTTATGGAAGCAAAACATGAGCGAGACGTGCATCGCCTACGTTATTTCTAAGTGTAATTCTGTTAACTTCTTACTAGATTGTGACGTCCTATTTTATGCAATTTTCGCTGCATAAAGAATATATAAATTGTGTAATGTTTCTTTATCTTTAATATCCACAATTTATTGTTATATAATTACTTTTTAATTTATTTTTTGCAAGCTAATAAAAATCGCACGCCATAAATGTTCATAGTTCGAAAGATGCGTGATATTTTGCGCGAATTAAATGCAATAATGGAAGGGCGAAGATCCCGTTTTTTTTCCGGAAAGTGTCGTCGCGCCGAAGCACGTAGGGGACCATGGTCATCTATAAAATCCGAAGGGTACGAACGACAGCCACCCCTTTTCCCGTTTCCTGCACCGCCGTTGCTCCCGAATAAACTCCCGGCACGGAGCTAATCATATTTTCTAATCCAAAGCTAGA
Source organism: Camponotus vicinus (assembly GCF_025532165.1). Classification (NCBI taxonomy): domain Eukaryota; kingdom Metazoa; phylum Arthropoda; class Insecta; order Hymenoptera; family Formicidae; genus Camponotus; species Camponotus vicinus. Next base: position 8,495,149 of record NW_028141956.1, read on the forward strand.
GGAAAAGGAGGAGGACCGAGCCAAGGGAAAAAGCTCGCGTTGCCGGCTATCATATAATTTTTCCGACAAGAAGCACTTACGCCTCTTCGTCCCCTGCTATAACCTATCCACCCTCTCACGGAAACATGTTTCGCGTCGGGCAAAGGAGGCGAAGGGCACGGAAGTGGATTTATATCGAGTTCCGTGGAAAATTTCGTAAGTTTTGCACAGAGAATTAAAATGACTCTTGGATGATGGAAATAAAATGACATTCATGATCAAATCACAAAATTAGCATCATACGATCGACGATAAATTTCGTATTTTAATAACTTTGATTTAGTAGACTTTTTTAATTAATAAATAAAATCAAATTTATATTTAAATATGATTAAGATATTTCATGAAATTATTATAATATAATTTCGTAAAATTATTACAATAACGCACGTATTTGAGGAGCAATAATGATGCAAAGAAAAATGAGCTATAAAGAAAAGTTATATATTCTTTCCATTAAAATGTTGGTGATGGAATTAAAATTACATAATTGAAGATTAATAAAACAGTATTAATAGAGATTTTATTTTAAGTGTTATAAAGAGTATATATAAAATTGCTGATGAAAACAATGTAAATAAAATAATAAACAACACAAGTAACAAAAAATCAAAGGATCTTATTGATACACATATTGATATTAATATGATTGAGACATATGTTTAAATGAAGTAATAATAAAATCTATAATTTTATTTAGGTTTTATTGCGTTTTATAAAATAAATTTTTATAAAATTACGAATTGTATAAGGCGAATAGTATATGAGTGCCGCCATCTGTGATCAAGAACGTCGCGCACATGCTTCAATCCTCGTTCAATCTATATAACGAGATACGGGATTTTCTCTTATGGATACCTTATATATCTTATCTGTCTTTGATTGATTTAAAACAATTATTTTTTATTTTATTATATATATAATTATAATTATATTTATGCATATATAATAAATATGAAATCTAAAGATAAATATATAGTAGAGCAAAAAAGAAGAATCATTTTTAAAGAAAACCTTACGATTCGGATAATCGAGTGTTGAAAGTATTTCGAAGAGATATAAATTTGATATTGATTTTATTTTCCCTGTTGCTTGAATATATTATGGAATTATTCTTACATTTTTAACGTAGAGAAAATAGGTATTATATTTAAACTTTAATTACCTCAATCAATATTTCATAGACATATATGGAGACCAAATATGGACCACCAACTATGTGGCGAAAATACGGGCGAATGTTTATAAAAGATTTCGTTAAAGGGAATCGTACGTTATCTTCCCTCAGGATCGCGTCTCGGCGAAAAAGTTGGAGAGCCTCCCGTTGGAGACTCTCGCGATAAAGATTATATCGAGCAAAGAAAGCGCTGTGGAGTCTTCGAAAAATCGGTACCGGCGTTCCAACGAGGAAAGTTACACCGTGGCTCGAAGCTTGTAACGAGTGAACTCTGCGCGGCACGATGGGGCGAGAGTAAAGCGAAACATGTCGGGTAGAGAGGGGTGAGAGGGCGATAGAAATTAAGTCGCTTCCCCAGCCCCAACGCTCTTCGAAACGACACCTCTTCTTTCACCGTCTTCCTCTCGCTGCTCGTAGGATTCCGGAATAAGCTCGGCCACCTCTTCCCCATACCGTTTCCTCCGCAACCTCTTCTTCTCCCCCTTTATCATCCCTCCTCTCTCTACCGTGACTCGGAGCACCTTTTCGCGCGACGGCGCGTGTATGCTTGTGTACGTGTGCACACGCGCATACGTGGGACCCCCCAGAAGGGTGGAAGACCTGCGCGTGAGGGGTAGGTGGTACCAAAATGGCCGAAGCCGCACCCACGAAAAGCAAAAGTGGGGGCGAATAAGGGGAATAAGAGAGTGGCTGGAGGGGAGGAGGTATTACACTGAACGTGGCACATGTGTGTGACGGATATACATGAGTGTGCGATACATACGCCTGACGTTCTCTGTAACTTATCAGAGGGATGGCGAAATACACGGTCCTGGGCATACCTATGCGCTATTCGAAAGGTGTGGCTCGGTCCTTGGAGCAATTAAACTTGATAATTAGTGCAATTAATTAATTATCATAATTAAAATCGTTAAAAATAAGTAGACAAAGTTTCTTTTCTATTTATTTAGGAAATATTTTAAATATATTATATAATTATGTAATTTCCCGCGAAGAATTAGTGTATTCTTCATATGTTTGCTGTAAAGAACTTTCTAATTAGATTACTATCTAATTAATTACAATATTTTAAAACATCTTGCAATTGGCGTGATAATCAGTATTGTTTTTTTGCATTACAAATATAAATATAAATAGTATCGAAAAAAATCATTAAAACGTAAAGATGTATAAATAATTTTGCAATGCAATAATTGATTAAGTAATTGTAACTTCCTCATTTTTTACAAAAGAATATTTTAATAATTATGTATCACATTAAGTCAAATTTGGCTTAAATTATTTAAGAGATTACAATATAAATGTACTCTTTAAGCCATCTTTGCAAGTTAAATATCTGTGTCCTTAGATTTTTTATAAAATATATCTGCAGAGAAAATCGAATCTGTGTAATCATCAATTATTAAAATACTTTTCTCTTTAATATAATAATTCTTTATAAAATATTTTATCAAAAAAGCTCATTAGGAAAGCTCATTGTTAATTCTTTAACTAATAAACTTGCAATAGTTTAAACAGCCAAATGTTTTATCCACTCCGAATCAAGCGGAATTTATAGAATTGATGATGTTAGTACAATGTTTGAGCAGCTAGAATACATATAGTTAACAAAGGCAACTATTCGAACTATTCGGGCAACAATCGTCGCTTCAGCAATTGCACGAGGAGCCATATCAGTAGAAAAACATGCAGATTCGATCGATCGGCGAGGTCGAAATTCCAACATGTTCTTGGGGGCTTCCTGCGGGAGACAGAGTGTCCTTTTTTGTCGCCCTAAATGTCCACCCTCCTGCCAGCAAAAAAGAGGACACGGAAAACACGCACCGATCTCGATGCGTGTGGGGATACTCGCGCGTTACTATGTACATATATGTATGGGTATATGCGTGTGTATGTGTACGAGCGCGTGTTATTTTTTCCGAGGCATTAAGCTTGCTTTCCTGAGGGTAGGGATGCTTGCTCGCCGATAGGGATGAGGTATAGTTTAGTTTAGGGATTCTACGCGAAATATAGTCAAGAATACTGTTGCTCTAATGTGTCCTGCCAGTTCGTTCAACAATAGTATCGAAAAATTCTCTATAGATGATGCAATGCAATTATAAAGAAAAAAATCTGTCTCTTTAAACGTATAGCATCGCGAATTAAAACCTAACAATGTATTCGGTAAAAGCTGTTTTTTTGATATAATTATTTTATCTGAAGTCTTTTCATTCGTAATAACAATATTAATTAATATATTTAATATCATACAAACTTTCGATATTGAATTTTTAAATACATCACATACTTTTTAATACATCACTTGTTAAATTTCTTATCCTTTTTTTCTTTTAATTGTCAAGCATTTGTAATCGTTTCAGTAATTTCCGTTGAGACATTAATCAACGGCATTTGCGGCATCGTCGATACATTCCGTTATGTTAAAGTCGCTTTTACAATTCACACAAGAGTGGCGATCTAAATCTCAAAAATGACTATAATTCTAAAGACAGCTACATAACGACTATAAATCTTCCGGTCGTGTCGTTTCGTATCGGTGACTCCGCTATCATTACATTCTCCGAAGGCGCGCCCGCAATAATGCAACAGAGTCGTCCCGTGGAGAACAGCAGAGGCTTTTTACAATCACAAATGTGACTCGAGTTAACTCAGCAATCCGTTCTTATTGCTCGCGCAAGCTTGTGGGACGTTTCATCGGCTGCAACGTGGCCGCTGGTTCTCTCCTTCAGCGTATCTTGCCGAGAGGAAGAGACTTGATTTCCATTCATTTATTTTCGCTGCCATTTCACTGATTGCCAAGATTCCCCTTTCCCCGCGCTTGCCACCTCGATGGACGTCGCCGTCTTCTCGATTTCGCCTCACCCTAATTCCTGGATTTACTTTAATCACTAAGAGTGCAACCCGTTTTTGGTTCCTTCTTAAGATCAAATACCTGATAACTTGTCTTTGACGACCTGAAACATTAACTCACCGTTTCTTGCGACTGCAAGATTTTTCGTTCAGCGTCCGTCCTGAATCGCAAATACAAGGATGTTTTGATTTCTATAAAAATAGTAGAGAATAATATTAATATAATGAGAAAAATATATTACTTTTATTATTAATTTTATAATTTAATAATAATACACATAGATTATTTTTACGAAAAGATATTTGTGTTTTGGAGAAGTAGCATAAAAAAATATTAATTATGATAATTTCATCGTCATCTGTTAATTACAGTATTTCTTCAGAACAATTACAAACTGTTGCTATTAATTATAATATATTTCTTAAAAAATAAAAGTTTATATCTTTATAGAAATATCATCTTGAAACATAAAGTATAAAGTTTGTAACGTTTCATGTCTTTTACAATATTTCCATTATAGATAAACGCACATGTTTAAAATTATCAATTGGCAAAGAGAGACATCACGATTCGCTATTGCATGCTAAAATCTAATATATTAATACAATAATGACCAATTTATACGCTTCCGCTTATGTCGATTGCCAGTTACTTCTGAAACAGAAAAATAAGGCCTCGGAATAGGAACAAGAAGGGAACCTTACTGATATGGTCGTTCATTAATAACTAGTCGGGACGAAATGTGTTTTTGGCAACGAAAGTCACGTATCCCGGATAAATGGTCATGAAATGAGACGTGGAGTGATAGGGGGAAGAGGGGGAAGGAAAACGGGTCTGTGACATTAATGGCAGAAGTGGGACGCATAAAGCACGAGAAATCTACGGAAAAAAAGGCAATTTATGAGTGCCAGCAAAAAATAATGATATGATAATGAAACGAATCGTAGCGAGCGTCGCTCGAGCGTGCGCTAACATACTTTTTCGAAACTAGCGACGAAGGGAAAGATGAAAGGGGACGGAAGAGAGAGCGAGAGGACCGGGAGAGATAGGCAGAGAAAGAGGGAAATAGAGAAACACAATAAAATAGAGAGAGAAAGAGAGAGGAGGATGAACGAAGAGAGCGAAGAGCCTTCCCCGTTTCTAGTGACTCGTGGGGAGTTGACTTCGGGGGTGGTCGAGCGTGGACTGGAGAATGACGTTAGCGAGAGCGAGAGGGTGGATGAGAAGGTAGAAAAAGAGGAAAGTACGGTAAGGATAAGGGCAAATCCACGCTTATGAGGCGCGCCAAGACAAAAGCCTCCATTCCGAGAGAGCCAATATACGACCGAGCTGCAATTCGATATAAATGCATCTGCGCTACTCGTAACCCCCTATGAGCTTCGCGGTAGTCGAGGGAGGTAAGAGGGAGTTCCGACAGGAAAGATAGGGCGGGGTGGTCGACCGAGGATTAGGGAGCAGGTCGAAGGATGTCTCTGCTTGAGCGGAAAAGCCATCTTATCCGTCGCGTGGATTAATTAGAAGATCGAGGGTTTTGGGATACCGTATAAACAATGGCGTCTTCTGGATGGAAACACGACTCGTCCCAATAGCAATCGGAGTAACAGGATTGCTCTTGGACGATGAAGATTAAAATCTCGGAATCTCGAATAGAACAGAAGAAGAGAGATAAAAGTAAGCAGCGAATTATTACGACATATTTATCAAAATTATTATAAGAAATTTTTAATAACGTACAGTTTTTCATTGCACGTTTCTTTTTTTCGTGAATTCTTTGGACAATTTGAAATTGTGTACATATGTGTGCATATGTATGTGTATGCATGTGCACATACCTTATATAATGATATATAGTTGGAATATATGTAGCTTGTATTAAATTTTACGCAACATTATTATAAAATATTGCAACCATTTCAAGTAAACTCTTTGATTCACATAGAATCAATTTTTCTTCATAAAAAATATCGAAGCGTTGAATTTTTGCATTACAAGCAAGTAAAAATAGATAATCTATTGTAATTAAATTTTAATGTTACAAGTGCTAATCAGAGATATCTCTTAATATTGTCTAAAATTTCGAATAGTACCATTTATTTTTGTGTATGAAAAATGTACGATTAAATTAGTCTTATATGAAATATACAAAAAATATTTTGATATTATAATGCTCATTAAGATGAAACTCAAAAGAAATAATTATTATTTACGATCATCATAGATAATAATTATTTTTGTTGATTTTAGCTTCGGATTAAAACCATCATATTTACGTTGTACACAATATTAAAAGACTGAAATTTATTTTTGTTGATAAAGAATGCTGGGTGGATGATTGAATCTCGATGAACGATCAACCGCGACATAAGTAATCAGCATAAATGTCCCCGGAAATTGCATCTATATCCCACCATAAATCCGCGACGCTCGCTGCGAAAGCAGTTGTGTTGGTGAAAAATTCCAGGCGATTTCGCAGCGCTTTTCGGTGGAAGAGCCATTTTTGTTTGCCGCTCATTCGACCCGCAGATATAAGCCTTTGCGGCGAAGCCGCTGGAAGCTAATCTAATCCTCGAGTGTATAGCTGGCTCAACTGTAGACACACATACACACACATACACACACATACATACACATACATACACATACACACGCGCGCACACACACACACGTGAAATACATATAAGGATAAGAGAGAGAAAAAGATGTTCATGTAATACCTGAGAGTAGCATTTGTATGTACACATATGTATGTCACTGACGTGTGTGTGCGATGAGGGTGGCGGAGGGAGAAGGAGAAGGGGGGATCATAGAAGGGGGTGGCAGAGCCAGCAATGGCGCCCCGCGTGTGCGGGCGTTTATTATTATGATTATACTTGATATCCCCTGCCTGAAGCAGGGCCAGCCAGCCAGCCAGCCTGCGAAACTTTCCCTCCTTTCCTTTCCGATATTAATATTATTTTTGCCCGGGCGTAGCGGCCGCCATATATCTCGCTCTGGGCATAAAATCCATTCCCCGTTCCAGTCCCCTTCCCCCTTACTTCCGCCCCCTAGACTGCCCCACCCCCTACCCGTTCGAGGGAAGAGAGACGGAGATCGCGGAGAGAACTACCCTTATGTTTGTGCATCTCTCTTCATCTTTCTCGGTCTCTTATTTTCCATCTCGTTCTGCTTTCCCCTCTCTCTCCCTCTCGCTGCCGGCCGAGCGACTCCGCTGGGTTCTATTATTAATTAATGGCGAGCCGGCCATTTTCTTTCTCTGCGCTCGGAGTCCTTTGCCTCCACCGAGAATACGGCGAGTACCTCCGGCTGATTAACGTGTCTGCCGCACGCCTTTCCCGTTCCGGGGTCGTCGAGATCAGGTGCACCGGGTAATGAAAAGAGGATGTTGAGGAACGTTGATTTGCGGGACGAAAACTCGTAAATAAACGAGCTTATTCGTCGTAGCTATCGCGTGACATTACATAGACCGTAGTTGCAACGAAATTGAATGCACAGTTTTGAAATTGGATCAATAAAACTGGAAATAGGACAGTTATCTTTTTTAGTGTGTGATATGTAGATGTGAAATTGCACGTTTAACGATTTATTTGATGCTGATTAAGTCACCTAACAAAAGATTTCCAAGAACTGAGCATGACAAAATAAGATAAGTTTTAGATGAAAATGCAAAAAATCTCTTTCTCCCTCCCTCCCTCTCTCTCTCTCTCTCTCTTGAGAGACGACGGGGTTTTATTTCGAACCTCGATATTTTCTAGCAAGCCCGCAAGCATCGTCGATATATTCATCGTGGTATAAAACATTCGAGAAGGCAACGCGTTCCTTTCCGCTGCATCTGTTTCAAACTCTGAAAGAACATCCCCGAACACATAGCTACACATTTGCTGTTACATTCGGCAATGCTCGTATAATCGATAAGTTACAGTAGATGTCGCAATGTCAATTTAGAGCAATGCATCCGCCGACGAGATTGCGAGGCTGCGAACTCGCGAAAAATAATTCGTCAGCATCCGTGGTAGCTGGATGTCACGATGAGTGCTTCGGTTGAACGGGTAGATGGGTGATGGGTGATTGTCGTCGACGTAGGACTCGAAGGGGGCTGAACGGGGACAGGGGAGAGGAGGAGGAGGAGGAGAGCGCGGGTGGTTTCCGAGCTCCGCGTGTGAGAAATTTTAAACTACGATCACCTCGGGGGGTAGCCCCGACGTTAGTACATAGAAGGCGGAAGAAGATCGAAGACGGTGAGGTGGATAGGGGAAACGGAGGTGGGGAAGAGGGGGAGAGACCTGTATGGCTCGAGATCGACCCAGAAGACGCCCATCGCCAGGTCCTACGTGCAGGACATCATAGGACACGGGGGTTGAGAGAATTGCTCATTTGTTCGCCGTAGTGACGGGGTCGGAGGATGCCCTGTAATGTCCTACAGCCTCCTTCTAACTCTCCCCTCTCTCGCCCTCCGTCTCTCCCTTTATCCCGCGCGTTTTCTTCAGTTCCCTCCTTTCCCCGCGCTACCGCCACCCCGCTTTAGCCGCTCCGGCTCTCTCCCGTCGTGGCGGTGTTCGATCGAAATTCAATTTCCACCGACCCACCCCTCTCACCTACCTACCTACCTTCGGCCTCATCCCTCTTTCACCTCCTCCTCCTCCTTCTCTACATTTCCTATAACCCCTCCTCGACTCCCTTACCGTTCGGGAGATCCTCAGCACTCGGGAAAGGAAGCCACCGGCTGCATTCCGCGCGATAAATTACGCGGCTCAATTATTCACGGGAATCTCCAGGCGCCACTGTTTAAGCGACGTCCCTTCAACATCGCCTAGCCGCCGCCAGAATCCCGCCAGGCGGGACGTAAACATGAAGACAGGTGATTTTAAATGTCGGCGTGACGCGGCAACTGCAGCCGACGATGCAACCGCGGTCTCAATATCGGGAATGCGAAACATTAATCTCGGAACACCCGGGTGGATTCGATTCAATAATCACGTATCATTCTGTAATTACCAATACATTACAACATCAGTATCGCTGGTGTAGCATCGGAATGTGAATTGAAATTAAATTCTTTCGCTTCAGAAAATGGCATAGTACTAAGACGTGCGAGTAATTGTTTCTTGACAAAGAGAGAGTAAATAAAATTAATTGAAATGAATGAAAATTAATATAGAGATTTGATAAGGGTTTTAAGTACAATTTATTTCATATTTCTTTTCATTTATAATGCATTAATTTTTTGATTATACAATTAATAATTTCTCTTTTATTGCTATTTATAAAATTTATTAGTAATATTATTCTTCTCGAAATTACTAATTTCTTTTTTTAATATTAACTTATTACTTGCATCTTTCCAAATAATATAGAATTATAATATAGAATCGTAGTAATTAAAAAAATATAACAGAATTAAAATAATATTATAAAATAATCAATATGAAATGTTAGATAGTATAAAATCAGTATAAAATGTTATACTCTTTTAAAATATAAAATGTTAGATAGTACAAAATCAGTATAAAATGTTAGATAGTATAAAATCAGTATAAAATGTTATACTCTTTTAAAATATAAAATTTTCAAATTTTGAGTGATTATATTTTGTTAGTTATTCGAAGATCTGTAATTGAATCAGTTTCAATATTTACTTATACATTAATATTGTAAAGATTAAATTATAGGTGCTCTATAAATTTGTGAAATTTTCTTTACATTTTCATTTTTAAGGATTTTTCTGTAGCATCATAGCCAGCCATGTTACGTATTCGTATGGCCGGTTGCCTCTCGTCAGAATGAAGCAATGGAGAACCGACCCACCATCAAGCCAACTCCACCCACTACGGATCGTACCTATTTAAATAGCTTTTTTCCAAGGGGAACTCGAACGAACCCCACCCCTTCATCCCTCAGCGTAGCACTAGTTACTGCGCTGATAATTCCAACCGAGGATACTGCCATTTTCTCTCTACGCTCGTAATTATAATATTATAATATAACGTTAATTTTGAAATATAGAAACATTCTTCTATCATTAATTCTTTTATATACTAATACTTTGACAAATTTAAGTAATTTTTCTTCGTTATAGAATGATAAATAAATTCGTGAATTGTAAATTGGAAGTAAGAGCTTGAGTGGATTAAAAATGCAAATAGGTAACAAAATTTTAATATTCCATAAGTTTGATTTTATTCTAATATAATAGTCTTATAAATTGTAACTACATAATTTTCTTAATCATATCATTAATATTCCCATTTCACGTTCATTTATAAATTCATAATTTTGTTAGCTGCACGTTGAAATGGCAGTAAGCTATTATATATATGTAAGAAATTAAATAGAAAGGTATATTAGAACAACAAGCTATTAAATAGATATCAAATATCGTTTAAGAAAATTAAATATGCCGACCTTCTGGTTTAGTTAATTAATTATTTATGATTTTTTGTTTTAAAATAAGACAGAATGAGTTTAGCACGCGATTCAAGTCGAATCGTAGAAAGGCGCGATATAGGCGCACATACGCGCCTCGAAGAAACGAGCAGCGCGAAGGAATGGTGCGATGGGTGGCGATGGGTGGTGTGATGGAAGAGAGGGAAGAAAGGGGAAACAGACGTCCTTTGCACACAAAAGCAATAACGCTGGGCTGATATTCTACGTGAAGCCGGGCCACGTCGTCTCGACCATCCGCTTCGCCGTGAGACCTTCTCGCGAGAGCAGCCGAGCCTTCTCTCGCCCAGGAGAGCATATGAGGGTGGCCGCAGAACAAATACATTAATTTCACCCTCTCCCGACCTCCTTCTTTGCGCCACTCGCCGTCTCTCCGTATAAACACACGCCTGGTCTGCGACACGCGCACGAATTCGCCCTCGTCTTTCCGTTCTTCCCGTCTTCCTCCCCATACCATTTCTCCGTCTCTTTTTCTCTCCTCACTAAAGATACACGCGCTCACGTTCGGAGACATTGCGCGCGAATACACACACACACACACACATATATTCACATATTCACACGTACAGAGACATAAGACTACCATCGCTAGCTAGTTGCGCGCGCGCATGTGTATGTATATGTACGCATGTGTGCCGATGCGCGTCCTCTGGCATATAAGTAAACGGGGTGCAGAGTGTATGAGGGGGTGTATGTAGGTTGGGGAACGGGGAGGTTGCCGGAGGTGGGCGAGAAAGAGGGTGGTGTGTGGTTGCTATGGAGACGCTCAGTCCCTCTCTTATAATTATATGGGGAAAAATGGCTCGCGGACTTTTACCCCGCGTTACACCCCCGTTCCCCCCTTTCGCTCCCTCTCTCTCTCTCTATCTTTCTCTCCCGACTCCGGTTTCTCTCCCTCTTACCCTTCCCATCGCGGTGGCAGCTCCGCTTCTTCTTCGGTTTCTTCCTCCTTGCCTTCTTCCACGTGCTTCTCCTCGCTTCTTCTTCTACCGCCTTCTTGTCCTCTTCTCCACCGACTGCTTCTTCTATACCTTCTACTTCTCATCCGGCTTCACCTCGCCGTCTCATCGCACCGCGGCACCTACTTTGCCCGCCTCGGGAATATTATGCTTGCACCTTACCGGGGCGACTGTGTAACCATCCTTAACTCGCTTTAAGGCTGACTGCTCGACGCGTCTTGGATTTCACGTTACTTTCCCAGCGTTGCTCCCGTTCCTACAGTCGAATCCAAAGTTGCTCCACTTAAATAGTGTGTATCGTTATTTAAAATATTAATCATTTTCACGATAATATCGTTAGTATACCGTTTCCATAATCAGAATGTTTAATTTAAGACAACTTCAAATATATTTTTTACTCCTCACAATTGCTTTGAATAATATTGAAATAATATAGTTGCATATTTATTTTATAATATTCTGTTACGATACATATAACGATATATTACAAGATTGCCGAATTCTGATAAGCGAATGTTGAAACACACGATAGAGATATCGCGGATGACAGAATTCACGTGGATATGTCCATCAGTCGTCAAGACATAGCGAGATGTTAAAACAGTTTTAAGAACGATCATCTAGTCAACTTGGCAAGCCGTGAAAATGATATTTACCCGGTGCATGTTATAAGAGCCGTCGTAACAAAAGAAAATGGTTCAAAGCACAGGAGGAAATTTGGTTATCCTACCAAGCATTTCAAAATACAAGAAGCAAGTAGCGTTACATATCATTTATTCTTCCTCTCTCTCTCTTTATATATATATATATATATATATATATATATATATAATTACAGATTTATTTAATATTAGTTATATGTTAAGGGCTTGAAAGATATTTATTATATTAAATTATTAATCTCTATTATTAATTTAAAATTTATATTTTATTAAGCGAAGCATTTGCATAAATTTACGGGCACGTAAAAAATCCATAAAAGTCCTTAATCATATTCTAGACATTTTAAATAAGAAGAATATGAATTGAATATACATTATGGCAAGTTGAAGAAAATAAAAGAAAATCATTTATTTATCGTCAATTTGACTTTTTTCGGTATTTAGCGGCAAATCTAAGCAAGTGGATTGGCGATTTCAGCGCCTGGCACACACAGCACGTTCTTATTTCAGGCTGCTTCTCCGGATAACGGCCATTGCCCGCGAGATAGGGTAGCACGTGTGTACATATTTCGTGTGTGTGCGGGGGTGTCTTCGGCGGGGCTTGCGGGGCAGCAGGCAGGTCAAGAGTGGTGGAGAAAAAGAAGCGGTCGGAAGAGAGAGGGAGCATATTGCTTCGAAGTAATCCTACTTGATCGCGGTTTTCGGCTTTCCCGACGTATGCGTGCGCGTGTTACGCCAACGCAGATGTATGATCTGTATGTGTGAGTGTGTATGTGTATTCATCTTATACACGAGACTAATACTCGTACGTGAGAGCTCGAAGGATTACTGCCTTAGGAGCCGCCCTGACGTCCCCGTTCCTTTCCCCAACCCCTGCTTTCACCGCTCTGTAGAACGATGGAGAGTCTTTAAATACCCTCGGGATGTGAATGTCCTGGACACTGAAAACGTGTCCGGATGACAAAAAATAATTTTGAATCAAATTTATTATCTTATTGCTTTCATCGCTCTTTGATTCTAAAGACTAATTCATACCGAGAAGTTTAATACGCGAAAATTCGTCAATATAAAATATTTTGATAAAAGAAATGAAATATATACAGACAAGCACGCGCATGAAGAAACAGTAATTATTTCTTTAATCATAAGTTTACTGCAGTGTTATTTAGATTATATGTATGTGTCGCAAGTTTTTAATTTCTAATTAAATTTTATTGATTTAAATTTTAATTTGCTTTTCTTCTGAGATAAAATTGACTGGTGTATTTATGCCTTTCACATGGCACTTTTCTTTATTAATCGTTGAATAAAGAGATACTCTTATAATTATGCAATTTATATATACTTTAAGACGATTAATAAACATAATTATGCTTCCTCATGTATTAATATGCTTGTTTGATCGACGGCGTTTGTTAATAAATAAAATCACGTTGTTTTCCCGTTGCAATTCATCAGAGATTGTTCGAACAAAGCGCGTGCATGATTAGTCGATTTAATGAAATAATCCCCTTTGATCGGCCTCTTTCCTCAACCTCGTCCGTTCCTCCCTGACCTTCCTTTGGGATTCTCTGGCATCCTCAAAGGGAAACACTTGAACCAGAACGTTTTAATTGCGAACCCCGTAGCAATCTCATTGTTTCCGCTCGGTCTGCAAGTGTTCTACCGCCACCGTGGAAAGAGGAAGAAAATGCTTCTTAAAATGTCGCCAAAAAATCCGAGGGGACATGCCCTTTGATTCCGAGAAAAGGACGTTTATGTGTGCGCATACTCCTTTAAAGTCTACCTTGTCGTCTCTTTTTCTCTTTATCCCTCTGCCGTTACTTTAAACCTCAATTTTTTCCCTCGTTTTCCCTCAGTATTCTACGACTACGGCCAGATTTATTATAATCGATACATTTAATGCCTATAAAAAGCGCCGATGCATAAAAGATTAAATTAAATTCTCGCAATAGTAGTGATAAATTATTTAAAAATTTTTGTGTTTTTTACAATTTAATTAAAATGTTTCCATTTTTCGTTCGTTTGACTGAAGTGAAAGTGTCATCTTTCTCCGAGAGATAGTTACATAAAATGTCAACATCCGCAGGAGATTTGCACACTGTGAGTGACGTAATCACGGGCGGTCGTAAATGCGCGAGAGGACTTAATGTTAGAGGAAGATCGATAGTGTCGGAACTCGAGCTTTCTTCTTTCTTTTTCTCTCCTTCTCTCTCTCTCTCTCTCTTTCATTCTCCAGAAAAATCTTAGGAGACGCAAGGAAATCTTCGCGCACAATGACGGGGAACAACGGATCATTGGCTAAGCTGCGGGTCGTTAGGATTAATGAAACGTTTCAGCCGCACTGCGGCGACGGAGCGAAGCACGAAAGGAGGGGCGAGAAACGAGGAAAAATGGGAAAAAACAGAGGCGCGAATCGGCCTGCGAGAACATGGACAAGAAAATCAAGATAGAAACGGGTCTATGTTAATAGAGAAAAAGAAAGGAAAAAAATAAAAGAAATACAAGAGACGATTTAATAATCTTAAGCGAAAGAAAACTACTTTGTAAAATTAATTTCGTTTTAATTTGGCTTTTGACTTTCATTTTACATGCAAGAAGAAACAAATGCCAACAAGATGAGATTAAAGTGCTGATCATTTCTTAGGATTAATTTTTCATAAGATTAATTTCAAATTGATTTTAATCTCTCAAATTGAAAAGAGAAATAAAGTTTACTTTCCATAAAATATTTTTTTTATAAATATTTTTTTACTTAATGTATGAATATTAAATATTATTAAAACTAAAGAAATCATTTGCAACGCAAATTAAAATAATGCATTGATATTTTATTAATGTAAATTTAGACTATATTTTTCATTTATATAAAGGAATATCATATAAATGGTGTTTTCCAAATGCTTCCTTACCAATCTTGGAAATATTTTCTAAGAAATAATTTCAAGTGGAAAAGTTTAAAAAAGCAGAAATGATATAATTCTAGCGTTACACGAACGACAAGCATTGTGCGAATAATGGCGGTGATGCCATATTACTCGACGGCAAAGGAAACCGGAGAAGAAACGGGACGAGAGCCACAAAAATATTAATAATTATGTTAATGTCGTAATATAAGACTCAGTCGAGAGACATGAGCAGGATAGTCAGAAAGGAAAAAATAGAGGAAAAGAAAGAGAGAGAGAGAGAAAAAGAGAGAGGGAGGGAGAGTGCAGGGGTGGCTCTCTCGACGTCAGAATATCTCCTTAGTTCCCTACGATGGGGCTGGTTCATCGGGGGTGTGAGTGGGGGGGTGGACCTTATTTTTATCAATATCTCGCGAGTTGCGCATGCGCAGCGCGCAGCATCCCTTCCGACGAACCCTCGAGGTCCACACGTAGAACAGATAGAGGAAGCGAGAAAAGAAACGGAAAGAAGAGAGAAGGTAAGAGAAGACGGGGGTGGAGAAGCGAGAGGAAAGGGGGATGAAAAGCGCGCGCCCGTGTGCATGCGTGTACAGCTTCTAATGAGTGTGTGCATCGGATACGAGCGCTCGGTGGTAAGCGGGGAGAGAGAGAGAGAGAGACCGAGGGTGCGGGAGGGGAACGCGCCTAAGGACCCCCGTAGGACAAAATGGAGCCCGCTTATACTCCGCCGCACTCTGCAAAGTGCATCCTTCTCCGGAATTCTCGCTTTCCTTATCTCTCACCGTTTCTTTCTCGTTCCGTCTCTCTCGTACTCATCCCTCTTTTTCTCCCTTCTCTCTTCTTCTTCTTCTCTCTCCCTCTTTACTCTCTCTATCTCCTACCACCGGTCCAGGTATTCCCTCATGCGAATGCAAAATCGACGGAGCTTCTCGGGATAATTGCTGCTCCGGGACTCGATTCCAGACGCGAGTACATCTCGAGTACACTTGGAGGAAAGCTCTGCCCATGGTCGACGGAAGGAGTAAAGGGAGGGCGCGCAGCGATTTCTCGTTTGTGAAACGTTTCTTTGGACACGATACGGTTTGTTATCGTTCGCCAATACAGCATCGCGTATTCGCGGATACACCGAGTCCTCGAGGAAATCTCGCGAATGCCAGACATGTTTCTCCCGCCGGACTGATGGATGCTAGTTTGCCTCAAATATATTCGCACAGGTTGCTGAATTATAATTTTATTATTATTAATTAATTATGTTTTTTGATGATAGAAGAAAGCGGAATCTTTAATTCTGCTCCTATCGCAAATAACTCCAAGTGAGCTCGATAAATATAGTTTAGATAAATGATTCAATTTTTAATATTTATAATGCTATTTGTTTTATAATGAATAAATAACAAGAAAATGTAAAACATTTAGAGAGATATTATACTTAATTTAAAACAACATAAAATGATCAATTAGCTAAAGAATAAGCCATTATATATTTTGAATATACGCAAAAAATCTAAATTATAAATAAAATTATGAGTATAGATTAAGATTAATAGAATATTGTATTGTTTAAAGAAATCAAAAAATGGTAGTTGCGTCACATTGACAACAAATTATTCGAAATGATTATAAAAAATGTGTTAACTCATCTTTCTCTCTCTTTTTCTTTTTATAAAAATCAGACAATAATAATAAATTGAAATTATATATATATATATATATATATATATATATATATATATATAATTTATATATTTAACATACATAAAATTTATCTAAAGTTACAACTATAATTATTAATTTCCTATTAAATTTCCATGAGATTACTGAAATATTAGCATTAAAGAATATCGCGACATTTCGCGTGTAAAAGGGTCGTCCTCTCCTCTATCACAATTTCTCCAACACATGCTAGCTCTTCTTTTTTCACCATCGGACAGTCGCGGTCGCCTTGTCGCATTGTCGGTCCCAGGCTCCTTAATTATGAATCACCACCGTCATTTACCTTTATTTATCGTTGTACGATTCCGCTTGATTTACCGCCGCGATTCTCGCGCCTATTATTCCTGTTTTTTGTCCCACCGTCTTTGAATTTATTATTCCGCCGCGAGATTCCATTTCGTCTTTTATCGGCGAGCATTCGTTCCGTTCCGTAAGCCGATCGATAAAATCCACATTGTTACATTGCATCGAATCAAATTGCGTCTTGCAAAGCGCATTTTTACTACTTAAGCAATGAACGAGTCACAATCAGTCGCATATTCCAACATGGAGGTAAAGGTCCTTTCGTGATATTAACAGCGTTCGTATTAATTATCGTTAAATCAAGCAGGAATGATCTTGATTTTAGACGGAAATTGCGTTTTCTCTTGAATGGCACAACGCGGATATATCAACATGAAGACTGTCTGCGACTCCTTTCTCAGCTCGTTCTTCGTTTTCATTCTTCTTTCTCTTGCGCTAGCAGGAGATAGATATTATTTTCAGGCAACACGGCGGGATTATCAAAGGCGAGAGGGCGAATGAGGACGGTGGGGAGAGGAAGAGGATGAGGGTGGATCGGGTGTTTTGCAGCGCGAAATATCCTCCATTACACCATGGGCGTCGTATATAAGAGATTATTTTTCTTTTCGCTCAGCTTTTCTTTATTCTCTCTCTCTTTTTCCTTCTATTACTTTGTCTCTCTCTTATTTTCTTTCTTTCTCTTGTCCTTTTCCCAGCGTCTCTCGCTTTTCGGCCAACTTGGGGATGAGTTTTAAGAGGTGACAAGGCAAGGTCCCGCCGACATTCCTTTTTTGAGAAATTGCGGAAAATTAGCTGCACGATGCTCGGTGCTTCGTTACGCGACTCGTTGCGAGAAACGAGTAGAGAAAAGGCTCGTTTGTCAAATAGAGGACGGAGGGACGAAGGCGCGCATAAACGACAAACGAGTTCACGAGTCGCTCGCGAATGTTTTAATCTCGGGGGAGCGTAGGGCGCGGGAAAAAACGTTTTCTTTTTAATGGAAAGGCCACGAAAGCGGAGGATAAAAAGCGACCGGTCCGAATCTGTGTCTCCCCCGTGTCTCGAATTTTTCACATCGTTTTTGTTCTTTCTTTATACATCGGAAACTTTCAATCATAGATATAAATCGTGAATATCTTCTAAAATTTTTTTAAGAGCGTGTTCTACGTGTGTACTTCGTATTGCTTAATCTAAATATTGTTACGAAAATGCACAATACGTTTGAATGTTATAATTTTTGTGCGATTTAACTTTTGTTATTTTCTTCTTCTATTACATTTTATTTTTTTGGAGGTTTATAGTTAAAGTTTTATTTTGATTTATAATTAATTAATAATTTTTATCGCTACAACTTTTATTGCACGCACATATTTGTCATGAATAATGCATTCTTACCATGATTTATAAATATCAAGACATATTACTCTAAAAAAAGCTCTGCTAATTTTCACAAAATATATATATATCAATGCGATGTTTATATTACATTCATAATGCGCACTATGTTTTATTACACATTCGCTGTCGATAGAAGCACAAGTTTAAACGTTCACAGGTTGCACTCAAAAATATACGAAACTCGTGTTAAATGCGCGAAATGAAATTTTTCGGAACTCACCATCTCGAAGTAGGCCAGGTGAGTGACTGGCTGACTGAAAAATTTTTCTCTTCTAGCCACGAGGGTACAGATGCTGGTCTATAAAAAAAGGACTCTACCCCAGGCACGGGTGCCCCTCAGAGTAAAAAAGTTCCCCCTCAGGAAAACCCTTGTATAAAAACCGAAGGGGGTCACTCACCTAGCTACCCGTAGCGAGGGATAGGAAATGATCGCGAAATGCGTTCACAAAATTGTAGAATAAATTCATGAACATTGTAATATATTATTATAGGCGGGGAAATATATTTTTTATATAGTTGGTTTACACGCGATGAAAAGATTTTATTGTAAAAATTATTATTTTTTATAATCCAACTATATATGATATGATACCTGTTACATGAATATTTAGCTTAAAATTATTAAGAAAAATATTAAAATAGAGTATGAATTTTTAAATATTATTTTTAATTTTTATTATTATAACATTACATATTATTGTTTATTAATATTATTACATCAATTACAGTTAAGTCGATTAATAACATATAGATAATATATTTTTAATCGATTAATTATAAAAATAAATAAAAGAATAATAAAATTGATTCGGCAAATGTTTTTATTACTATTCGCAAAGGACCAGTCAATTAATTTTAAAGTAATAAATCATGGAATGACAACCTAATGTCAGTTTCTAGACGTCCCTACGACGCAGAAGCACAAAACGCTATCCCAGAGAACGCGTGCCCTAACTTTTTTTATTCTCACAGTTGCCCATAACTCCCTTTCTCCCGGACATTACCAGTCGCTGGGTGGTATCGAAGCCCCATAGTGTCCGTAATCAAACACTCGTTATTCCTGTCCATCCAGGATTACGGTTTTTGGGATTTTTTCTCCAGAAAAAGTCCCAAATCCATGTGTATCACGACAGGATTACATGGCTACCATTCTGGGAAATGACCAAACGTCGTTATAATCTCCATGAAAAAAATAATCGCCACCTAAGTTGCTCTATGTCTTGCTCACTATGTCTTTGTGAAGCGCAATAATAAAGTCTTATATCTAGAGTCTTATGTTAGAGTTCAAAGTTATTTTACGAGGATTTTCAGTATTCATTTAACTGTTGTTACATATCATATCATGGGTACGTCTATGAAAAGATTTTTAAAAATTTTAAGAAAATGTAATATTTTTGTATAATGTTAATTTTTTTATTTTATAGATAATATGTATATAATATTTTGACACTTCAAAATAATGTATACTTACGGGAAAATTTATTTACATATAATACACAGGACATGCAGCGCAATGACTTATTACTAACGAAAAAGAAGAAAACGATAAGCGAGATCGATGCTTACGAGCTGTTCGACGAGGCATTTTCCGAACCCCTCGAAAGGGAACGATCGGTCGACGAAACATCCGTTCGTAAAACGGGACATGATCACGTGTGTGCGGAAGCGACCGATCGGTTTCGGGGTACTTTTTTGCGAAAATAACGGTGTTCCATCGAGAGAGGAGAGGGAGTGTGAAAAAATGAGAAACATCTGTCGGTCCTCGATGTCTATCGAACGGATCGACTAGTTCTCCGCGCTTCAAAATAGAATGTTCTCAACGTTCCCCATAATCGGTAAACATAATCGCATGTGTAATTGGATTTAAAGGAAAGATTTTAAAAAAATATCATATAAGATTGAATATTGTATTGCATACAGAAAAGAAAAATGCTCAAAATTATAGTGTTTAATAGTTCAAGAAATAAGCTCTTGCAATGTATAAATATATAATTATAATATATATATTTTTTTAGCAAAATTTCTCGTGTAATTAATCTTTTTATTATATTATTCGCGATAGTTTTGTTCGTATGTTAAATTATCATGCATTATATAATTAAACAATATAAAATACGCTACATACAAACATACAAAGGAATAAATCCGATTCAGATATTAAACAAGAAATAATATACAGATTTTTGATATTTTTAGTTAAGAATAATTATACATTAAGATAAAGTAAATAGAGAAAAGATGGTTTTAACACAATACTTACTATATCTTTAATTTCTCTCTTTACATAGAAATACAAGTTATATTATAAAGATAAAATTATCTTTCATCCAGAGCGGATATAATGACGACTTTTATGAGAGTCAGCACGAAAATTGCTGACGACCAGAACGATGCAATTCTGTCGGGCACCGCGGGGCATCGTGTGAAAAAACAGAGGAAAAACTATTAGTTCCGGTTGAGAAGGGAGAGTGCGAGAGTTTCGCGGGGGTGAGGAAGGTGCTCGTAGATGGCTGGGAGAAACTGGACTTCCCTCACGAGAGAACTCACCCTCGAAGAACTCGCGCACCGCCTTTCACGCTCATTTCATAAATTCTAATTTATCGTCCGCGGAAAATTGGATCCGACTAATCCCCGCGATCGATGCTGCCCTACGTTCACGTATCTTACAGCATGTCGATGTGCGTGATGCATTGTGGACGACAGCATCTGGAAAAAATATTCCTGCGGTTCTAATCAATTTGTGGCTTGATTGAAAAGTATTAAGCGTGGAGATGACAAATATTACTTTATAAAATAAGAAAAATTAGGAATTAATTCTGCAATATATAATAATATTATTTAATTCATTAAAGATTAGTGAAATTTTTGAGATAAAAAGTAGTCATAAAAAATGTTTCATTTTTATAAAAGTTTAATAAATTCTATTATTATATAATAATTAATTTATAATCATAAATTTAAATTTATAATTAAGATTTATATTTAAATTTATAATTAAATAAAATCGGGAGTAATATGTATATATTATACATTTGTTATAATTCAATGGCAAAAAATATATTTATTATAAGCCCTTAACATTCCCGCATTCATAATTAAAATAAGTATTCGAAATATTATGTAAAATATCTAATTTGATACAAAAATTAACAAGAATTTGGTATTTTGAAAGTTTTAAGTAACATCAAAAAGACATTTTTCTTAATATCTCTGATGCATTATATCGTAATTCTCTTATTCGAAAGCAAATTATCCTTTCGAATAAGCGCCAGCGTGACGATATTGGTGGTAGTTAGCGTGTGTTCTCCGATTAATCGTTTTCCCTTTGACTGTTTTTTTTTCTTTTCAAACAGTTTTTGTCTCATGCCGAGACAGTCGCCGCTTTTTCTGCGTCGGCCAATTTTCGGGTGTGCAAACACGGCCCATTGTCGTGGCGCACGCGCCCTCGCCGCTCTCCATCTCGCTTCGTCGTCATAGGGGTTACTCTGCTCGGAACGCACCCTTTTTCGCCTCATCATCCCGTCTCACTCGCTCTTCGCGCTTCCTCGCTACCTTTTTTCGTTCACCCTACGTGCGGGATTTAAATATGCAAAACGACTTTTTTTCCTTGCCGCGTCGGCTTCTTCCCTTGTTTGGTCCGCCGCGCCCACATAATTACCGGGTGGCGGGAAAATAACGGACAAAAAAACTACGTGCCCGGAGGAGCGAGCGGGACGCGATGAGTTGAAAAAAAGATAAGAAAAAAGCCGAGCGAGAAAAAAAGCGATATCACAATTAGACCGGCCGCACCAGAGTAGGCTGCGTAATGTCCCGCATAGCGGACAGAAAGGGGTGGCACGATTTAACCACGCGAGGGGTGCTCACCGAAACTGTAAACTCCGGCTTTATACTCACCCACTGAGTAGAGTTTTTTTTTGCAGTTAATCACAAATCGACGCAGTTGTGTCTTGTTACGAAAATCTTGTTCGTACATATTTAAGTAGTGTGTGAGTATTCCGTTCGTTTATTACTTTCTTACGAAAAGTAATAAACGCAAATTGATTATAGCAAGTAAACAGAGATAATTCAATTTTAATATTTGCCTTTTTAAATAGATTAATGCTATGATTTCTTTATAACAAGATAATTGTCAAGCTTTTAATTTTCTGATAATTAGATGAATAATATATGATATTTCATATCAATAGAATATCGAAAAGTATATATTTTTCAAATAAATTTTAGTATTTTTACACTCATAATTTATTGTATATATGCGTATGAGAGAGAATATGTATCATTTTGGAAAAATTATATTTTACAACGATCTCAATTACCTTTTTAATATCACAAATGTTATACATATAACTACAGTAAAGAATATTAAAAATAATGCTTACTTATCTACTTTCTCTGATATTTTATATAATGATAATGGTTTAATTATGTATTTATTATGCATAGAAATTTACGTATTATCGCAATTTTAATAGAAAAACAAAAGGTATTCATGCTAGAGAGATGATGTAATTTTCGACGTATCTGCAGAACTCGGTGTTCTTTGTACGATCATTTTTCGAAACTGTCGTCTTTTTCCCTTCAAATTATCGTTATTAAAAAAAAACTATGATTCGTATCGCCGGGGTTTTCAAGTGGCCGATTTGAAAAGAGAACTCCGTGCGAGGAATTAATGTACGAGGTGTGTCATACGGATTAGCCTCATTATTATTCCCGACCGAGTCGTATCTCGAAATGGCAAAAAAAAAAAGAGGAAAAAACGTCTCGGAAGATTAACGAGCAAGCAGCCCTTATGAACCATCTCGACGCCTTGAAAACCGCGAACGAGAGGGATGAAAGAAGAGAGGAGAGAAAGAGAGAGAGAAAAACTGAGCGGAAAAAGAAAGAGGAAAAAGATGGATTGCAAGGAGGAATTGGATATCGCAATTAAACAGACCGCCGACCTTACAAATTGGAGGTTGAATTTTTTTAGGACCACCGCCAGGCGTTGTTGCAGCCCTTAAAACATTGCGAGCGGAGGGGTGCGGAGAAGAGCGGGTGCTCTCGCGGTACGGAAAAAAAATCCATAGGGGTCCCACTGTTCATCTCTCTTGCTCCGCAGCATCCAGCCCGAAAAAAGAGGGTCGCTGGATTGTGCGTAACGGCAAGGGATGAGCGGAGGGGAAATCTACAAGGGTGGTGCTGATGGCGGTGGCGGTCGTGCTAAAGGCAAAACAAAAGCTGGGCGACATTCTCGGACGCCTTCGAAAACATGGCCGCTCTCGGGGAGAAACCGCGATTATTAATTTCTATACAAATACATATTGTGTTCAATAATAAAAATTTTATAATCATAAACAAGTTATTTGCATTTTATTTATATTTATTGATACAGATACGAAAGTACAGTTCATAGTAAAACAAATATTTATTCCTATGATCATATATGAACATTATTAGATTATAAAACAATAGTAGAAAATTTTAAATTATTAGATGTGATATGTATATATATATATATATATATATATATATACATATCACATCTAATAATTTAAAATTTTCTACTATTATAAATTATCTTACTATTATACTTACTATATATATATATATATGCAGTATATATTGTAATTATGGTAATAGAAAAATATTTAATTATTGAGAATTTCACATATTATTTCGACAATTCGTATTTTCGTTTTCGTTTTCCAAACTAATTATAATGTTTTAATTTGTTTTAAAAAAATGTATCTAATATCGAAACAAGATTATGTAAAAAATATTTAATTATTGAGAATTTCACAAATTATTTCGACAATTCGTATTTTCTTTTTCCAAACTGTTGTAATATTTTAATTTGTTTTAGAAAAATATATCTATAATATCGAAACAAAATTATGTTTAAGTTATATCTTTATTTTACAAATCTGTATATTAAGAAAATTTTGAAAGTGCTAATCAGTTTCAACGTGTTATAACGCATTTTATTATTCAATAAACATAATCCTAAATAGAATATGGATTGTAAAGTACTGGTAAATAACTAATTTAAAGATATAATTCATATAGGTATTTAGTAGCTCGCAAGAATCTGCAAGAATAAAAACTGTTTTAATCAAACTTTACTGTAAGCCGATAATTAAAAATATATCTCCGCTATGGCTTGCATTTATAATGAAAAAAAATCTATAGAGACCGCGCCTATCATATATAATAAATAGTCTCCCCCTTCTTGGACAACTTTCTCATCTCATCTCGCCAGTTCGACCAGCCTCTACCTTCCATTTTCATCCCTCTACCGAGCACCACCCATCGACTCCCAACCTACTTTCAATCAATATTTAAAGAATTGCGCCTTAATAACACCATCGTGGCGTCACGTGAGCAGCTTTTAGCTCTAATGTTCCATCTTTTGAAAAAGTCATGCTTCTTTTACCTAAAACTTTGCTTTCGTGAAATATCGACTGATAATACAACAGTTTATGATATTATTGATCATTAATAATACCGTATATATCAATTATTGATAAGATTATTTTCTTTATTAAAAAAATATAACAGCACTTTTCCTTCTAATAGTTCTATATAATCTACTATAGTAAATATAAATATATTTTGTATATATATTGAAAGAAAAAAAAAATATATTTTTAAATGTACTTTTTAATTTCAATTTCAAATAAAAAATTTGCGCATTTTAAGTTTTAAGATATAAACTTTAAAAAGATATAAATAGAATGGACTCTATAATTTTAATTATCTATAATCAATTATCTATAATTATTTTAAGCAGTTAAAATTTTGAATGTAAAATAAGATATTTGGAGAGAATCGGTACTTTTTTTTAAATATTACAATATCAATTATATCATTAAGATATAAAATATAATAATCACGTATGGATAATATAAAATTTATTAAACATTATGCGATATTTATATCATGTAGTTAATTATATATATTGAAATAATGCATCAATTCATGCGAATGTACAACCTGATGAAAAAGAATTAGCAATATCAACAATATAACAATATAACCACATCCTGTTTGTCAAACGGGTTATTAATAGACTTCTCTAAAATAGTAATGCCTGCAGGAAGGAAGGTTCTAGGTAGAGATAATCATATATATGATGTTTGTTTCGCGTATGCATAACGTGTACAGTTTTATTGCAAGGAACTGATTCATCAGAGTAACCACTGAAATAATTATAAATCTCATACGTTTCAGGGGACTTTAATTTAACTCAAGTACAATCTTAATATGTGTGACAATAATATTTCTCGTGTTAATTGACATTGAATAACGTTACAAAATAAAGCATATAACGAATGTAAAATTAATTAAATACTGTGTTCATTATCTTTTCCTTAAAAATTACCAAGGCAATAATTCAGGGCACTTATTACAATGGAGTGCCAATGTAACAGTAATATCTGTGTGAATGTCGTTAATATATCATAACAATCTGTATATATACAATCGTGAGTGTTTGAGGTTCGCTACTGATGAGCGTTCATGGTAAATTCTTATGTAAATGTGTGATTTTTAATTTTTTTTACGTAATACTTACACACAAGGTTTCACATTATGGTCGGCAAGCAGTCTTCAAAGTATTAATCTCTAAAACGTGCAAGAAGATGTTTTGTGTTAAAGTCAGTTCGAAAATTCCTGTAAATTTTTTTCTCATATTTACGCGTCACATGTATGTATAAAAAAAAATTAATATTAAATGTTCGTCGCAAATCTTTCTTCAGTATGATAGTAAAAAATTGCAATATGTAGAGAGAACTGTTTTAAATTCTGATATTTGTTTCTAAAGAATATTTAAAAATAAAAAAATATGGTAGATCAAAAATTAGCATTGGAAATTTGAACATCGAATAATCTTTTAGTCTGTGAAAATATTAAAAAAAAAAACAAAGGTATAGATTTAATCATATATAACTGTTTGAAAACTGGTAATCTAATAGCGTAATATTCCAAAACTATATAATAAATATCTTTTGATAGACTCAAAATAATCCGTGCTAAATCTGTAATAAATTTCTTGATGCAAAAAATCCGGAATTTAAACTTTTGTTTAAAATGTATGATTGCATGTGTTAGAAGAAAATACAGCAAATTATCGTGTACAATTACATTTGTACATCCGTATTTATATGTAGATAATGATCATTGACCTATATCGCGGAACATGCGAGTTCGTTGATTATTAAATAGGATTTTCACATAAGATCATTTCTAATCATTTCTAATAAAAATAATAATAATAAAAAATAATATAGTATAATAATGATAATAATATTAATAATAACAAATCACAATAACAAATCTGTCATTCTCGCAACTTTGCTATATTAAAAGCATCTTTGGTGTTCTTCTACTTCTCAATCATATATAAAGAAAGATTACAAAATATTATTTTAAATCACACAATAATATTTGAGATACATTTCAAATATAGATTCCGAATACTTTCCAAATACGGGGTTATATCGATAAAATGAGATTTTTTCCGGCAATATTCGACTTTTCGACTTACAACACCTCACAGTCTCACAATCCACCCTCTCGCCCGCCATTCAACAAAGAAAACAAGAGCTAAAAATCTCCATAATATCCATAACGTGATTAAAGCTCTCTTCGTAACACACCCCCAAAAGTTCACAATCTATGTTATCCTAAATACACTATGATATGCTCTAATTAACTTCCCGTCCTGTCCGGGCGGAAATTATGTTAATAAACAACTTTGGTTGAAACGCTGCAAAAAAAATCACTGTGCGCAAAGATTTAATTGTAAAAGTCTATTTTACTCAACTTTTCCTATCGATGAAAAGATTTCGTAAATTGAAAACTCGCTAACAGAAACATCAATGCTTAATGAAAACTTTAAATGCTTTAAATGAAAGAGGGAATATTTGAAAGTTTGGAAGATCACCGCGACACACAACAATGTTTGTTTCGCGCGTAACATATAGTATCAGCAAAAATAATAAGTAACATAATCATACACGTGAACTCTCTCGGACGATCGTAGGAAAATAAAAGAAGTACGTGGCGATCAATCGTTACGTCAACGTGTCAATGAATAATTTTTCGTTCGAAGACTTCAAATATTCTCGGCAGTTTAAGGGCAGCTTTCGACGTAGTTTCGAGAACATGCGTGTGGTCCGCCAAACCGGATGCGCGTGGAAAAGAAGACCGCTTTACACGCGAATGAGAGACTCTTGGATCTTCGGAACTACTAGAGACGGTCGTTCAAAACGATACCGCTCGAAAAATGTCTGCGAAGAAGCACGGCTTCGGCAAGCTTCAACTTCTGATGCAGCAGCCGCGTTGCTTCGGTAATCATGCGGCCAGCAGGTTCTTTATGTTTTTCGGCGTGTTCTCCTCGTTCAAGTGCTTCGTAGTATAACGGAGGGCGTTCAGCAGACCTTCGCTCTTACAAGGCGGCTGATCCTTTAATAGTTTCACACAGCCTTTGACCTGTTAGATTATAACACATATTATTATTGTGTATTTTTGAAAAAATATATGCGAAACAAGAGATTTCTATTTGCAAATTTTTAAAATATTTTTCTTATGTGGTATTTTTAAAATTAATTACTCTAAAGTATTTTAATAGATATAGATATGAAATTAAAATTGTAACATAGTCAATTAAAGCAACATTCTTTAAGAAACTTTTTTATTAAAATGTTGTGTAAAAAATTCATTGCAATTTTTTGATACTCACATCCACATTCGAACCCTTTACGAAGGCACCTTGGGGATGTACATGATCGTAGAGGATCACTAAACCCACCATGACCCTTAAAACGAAGAGCTGGGTCTCCTCTCGTTGGAATTGCGCCAACAGATTCCTGGGAGAAAATTTCCCAAATTAGCTTCGAAGAAATTCCTTGGTAAAGCTATCTTTGCATTTTGATAGAAACGGTACTTACGGATTTTCCAACATTCGAAGACACACTTTTGCCATTGTACCAAGCGTTTCTGTTATATTTTCTCTTGCTATATCTTCGTTCTAAAAACAAAAGAAGAGTTTTATGGAGGTTAAACATATTAAACATATTAAATATATTATTGAAAATGGAGGACAATTTTTCTATCTCAAAAATTTATGAATATTTTTTGTATAAATATCCACATTTTTTCAGTTTTTTTATTGAGCTTATAATTGAAAAACATCTCGTCCTCTATTATAAAATACATATTTTTATTATACATGTATTAAATTGTGTATGTGTTTGAAAATACTTTCAATGGTATGTTATTATTTCATTATCGATTTTAATTAAAAGCTTGCGTATAACATTGAACATTTGTTCATCATATCACATTTATTTGTCTGATCGATGTAGTTTGTAGACCTCGGATAATTTAAATCACAGACCAGAATACCTGTCAATTTCTTGCTTCAGTAGAGCCATTATTTTCATGGACAAATTTTTTCTGTCTGCCTTGCCATTATACTTCATGTCGATCACGTAACGCGGATATTTGTCATCGTAATCAATACGAACGGCTGATGATTTATTATCGTTAAAAAATATTTTTATACGTGATCAAAATTTATGAAATAATTTTGTTAAATGAATAAAGTAGAGGAAATGTCTTTACTATAATTATATATTTTAATTTTTATATTATTAAAGATAAAATCATATTGTTTTATCACAATTTTTTTTCTCTATATAATTTAAAAAATTTTATTATTAATATATATAACAATTATTAATATTAAAATTTATAATAATTAATATTAATAATTATTATAATAAAATTATTAACATTAATTCTTTAAAAAAATTGTTAATAGGACAATTTTAAATTTGTGATTTTTTTAAGAAGATACATTATCGCGTATCGAAATATATTATATTCAACATTAACAACGTAAAGAATTTTATATATGTTCCGCATAATTTCAAAAGGAATAGAGAATTATTTCTCAATCAAGGAATAATTAAGGGATGCGTGGAGAAACTGCCTGGATAACCGCAGAATTTCAGCTAATTGCCATCAGTTAGCATCTGGCCGGATCAATAATTGTCCAGGCAACAATGGGAGGCCGCGCAGACGAGAATAATGTAGAGAAGCGATACCACTTACGTCCATCAAGAAAGTAATGGTCGCGTGACTCAGAACACGAAGCATGGGTGTCGCGTGGGCGTAGAACAAGGACATTCGGTTGGCGAGCTCGTTGCCAACAACTAGATCCTTTTCGGCGTTGTCCTGTCGCGCCAACGACGCTCTCGTCAATGTTCTTCGATAGTAACTGAAGTCATTCTGGATCGCCGGCGTCTTCATTTTATGTTCGTCGAATTTCAATACGAATTCCAATATCTCTGCCAATTGCTTGACTAGGGCCTGCTGCGTTTCCAGATGTTGCGTCGGTGAGAGATTTCCCGAGCACAATTGCCCCAAAATTTTCGGTACAACCCTTTCTGTAAATAAATGAATTTATATGAAATATCAGAGAGAGTTGTTGTTTAATACTCATAAAATAAATATCCACAAAATACGTACGAAAATTAATCAATATTAAATAGTTAGTATTGATTTTGTTAGAAGATATATTATATAGCCAATATACAAAAATAAACAACATGTAATGCGATATTAATAATTGAAAATTAATATTAGTTACAATAATAAAATAAAAATCAATAACCAATAATATAACCAAAAATTAATAATCAATTAGTAATTGATTAATCTAACAATAAAATTATTGGCAATAATTTCTTTTGACTTTTTTATTTTATAAAGAATAATTAATGAGATAAATTGCAAAAATACAGAAGATTAAATATTATATACTCAATATTTTGATATTTTATCATCGATATTATTTAATATATATTTTTGCCCAGAAATATATTCGCTACAAAAAAGTAAATCAAATATAAGGAGACCGGTGTTTTCCGAAATATTTTTCATGAATATTCCCTCCCTAATTATTAACACTTAACTAATTAAAGGCATGCCATAAATGTGAAAGTAAGCGCATATTGAAGTTTTCCTAATATTCACGTCGATATCGAGCCTTCGCGAAGCTTAACATCCCTATTTATAGAAAACTATTATCGTTAATGTAATTAATGATGCGTACCGAGTTCCAAGGAAAACTCATAAAATCGTTTGAGTTTTGCGACGAGGGGTGCTACGGTTAGATAAGCTTTTCTTTGACATTCCTCTGTGGGCGCCGAAATCGCTTCTCTGATTTCTTTCCCGGCTCCTTTGTAACATTGTATTTCTTCCAAAATAGATTCTGAATTTTTCAGCACCCTTTGCACTGCCTCAAACGTCTCGCGTTCGATATCCGATGGCTGCGCATCTGAGAACAAACAAGTAGAACAAACTGAATTTATCAAACTCAATATATTTTACATATTTTTGCTATGTATAATTTATTAAGCTTCATAGATTCTCTATTTTTTATCATATATAAAATATATATGTTATTTTATGGAAATTTAAATTTTAAATATTTCTTCATTAAAAATAATATAAATAACTTCTATTCGAGAATTTTTTTATCTGAAAGATTAAATTTCTCTTTTTCTTTTTCTTTTTCTCTTGGAAAAGAAGATTAATACGTAACAGATCATGTAAAATACAATATTAAAAATTAATATCAAAACTCTCCGTGAGAAAAATAAGTACGACTTACTTTCGAAATCTAAGAAGACATCGTACTTTTGAGGCGTGCAACAGGTAGACTCGTCTCGAGCCAAAAGACTCAAAAGCTTGCCCATCGTAAGTGTACAACTTCTCTCGACGAGGGTCACTTTACAACGTGAAAAGCATCTGTAAGACAAAGCAACGTACTTTACATGCGAATTTTTGTCTAAATGATATTTAATCGTATCAAATCTAGTAATAATAATAATTGCAGCGTTCAAAACAGTGTTTCTTTTTAATCACAATTGCTTTGATCAATTTGAAAATATTTTGTGATTAAAATAATATACGTGAGTGAAAACAAACGTGACATAGTAAAATAATTTCTAGGATATAATCACATAATAAAATCTTCCCACAGTTATTCTTTTAGATATTATAACTTCGAATATATTATTTAAAAAAGATTATTAATCATTAAAAATAATATAAATAACTTCTATTCGAGAATTTTTTTATCCGAAAGAATCCATTTTAAATTTGTTAGAAAAACCGAAATGAATTTTGAAAATTTTGAAATGTCATACATATACAATAGTTGCAACACACTTCTTACACAGATTTAAAACTGAAAACACATCAAAGGAAGCTCACAAGGAATTACATTTTGTAGGTAATTACAGGAAATACTCGAAAATTTATTCGGGATTAATTTAATCCGGCGAACTAAAAGATACGTTTACACAATCGGGTTCCTATTGAAGCGCGGATTGACGAGCGGTAACTTGTCACCAGTCCGAGACTACAATGAAATTGAAATTTCTGGCCGGAGAGCCCGAACCTATATATTCGCACCGTGCACTACATGGAATCATTAATTCCATATGGGTGGCATACATGCGCACGCCTGGACGGCTCGGATTAACGCTTATCCGTACCGATATATCGTAGGACAAATGAATTCTGCGAACTCGTCAGCGGGGGATGAATCCCGTTGATCAATTTCCGCGAACGAGATGTCCCCCGCTGACCTCACCTCACCTGAAACGTTCGCGAAGAGGCTCCATTCGGCCGTCGACGAGGACCAACGATGACTCACGTGGGAACGTCGCGATCGAGTTTTATCGCGTCGTCAGGACGAGAGACGCACTTTCGAGAGTGGCACGTTCAAGAGGACTAAGCCCGTCGTACTTGTCACTTGCTCGCGAGAGAATGATCGGCTTTACGGTTTCTAAAATTGCGAACGACGAGATTCCGCCGTACCAACGAACGGCCACGTTATTTTCGGACCGAAAGCATATTTCGCGCTCGTCATCTCTTCGGCCGCCACAAGCTTCTCGCAAATTTCTCTTCTCGTCACATAAACATGATCGCATATTGCGCACCTCTTGAGGGTTTCTTGAGAAATCTGATTTTTTTATTTACATAAATATCTATATGTATTTTAGGATATAAATTCGCCATTCGAAATAAATCAGCAATTCGATATTGATTTTCACAGCCGAGGCTGTTTACGAATAATTATGAGAAGGCAAAAATTATTATGACGTACCTGATTATATGAAATAGGAAACGTTAATTTTCATTTAATAATGGTCTTTAATAAACGTTAATTATGGACTTGATGTTATTTCATTTCATTTAGACGTTAATTAAATGTTAAGAAATATTAATGGGCTTTTCAAGCTTTTAATGGGCTTTTCTTTTTGCGTGGTCGAAATTGTCGATAATTTTTTCAACACTCATGAATTTAATATTATTTTATCTAAATGTTAAATATTAAAAAAATGATTAAATATTAAAAAAATGATTAAATATTAAAAAAATATTAGTAGGTTTTATGATTGATAAGAAATCTTCATTAAATTATTAATTATTTACAAGCTGGTTTTTTGCATGAATAAATCTCTGAAGTATATGTCTTTAAAAGGAATCAATTACAACATAATTGATGTATTGTATCAGTATTGAAAAATATACAAAAATTTAAATTTAATAAAAGAAATTAAATAAATGTTTTATAGGTAAAAACTATTATATATATAAACTAGTATATATATAAACACTGCATACATATTAAAAAATATGGCATTCATTACTATTCAATCGACCCTTGCTATGCCGTTAATAATATCAATTAATAGCATATTTTATCAATGGTCTATGGGTGATATCAATGTGCAACGTACACAGTATTGCAGTGAACTGCCATGTGAAATAAATGTTTGCATTTGACATTCCTCCGGCATTCTCCAGTGCGGAACGTTACGGAAACAAGTAACATAGTGTCTGTCGCAATATTCTCCTGTGCGTAATTATTGTTCTATTTTATCTCTATGTTTCCTCTTACAATTTAGTATTTTAATAAATATAATAAAAATGTATACGCTCTAAATTTTTAAATCTAAAATATTTTAGAGATTAGAAATCAGTATATGGTAAACATCGATTTTTTTGTTGATCTAATAATAATTATTAAATACAATTTAATAACGGAAATAAATTTCTCTAAATCTTTTAGAAACTTTAAATATGTACATATTTAATATATATGTAATGATTATTATTGTAAAATAAATTGATAAGAAGAACAGGATATATTTTATTATGCTCCAAATATTTATGAAAAAAAAAATAATTAAAATTCATCAGAATATCGGTTATATAAAAGTTACAAACTCGTGCGCACCACAAACCTACGTGATATTCCTAACTTCGAACTTTCTTAAGTCTCATATTTAATTATCATCTCAATGACATAATTAAATTTTTCCAGTTTATCTGTAGTATATTTTTTCCTTGATTAAGAAAAATAAGTACAATCTTGATATCCAGAATATTGTTTATAATAAAAATAATTTGAACAGATTGATTCAGGATTGCAGAAAATTAGTTTTACAGCGAAGATATGATTTCATTAATATTTTTCGCTTTTTTATTCTTTTAAAATATCAACTTACGTGATTTAAC
Organism: Camponotus vicinus; assembly: GCF_025532165.1. NCBI lineage: Eukaryota > Metazoa > Arthropoda > Insecta > Hymenoptera > Formicidae > Camponotus > Camponotus vicinus. The sequence continues at coordinate 8,529,156 of NW_028141956.1, forward strand.
ATATTATTTCTTCAAAACTGCTTGTATTTCTTATTAGCACAATAGATACAAAAGCGATTTAATTTGAGACAAAAGAACCATTTACATAGAGAAAAGAATAATTAGAAGTCATACAGCTGACTATATTGTTGTAAAAATTCCAAAGCTTCAGTGCATTTCAATTAAAAACATATAATGCACTTGCTGCATTGACTTGTCAATGAACAAGCTCCACAATATTACCTCATCTCACCTATCTACGTCAATATCCGCAATAAAAGTACTATGTGTATATGTGTGTGTATGTGTATGTGTGAACAATCCAATGCGAACGGATCTTCGACTATTGCACTACAACAACAACCGCGACCTATCCAAAACGGTCTCCCAGCATTCGATGCCAAAACTCCCACACATTCGCGAACGATGAGAAACAGAGTTCAAAGAACTTATACTGGGGATTTCAAACGCCTCGCTGATTGACTGATGACCGACGAAACACAATGAACAAAATTACAGTTTTTGAATATTATTTCAATATTATAGAAATTTCAATTACTAGTTTTTATAAATTTTAATTTTTATCGACAACTATGGTCATATTGACAAATAAATTTCCCAAAGGCAAACTGTCAAGTACTTTTAATCAGACTTTTTAATGTTTAATATTTCATCAACATTCTAGTTTTTAATTTAACTTTTTTGTTTCTAAAACCCAGAATTATATCAAGACGAAGACTTAATCTAACTGCGTTTAAAATTGACCAATGTAAACAAAACCAATGGTATTAAGATGTATCGCTGGACCAAACAATATTTTAAATATTACAATTAGAAATGGTTGTGATATTTGTCACCTACTCTCTCACAAGTAACGGAACGGAACAGCAGGCTCGTTCGTGGAGGAACTCGAGCCTAGGAGTCCTGGCAGGATTTTACGAGAACTCGCCAGGGATTTTATGCGGCGCGATTAGTTGCGTGACGTTCGATGCGCTCACCGTCGCGGAATCGCGGCGTAATCGGCGCCGACGGCGCGAACACATGACGCCGACAGGTGCACGCCGTACGGGATGCTGGAATGCGTCACGGGGTCAACGGGCAGGCGAGGCGAGTGCAACAACTGTCATCCGGCGGCCGGCCATGTTGTAAGTTTCGAGAGGGGGGTTGGTTCGAATCCTTCCCTTATTTGGTAAAGCGGCGGCGGCGGCGGCGCGGAAAATCGATGGGGGTTGCTTCGTGGCAAGGGTAGCGAGATGGCGCTGAACGGGGCAGGTTTGGTTGTCAAATGCGTATCGAAATCCCGCCTGTGTGTAAATTTAGAACCGGTAAAACAAGGTAAAGGGAAAGAAGAAAAACGATTGGCAGAGAAAGATTCATTCGACGTGAGGGAAGACAATTTAGTAAATAAACAAAGAGGCTGAATCGCGATATAACATGACTGAAGAAATAAAATTACGGGAAAGATATCACGATCTGGAAAATAACGAGAAACTGTAAGTCAAATACCGATATTAAAACTTATTTTAAAATCTCCTGATAAGCGTGCTACAATAATATTAGAATAATATTAGAATTTATTTAGATAATTATTTTTGCTTTGAATCGAAGAATTTTCGTTAACTTGGAAGAATAATTTTGCAGATTAATAAAGCATGCGCACTCCTGACGTTGAAGCTAAGAAATCAATCAAAATTTAACATTTTTTTAAATTTAATAGCACTTGAATAAACAATATTATAAAACCAAATACAAAACTATGTTTTAAAAATTGATTTCAGTATAATTGACTTGAAAATGATATTTTCAAGAATAGCAATATAGTATTAAAAAAAAATTTTATAGTTATTTTATTTGTGTATAGAGATATATTATAAAACTCGAATATTATATTTAAATTAAGAATAAATTATTCTATAGTTTTGACAAAAATAAAATACTGAGTATATGCATTTTCCTTTTCCTTCACAAATGCAGAAGATTGATATATATATGCATCTTTTTATTTCGTTTTAATTATATCTAATATTTTAGTTTCAATCCCATAACATAAATTACATCTTCATCTTTATATAATTCTGGATCCCAGGAACAGACAAGTACGCATACATATTTAAAAGCTGTGCTTCCAATGTATGTAATATTACCACGAATCTCGCAGAAATTGAAACAAGTATCGACCAAGCATCGACCTATTTGACGAATACACTATATATATGTATATATAACTGTGTGTGTGTACTTTCGTGCAATGAAATTCTCGATATGAGAGAAACGGTAGCGTGTGCTATCAACTGTGAATAATAGAAACGAATATAATGAAACCTCGAATATAATACCCTTTATCGATTCTATAGCGCATTGCGACGTATTGATTCTCCCTTAAAAAGAATTCACATTCTTCTCGTAATTATATATTATCCTAGATAATAATAAGATTGATACACGTGCAGCGCAAATAGATATGCACCGAGTGCTCTCCGTGTATATGCACCACGTGTCTTACTATCGATACTACTACTACTCTCTTTTCACGGACCAACGAGGTGACACCGACGTCACGTAAGGGCGATCGACGTCGCTCGGGGTGGACCGAAGTCACTTGGGGGAGCTAATCGAATTAGCATTCGCATCGCTCGGTATCGTTATAGATCGCATCGATGCTTTTGTGGGTCAACGCTCGTCGCGTAAACAGACGTTTTCGACGTGGCCAATTTCGATTTTTCATGAAGCACGGACACTCTACGAGGCTTCGCAAAAGGACGGTACTCCATGATCGTTGACTTCTCCTTTATAATCGATGTTCGATTCTATTTCTTATGTGAAAGAATTACAGGGTTGAGTTTTATGGGTGGAAAGTTTCTCTGTCAAAAATAAAAATTTCTAAAGAAAAATATATGATATTGTAGTCCTATAAATATATAATTTTTGTGAAACTTAATATTATTTTATTTATTAGGGAGTTTCAAGTTTTCTATTGAAGTTTAAGTGATCTAACATAATCCAAATTTTAAGAATTGAAAACGAAAATTGATTTACATTTAATTTTTCATCTAAATTTAATTTAAATATAATTATTGGATATTATATATACATAATCGACACAATATGTACTTATATTTAAATAATTATATTTAAATTAAATTTAATTAAATGAAATTTAATTTCTCAACTAAATTTAATTTAAATATAATTATTGAGTTATATAAATATTTATAAATTAGGTAAGAAATTAAATGTTAACCAATTTTTATAAATTTTTAAAAATTTAAATTACTACTAGATTACTTAAACTTTAGTAGAACTTGAAACTAGATAATAAATAAAATAATATTTAATAATTATTAAATGAAAAATCATTAATTTATGAATATGTTTATATGCCCATAAAAAAACGAGTAAAATAGCGATTTGCTATCGCTTCTTCTCTATCTTTATTCTATTTAAAAGATAACTGAAACTTGTTGAATCCTTTAAAATATACATATATCTAGAACATTAATTCCCAAAATGACTTTAACTCAAAATAGTAATAAAACTGGGTCTTGATTCCTTTTATATAAAAGTAGTCTATTTGGAAACGATTTAATCTTTTTTTGATTATGTTATATGCAAGAAAAGATTCATCTCAAAACTGTGAATATTATAGCATCGAGTATCGCAAGAACAAAAAGTTTCGGTTAGAAGGTTCGGTGAAAAACGATATAAAAAGAATCGTTTTTCTTTCTCATACGATTGAACGTGAGCTTGTTATAACATTCATTTGAATATTGCATACATGGCATATCCATTTTTTTTTACTTGAATATATATAGTATGTATAAAAATATAAAAAAAGCACACACTAAAGATATTTTATTATCACACCTTGCATATTTTTAAATATATTCGAGAAAATTTAGTAGGTTTTTAATCGATCAATTAATTATGCAAAATATGTTACAAATTTACTATCCTTATATATTTACTGCAACATACGTTCACAATTGCAATAGTTTAAATGTCATTGCGACGAGATTTTTGCACCTCTTTCAATATATACTACGATTGGATAATCGTCGGAAATTGTGGGCGAGAATAATCGACGCCTATTAAAGGCCTTTTTGTGCGTCAATTCCAGCAAATCAATTGAGATCTCCCCATCATTATACACAACTCTCCAGCTTAACATCACTTCTGGTACCTATGATGCGACGCAATAATTTTGTTATAACTTTAAGCACCCCTTATTTATGTTCCACATTTATCATAGATCATTATATGCAATTGTTTGAACATCAATTTTCTCAATAACATCGTGTGTAGTGAAAATTATTTTGTGCCACGCATATTTCAATAATTATCGATCAATTTTTTAAACGTAAAAGACGTAATTCATTACGTGCTTATAATAGAAAGAGAATAATTAGCTTCGTCACATAAAACAAATATAAAAGAAAAAAGAATTATCTCTTTTTTATCTAATTACGTCAAGGTATCATGTACTATATAAATGTCATTAAGCTTAACTTTACAAAAAATATCTTTAGCAAGACCAATATGTCTATGATTTGTATTGTACAATATTGCGAAAAAAAAGAAGTCTGCGTTTCTTTAAAGATGATATATTCAAATCGAATATATTTCTATATTCTATATTAATAAACATAATTAAATTAATAATAATAAGTTTAATAATAATTACAATATACTAAGAAAAATGCATCACAATATAATTAAGAAGGATTTATTTGGTTTGTAAAAAATGTATATATAACATAATTTATTCAGTCATTAATCTTCAATTATTTGTAATACGAAGTTTTCGAATTTAAAAAAAAGATATCTCATAATGTAATGTTTTCTAATAGTTTTGATCCAAAAAAATGCATGATCTCTTTAAATGATATTTATAATGTAACAATAAACAGAAAAGAAAGATAACATTCTTCTATTCACTTGGATGACGGATTAGAAATTTCCTGAGACAATCAGTTTTTATTTTAGTTTTATTTAGAAATTTAGTTGAAATTTTTCAATGTACCTATTTTTGCTTCAAAATAGAAACCTAGCAAATTAGCTTTGTTGATCATCAACATATTCATTGTGTCTTTAAAATTAAATTGCTTTAATCTTCCTTCAATTTTCATAAGTGGCTTATTATACAGTTATCTCGACGAAAATTGTTTTTCCAGTCACGAAGTAATCCGGATAGGGACTGGTGCGACCCTGACAAGCGTGTCCACTAGTACGCATTACTCGCACGCGCGCGCACGCTTAATATAGTAAGTGTACACGCGGTTTAAATGTCACACCGAGGAACGTAAGCAATGCTGTGCGAGGACACGATGACTCCTCGTTAAGTTATATACACGTGCGATGTGCCGAAGTACGCTTTTGTGGACGATGTCTGTGCGTGTCTTGTGAGTTTCCTTCTTGTGATGTGACCCTGCCCTCTTTAACGACGTAGCGGACTAATTAATGGGGTTGACGAGCGGAGATCCAATGATCCGGAGACTAGAGCTCGATACGCCATCCGATAAATAAAAATACGGAGGGTACTCCGATGACGAAGTAACCAACTTTTTCCAGAAGATAGCCGTAAAAGCGATTTCCAGTCGAAACGAGAGAGTAATCGCATGCCTCGATGTGCTGAAAAGGCGAATTACACGATTCCTGCGGGTTCAAGATAGCAATTTGAATCCCGAGAGATACCGTAACCTACTTTCCGCGATGTTTTCAAAGACTGCCCGATGTTATAGGAGTAGACTGCTGGAAGAAATCTCCTTGAAAAGAACTCGTTTATGTCGCTGATAAGTTTAAAATGCGGAGAAATACGACAACGATAAAAAAGAATCACCATGAGAAAGAGAGAGAGAGAGATGAAAATTACTTTGTTTTCTTGTAAATTTTGTGAGAGATATCAAATTTGAAAGGGTCAAAAGTTTACTTGATTAGTGCTTTAGTTCGATTATTATTATTGGTATTATGCGCTTTAATTTCCTCCGACGAGAAATTCTCTCACGTTCATTATATGACAATTATGCAGCGACGACACAATCACTATCTTTGTTCTCCGCTTAAAAATTAAACAATAATGAGAATGAGAATGACAAAATTATCACGAAGATATTCATGCAAGAAACTATTAAATAATTAACAAATGATGAGAGTTCAAAGAGCGCACGAATCGCGAAGTTGAATGTGCTAGAAGAATAGACATTGTTTGTGAAGTTAATGATATTGTATTTCATGTATGACTACTTAATAATAAAGTGTGATTAATTATTAGTAAAGTTTGTTCCTACAATTTACTTAATGTTACTCTACTTTTAATACATATTCATATGTGATATTGTGAATAAAGTGTCAGCTGACGTTAATCATATTCTTGTCATACATATATAAATTTTTAATTATAATATTTGAAAATAATTTTTTTGCTATTGCGAAGAGAGAAATGACTACTGCCACTGTGATTGTTAGGAATCGAACTTGTTAGACAAAATACTTTTCTGAATGCTTACGCCATTGGCCAAGCAGGGGGGATATCGTCATATCCCGGACGAAGACAGGAAACCTCCAAGTAAAATCCCCCTCCGGTTGTACGCACATATACGTCAACGAGCATCGGCGTACATTTGATTGTAAATGAAAGCAGGAAAGAAGCGACGAGGCGAAAGTAGAGTGATGAAGTAGCAAAAATCGCGCGATCAAGCGCGTAAGCGAATGTTTCTCATCAATTACAAAAAGAGCGATCTGCATCGAAAATCAATAAAATTTCGAGACGTTTAAAGATAGAAATATTCCTTCGAATTATATGAATTAAAAATGATAATTTTTAAATAATAAAAAATATCTTTGTTTAATAGAGAGAGAGAGACACTATTATGATCTAGATTATAGATGTGTATCACAATCACGAATACACTCGCTGTCATTTTAGTACCAACCTGAAATCACATAAACGTCTTAAGCACGAAAGCAATAAATTACGAGCATGCTAGATTTAACCCAGAAAATCGAAAATTGCGGCACGAGGTAGTTCCCTAATTGGAGCAAATAACTCGCATGGCATTATAAAATGTTAAAGTCTGAGTGCACGCACGGTCGCTGCGGTCTAATTTCACGTGCATATGCACCAAACACATTTGAGATTCCCGAGGCACGAGTATCCGTTTCAGTACCCTTAACATTTAGCACATGACGTAACACTATGATAGCCTTTATCGTACAAATGTACCAAGAGAGATAAAATATCTCATTTATTTTACATCTTTGGCACAATATTATTGAACGGTATTACTTTTGTTGCTCAAAAAGCATGAAAAATAAAATCCCATCTATTTTATTTAAATTGAGAGTTTCGATCTAAATATTAGAATATATTGACTAAATTCGACCATTATGAAAACTTTTTCTCAATTAAAAAAGATATTTTTTAAATATTCAAAGTACGTATAAAAAAAATTAATTTTTGCGATGGAGTTTGCTAAGAATAATTTTTCTAAAACTTTACAGATATTGCGCCTTTTTTGATATGATAAATTATCACATCATCTCTTTTAATGATTATTTTATTTAAACTTTGTTTAAATAAAATCAGCGACTCATCAAGTTCATATATCGAAAATCTATTCGCAATTTCTCTAATTTTTATATTCACGCAGTTCACGAGTTTGGCAGATATAAATCATCGAACAAACGTTTAAAAGCGTTTTCCAATATTCCGTTATGACATTTGTCGGAATCAACAAGTTTGTCGATTATTACGCGTCAGCGCATTAATCTCGTTGACTTTTTTAAAGTTTACTATTTTTTTCATTTGTTCACCAATAATTATACATCGCACATACATCTAATCTCGATATTATATTTTTCTAATCTCGATTTTATATTAATTATATATTATGTCTTCCGCTAAAATTTGTTAAAACAATGAAACATATTATATTAAACTTAAAATATATATTTATTTTCTATTTTCTATCTAAGAAAGAGAGAAGAGAAACATTTGTAATTGTTTATTTACAATTAAAATACATATTTAAGTTTTTATTACGAATGTCTTTCCCACTTTATTATAAATTATCATATTTTTTTTTATAAAAAATAATTTAGAAGAATTTAAAAAGAATTAAAAAAAATTAGAGTTGCGAGTTATATATTTGTCACATTTGTAAATTTTTCTAGATTTTTATTATATCTTTAGATTTAATATAATTGTAAATAAATAAATTTTCTTCATTTTATCAGATTGATTTCTCACACACCTAGCAAATTCAATTACTGCGGAAAATTAGAGAGCTTGATAATTTGGAGAATCGATTTTCGCCAAGCACACATACGATGAGGAATCTTCGATAATATCACCCGATCGATGAAACACGCTATCAGCAACTGATGAATCTGCGCTTATGCTTTCCCTTTTGCGTTCCTGACGGACGATCGAGTGACCTACTTGTTAATTGTCGACAGGCGGGTCTACGCTCTAATTAACGGTAAAAACCGATATAGTATTAAGTAATTTACTATCGACTTTTCGATCAATAATATATAAGGTAAAAAAAACCCTCTCGTAATTGATAAAATGTTCCAATACCCGCCATTTGATGCTCTTTGCGGAATTGAAAAAATTTTATGAAGAAAGAAATAAAGTTTTTTATCCTCAGACGAAGTTTTATATTTTCCATATTTGATGTTTTAATCAAACGAAATTTGTAATCAACGAATGTTTTAATCAACAAAATAAATTAAACTGAAATAATAATAAGATTTATACAAGAACGAAACAAGAGAGATGTATTTTGAATAGAAAATATGACATCCGTCATTACATGATAGTTACATTTACGGCTGACGAACTATTGACAATTATGCGTCAAATGTAATTCCAAGTTCAAACCCAAGCACAGGAAGCAAATTAACAGGAAAATCGCCCATTTATGCGACATCACTGTTGATATTAATCATTTTAACAGATGAAATCATCGCATCGTAAAAAATCGATCTCGCTAAAATTATTTCGAGAATTTTGTGTTTTTTTTTCATCACATGAAAAACTCTTCTGAAAGAGTGACGATCACATTTCCATTTGGAATGAAAATCGCCTTTTGTTTTCGTGCACAAATTTTCACGCTATTGGCAATTATAAACATTATTAAAAAAAAATAACAATGCTGACATTCATGTATCGATGATAATATATTAATTATATGAGAGCCGTATAATGAGTATATGCATTCGCGCGTAAATTAATTCGTCGTGATATCGTGGCAGAGTTTTGCTTGCCGCAAAGAACGTGATAAATAGCTCGATGTAGATAAATTTTGGTTTACTCGACCTACTGTTTTAATTAAATGCAATGCGATTTCTCGCGATGCATTATCCTTTCACTCATTTGCAAACAGTTACGTTCTAGATTTTTTAGAATTAATTTTTCATCAGAGTAAATATGCTTTCTATCGCTATATTTTATACAATTTGACGTATCAAATTATTATCAAAAAATTATTTATTCTTGTAATTATATATCAATTCTTGTAATTATATATCATTTTCTACAGTACGTTGTAAGACTAAAATCTGTAATTCCGAACCGTGCATAACGACTTATTTCGCTTTCGTGCCTTATCCTTCGCGTGCTGAGCGAACGTGTTTGAATTTATCACTATGTGAAAATTAATTCCACGAAAGTTCGTTACACATACAAATCTTGTAAATCGTTGAGTATGCAAAGACTGCGAAATTGAGGAAAGATATGTCATCGAATAAATCCTCGTGTGTAAATCATTGAAGCGAAGATTATCGAGTAATATGTTGATTGCTATTCAGGGGTACAATTTCAAGTTCGTGAATCATTTCCTGCATTTATTATTACGTTGTTTGGCATTGAACAATCTTTTTTGTATTACATTTCCACACGGAAGTAGCTTTTTACAGAATTGATAAGCATAGATAATAATAATATATATTTTATAGAATCGATAAATAGATAATAATATTGATATGATTATTGTTTCGGTTATCCGGTTTTTGTTGATGGACTACGTGCATGGACTGCGTATGACACGCATTATTTCATTTCTATTTTCGTAAAATAAATAAGACGCATTATTTCCTGTCCTTCTTAAGGTTAAAACTAAAGATTGGTTTCAAAGTAACCGCGATAAAAACGGAACGATAAAAGTGTAATTTGCATTTTAATCGAATACATAATAATATATTTAAAAAAAGAAGGCATCTTTTATATAAACAAAGATTTTGATTAATTCAATATATTCCAATTTACACAATTAAATATATTTTTCTACATTTGTATAAACAAATTAAGAAAATACTCGTGAAAAAAAACATCTGAGATAATATAATTAAAATTTATCGAATAATTTACGTATAGTGTAATTTACATGTGTTGTTATATATAATATTATATCCACATATGATTATATTTTCTTCTGAATCTTAAAATTACCGCGTGTTTCAATATCATAATATTTACAATCCAAATGTTCGTTCCAAGCAAACTTTAAAATTTGCGCAGGATATATTTATATATACATGCACGACTTATGAGAAAAATTGGTTTACCTTTTAACGGAACAGAATGAGTGACATCACTTAACGATCGAATTATTAAACGGATGAGGGCACGATGAGACACCCTTTTAGGAGCCGCAGAGGAGCGCCGTCAACATTATTCTCCTTAGTCGATTAATATGCGCTTCCGGACAGGATAAGAACCACCACCGGCATTTCCCGAAAAGGATGACTTTTGCCTTTCAATCGCAAAAGGATTTCGTATCGCAGATAATGTTTACACGCACATACTACACACAATACGCTCGTAAAATATAATATAAGTACTCTTGCATTTAGCACGAAACTGTCGATTCTATTCTTCTCTTTAATATTTAGTCAAACACCTGTAAATGTATTTATAGAAGTCATCGATCTCACCTCGATCAAATCCACTGCTCGACTGCCGCTTCTCCCTCGCAACGGAAAGGATTTTTATTAGTCGTCTATAGCAATAAATCTCGCACTTTTGTAACAACTTTTAGAAAGAAAGGAAGAATATCTTCGAAGAGTATCCTTTCAAATTTGAACGAGGACGACTTTATAATTCGACCGCGTGCAATGAAGGACTGACTCGAGAGAGGCGCGATAAACTTTCGAATGAGTAGCGGCGAGTGGGGGTGCAAATCGCCCCCTCGTGAGGCGAGGCGCGGCGATCGATTTTTCGAAAATATACGAGATATACGGTTCTCGTCAATTCTGAGACGAACAGCCCGGCGTGACTCTCACGATGGTTGTTACACCACTGTCAAAGCAAACGCCGAGACAGTTTCGCTCAGCACGGCCAGTCAGCTAGACGCCCCCACTCTCAACACGTCACTGCCTCCCGCAGCGTGGTTTCACGACAATATCGCCAAGTTCTAACAGAGAGTATTTCTCTCGTTCTCGTGCACTCCGACCTGCACAGAAATTTGCGATTGCACGAGGAACCCGACGTAGACGCAGCATCAGAGAGAAGCTGTGTTTTATATTTAATTATATGATTACGTTTATCCAATTACGATTCTATCGCAGAATCTGCATGCATCTCGAGTAACATCGCTTTCCTGGAGCGCTTTACAGTTCATTAGAAATTCCCACGTTTCACTCCACATATTAAAATGGACCAGAGATTGTTTTCTAGTATACTATAATAGTTATAATTAATTAATAGCTATAATTTTTTTTTTTTACTATAATTTATTACAGAAATTAAATCTTTTTTTTATGAGTTTTTACAATTAACATTTTTTGTGCATTACTATTATAAATTAACTAAAGATTTTAAAAGATTATTATCTAAAGACGAAAAATATATTTGTATGTTCAGAATAAACTCCAATTTTCTCTTGATAAAAGGAGAATAATTTAGAAAGAATATCTTAGAAAAAAAAACTTAGAAAGCAATTTCTTCTTTTTCCATAATCCTTTTCTATAATTATCAAGTTTATCACTATGGAGATATCTTTACATTATCGGAATGATCAGACTTTCGCTTTTATTTCAACTGGAACGTTGGATTTAATTCCGTTTCATATTTTTATTTGTTTGCGTAGATTGTAGATTTGATAGAAAGTGTATTTGAAAATACTTGCAGACCTTGAGAAAGGCTGATCTGGTTATATTATTTTTCAGGAGTTATTCACGAATAATATTGTTCGATTATTATTCATGTTCTGTGCTAGCAATTTTATAATTTTATAATTTTTTTTTAAATGCTCTTTTTTATGCAATTCTTATATATATTTTATATAAATACAATTCTTATATAAATTTAATATGAACTATTATTAACATTATATATATATCGCTGCAATCGCATTTTACTTTTGATTTTTTATAAACACGTATATTTATTGTTATTAAACAAACGTTATTTTAAAATTCGCTAGGAATCTCTCTGAAAACGCGACTCACAATAACTATCACGATAATTATCGGCAATATTGTGGGAAAAGATTTAATCGCGCGTCCATCTGACAGCTTATCGTTTTCAATCGATTTTAGAACGCACTATCAGAGCGCATAATCATCTTTCATATCATATATTATATATTAACGGCTCAACATCACGGAAAAACATGTTAACGATAAGAATCGCTCATTACAAGGGCAATGACTCATGAAGCGGTAAACGTGAGGCTGATTGTCCAGCTGACGCGTAAATACCCGCACATGCTTCCGTCAGGTGCATACAATACGAGAATTCGTTCATTGAACGCCAGAATGGAACGCTAGGAAGAAAGATCGTAAAATGCTGCCAAATCTAAAAATAGTGTCAATCAAAGTGACAAAATTTATAAACAAGATAAATTTTCCTTCATGTTTATAGAATTATATTTAATTTATATCTAATTTATATCTAGTTATATCTAATTTATATCTATGAAAGAAGAAAGACTATCTTATATCTAATTTATATCTAGTTATATCTAATTTATATCTATGAAAGAAGAAAGACTTTCAATAAAGAACATATTTTAGAGATGATTGTGCGCATTAAATTCAATAAATAATTCCAGTTCATAAAATAATAGGCAAACGTATAATTTCTATAAAATTCATTATATGTATTTGAAAAACGAAGGGAATCACATTTTATTGTCTTTTTTAAAATTTATAAATTATTAGAATAGATATATAAATTATTAGAATAATCGAGGGGATATGAAAATTATATATTATTCATTATCCGTATGATCGGGTAATTAGCAAAAAATGGTACAAGGTGATCAAGTTAACGATTCATTGTAGAACGGCGCGTTGGCTCTTTTTGTTTTAACTTTGAGTCATACATCATGAGACTGCAAGCGAGCCATTATTCCGTGTAATAATTACTTTACGGCGTATCGGGTGTCTTTGTGCAAAATCAAATTTGCCGCAGCACTTTGTTGCCAGTTATACCGGCTTTCTACTCCAATTTATGCAATAATCAAAGTACATTTGCGTCGAGAATTATCAAAATACACAGTAAAAGTATCAACAAAAAGCCAAGGATTTTTATTTATGTATAAACGTAAATTTTGTATTTTTTTATTTTTTCGCAATAACTTATAGAAGCTAAATCTCTTTTGTATTATGAGCTTCATTATAATTAATATTTTTTGTGCGCATACAATTATTAATTAAAGATATAAAGATTAAAATGATCTAAAGATGAAAAATATATTTGTATGTTCAGAATAAATCCAACTTTGTTCTTGATAAAAGAAGAATAACTTAGAAAGAATATCTAAAAAGAAAAGAGAAAGCAATTTCTTCTTCTTTCATAATCCCTTCCTACAATTATCAAGTGTTTATTACTGTGGAAATATTTTTACATTATTATTATATTCTGCATATTTTAATTATTTTTATTTGCATTAATTTTAAATGCAAATAAAAATCCTTGACCTCCCTTCGTTATATTCACAAAAACGATTTTATCATATGAATATTTTATCCTTCACGTGTGAAAAGATAATTCATTCTGTCTAAAAGTCTAATCTTCATTGTACATGTCAAGAACATATTTGGGGATAAAAATAAATATTTCTTATAGAGATTTGAGGTGGTTGGAATCATACACACAGTTAATTACGAAAAATTCACTTTTCAAAAATTACTTTTCGTCATGAGCCAAATAATGAAATGAACAAGTCCCTAAGTCGTTTCTTTCTTACTCGAAAATGCTTCTCGCCGACATACGTCAGCGACCTGCCTTAATGCAACGTGCATATATAATAGCGATTAGTGCGTGCCGGAGTACAATGACTCGGTAAGCGGTGAACTGCACGCAACCAAAGCATGTGTCTTCTTGAACATACGTCGCGTGACAACGTACGTATATATATATTTAAAAAAAAATGCTCTCGTATTTATGGCATAGTCAACATTGCAAATCCAGTATCAATAAAAAACACTATAATCGTAATAGTTTTAAAGAAACTCGTAAAGATACTTTAAGAGTTTAGAGAGAATATTTGAAATCATAATAATTATAAAAAAATATCTTATAAAAATATTATTTATCAACAATTGTGCTTCTATAATCTTTTACCTTATCTCTGATATTGTATTATCACGAACAGTGTCATTTACTGCGATAATACTTTACTCGTTAAAAAACATCATCAACTGCACGAAATATATGTACAATTTACATTTTAAAAAAAAGATTCCACAAATGTTACAATATGATGTTTGTAGAAAATTATTTTTAGGTGACAGCTTACGTAATCGACATTATTATTATATATTAGAGGGGCAGAAAGAATTTATTCACATGCATTAACTTCGCGCTAGTAGTTGAAATAACATCTTTTCGCATTCAAGCCTATATTATAATTAAAGTACTGTATATATTATTCGCATTGTGTTTCATTTGTATTGTTTGTCTGATGCATCGATAACTGCATAACTGACTTATTGATTTATTATACATTGCACGTTTCTAGTATCATTCTCTGAACACATTTGAAAAACAACGCGGTGCGAGATATTAATTAACAAACATTTAGTATTTAATTAATTATAAATATAAAATTATTAATTTTACGATTTAAAATTATCTTCCTTAATAAATAGGTATTTTAATATTTATATTGATTAAAACTATATTTTTTTTACTTCTCAGCGCTTTTCAATTATCCAGTTACTAAAATATTTATTCAAAGCAAGTGATTTTTTTAAAATATATCGAAAGGGTGATTTAACTTACTTCTCACTTGATAGCTTACCTTTTGTTGCTTAATGACCATTGCTTGAAACAAGATCTGTGGTAAAGTCGGTAAATATTATTTTCAGGAGGTAAGTTACTAGATATATAGCAGAAATCTCTCTTACCATAGTGAAAAGGCAGTAATGTCTATTTGTATTTTCCAACGACTGGTAACTAGGATTCATCAATTTTAAGAATATAAGTATATTTTCCGTGCAGGTAATATATTTACATTGATTATCGCTTGTAAAATGTATTGTTATGCGAATATAATCACAGTTTCGATGATTTGATCGTTAGATATAAATGCAAGAATGAACATTCGCACATTTATAGCGATACTGGTAGGTGTCACGTCGAGTGATTTTCTTGGGTGTGTGATTTCTCCGTTCTTATCTTCTTTTTCAAGGCTTTCATGTGCTTCGCGCCATTCAAATGTGCTTGCCATTGATTCTCTTCGACAAATATTTTCTCGCAAACCTGGAACAGTATGTAAAAATTTTTAATTCTGACGTCAGAAACATATTCAACATTTCATTAAAAAAATACAAGATATTAACAGTATTTGAGTGTCAATATTTCGTTCTACATGCCTAAAATTTAATATAAATTAGGATTATTAAATTTCTATTTTATTTACGCGACGTAATTTGCTGGATGTAGAATAAAATAATATTCTCAAAAGTCGATTTTATGAAAACATATCAAAAAGTAAAGTAATTATATATGTAATTATTTTTATTACGATTTCAATTGAATGTATCGAAAAATAAATTGTTGCGGTCATTTCTTCATTATTACCTCGCAATAGTGATATGTATTCGTACTGCTGTCAGTAGTTTTCTGGTTCTTGAAATTTTCATTCAATGGTCGCTGTTCAGGTTTTTCACCGCGCATTATTGCGGAAATGATCGCTGTTGCGGGTTCTAGGATGCAGCTGTCCCATTTCGTCACGTCAGTGCAGTCTAAAGAATAAATAGGAGGAACCTCGAAAAAAAACCAAAAAGAATCGTATAATTTACTTTCCTGAAATTTAGTTACTTATGTGTTTCGCGAAAAGAATGGTTTACAGTAAAGAGATGAATTAAATTATTTCAGGCAATTTATCATTTACAGCGCGAACACATGTATATCGTTAATGAATGAAGCAAATGAATTACCTGTCGATCACCACGTCGAATTAGTCTGTTCATCACCCATTTATTTTGCTTCCTGGCGTATCTTCTAGTGACGAGTTTTAAATCATCGACCCCTTGCTGCAGTAATTTTTTTCCCTGCATAAATTTAAACAAATATCAATTGTGTACGATTTCTTTCTATTTTTACCTTTTTATTTTTACATCATACAATAATTTTACTATCTAGAACCGGCTTAGAAATTTAAAAATTATATGTAAAATACGTCACACACATAATAGAATTCCAACTTTCTATTTAATATGTATTATTTGGTATAAGAAAGTAATAAAATGAATTAAACATGTTTCATTTAAAATGTATATTTCATAAAAATATTTTACTAATTCTAAACATTTAAATAAACATTTAAATATAATATAAATATTTTCTAACACACAGTGCGTATCATTTACACCCATTTCTATGAAATATATTTTATATTTATAAATAATATATATATATATATATATATATATATATATATATATATATAATATAAAATTTAAAAATGATATAAAATGTATTTTTAAGCTATAAAATTTAATTTATAATTTAAAAATAAATAAATAATAATTATTATAAAATATATATTTATTGATGCGCACATTCAAAATAATAATTTATTTATATCTTTTGCATTCGTTCGCTCTTCTTTTTCACGAATATCCTTCTTTCCTCGCAAATAGCACCCAATAATGTTTGACAACATTAAAACCGAAGAAGCTCATAAAAAATCGAGACGTACATTCGAATGCGATACCGCAACGACAGGAATAAAAAGGATCAGAAGACACCGCGAAGAGCGATACGACCGCAGAGCTGGACTGTGTCGCGAATCGTGTGATGCACCTTAATAGCGCAGAAAAAGATCCGGGGAGATCCCGGCTGAGACAGCTGCTGAGGAACGATCGTACGGACGTATCATCCCATCGAGCCATCTGCCACGTTGTCGACTCACCTTCTCGCTCGCGCGCTCCTCTTCGGACAATATGAGGTAAGGGTGAAACTCCTTGAAGCCGATAGTCTGAAAGATGCCTTTCGTGTAATCGGGTAACCTGGAATGTAAACATTCTCCTTTAGATCGCGTCCACCGGCTCTACCTTCCCCGTCGACGGGGGGTTCTCGCTCTCTTCCTACCCCATCCTCTCATTCATTTCGTTTTATCGTCCAAGCGCTGCTAATGCTAATCGATTACCCTCCTCTGACCTCCAACTGAGATACTGTACCTGGTATACACCACATACGATTGGAGAGATTGCGCGCAATGTATTTGTTGGCTTTTAAATGTGGATAGCTTTTTAAGCTTAGATCGTACTTTAAGTCTTCGTTTAATACGGTTATTTACGATTTATCTTGAAACATTTTCAATTTACATTTTTTTATGAGAGTAAAAAAAAGAAATATAAATCTTTCTAATATCAATATATCACGAAGTGAGATTGCGATAGCATGAATAATTTTTCACTATTTAAGACAACATTTTAAAATGAAAGAGGTATTGGAGTTATCTAATATCGATGAGATTAATTAGCAAGCAATGTAATCTGTAAATCTGTGTAACAAACTAAAATTAAAATTGCTAAATTATTGTCATGTATAATTACACATTGAATGATGCTTTATGATTTTTTTCTTCGGATGTAATAGAACTTATTAGAATGTATTAGGAATTTTAATTATGCGTGTATTTAAAAAATGTTAACGTATTTACTGATTAATAAGCAATATATAAGACTGATTAAAGACTAAAATTAATTGCAATAGTCGCTGTCAAAACCAGATAAACTATATCGCACAGATATAACATTACATAAAGAGAATTTCAGACTTCTTAGGAGTCCGATAGCCATAATTACGTAACGCTCAGGGCAAAGGAAGTGCAAAGATAGCACTGATAATTATTTTTATTTATGACTACAGCCATCATATTGCAACATTGCAACATTGTGTAATATGAGATGTAATATCGCCTGTGACAAAATGTATTGGCTTGTTGCTTACATTGCTACTGTGTAGCAATCGAATTAAAGTTCAATTATAAATTTAGCAAATGTATCGTTATCTCGAGTACAATTCGTTAATGTGTAAAGCCGTCGAAGCAAGATGTACAAATAAGCTATATAAAACGTTCCAGGGCCACCATTGAATGGATAAAATAATAATGAACTAACGGAAATATGTAATTTTTATCTTTTTTTATACACGTTATTATGAATCACATTAGTACAAAATATTTTATGTCGCAAATTTCTTTGAGATACCTTAATATTATTTGCTCTTTCTTGATAATTATATATATATATATATATATATATATATATATATATATATATAAAATTATTATCAGATATATTATATATACATAATTATTATCAGATACTGATGGATAAATCAGATACTTCTTTGACACATAGATCAAATACTTTTTCTTCAGATTCTAAAATACTGTTCAGATTCTAAAAAAGCTATTTCGATCTTGAAAGAAACCACTCCCTCACCATTCAACCGGAAATAATTCTTTAACGGAATTCGATGCCTGTCAATCAATGTTACTTTACTTTGAAAAGCATTATTGTGTCGCAGGGTTATGTGTATGTGTGTGTGTGTATGTAGATGATATATAACGGAATAGATTTCAAGAGATTCAATTTTGACAGCAAACTCTACAACAGCCGCGTATTTTTTAATCGCCTAAGTCAATCGATTTACGATTACGATTTCGAATGCAATCCTAGGATCAATGATATACCTTCATTTTGCCCGCGAAATCTTATCGTGCTCGTCCGATTAGCAATCGTATGAGTGTTGCTCGGTGTAACGTCGGCTTACACAATGCGACAGGAAAAAGTCGGCGACGCTATCGTCAATTCGCACACGTGTCAATGCCAAATGCATGCTGGTGTCGAAAAATTAGATTCACGAGACCTTGCGCACCGCGCACCGCAGACTTTTTGCAGGCTGCCTGGCATTTCAGTTCTTAAACTTTAAAATCGATTCCGCAATCGGTGCCGTGAATAAAATCGCTCGGATAAATGGAATCCAGAGATAATTTTGACTTCTCTAATCTTAAATAACATTTGCACTTGATTTTTTTGTTGACACAATATCCATGGCTTCTGCATTTTCCTTGTATTTTCTCACACATTTTGTATAATCAACATCGAACACACATATTTGTCTTTTGATAATAAATTTTAAATTTTTTGTGACTTCTTTTAACGATTGAACTCATTTTCGTTGTTACATAAGTAAAAAAGTAAACTCGTAAGATATAAGAAAATGATTCTGTAATAAGATTATACAGTGAAAATATAAGGATATAAAAGATACAAAATAAAGTGATTTAGCAGTTATGTATAATTTCGAATCAGGCTCAACACTGTTATTCCTAATGTAATTACTTCTTTCGTTTCTTGTTATTAAACGCTCCTTCTTTGCACACGATATGTCGACACATACAAATGCGTATCAATAGGAGAAAGTAGGGTCTATTCATTTCAGATTAACTATTCATAAAATCTCGAGAAGTAACGAGACTCGTTTTCATATTCTTAAGTAACTTCAACATTTTTACTCGAAACAAGTACGATAATGATAATAATAAGGTACTGATAATAGTCACACGATGATGTTTAACGATAGAGACTATGAGCCGTAGTCGTGGTAGCAGCAATGATAGCACTTGTACGCTAGTAATGAAATGTTAGAGTTTGTAATTAAGATAACGACAGAGTGTCAGCAATCAGTGTCGCGTTCCGTAACTACACTAAAATATTTTTACAACTTGTTGCCAGGCAGCTTATATATACTGCACGCGTATAATATTACATTTCCTCTATCGCTAAATATAGAAGTGCCACGAGAGATAATTCGCCGCTATTGCCAGGATTTATGGTCTTCGTGAAATGGAAGCACGCTATCTTTTTCTTATTCGATATCTATCGTGGCCAAAAATGGCCAAATTCAAATGACGGACGTGAAAAATTTAGCAAGAAAAAAAATAGAAGCTCGTAATTACAAATTTTCGCAAGAATTATCCGTTAATCTTCTTCATTAGCATACTGATGAAAGTTTGAGATATTATAAAAATCTGTCGAGATAAACTTTCACCGGTAAACTTTCAAAGACTTTTAATTGAGTTCACTCGATGACAGGTAAAATTCATTTAATTATGCAATTCTCTCTCTCTCTCTCTCTTCTCTCTCTCTTTCTCTCTCTCTCTTCAGTTCTGAACACTATTTCACAATTTTTTTTATTCCCTGTAATAATAATAATTCTATATTCCCTATAAAATTATTTTTAAAATATATTTATATTTCATAATTCATCATTTTCACACTTTATTACTTTTAAAATATATTTACACTTCATATCTTCTTTTTAAAAAATATAAAGTTTTCTTGGCGCGCTTTTACATACATAAATCAATTTATTTTTCAAAATATAAGTAATACTCTAATCTACATTCTTTTTCAAGAAAACTTTTTAATTCTCAATCAATTTTAATCTTCCTCCTTCAAATTTTTTCAGATATAGGCGACAAATCTATAAATGGTATCGGCAAATCTATAAATGGTATCGGAAACCTCGGCCGGAGGCGATCGATAACAAAACGAGGGGTTCCGCTTGTCAGTGATGTATTCAACAATCCTCCAATCTTTCAATCCAAGGCCGATCGATCTACATCGATGTCGCCGGCTCGCCACGGCGGTCACGATAATAAGATTATGTATGCTACATTGCGCACGATTGCGCCATTAACGGCATCGTTGCAGGTTAACAGAGCGTAATACAATAGCGCCGTATTACTTTCTGACGCATGATTGTCGCGGTAATCGTCCATCACCATTATGATAGCTTCTTTCGACATGGTTGCAATCGATCGTCCACTCGAACGAGAAACATGCTCATCTCGCTTGCAGAAGCACCGATATTAGCATCGAGAGATCAAACATACTAATCTTTGATCGTTGCTTGTGATTCATCGATCAAATGTATCTTCTTTTATACGGAATTATAATCATGCATCTATGATAATTTTATGCGCGGTAATTGTAATTGCAATTGTCCGAAGTAATCGAGTATCATGGGAAATACAGATTTTTAATGAAGGTATTGATGTAAAAAAGATATATATCTCTGAAAATAAACTCTCTTTTAAAGATCTATTTACATAATATGCAATGAGTAGTTACTATGAGCAATTACGTGATTGAGACGATAATCATTTGCCACATATTATAAAAAGTCCACGTGTCATTTTTATCTCAATATTATTTATACTGTCAAGAGTATTGCAATATGCAAACGAATAAATATATAAAAAATATTTCAACTTACATAGTTGCGATAAACTCGATTTGATTATTATTCGCGATTTATCGAATATTTAATAATAAAGAGATATGTATCTGCTAAATGTAGGCTGCTATGAATAAAAATTTATAATGATAAAATACCGAGCAATCATATAAAGACCTATATATTTTACAGAGAAGAAAATATTTCTTAATTTTATAGACAAGATAAATCGAAATTCCTTTATTAAGGAATGTAGAATAGAATATATATATATATATATATTAAAATTTTCAATATCTATGGAATGTCTGTGAATAAAATGAAAAATGTTTAAGTTTGATATATGGATTATAGACTTTGGATTATAAACTTCTTTTACATTTTAATTTAATCGTCGTCTATCAATAATCGATTGTCACGAGAAGGATATACAATAAGATCGACAAGCTAATGTCAAAGATTAAAAAGAAACTTGAAAGCAATTACAAATCGATCAATTATACATCTATCTATGTTTGTTACAAGTCAATAGTTTATCTATTTATATTTATCAATTTTGCCTTTATTATTTTATCGATAATTTTAAATTGAAATTTTACAATATAACCCAAATATATGATAAGACTTTATAAGATTTTACTATACTTTACGATATCATGTCAACAATTTTGTTTCATGTAATTTTGGAATTGTATTGCAGCAAACACTGATATCTTGTGTGTGTAGATTTTGTGGCATTTCTTCATATATAATTCTCTATATAATCTTGTATAAATATAAATCTCAAATCCATTTTTTTTTAATTTTTTCATCAATCATAATTTTTATATTAAAATACTGTATTAAATAACTTTTTAAAGAAAATCTAAAAAATCTAATTAGAGTCTATTATTTTTTTCTTTTCATATAAAATTAAAACATATCACTCTTTTCATCGCTTAACTAAGTCGAATGAATACTCGAATGAATGAAAATTAATTAAATGTTACTTTTATTCTGACGTAATCTTTTCTATGCTCAAGAGAGAGAATTGACAGTTTAATTTAACTCCGCCAGATTGCAGCAGAATAGTCTTATCCACGAGAATTGACCTAACTTGTACACTATAACATTCCATTATTGTCTTCTCTGTTAATAGAGAGTAAAAGAAAATACCATCAAGAGATTCAAATTAGCAAATAATTATTGATATACATCAATGTTGTTAAAATAGATAGAGTTTAAATTCCGAGTGAATTGCAATTATTACATTACACAAATTAAATATCTAATATCCCATATTTCCTGTCTAAAGCAACCGCGATATCCCTTCCCGTGTAATCTTCACGATATTCACACGCAAGAAAAAAAAGGAATAATGAATGACTTTTGGTTGCATTTTATGAATTCATTTATCTTCATTTTTTTACCCGTGAAAAGAACATATATCGAACCATGGGTTTTTCACATACTACGAGTTATTATCATATGTTAAAGATCAGTGCGCAATTATTACTTATTATACCTCATTGTATAATCGTCATTAGCGAAAAAACATTTATAATAAGCGATACCACTAGTCATCTTCAGCTTAAATCTTTTTCATAATTGTATGAGAAAAAAATAATGTTACATTTACATCATAATGAGATTTATTTCCGATTGATATCTTGTGCGTGTGTATTCGTGTATTTCTTCCTCCATATATTTCTTTATATAATCATAATCTATATTCACTTTTTTCTATTTTTTATCAGTCATAACTTTAACATAAAAATACTGTAAACTACTTTTTTACAGAAAATGCTCTAATTACAGCCTCTTGTATTTCTTTTAATATAAAACATGTCACTTCTTTCGATCAACTCCCTTAGTCTACCGTTGAGAGGTGTCATATCTCCACCTTCCATCAAGACATACACGTGATACTTGATCTAATTGATCTTACTTCTTATCTCTTCCTTTAATTCGACCCGGTCCACCAGCTCCTCGTTACGTGCCACGTATTGCACGTGCGATTGCATGGCGATTGCAAATTGCACCGCCGGCGTGTAATTTGCATAGCCATCGCGGCGGATGCATCGTCGCGCCGCGTGCGCGTTTATACACGGCCGGGCGGACGGCAATAATTAGCGATAATGACCGAGCAATATATAATAAGCAATATATAATAAGCATCGATCGCGGAAGACGCGGCGTCCTTCCTTCTGATAAGAAATTCATTCGCTACAAAATGGGAAAAATTATGGAGCGAACAAGTTATCGCCGCCAGCGAGCGACCGAAGCGGAGAGAAATCGCGAGCCACGAAACCGTACCGATAGCGCATGCGAAGAGAGAAGCGAGCGCTGTGACTGATAACCGGGACTGGATCTACCTGTAACGCTGTATCCTGTTATGTAACCGCACCGATAAGAGGAACGTCGCACGCGATGCGACCGCGCCTTCCAGCTGGAAAGGATCGCGAAACGATGCCTGTCCGATACTCTCGTTTCTCGCACGATTTCTCTCCGCCGATCGTACCGGTTACAGAAGAGTTGTGCGATCAATTTTATTAACGTTCGAAATGAAAACGAAAAAGACGATCTGAGCTTTGGCGAGCTTTTGAAGTGACACTATTAGTATTTACAAAATAAATGACCGAAGTCTAATTTTTATTTCTAATTGTACGATCAAGTGACATAAATTTTAATTATATAATCGGTTACGCTTAATTATGTTCCATATTATCACAATTTTGATAATTTATCCCCAATGTTATTTCAGAATATGTGCGAAATAATTGAAAATGAATTAAATTGTTGAAATTGCAAATAAGAAAGAGGTAAAAAAAAGATATCGCATATAACTTTATAATAGTTATTTTACATGTGGTTTACCGAAGCGATAAAGACACTGAAACACGCTCATGACGATCAATTAATCATCTAATTAATTTTATCGAGCGAAAAAGGAAGTTATATTGCGGCACGAGAGTCCTAATATGGTTGCTCCACGCGAGTGCTATTTTTTTTTCTTCGTTATAATTTGCCGCGTGATCTCTAGGAGCTATTTCACAACGTGTAAATCTCAGAAACTGCTCGAGGCGGCTCATCCGCGAACGGATAGGCAATAAACGCGAGCGTGACCGATGTCCCTCTATTTGCATTGCACGACTTTCCAGCTATTATCACCATACAATAACACAGATCTTGGCAAAGGAAGAAAATGCCGAATATCGCCGCAAAGCTCGCCTGTCCGGTAGAAACGATCGACCCAGATCAATCATTGATTTATGTGAATTTACGTCGAAAGTAGTATGTGCATTTTGAAAGTGTTGCAAAGAAAGGGTTGCAGCAGGCAGCACGTGGAAAATCAGGAAAATTTGTGCAACCATTATTTCACGAGCAATGATAAAAATTAAATGATAATAAAATCCGCATATTTATATCTCTCGTTCTTTAATCTCTAGCCTCGTATCCGATAAAGCAATAAATTAAATATGCATGTAATCATTGTTTCAGAGGTCGTCTCTCTATTTTAAAATTATATCACTGTGAGAAATTCTCAGAAAGTTGATTTCTATGTTATAAATTAAAAATCGATTTTATCGTATTATATTATTGTACATTGATCATTGAATTAATTTTCGAAAATACTCAAGTAGGTCGTAAATCTCAATTTCCTCTACCATCCTATCTAAATCCATCGCGTTTCAAACTTGAAACTAGGTCACTTACCAATTAATTTTGACCGCTGTATAGAAGATTTTCGAAATTCTGAGACGAGGAAACGAATTAAGAACGATCAATCAAGTTCGCGAGCTTCATGGACGTTATCACGTGCTAATAATAATAGGTTTCCTTTGCGCATTTCATTCTCTTTGCGAAGGAAACGCGCGCGGGAACGATAAGCGAAATATTTCGCGATGGCTATCAGATTCTTGCGGAATCCGATGACGCGGTGTGGAACGTTGATCGGATTTTTCTCTCTTTCGGCAAATAAACTGAAGAATCGAGATCCGCGACTGACCGCAGAGTTCCGTGATTTAATGCGATGGCCTGTTTGCTTGCGTGCGCGAGCGCAACTTATTTATTAAAAATTAAAATTGCCCCCTGTTAAATAATAAAACTTAACGAACCTGTAATGAATAGCACGTGTGTTCCAATTTAATATTAAATTGATGCTGCATAAATGAAGCATACGTGAATAACTTTCTGAATAGGATTTTCGTGAACAATAATTACACAGACATTAATAGAAATAATAAATTGGCAATTAATATTCGGTCCAATTAAATTATCATTTTAAGATCTTCCTGTTTTGTTACACAATCTCAGTATAAGAAAATAATATGTAAAAGATATTTTTCTATTTGTATGTATAATAAGCATGAACATACGACATAATAAGCATAAACATGAATATATGATACGTCGAACAAAAATGTGCAGTATATGTATAATGTGACACGATGCGCAAAGTGGTAACACTATCTTATCGTATGATATGCGTTACTTTCCATTTTTTTTCTGAAAAGACAATGTCAGGTTTTGTGCATCAAATATGCGAAATGGATTCATTAATCGTATTAAGAAAGTCGTAAATTTCCTTCTCTCTGAAAAAAAAGTTTATGTCTTTTGGTTAGTTCGGGCATAATTGAAGAAAGCGAGGAACTCGTTCTTTTTTATTAGATGATTCTAAATTATCAGAAAAACTGAAACAAATTCGTCAAAGAATAAGCTTTAAAATAATTTGAGACTAAAACGTTGCTCTCACATAACATGAAAAATTAAAAAAAAGCAATAATAATCCTAACTAAATTAAATTTTCTGCTTTCGTATATGATATATGTATTAAAATATTTATAAACTTATCTTTATAGTAAATAATTTTAAGCTTCTATCCACGTTAAATTATAAAAACGGTGTAACTTCTTGCGCATTGGGGAAACAGTTACACATAAACTCGAAGCTAACTAATGTCTTTTCCGACTGTTCAGGATTTCTTACTGACTTCTCTGGCTTGCGATCAAGAAAGTTACCTCGATGCCGTTTTCTTCCGCGACTGAACTTCTGCCACGCTATTATTTATCACCCGTGTGGCGCATTGCTACTGGTCTTGATAAAATAATTAGTTTTCAGACCGCACTTTCTTCGCGGTCCCTTCCGACCTGTCTATCGTAATCATGGCACGTGATTTTTCTCTTTGCTCTATCGCTTGTATTATACTTTCTCATAATCTATTATCTGTCACATTTGATCAATACATCGGTTGTAATGCAATAATTGATATTTGCCGCTCCTATCTATCACGCTCTAACGTCCGTAACATCCAGCATCGTATTTCTACAATCAATGATTCAATCAATGATTTCTTGCAGTTTGAATAATATATCAATCGCATTTGCGATCAACTGTGACATCATTCGAATTTACTCGCTTAATAAAAACAAATATGTTTAATTTTGAATTCTCGAATCTCTTCTATCGGTGCCGTGTGAACTGAACTGTAATTTTTCCACTAAATACATTAACTTGAGTTGATTACATATTTATCTTGGAGTTAGCCATATTTGTACATGAAAAATATGCCTATCCTTATGTCAGTCAAGTTGCTAATTGCGCCGTTCAATTATCATGATTCGCCGAGTAATTAACATTTCGCGCTATCACGTCCTCTTTGAGATGGAGAAATTCAAAGTCGACATTGGTTATGAGAATCCATTATCTAAATGTTATATACAGGGTGTCCGATTCGTGAGGGACCAAACGAAAAGTGATGATAGATTGGGTCAAACTAAGAAGAAAAGTCCTCTACCATTTTGCAAAATTCGCAATAATTATTAAGTAATAAGCAAAAATGTCATTTCATTGTTTTGTATATAAAAGTATTAAGGTAAAATAACGAAAAATGAATATTTTACTAGATATTTTATGGTTTATGTAAAATTAAGAGATTATTTCAAGCCTCATAACTCGAAAAGTACTCAATGAAACAATACTTTATTATAGTGTTTTAAAAAGCTCTCGAGGTAAGTTACAAGAGCTTCTTTTTTGGGAAGAGATTGCCCTGACACCCTATATATATATATATATATATATATATATATATATATATATATATATATATATATAGGAAAGATGTATATATATATATATATATATATATATACATCTTTCATAATTGCATATGGAAGAGAATAAGGAGGAATAGAAGAGGCGGCTCATTAGATGGTGATTAATTTTCGGCTCAACACTGGCCATACGTAATCGCGCGCCCGTGCTTTTCCTCGCGGCTGGCTACTTCCTTTATTTTCACACCGACATCCGGCCGCAACTTCCGGAAACGAGTAAGGCGAAGCGTGTAAGCCCCATTCATAAAGCATGTCTGCATTAACGGCGATATAAGAGCAGTCGGATCACGTGCTTCGCCGACACGCATGGCATCGACACGGTACGCGTGCAAACGTGCGTGCATCCGATAAGACACGGATAAGATACAAAAATTAAATTTGCTTTTTTAATCTTTAACTATAACTATACAATAAAAAAAATCAATTCTCAATGAAAAAGAGAGTATATCGAGAATTTGTTTCTTCTTTTATAAAAAATACAGAGGAAAAAAGAGAGAAGAGAAGGAGAGATTATATAATTCTTTCCAATTATTTCATATCAGCAATTTCTTCATTTAATATTTCTATTAGTATTCATACGTTTTATTTATATAATTCGTATTGGGATATTTTAATAGTCTGTTTTTAAGATAGATTGATCAAATTCTTTGTAATTGAAATAGGCACCGTTAATTAAAAATCCGCGTATTATCTCAAAATTATATTTTTTATAGGGTTAAAATAATTATGTATTATATATCTGACTTTTTAATGTAACTGTTTATCTAACTTTTTAATGTAATTATTTATATATTAATATTAATATTAAAAAGTTAGATAAACAGTTGATTAAGAAATTGATTAAGAAAAATATATAAAAAGATGAACTTTAACTCTGAAATATTCTATATTCAATGTGCATTTTTTTAATGACAAATAATATTTTACAGATAATATTTGACAAATAATTATTTGTCATTAAAAAAATGCACATTGCATATAGAACATTTCAGAGTTAGAGTTCATCTTTTTATATATTTTTCTTAATCAATTTCTAATTGACAATCGTGCAAAAACCTATTTTTGTCAATTAATCTGTAGATATCGATTCGTAATCAATCTTCAGAAATACAAAATAAATAATAAAATTATATCCATAGCAAAATGCTTATTTCACTAATATATCTAATATAAAATGCTAATATAAACTTTGCCTGCAATTTTTTTCACTCAGACGGATTTTAACTCAATCAAAAAAGTTACAAATGAAAGAAATAAAAATAACCTTTTAATGATCTGTAATTAAATCGTAGCAAGATATACCCCAAAAATAAAATGCTGTTAAAGAATTTTATCGGAATTTCTATAATTAAAGAAATAAATAGAATTATCTCGAGGATAAATGGCATATCTAACAGAAGGATAAATGGCATATGAACAGAATTACATATATTGGGACGAGAATCGAGAGATTTCATTTACCACGACAAATCACGATAAGCATTACAACTTCGCATACTGATTCACTCGTTATCCTTGACGCATTCCTATTTACATTTTCTATTTGCAATAAGGAAACTTCGTTTATATTTGCAAAGTTTCTACAGAAGAAAGATGCTAATCCAGATGCGTACTGATCGGAATCAGTGAAGTCCCGCATTAATACAAATAACATTTCTGAGTATTATCTAATAGTATTAACAATAATCATTATTTAAACATTGATCATAATTTACATCACAAATCCGATACACGTGCAATTTAATCCTCATGTTTAAGCCGAATGGGGGAATTCTTCTCTTTAGACAAATTTATCTATAATCCTCTTATTCCCAGATTTTTTCCAAAAATATATTTAAACGTTTGTTTGATTACAATCAACTTTTAATAACAAAATTTATGACAAATGTAAAAAATGACACAAATTATAAATTAAAAACAAATTTTATATATGATTTGTCATTATAATATCGATAATAAGATCATATATTTGACATATAATAGATCTAATAATTTAAATATCATTTATACGTGTGTATAAAACTAAGCTGAAAATAAGAGGATTAAGAGAGAAGAAAGAAGGAAAAACAACAAATCCTTGAACTTGCATAGAATTTCGCAATATGAGGCAACGATATTAAGAGATGCACTCACGTGTTGGACTTAATCCGTTGCTCGTTGTATCTGCGATGAAAGTCGAGTAGTTCCTGCAGCAAACCGGCCTTCAGCATATCGTCGACCCTGTCGTTCAGTCTGTTGTCTAAGACTTTCTGCAAAAAATTTTGGAGAAAGGAGAACTCCCTTATTAATTAAGCACAGCGATCGACACGACGATATCGTCCGATTAAAAAACGTTTCAGACATTTCGAAACCGTTTCAGCTCGATCATTCGATTCCTAGCGTTGTAAGCCTGTGTGTTAACGTAGTAGTGACTATCATATGAGAGATACCGGACATAAATATTCTATCATACGACTTTTCAAGTCCCCTCTTTCACGATCTAAAATTGTAATAAATAAGCGTTTTAACGATTGGCTTTAGCGTGCATTGCGATTAGAAGTATGTAATGGTGTAAATTGACAAATAATTCAATGAATAATAACAAGAAACATACAAAAATATGTACATTAAAAATTTAAACGTAATTATTTTCCTAACGATATTGTAATAAATATTGATAATAAATATCGATATTGTAATAAATATCGTTAATTTTGTTGAAAAAATGAATTTCGAAATTTTTACAGCACGAAGCAAATTTATGAAAGTTAGGCTACAATTGAGAGTCGATCGTATACAAAGATATCCCGGTATTCATAAAATGGTATTTGTAGGACGCCTATCGTTTTATAATCGGACGAAGTAGTATCGAATGTATCAGAATCATCTCGGTGACTGCCCCTGTTCAGAGATCGTGATTCCATCAAGGAAAAGGCCGATCAATATGTAGGCTCAATACCAAGGCCGGACCTTGCTATCGATCGACCGTTCAACGACACCAGAAATAACGCGGTCCCGTCCCGTTAGCGAGGGGGAAAAAAAATTCGACGGCCTTGATAGTCACCGAGGAGTTTTGCAATTATTTCTCTTCCATATGGCCTTCTTTGCTAATGGCAAAGGCGCGTTAGAAGGCGGCATGTCCTCGAGCCGTGCAAAATTCCCGGCAGGCCATGCGTGTCGTTCGTTGGTTTTTGAGAGGTTTTGCGCGAGCGATACATCATTCACGATGTACAGTCAGCTGCAAAAAAAATACGTTTACGCTCTTTCCCGATATGTAAAAGATATCGTTGAAAGAGCAATCACGCGAAATAACATCGCGGCATCGTGTCCGAGGATAATAGAAAAATATTTATCGAACGATAATGTATCGTGCCCGGTTTATCTCGTTCATCGAGCAAATAAATATCTTTCAATATTTTCGAAACAATATTTTAAGCTGAGTCAAGAGATGATGCGTTTAACTGCATCTTCGTGGCTGCGTGCAAACTTCAATGACAAACGTGATTATGCGGTACTGCGGTTCAGTTATCTAACACGTGTCACAGAAACGCATGAATATGAATCAGAGAGCTGCACCAATCCCGCGTATAACATCCTTGTTACGCAACAAGTATTAGGCACGCGAGAGTGGTTTAGTCATAAAAATGTTGCTTCCAATTTTAGCTCTTCGTTTGGCATTTTATCGTATTGCTCGAAGGCCTTGGTCAATGGCCGAGTCGAGGCCGAACAAGTATTCCGCAGACCGTAAAATTTAAAGTAATTAGATTCAGTTGTTAATAATTCTCGCTAATGATAAAATAATACTGATAAGTACCGATAAATAATAATAAATGCTCGGCTGAATACGATTAAGTGGCGATAATGGGAGCAGCGAAATAAATAAGCGCCTTCCATATAGCGATGTCATTACAACGGCCTGTGGAATGTAAAGAGTCGAAACAGACTCACTATCGTTAGCAAACACTCGTAATTAAATAACCGCTTGGCAAGCAGCTAGATCGCGATATCTCTCTCATGCAAACCTCGAGCTCGAGGTTTAATCGACCGCCCGAAATTAGACACGTGCGAGTGTTAGAATATAATCGGATGGCAAAGACTTTGCTTAAAGACATCATCAATGATAAAGCGTGGAAGTACATGAGCACTTTTTGCGTAATCGTGTCTAAATCCAATACATTAGACGTTTCGCATCTTCGAGGCTGCTTCACGATGTTTTCACGTCTATAGAATATTGTGCAAAATACATGCTTTAAAAAGAGAAATTCGCTTATAAAAATTTCAATAAATTAGCAAGCGTTTATAAAGACAAATGTTTACTTAAATCTTAAAAAATTATCCCTGAAAATTCCTTGACTTCAGGGATTTAAGTATTTTTGTTTAAAAAAATATCAGATAAAGAAAATATTTTTAAAATCTTTTGCTGCAACTTTTTAAAATAAATTTTTTTATTGTATGCGTTTTCTAGTATGTATGCTTTTTTTTAGTTTGTATGCTTTTCATTTATAGAAAGAAAAAACAGAGCCGTTTAAGTTTCAAATGCTAGATTTGCAAATATATTAATAAACTGAATAGTTTTTGTAAGATGGATATTTTTCATTTGCATAACATCTTAATTATTTTATTACTTAAAATTACAATAAAATTGAATATTTATTACATTTTGTTAAGATATTGAATATGCAAAAATATATACATATATATATATATTTTAAATGTACAATTTATAACTTATAGCTTATCGGCGAGGCACCGATATAAAAACAATATAAAAACATTATTAAAGAGAATTTTAAAAAATCCATGAGAATGAAATCCCCTAATTTTTCCAGACACAAAAGAAATCCAGAATTCCAGATTTCCACGTTTTTCCATCAGTAGACATTCTGATAAAACTTTTTATATCGAAGAGAAAGTAGTAACGATTAATAAAATGACAAAATAATTCGTGTCTCGGATCTCACGCAGGACCAGATCTTAATTCGTTTTCGTCGGCGTCTCATTGTTCGGCCGGGAATCGTCGATTGTGCAAGAAATTTGTACGAGAGTGCTCGTTATGGCACTATAAAATGTAACGGAGACGCGCCACGTATAATTCAAAAGCAACGCCGAATCGTTCTCACGGTCGTTCACGGTTAAAACGCGATCTCCGCAACCCGTTTCGGCTCTGCGTTCGCTTTAAATCCCATTTAAATGCTGGAGCTTCGCGCTACACACGCCTACACGTACGCACGTGAGCGCGCACGCACACCTACACGCACGAGTGCGACATATATACGTGCACGCTCGCCTCTTCTCGTTTCATTCATGCGATGCTCGAACGCGCAAGCCGCCGATGACGTAAGCCTAAAAGCGCAAGCCGCCGATGCCTAAAATCAGTATTTGATAATCACATGGTACATGCGATCGCTATGCGATTTAACTAGATTCCATGTGTATCTGCGTGCGTGCTCTATGACAGATTTTATGTCTGGCGTACGACACGACGAGTAACATTGAAATGGATTCGGCATTCATCCTTCTCGCGTCGAATGTAAAGTGAGAGATCGTCGAGCATTTATAATCGTTGACACTTCATCGGAGCAGCTCCGATAATTTATAACTCTATTAGTAACGCGATTACAAGACAGGAAAATTGATGATAGCGAGGGGTATGCTTGTCACTCCCTCAAAAAGCGACTTGATATTTAAAAAATAAATAAAGAAAAAAGAGAAAGAAGAGTCCAGAGGACCAAGACACGTACAATTTCATACTTAACACATGCTACGTGATGATAATAAATTTAGAAATGTAGTGTCTGCAAGACAGCTTCGTCACCTTACATATTCTCCTTCCTAACGCATTTGAATTAATATTCACATAAGTATTCAGGGAAAGGATCCTACCTGATCCTGGCGAGCGTGAGTTTTATGAATCGAAGGTGCGCGCACGAGAGAGTCGCTAATAAGAATACAAACAAAAGGAATGGTCGATAGAAAAGAGAGGTATAGGTGTACGGACGTTCCGCAAATAGCCTAGGCATTGTGCTGAACGTTTCTGCGCCGCGGCCTTCGCCGAAATCAATGATCCCGTCTGGAGGTGAAAAAGTCAAAGGCCCGGGCGGATTCGGTAACCGCGTGCATACAAACGCGCGGCCCGGGCTCCCGTCATCGTCGTCGCGTGGGCGGCGCTACTGGGAATACGCGATTAGATCACACGGATAAGACACGATCGCGGATAAAGCGGCGAAACGACGCACGCGACGGGCGTGAATTCCGCGACGTTGATGCAACTCAGGAGGACGACGTACCAAATTAATCCTCGACGTTAATCTCCTTCGGTCGCCCCGGACGAGGATAATCGTATGCGCGATTGTCAATTTTCAGATATAAGAGCATCGATCATCTCGTCCCATACAAGTTACACATGTAGCACATCTTCGTGTTTTACTCCGACAACTCTCCAAGTTGCAATGTAATATGTTTATCGATTCGCGACTCGCGTTTTTTGGTATAATCTCTTATCGTTTCTCGTGACGCAAGTCGTATCGATCTGGCGGGTAATCTTATGTGTGTTTTATTAATGCCATCGAAAGTGATTTATGTATCATGCGAGAAAATATGGCGAAAAAAGGATACAAAATCCCAGACATTTACATCTTTTAACATTTCAAGCAAATAAGAATATCTTATGTTCGATTTTAAAATAGAACAGAAGACGCTCCTCCCATTTTATCGCTAGTTGTCAAATGTGTCAAACATGCGTCTGCGAAGAATTTGAAATAGTTTCTGGTAAGGCCATTGACCAGTCCCGTCTACGAATTTTTACAGCGGATAATACATTTTCTGAAATCAGCGGAATCACGTACAATGTGGCACGCAAATGCGGTAGCTTTCATAGGTTCTTTTTTGCTATAATACGTTACGAGCTACGCAAGAGAGAGAAAGATCCATCCTATAATTTCGACAAATGATTTTCGTGGAAAATCGAGAGGGTATGCCCACGGCATCAGCTACACTTTCGTGCGAATCTGGTCGTCTGCCTTCATTTTTCGGGTCTGCAAGAAAGAACCGCTACGAGATGAAACGAAATAAAAGAGGACGCTTTCGGTAACAAAAAAGAAAATAGAAAAGCAACGGAAATATCGGAAGTATTGTCGAAAATTTATCCATTTATGTTTTATTTATTTTTGTTGAGAGCTCAACAAGCAGAAATTTAATAATTAATATCTATGCAAGAAACGAAAAAAATTGGATTATACTACCATATCTTCATCTCGTTGTGATAAATACAAAGTAAAGAGATACATGCATATTGATATATGATAAAAAAAAAGAAGAGTACATTTATCTTATATACAGTGAAATAAAAAAGAGTCAGGACATGTCTAAGGCATTATAAATAATATTGAGAGCAATAACCGCATTTTGTCTCAAATTTACGTTTTATAAAACTGCTCTCAATAAAGATAAAATTAAGATGAATAATTCACAATGTGAATATAGCCTCAACAGCCTCAAACATCTTATACGTATTATCAAGAAAATCAATTTGCAAGCAAGAAGACAAAAGGCAAGTGTGCAAATTTTCAGCTAGGTAATAAATATGTCAGTTAATGAGATCAAAGTAGGTCGGTTAATAATATCGAGCGAGGAGCGCATTTAAATGGCGAGAAATTTGAGGCACGTTCTTTTACCAGAGATCCTAAATAATAAAAATAGAAATGTAACCATTTTGCGCGCCTCCGATCGCGATTATTAAAATAGGCAATATATTCAACTAAGTTGTCAGAAAAGGAAATAATATTCTCTCACCCTCTGATTCTTATCCTTATCTTTATTTTTATATCAAAAAGAATTCTTCTATTTATCTTCACTTTCAATATAATTTCAGTTAAATATTATATTCAATTTGAAGCTAAAACTTTGTTCGCGAAATAAAATATAATTGATATAATCATAAAAATGCTACAACTAAACAAATCGAATAATATTCCCGTTCAGCTCTGATTTTCGCTGAGATTAGCACACATTTTTTTATCTTCGAACTCTACGCAGGTCCGCTGGGCATAATTTCTTGATCGAAGGGGCGGCACGATAGAAAAAGAAAGAGAAGCAAAGAAGCCGCCATATGTGCGTGCGTGCGTGTGTATGTCTGTATGTGTGACCCAAGGCATTAACAAGCAAGGGCACCAATACAAAAGGATTCTAGTCCCTACTGCCGAACCACAATTCTAAGAAGAATGCAGAAATTGCTTCGCTATCAAAAAATATTGCGCGCGATATAAGCGAATTTATATACTGTTTAACAAAGCAAATTCTATATAAAAATCTCAAATTAATTTCGAT
The DNA here is from genome assembly GCF_025532165.1 of Camponotus vicinus. Classification (NCBI taxonomy): domain Eukaryota; kingdom Metazoa; phylum Arthropoda; class Insecta; order Hymenoptera; family Formicidae; genus Camponotus; species Camponotus vicinus. The sequence goes on from NW_028141956.1 coordinate 8,565,243, forward strand.
AATTTAACTAGTTTATTAATTTTATTTATTAAATTTATTAATTTTAATTATCATTTTTCTCATAAATGTAATTGTAATCTAAAAAAATTAATTAATTAAATAAGAAATGCTCATCAATAATAAAATAGCTATCAAAATTAAAAATATTGTCGGAAAATCTACAGTTGATTTATATAATCGATATAATTATATATTATGATTATTATTAAATTATTATTTTTATTAATAGCATATAAATTTTATATACTATCATTATACGCATGCAAAAAATTAATGATACTTTTAAACATGTATTTAGCAAAACGCGTGTGTGGGAAGCACTACATGATTCATGATTGTTTATTGATTTATTCGCGATGATTCAGATTTGTCTTATTAAATCACAATATCATTTTCGTCAGAGACAAGAGACATGTAGCAAAGACGTTATTATACACATTCGATTATAGAGGGTGAAGAACACTATCTTTATATGTAATTCTATCTTCGATAAGTGGCAAAATCCACTTACGTAGCGTAAATCCGCACGATATGTCTCACGTGCACACGCCGCACATAAATTTCCGACGCGATGTATGAGTTAATGACGCGATATTAGTGACTTCATTCGCCCGTGGTATTCAGCGGGATGAAACTCGTACTTTATTACGTACTGTAAGAGCTATTTAATTTTACTACGTTCTCTACCGCATCGCGGACGGCGGGAGAAGAAACGTAGTTAACGCCTGTCTTTCACCTGGTAATTGAAGCGATTTTATTGGTCGCTTTCAACACAACGATACCGGTCCTAAGATACCTGTAAGTCGCAGCTGTCTCATTCTTTTTCTTTTTGCTATGAATTTCAGGGATAAAAAAATGGAATTTCCAGCACGCATAAACAAGGCGTTGCGATATATTATTCATCTGCATTTTCAACGAATTTCTTCGAACAATGAGTCAGTCCTTTTATCTTATTCGTTTATAAGCTTAGAATGGAAGATAATCTTTAGTATGTGCGATTGCATAATTATTCGATCTTCCTGCAGCTATATAATATGAACTAATGATCATTTTTATTATTATTTTTAACTATAAATTAAGAAAAAAAATATCTTTTAATTTATAGCTTAATTTAATTTATATTTTTAATTTAATTTATTAATTTATTTAATTTATTTAAATTTCAACTTATATTTTTTAATTTATATATAATTGAATGATTTCTTTTCTTATCTTTTAATTTTTTTATATTAAATTAATATTTGCAACATTGTTTTTCTTATTTTGTGTGTGCTAGAAAAAAAAAACAATAATTTATCCGAGACTATGTACTATAAAAATTTTTTCTGTATTGAAATATAAAAATGGAAAAAACAAAGTTATAATGGCTGTATTATAATGGCTACATAAAAAGAAAATCTTGTAAACCTGAATTCATTATGTAACCGAAACTAACTTCCTCAAAGCAAAATTGCATATTCGATTAATTGAGGAGACTTCCGCTTCACGTTCACACAAGCATAATTCTATCACGTGTGGAATCCACGGATTAGGAGATCACCGTTTTAATTCCGTCCGCTTCCGGGGATTCGGTGAACGTAGTGGAAATATATAGTCGGTGTTGAGGACAAGAAATGGCTTTTAGCTCTTAACGAACGTCTGGAAAGAAGTACCCCTGTCACTAGGCAATAATCCTTTCCCGTGGTTTCCGCTGACTGCATGGGCGCGAGTGCGTACAATCGGATGCATCAATGATGTCCGATGCGCTCACATTCATAGGGACATCTCTCGACACGTGACTCATCAATTCTGTTTGTTTTTTTTGCGAGCACGAAGTAATAACTGAACCGTACAAAGAATCGTATAAATAAAAAGGATATTCGCGTCCTTTAAATGTTACGGAAAAATTTGGCCCGTCGAATGCATCATTAATGCACCGACTGTACGAACGGTCGTAACCTCGCCACGTCATCATCCGCTTCGCTCATCCTTACGGCGAATTCGAGACGAATAAAAAAAAAATGCGACAGCTTCCACATCTCTCCTCCCTCTCTCTTTCTCTCGTTCTCCTTCGCGTCGCTATCCACGACTGCATTCGATTGCGGTGCGCCGTTGCTGGGTCGAGTTGCCGGAAATGCCGTGCGTGCCGTGGTATCTAAAACCACCGCGTAGTCAGATCCGCATGCGAGACGCGGTTGATAAAAAGCAAGGCGGGGAATGAGAAGATCGGCAGCAGAAAAAGCTGACGCCGCGTGGCACTCCCGAATCGCGGGAAAGTTCATCTCTGATCCCCCTTTCCCGAGGTGAGCGATTTCTGACCCCACGTGACGTACATCCCTTGACCCCGAAGGAGAAATAACTCTGAGGCTTATTCGCTGATATTAAACCGAGGGATACGGGCTTGTTATTATTTATTGATTCTCCAGAGTGGTCGGATCAGGAGATAAATGTAATTTTCATGAAACAAGAACGTATTCCGGCGAAGATGTGTTTTAAAAATGTAGGAACATGTTCTATAAAATATTTCTTCAAATTATCATTCTATCCATTTACAAATATATATACAGGGTGTCCGATTCCTGAGTAACCAAACGAAAAGTAGTGGTAGATTGGATCAAATTGAGAAGAAAAGTTCTCTACTATTTTGCAAAATTCGCAATAATTATTAAGAAATAAGCAAAAATGTTTCGGCGCACGAGAAGCGGTAGATCGCTCGCAGTATCCGATTAATGAGTGATCAAATGAAAAGTGGTGGTAGATTGGGTCAAACTGGAAAGACAAGTCCTCTACCATTTTGCAAAATTCGCAATAATGATTAAGTTATAGGCAAAAATGTCTCAGCGCATGAGAAGCGATCTGTCTACCGCTTCTTATACTCTGAGACATTTTTGCCTATAACTTAATAATTATTGCGAATTTTGCAATATGGTAGAGGAATTTTCTTTTCAGTTTGACCCAATTTATCACCACTTTTCGTTTGATCACTTAATAATCACACACTACAAGCGGTTTACCGCTTCTCATGTACCGAGACATTTTTGCTTATTTTTTAATAATTATTGCGAATTTTGCAAAGTGGTAGAGGACTTTTCTTCTCAGTTTGACCCAATCTACTACTACTTTTCGTTTGGTCACTCAGGAATCGGACACCCTGTATATATATATATATATATATATATTTGTAAATGGATAGAATGATAATTTGAAGAAATATTTTATAGAACATGTTCCTATATTTTTAAAACACATCTTCGCCGGAATATATATATATATATATATATATATATATATATATATATATATATATATATATATATATGTATATATTAAAAAAAGGAAAAGAAGATACAATGTAATAGACTACCTTAGAGAAAAAAAAAATTCTGTCACGCAAACTATTAACGCGCAATAATATGATAGTCGATTAAACTGACAGTATGTGCAAATTTTATGAGCAAACGGGCTCGTAACCAAGTGACCAAGTATGATAGCGGTCGTAGCCCTTATAATTGCTTTATTAATAGCACCCACCGTGATATTAAGAGCGCATTCACACCACGGTACCAACACCGTGGGAGGCTCGTCTAATTTTAAAAGATGCTCCGCATGTCGAAAATTTCGGATGTCGTCTCTGCGGCAATCGTCGCAAATCCTTACGATCATACTCGAAAAAGAGCAGTCGTATTATCATTTAATATAATAATTCAATATATATAGTATATATATTTACAATATTAAAATATTCATAAAATAATCATAAAATAATCATAAAATATTTTTCGGAATTTTCTATTTCTTAAAACTTTTATGTTTTAAGATTTAGTCATTTTTTGAAGAAATTTTTGATTGCTCAAAATCAAGATCGTGATTAAGTGTTTTAAAAAATCCTTCTCTCTCTCTCTCTCTCTCTCTCTCTCTCTCTCATAAGTAATTATACAAAATACAATAATGTATATTTTTAATTTTGCGTTCTTAATTATAATTTGTCTTCTATCAACTTTGAACTCTCTCGGTATATAATTTAAAATATATATTGTAATATATCAATTATTTATATTCAGACGAAAAGAAAAGATATGAGATTACTATAATTGTCATAGCAAATTATATAAAATATATAAATGAAAAAGATAATGACTTGGAAAATGTTTAGTTTTAGACAAAGAATAGAACAATAATTTTCCACGAAAGATTTCGATTTCGTGGCTGAAGGTTAAAAGGTTTCTCTATCGACAGCTTCCCGGATTCTGAGGTATAGATTGGAGGCACGAGTGGTTTCCGGGATAATTTTTGCGAAACCGCGATAAGAGAGGCAATCTCAATCCATCTGGTCCAAAAAGCAAGAAGAACATTAGCCGAGGAGCAATGCGTTCTGCAAGTTTCCTTTGAAGAGCGATTTAAGGAAACTCAACTCGATAAGAAAGCGATAAGAATCTTCTTCAGATATATTTCGTATTGGATCTTGTTTGGAATAATCCAGTTGATAAGTTGAAAGGGCGATTGCAAATTCTCGATACATTTATTGCTTCAGCAAGAATTATTATTTATATTTTCATGATTTCTTATATATCTTCATAAATAAATATTGTGTAATAATGAAAAATTAAAAAAAAATATTTTTAATTAAAAATTATTTTTTATATCATACGGTTCTCTTTCTATATATACATATAATAACCATCATTTTGATTGTGAGTTAAAGAATATTACTTACATAATTTTATGTAACTTTTTAACTCTTTATTTTATTCTTAATTCTATTTTATTTTGTTTTATTATTCGATTTTATTCTTTCATTTTATTTTTTACTCGATTTTATTCTTTAATAACAATTCCTACTTTAAAGTTCCTATTTCCTACTTTCCTATTTTCAACCTGAATTTTTCAGTTTTACTGAATTATAAATGACTGAATTGGCTCGACCATACTCTGACTCAACGCGCTTTCCAAAGTAAGTGCCACAAAGGCCAGAAATTACGACTAGAATCTGCGAAATAGCGCGCGGATGGGAGAAATAAATTCCTAAAGATACTCCCGCTGAGAGCAGTCGAACGGCTGGCCGTTCAGATTGTCGTTTATACTACTTTTTTCGATTTTATTGCCGACAAGTCGAGAGAGGAAGCCGAAAGAAACCGAAAATTTATAGAACATGAGCCGCATTTATGCACCTGCCGGAAATTTTAAAAGCAATGAATATTATAATATTATTTAATAACACACACAATTACATATTTTATACGAATACATATTTGATAACACGTGTATACTTTACGTTCTTTCAGTTAGATACATGCATTATGTATGAAAAAAAGCAAATTTGATATTTAATAATAAAACTAATATATTATACACATAATATTATACACATAATTTTTCATTTTATCTCTTCAGTCTATCACAATAAAATTAAGAACAGAACGTAAGAGTGTGACAGATAATCATCGGAAGAAAATAAACTACTCATAAAATGCAAAAGATAATGTTTTACTGAGTGGCCTTCGCCTTTCTTTGCTATTAAACCGGTAATGCAATCCCTGACTTTACTCACGCTTTGTTATCGGCAATAAAGGATATTAGATGCTTGAACCGACTCGGTTCGAGCGGGTGTATTATTTCCGTGTCTGAAAACAATGAACCCTATTTATATACATAACAATAAAAACACTAATTTAACTATTCATCACTTAATAAATTCTACCGGATATGATTAGTTAATCGATGACATCGCTGAATCGATTTTCCCTGTCATTGTCCATCGAGTCGCTGATAGATAATAATATTAATGCACATCTTTCTATTTTTCTCACATCTCACATGCATTTTAAATCTCCCGAAAAACTGTAATTTATTTAATCGTCAGAATCAAAGGGTTGACCGCGTTTCTCTTTTTGTCGCATGTCGCATACCGGGACCGTCTCCGTTTTTGCGAGAAACGCGACTATCGAGTATCGGGTCGAAGGCATAGACCACGTGTTCCCCGTTCTGCTCCGAAGGGCGTAGCGGCCGGCCGGCTCGGTAATCGGTCGATTGGTGGCAGGAAGTGACGACACATCCTCGGGCCGCGTATCGCGACCTGTCGCTTAGACGAGCGAGCAGCTGCCATCCAAGTGACACTGCCCGAGCGCTTTAAAAATCGCAGAGAGCGATTCCCGCGATCGCACGCATACAACGCGTTAAAGAGTTGCAGCGCAAGAAGAATGGAACGGTTGATGAGACGGAAGGGAAGCGGGGAGGGACAAAGGAAAAAGAGAGAGAAACGGCATACGAGGCCAGATGCGCGGCACATTTTAATTAACGTCGGGACATCCTCCGAGACGGATGACCCCGAACTCAGGGCCATTCGATGACCCTTTTCTCATCGCGGCGCGTCCTCTAGATAACAGGAAGCGTGCTCCTTCCCTCCTTCTCGTCTCTCCTGGACACGCGAAATGACATTCCCATACAAACGCGTTTGGCGGAGCTTGGGATGCGGATAAACGCGCAAATGGCCTTTTCTCCTCGCAAGAGAGAAGATATAATTTTACGCGGGTTCTATAATTTGCGTCGACCGATCTGCGAGTTTCTCGTATTCTTTTTTTTTTACCGTATGATATATCGCATTGTTCGAAATGGAACTTACTCATATTTAACAGATGTTTCATGAGTTTTATTACTTACTTTACCAGATATGCTATATCAATGATAATTTTTCTTCAGAATAATGATCAAACAGCAGAATTTCTGATAAGAGAAACCAATATGATTAGTCGTCAAAAATCTTCAAAAGTTCTTCTTGTTGATCTCAAAATGAGTCTATATACTTAATTTACGCAAAAGTCGCAGTGATAAATAACTTGCAAATAACATAACTTGAGAGAAAGAACAAAGTTCACATCGCTACAAAATTTTTCAGAATCGAAAATAGAATCTCCTAAGTCATCAATCTTTCGCTTATCACGCGATATTTTTGCCCCTTGGAAACCAGCACGGAATTCCGGAAGTGTTTCGCATGAAATATTCCATTACATAACGTGATATAATGTAAACGTGTTTTATCGCGCGGTTCTGTATAATCTAGAACAACAAACATCGCAGACAACTGAGCTGGTCATTCAATAACCAAAGCAAATCCATCATGTATCTTTTCTCAGAACAGTTCCATTAAAAGGAGTGCACATATATATTAAACTATAATACTATAAAATTCATTGCGTCAAGTTAATAAATAAGTTTCTCATTATTCTTATTTTCTTAAAAAAATCGTTCAATGTGTGTATTTTAATTATTAACACACTTATTATTCTACATATAATTCTCTATACATATATATCACACATGTATCACAAAAATAATATTTGATTGAGAATATGCAAATATTTATTTTTATTAATATGAATATTAAATATTAAAATTAAAAGTTAAATTCAAAATATAATTAATTTAATGTTTCAAATTAAATTAAAAATTACATTAAAAATTAAATTTTACTATTCCTATTTAAGTTGAATTGCATGTTATAAGTAACAATACTAAAAAACTAAGTCTTTTAAAAAGACGAAATAAATATATATATTTAAAATTCTTATTTTAAAAATCTTACAAGTCATAAATTTATATTTTCCTAGCGATTTTTCGGAGAATTTTCGCTCGAAACGATGATATCGAGTTACCGAATACGATTAAAATAAAGATGAGCGATCCGATTCATTCAGTTTCATTTTCTATCTAACGCCGGCCGGCATTCTAGGTGACGCGGATGCACGTCGTCGTTGCACGCGTGGAGATTACGTAGCCGGCGAGCCATTCATAAAAATAACATGGCCGGTGCACGTGCACACTACTACGAGGAGCTCCCCCTTCTCTTCCGTCGATGCACGTACGAGGGCCGTACGAGGGAATGCGTACACACACATACGCACGCGCGCGCAACGCGGGACTATGTATCCGTGGCAGACGTATTATACATATAGGTGGTCTCCGGTAAATGACTGTAGGAAGTAGCGACGGACCGACTCGTGTCAGACGAATTTTACGCTCGTCGCACACGACGCCTTCGGCCGCCTCGGATGTCATTCCCAACGTACACTTACGCTTCGTACGTCGATCGTATCCGACAATGAGAGTTGATATCAAGCAATTGGCTCTTTTTTTTCTTTATATTTCGCGAACATTTTACAAATCGCTTAATTTATTTTTCCTTCCGCGCTATGAACTGCAACGGTAAGATTAACAATATCACTAATAATAGTGAAGATATATTGTCGCGAGTAAATTTATTGTAATATATACAAGTTTGAGTTTATATATAATTTTGTTATATAAAATTCATTTTCTCTGTATATTTTTAACATAAATTATCATATCCTATTTTTATAAAAGTCGTCTCTCTTTGATATATTTCATTCAATTTCTTCAATTCATGATTATTCATAAATAAATAATTAAGCTAAAATAATAAATGTAGTAATAAACTAAAATATTTAATATTTTTAAAATATTAAATATTAAATATTTTAATAATATATAAAATAATATTTCAAATATACACACACACATACATACATATACATACGCACATAAATACGCAAAGCATTTTGATTACATCTAATATATGCATAAAGTTTTGTTTAAAAAACTTTTAATTACAGAGAGATAACAATTTAACAAGAGCAATCAATATAGCAATAGAAGTGCAATAGAACTGCAATTACCATGTTATTTTATAATGTTTCTATCTAGAGAAGGTACAGATTAATTCCCTAAGGAATTTGCATAATTTACTCGCGTCTGCGTGGACGATAAGTCTTAAAATACGGCTCGTAACAGAGACTGAGACGTAACTTGGGAGAATGAAGTTACACTTCCATAATTCTTCGCGGAGTGGCAAACAGAATTTTCGAAGTCATAAAACGTACATAACTCAGATCTTGCGACTGTTAAATCTATAAATTTTCTCAAACAGTTCATCATATAAAAATATTTTATATTTAATTATATTATTAATATTAACACAATTAATATTAACAAATTTGTAAATTAACTTACAAACATAATATAAGCATAATAAAATCTTATCATAAAATTTATTTAATTCTATTTTATTTAATATATATTAGAGCTTTAATAAATTTAACAAATTTAGATTTAATTACGTGTGTTACGTAAATAACAAAATTTTAGCTAAATTGTTTATCGTATCTTTTTTATCAATGTTTATTTATTGTATCTTTTTTAATTATTATAATATGTCACGTTTCTCTAATCTAGAAACTTCTACGGATATTTTAGAATAGTCAGTTTTTCCTCGTTATAAATAATTCAATAATAAACGCAAAATACACATATTTTTGCAATAATAAAGTGCAAATTTTTGTTTATGCATTTAAGGTCGTTAAGTGAATAAATATTGATTTAATAAATCAAGTGGGACATTTTGTTTAAACAAAATGAAGCTTATACGTTTGCAGCGATTGTGAACTTCGTAAAGGTCGCAAATCAGAAAGGAAATCACCTAAACAAAAAACTTAATGTGAAAACATCAATAACATGCATGATAAACAAGTAGTTTTATTTTGCACGACTAAAGTTCAGATATTGTAAATAATAATGTAATAAAAATATTTTTAATTATATTATTAATTAGTATTGACATAATTAAATATTAATAAATTTATAAATTAACTTGTACAAAACATGGTGTGTAAACATAATAAAATCTTGTCGTAAGATATGTGGAGCTCTAATAAATTTAACAAATTTAAGCTGATTAAATGCATTAAGCAAATAACAAAATTTTGACTCAATTGTTATCAATATTCATTATTTCTTTTAATCATCACAATGTGTATCTTTAATCTAGCTCTACTCTAAGCTTATACAGTTTTAAAACGAACGATTTTTCCTCTTAAGTGATTCAATGTTTAATGAATACAAAATTACATATTGTCGCAATAGTAAAATGCGCTCTGTTTACAAATGAAGTCGTTAAATGATTGAATAAATATTAAGCGACATTGTTTAGATAAATTGAAGTATACGTTTGCAATGGCTGTGAACTTTCCATAAAGGGAAACACAGGAAGGAAATTGTCGCTGACGCGAATAAAAATTTAATGCAAAAACATCATTAACACGAATAATAGGCAAACAGTTATATTTTGCAGGAGTAAATGAAGTCGATACATTATAAATATTATGTAATATAAGGATAAATTCCATTTTAAAAGGAAAATCCAGAAATGAATTTTCTTAATGTTTACATTTCACGTAATAGAAATATTAATTTTTTAAAGAAACATAGTACATATCACATCTTATTATCGGCTTAATTAATCAGATAATAGAATGTAATGCTAAATTATTTGGAAATATATAATGTGGATACATTTATATATATTCAAATTGATTTATGCTTAAAACTTTATGGAAATATTAGGACAGATCTTCTAGATGCGTTCGCTTATGCATACTTGAACATACGCTTACATACATTGCACAACAATTAAAATCCGTTAAACTGCGCACTGCAAGTGACTTCGCAATCTTTCCGATTTATTGCACGGCTAGAAAAGTCGCTTCGTATAAATTTTGCTCACGCCGATCTACCGCGTCCGGGACTTTCCCGGGACACTTCTCGCGATAGCTTTGTCTTCTTGGCAGTCGACAGAATTTAACACGGTCGGAATCGTATCCGTAAAGCATACCTGTCGTCATCGGAATTTTTCGCGATCCCGCCGCGCTTTCTCATCCGCAATGCGGACGAAATGCGGCATACCGTCGAATATTTATGGAGCATCGCTCTTGGCGGAAAATTGCTTAATATACTCGTCGGCTTTAACGGCTCATAAAATAAAATCCTCGTATTAACGATCTTGTGCAGGCCTACCTAGAGTCTATTAATCTATTAATATATCGACCTAAATGATGATCTTTGCAGAAAATAACAAGATAATTGATCCATTCAGAATTATTAAGCATCTTCGATTTAAGTTTGTTATCACGAATCCTTTCTCAATTTTAATAAATTGCGATCAATACACGCATCTTAGAACTTTCAAACGATATTATACAACAGATATACGAGAAAGATCGAGTCAGAAGATAAATACATTTACGTGCAATTAAATGTCCCATTGTATTAAACTTTATTAGTTTCTTTCTCTCTCTCGTCGGTGACTCGTCCAAAATAGAGTAAAAACTCTCTACGCCCACAAACCCTGTTTGTAAAATAATCTGACTATTTTTACTTTCTGCTTCTGTCGCCAACAGAAAACTTTCATTGTAGAGATAGAGAAACGCTCTCGGATATCTCGATAAAAAAGTGGCAAGGCATCCGAAAAGGATTTTGAAAAACGTGAAACATTTGGCATGATATATTGTAGTTTAATATGGGCGCTTCTGATATATTTAATTCTAAGATACTTAAATGTAAAAATAAAATTTTGTAAAAACTTAACGACGCCAAATTTATCGCGAAAGTAAAAGAGTGCACACGTGAGACACAAGAGATACGTTTATTAATAATACCAAGAACGACCGCAACGATGAACATTGGGATGTCAGTTAATGACCGAGTGACACGACCATCACTGTTGTTCCTAAATTATAACTAGTGATTCAAGGCACAGAGAGATAATTTTGACATAGTGCTATTTATATGCTACTGCCAGATGTCTGTGAAATGAGATGATAAAGAGTTGATAAATGGTTTGTATAATATTTAAATATATATTGTCGGTGTAAATGCGTGCTTTCAATCGTGTCTGCCATTATTTTGACATAAAAAGATCAACCACATAATAATACTATCTTTCGTAATTTATTTTAACAAATTTTCTCCCAATATCTTTATCTCTCGTTATTTTCATTTGTATTTTATTTTGCTTCCTCTTTTTTTATCGTGTCTCATTTTATTTTACACATTTTTACGCGAACATGTCTCAGAATCTAAACTTATCTTTCGGAATCATTGATCCTTTCGCAGTTTTGCAACTAATCTAGGCAATGAGACCCATGAGAGAGATTGCATGGGTGCACTTAATCAATCCATTCTATCAAAGGTGGCGGTTGCAACCGATAACGGGAAAAGCAAATCGCCTCTCACTCTCGAGTACTCATTGGAGAAGGGACGGAAGTTCGATATACAATGTTGTATGCGCTCGTTGTAAGCGCACGTATATGCAAGTGGTTGCAAAGGATCGATGGAAAGGTAGCCGGGAGGGGGTATTTGCACCACGGCAAAAAAATACGGCATTCCAATGCGGCTACTCGCGAAACGCAGTCAGTGAGCCATGCATGGAACAGCAATGTACAAACTACTACTTAAGTCTTTTTTACGCTACTTTCTTCTTTTTTAATAGATTCAATAAAAATATCACATCCTAAAGCACGTAAATAATGTATTATTGTTTATATTTTATTATCACATTATAAATTATTTAAGACATTCCTTATATTTGAAAGATAATTATTGTAATATTTAATAATTATGACAATTAGATATTTTTTAAAAATAAAAAACTTACACTCATGTTTTAAATTAAATATAAATTGTACATAAAAAAAGTATTTATTTTCGTAAATCAATTTTAAATAGATCTCACCGGAAAAAATGTTAAATTCATTAAAAAATTAAATCAAAATGGGATGAAAATTGTAAAAAAAACATTTTTAATTCGATTTATTATTTCATCAAAGACGTAATTATTTATTAATAATATATTTAATGACACTCGATATCGTATAAAATGTGCTATTTATAAATAACAGAGATATGTTACATGATAAAGACATGTTACATCTAATAACTAGAAAATACTGTTCAATGCGAAATAAGGCATAACTCCATTCATTTGAATTCACTACATTAAAGTCCGACATAGTGCATTCGATCGAGAATTATGGTGTGAACGGGACCTTACCCAGGAACGCGCCGTTACTTAACGCTCTTAGGGAAAGTCTCGAGACCGCAGATTTGCGGTAAACGTAGGCTAAAGAAATTCTCAACCGGTGCAGCAGGCAAGGCCGAGGGATCGACTTCCGATTTCGAAATCAACCTAAGTATCCGATCGTTCGTTTCGTTTCGCGCAATATCTGGGATACGGTGGTTTTTAGCGAACGCGGTATTTGTGTCAGTCAGACTTGGCGATTCGAATGTCGGCGTTGAAATGGCCGGTGATATTAGCATACGCCGGCTTCGCTTTTACTTTTACGACAGTGAGTCTCACTCGAACGTCAGACGAAGGTTAATCAATTCGCGTATTAATTAAGACCCGGACCCTCCGTGTTGTGTAAGTGTCTGTAATTTTGGTAGTTCAACTGCGAAATGAAAACGTCCTTCTTATGAAAATGTTTCGCTTTTTAGATTACATAAAGTTGAATTTATGACCGCGAAACAGGAGTAAATGAAGATTATGTGAAGATTCCCTTACTTAGTTGATCAAGAATACTTATGAAACAATGATTAGTCAAAGCTCGATAATTAATTAAAATTATATAGATATTAAGAATTATATAGATAAAAATTCAATTTATATATATATATATATATATATATATATATATATATATATATATATATATGTTAACATTTATATATTAACATTTATATTTATAAATAATACAAAAATTTATATTTATATTGACATTTGCAAACATATAAAAATTGAATATTTATCATATTTAAAATTTAATATGATAAGTTTCTACATCAAAACAATTATAATTCATTTATTCAATTTTTCATAATCCATTAAACCCGTATATTGTTTTTGTGTTTAATATAATGTTATTAAGAATATTCTTATTTAAAAAGTAACTTCTAATTAATCTTCTAAGTAATCTTCTAATTAATAAAAAATAAAAGTAACTTCTAATTAATCTTCTAAGTAATCTTCTAATTAATAAAAAGTAATAGATAACGACTTATTAATTATTCAATTTTTTATGTTTTGCATATAAAATTTTGAATATAAAAATAAAATATTGTATACCACAATACGAAGTAATAAGCTTACATGCTTATAATGTTTATATTAATCTATGCGCACGTGAGAATTAATAAGTAGAGCCATATTTCATCTAAGTTCATACAACACGCTATCGATAATACTTAAAAAAAAAAAAAAACCAAGATTTCGCCCACTTGCGTGATTATTTCTAAAATTGATATTTACTATCACAAAGTATCTCTTAAATTGTTTTTCTGTTTACGAGCGAGTCGGTGTAGCAGAACGACGTAGATCAATTAATAACATGGAAAGCGCTACTGGTAAAATAATAGTTTTCGTGACAGTGTAGCTGTCAATCGGCACTTCCGCTGCTACTTCTAAATTACACTTCAATAAATATACCTGATAAAATAACGCGTTGCCTAGAATGTAAGTTTCCGTCCGTTTTTGTCCTGAATCCGTCCATATAACGTGATTACATATTAAATCCGATAAATTTGCAAGATATGCAATCAATGCGACCACCTCGTAAGTGATCTATAATTTATGTCCCTTCGAAATATGTCATTCAAAACACATATTTAACGCATACATTCGTGTTGTCAAACGATATTATTTTTTAATAACAACGTTTAATCCTGATATGGCGTTAAAATAGTTAGGATAAGTTAGGATAAGCTATCCTAGCTCGCTCATATAATGCTTTCTGCGATTTTTTCCGCGAAAAAGCTTGGGCAATGATTTCTTCCAAGAACGATAGACCGAATAAAATATCTCTGCAGCGTTGAAAGTAGCACTATCGATTATCTCGACTTATCGTAGGCAACGATAAACCAGACCGAGCAACACTCGAAGGCGATAAATTTTATCGTTTATCAAGAAAAACGAAGAGCACTGAGAACGCGCGATATAATTATTTCTCAGATCAGATCTACAATCGAAAACGAACGAACATCAGTATGTCTCGTTCATCTCATCCTCGTAAATTAATCCAAAGAGAAGCTCGCAAGATCGCCGCGGGAATGAATCGAGAAAAAAATATACATCGAATATAATTTTTAACGATTAACACGTTAAACGCGATATTTACACGATTCCCGTTCTCATGTGAACGACGATAATTCCCGTCCTTCGGATTTTTCTATCGCACTCGTAAAGTGATATTTATGAATATTTATCACGGCACACTGAACATGGCGCAGTCAAATCGATGCTTCTAGGACGTCGATAAAACGAACCCCAAAACACATTGAACACAATAAACTTTAACTGCACGATAGTACTCTATAGTCAATAGTATAACCGTCTTTTTTGCTAAAATCAATGATTGGAGTCGAGTAATTTATCCACAATTTGTTTTATCCGAGATTACGTTTTTTCGTAACATATTTCTAAAAATAAGAATTTTAACATGTAAAATTTGCAAAATTTTAGAAAATGAAAGATTTTTACCATGAGCTTCGTTCCAAGCGTTCACATTATCGTGAGATTTTCGCTTAAGAGAAAAATAGATCGAAAACCAATAAATATACTGACAGAGACAGACTGTGGAAAGTAATGTTCTGGGAAACGCGATGGTAAACTCAAACAGAAAATAGTTCCGTCGTTATTTTGGTAATACATCATATGGTCTGTCTGTGACAATAGGACAGTGATATCGATTTCACCGATATATATATGAAAGCTAATGTATCAAAAGAACGTGGTCACGTGCACCGAACGTACCTTATTGCAGCGCAGCCAGAGGATAATAGAATTTGGATATCTAAGGGGTCCTCCTAATCCGCAGCCACCGGCGGTGCGTTGGGCTTTCAGAAGCTCGGAATGTGTTTTTCCGTGTTGATGGAAAACTTCCAGAGATCTGTAAACAGAAATTCAATTAAATTTCAATTTCGTTTTTAAGAACCTTAATCCTACACATTCTGACTTATCTTTTCTATAAAATTACAATTATATGTATAAGATTACATTTAAATCCCTTGTAATCCCCTATAATTAAATAATATAATGAATGTCAATCACATGATATGCTCATTTTGAGAAATTTTTTTCACAGCCTGAAGAAGCGTCAAGAAAAATATTAAATTCTTGATGTCAAACTAATTATGATATAAAAACTAATATATAACAAAATTTTATCAGATTTATATCATTATTTAATATTTAATGAGAATTATACATATACATGTACTGTCGATTTATTAACCTTAAAAATATATTCGCTATCACTGACGAATACAAAGATATAAATCACGGGAATTATGTGATAAAAGAATTTACTATTATATACATGTTATTTATTTTTATTACATCAATATAAATGCATATGTTATATGAATACAATACATAATCATACTCAAGAGCGACCGACTTGGTCTCGTAATCCTGTAATCTTGTCAACCATAGAAATGCATGTCTCTTTAATCGTTTTTAAATATCTAGTATACTAAACTCTCAATTTGAAACTCGATGTTACTTTGATCACTATATCAAGATTTAAAGATTTTTTTTTTTTTACGAAATCGGCAAATGTCTCGATGCCCTTCGACTGGCTATGGCTAAATATATCCGAAATCAAAATTTTGTATCATGCGACAAATCGTAAACATTTCATTTGAAGATCAGTCTGTCGTGAATTATCGCGGATCGTTGCGTCTCGCGCTGTCTCGATCGTGACAGCGCGAACTGGATTATTAAAGATCTCGTTCGATCAGAACCGGGAATAATAGTACTTTGACTTTCATACCGGGAATAATAGTACTTTGACTTTGTAATTAGCGGACGTTAATTACACACTTTATCAGGTACTTATTCATCGCATTTTTTATCTTGATACTTAAAATATCCAATTAAATGGGCAATAAATAGTGTCTCGCATGAAGCAGATTTAAAAGTCATCGCGTTTTAATAAATATCAAAGTATCCTGTTCAAAACAAATTAATTATGAATTGCCATTTAAATTGCAATTTAAATCTCGATGATGTTGCGTGTTTTACTCGTTACGATCAGGCTCAAACATTTATCTGAAAAGAGCAAAAAGTAGATAGTGTGAGTGAATGAGAACGGACACATGTGACAAATTTCTGACAAATGTGACCACATGTATAAATAGGTGTTGATACGGTGATAGTAGAAACAAAAGTCTCTTTATATAAGCCTGCGGTAAAAGCTATCTCCAAAATTAACGATCATTTCGACTGCTCCGACTGCTCGATCGGCGACGAGGGTTGCCTAATTTCGTGACTAGGTCGTCGTCGTCGTCGTCGTCGTCGTCGTCGTCATCATCGCCGAGAAAACAGATCCCGGGAGAGGCTCTAAAAGTTGACTTCAACTCGGACGAACTTGTCGACGACGTCGCGTCTGAGCATCGCTTTCTATTTCCGTGACACGGTCATCAGCGTTCTAAGCGAGTCTGAAAAGGAGGGGACAGACAAAAAAAAAAAAAAAAAGATGAAAATTAGATGCCCCGGTACATCGCTCTGTTAAGAAAACGGCGTCGCGAGAAAGAGAGAGAACGAGGTAAACGACCCGAATGTCTCTGGCAATCGGATAAAAATTATTAACCTAGGTTAAGCTATAGAGCTAAGATACCAATACTACGGAAACGAGAATAGGTGTTTATAGAGAATATAGTATAATTAGCAGTATAGCATAATTATAGCATATAATTATAGCATAATTTTTTCATCGTAATAAATAATGTTAATTAATATTAATATTAAGTGCAATATTATTATACGAATAAATAATTATCTTTCACAGCTTCATCAGAAATTTATAAAAATTCACTGCTTTTAAAAAATAATTGCATTGCCTTTTAATCTGATTTTTATTTAAAAAAACATTTGTATATAGAATTAATTTTATATGTATTTTTAAATTTATTCTTGAAAGCGAATCTTGACGGCAAAAACTTTTGTTGAAAATATTCGAGAATCACTTTCGATTCAGTGCAATCTCCATTGCAGAAATATGTATACTTTCGTACGAGAGGAGATAACTCTCCAATAAATATGCAGTTTATTAAGGAACTTCCGTGAAATATATATACAGTTAAGAAACTGTACATCTATATATATATGTGTAAAGGAACGACATCGTTAAAAATCTTCTCGTAGTTTTCCTCTGTAAAACAATTTAAACTTGTTCAGCAACTTCTCTAGCTAGAGAAGTGTTTCACGGCTCGTATATCTTGGACGCTCAACTTTAGTAAGCAGGTTTGCTGAAGAATTTCAACGTAACACGAGTTAAAGCAACGTGTTAAGAAGCCACGCACGTGAATAGCGGCGATATAGTCGTTTTCGAGTCACATTGTTGGCTTCTCTCACAAAGCATTATGAAAATGCGCAATGGACGCACAATGCATCGCTATGCAAGTGACACTTCATGTTGCATTTTTGATAAGCGATGATCGATAGGCGAAATCCGATCGCTCGCGGGAATCTGTCATCGATGAAAAAACGAAGAAACGGGAATCGGATTTTATTTTTTATAATATTTATAATGCTGATGAAGCTTCTCTCTCTGTCAATTTTAAATCGAATGAATTATATATAGCAAATGAAGTCTTTGTTTTCGATATATTTATTTAGATACATTTAAAGCACTTCTCTTTTACCGCGAAAAAATAAAATATAAATATAAATATAAAGGGATGAATGGTACGTGATTCTTGTTAATATTAAAAAAAAATATTTTTAAAACCTGATGGAATATATTCTCTCAAATATTGCGAATGTATAAAATATAGATCGTTTGTTACAATCGATAACATCATATTTGTACAAGCAATAAAATATACAAAATAAAAATATATAAATCTATTTTTTTGCTAATTTTAAATTTTAAAGGGATACATATGTGACACATAATGAAACGTATTTGGTAGATGTACGAATCCGAAACACGTATGTGTTAATGCTGTTCTTGGAACTTATACAAAGAATGACTGCCCATTCTCTCTCGCAATCGAGGTACTAAATGCCTAAACATCCGTCATAATATTCTGACGATAATTAATCCGAAGCCGTCACACGATTATTAGGTCAGAGCCCACTCACCCATTTATCAGCACGGGCCAATGTCACATCTGATGGTTGACGTTTGTAAAGTAACCATCGTCACAGCTCAAACAAGTCGCACAATTTTCTTGTCATTAATAATCGGTATTACGACAGAAACGGCTTTTCACATCATCAGAAATCGACGAATCGTAAATATTCCCCGACATGCAACGGATGTAATTCACAATAATTAAGATGATTTGAAACACTCTTTCGTCACATAAAATGACACGTCGAGATATAACACTATTATTTTCAAATTATCGAATATAATTGATTTCATATCTTTTTAAAATTAACTGATATTGCGAAATGATATATAACTTAATAATGTAGTACACGAATATAATATGTATAATATAGAATTATCATAACATGGAATAATTGACAACCTTGAAGAGCAAAAAGACAGTTTACAGATTCTTATTAGGTCATGCAAAAGCCACTATAATTATAACTGACATGGATGTGGATTATTTAAATGTTTTGCACTTTAAAATATGCTGTTTTAAGATTTCTAAAATATTCGCCAGAGCATTATTAAAATGGAAATTTCTGAAAATCATATTTCAAAATTTAAAAATGTATTTAAGAGCTACAGTATATGAGAAGAAATAGTAAATTTCGTTAATAATTTGACCTCTTTCTGATTATCCTTCTTAAAAATTTATTTGTCAATATATATTGTGTCAATATATATTGTCAATATACATTGTTTTAGGCAATTATAATTATTATATGATATCAATTCTCCGATATCTACGTTGGTCAAATCTCTCGCGATTACGATATTACAACTTTCGATTCAATTATTTGTCGTAGCTATACTAAAGTCGCTGAAGCGAAAAGCTGCGGAACAGACTCCGGGAATCGTTTTGTAGGTCGTGCGGAACACTTCGTGTTTCTCAAAGATATACCTTTGCCAAATATTATATTTCGTACGCAGACATTGAGGAGGAACGCGAAAGCTCCGATGGTTCATCGGCCGTATTATCGAGGCGAATCCAGACCTAATCTACTGAACGAGGAGATCAACGAAGAGCCGCTCGAGTAAAGATAGATATTTGATGAGGTCGTCATTAAGTGATCTCGGCTTTAATTAAGCCGGTTCACATTACGAAACGTGGCGCAGATACCGATATCGTCACGTCCATGACTTTATCGTCGAGATTCGCTCGCCCTGGATCGCGCTGGTCCAGATTTCTCATAAAAATTGTACGTCAAAAAAACACAGAATGCGCTGCCGCGTTAAATTTGAAACAATATAATTCCAGGCTATTTGTATACTCGATACGCTGAAAAGTCATTTTGATAATAAGATACTGCGATGATCGTCCGCGTGAAAGAGGCCACAGTGAAAAAAACCGAAATGAGTATCCACGACCCGATTCCGATCCGTATCTCGCGGCTTCGATTCGCCATTTCTTACTAGTTCTCCTGCTTTTCTTCAGAACCGCAAATCGTCCGGTATCGATTGTGCAATTTCTTACGCGGCGCGTAATCGACTGGAATTGGAAAAGACGTCGGATGGCGAATGGAAAAGACGACTTTCTCCCAAGAATCAATCTTAAGATACCTCGGCGCGATTTCACACTCGGAAATTATATTTTATATTTTTAGAAAACTGTCAATTTCAATTGATATACGAATTAATAGAATTAACTTTCGTACTCAATATATTTTTCTATGATCCAGTTAAAATGCTTCTTTAAATTAAATTACAATAAGGCAAAAAAATGTGCTCTTTTCGAACAACCATAATTTAATTATCTAAAGAGAGTTAAGAAAAAGAATTAATAATTCAAATTTTATTCATGTCGTTCTTTCGCTACAATCTCTTTTATCCAACTAGTCTTTTTTGTCAAATAATGTCAAAGTGTATCGCTTAAATTATTAGCATATTATAAATATAATTATACATATAAAAATGATTGGTATTATAAATATAACTCATATACGAAATAATTCCAAATAAAACTTATTAATATAATATTATAAATATAAATTCGCTACAGCACCTTTGACGCATCCGAGTTATTCGCAAGGTGTTCAGTACCCGAAGAAAAGAACAGTCGATTCAATTCTAGAGCTATCGAGGATACTATTATTCACTTGTCTGAAACAATATTCCCGAGTCGTCTGTCGTTGGTCACCTATCCTTCACATTACGATGTGTGCCACCGACGACGATTCTCTCGATCGCCCCCGCACGTCCCGATTTCCGATAGCTACTCGCGCGAATATACATACGCGTTATACATACTTCGCAACACGTATTTAGGACGATGTGGAATGGGGTCAGCGTTAAATCTAGCGATAGGTACACACACCGAATGCGAGGCGATTCGTTACATCGTACTTTCCCCTGCGCGTTAGATCTCTCGATTCGCCAACATCGTCGTGTTCGCCGCCATTGCCGCCGCATAAAGCGAAATATGCAAGGAGAACGTACGTGTACATACGCCGGCCGCAGAGATAATACGAGATTAGGATTTTACGAGCGGTTCCGCGCGGCAAAAGGCCACTTTCCCCACTCGCGTTTTCGTTCGTAGGCGAGTAAACTCGTTGCCATAAATCGTACCACCGCGACGGGATATAGACTCCAGGGCGACGCGATACAACATGTGGCAGATAGCGTGATATTCCCATTACTACTAGAATCGTCGACTACGATTTCTCTACTCACTGTGATAACTAAATTTTAACGTCGATGATAAGATCCGATAAGTGGGAGTATCAGAAAAGGAGGCATATTCTCTTTGAGAGTTAATATCCGCTGCTTATAGCAATTACATTTATTACACTTGGTGTAATCATTTAACTTTCATATTACACAAGTCGATGACAAGAAGAGAAATTACGTTCTCGATACGATTACGATCGACAATATTAAGTAGCATCGATAAAAAGTAACTGCGTTTTCATCTGCAAGATTTTGTTAATGCTATCTTATCATAATAATGCGTATTTTTATAATTTTGTATTATACCTATATAACATTTTGTTTTTATTGCAACTGATAAATAAATAAAATAAAAAATTAGCAATTAAAAGTAAATAAAAAATTAATGATAAATAATTGATAAAAAATTCCAGAAAAAAAACTGCAATCAACTATACAATCTTAAATTTTCTCAAAAAGGGTTTTATATTTTAATTGAAAGAAAAAGGGAAATGTGTTGTCAAAAGGATATTAATCATTTATTGTAAAAATTTTAATTTTTTTTCTACGGTTATCATATGATTAACTATTTATGTTAACTAAAACTGTGTGATGGAATATTTCGTGTACGTGATTTCTGACAGAACAGATTTAAAAGATCAATGCCCTGAAGATTTGCTCCTTGTGAAAATTACAATAGCACACAATGAAATTAGCATCCTTTTCTCTACTCGTGAAGTATTTGCAGCAGTTAAAATTCGCAGTGCTAAGAGAAAAACTTAATTTTCAAACTTCTTACATCTTATATCGCAGCTAACGTTCCAGTTATCAATAATTACGATGATGACATTATCCTAGAGACAATGAAAATTTCGCATGAAAATCTATGTAAAAAAAATTAAAAACTTCATTACAGCAATCATTTCGATTTTTTCTCCTCTTTCCTCTCCATATTCGGAAATAAGATATTTTTATTACAGATATATAATTATATGAACATGTTAAATTTTACTTTTAATTTTTCAGCTTAATGGTTAAATTAATAAACTGATTTTGTAATTAATCAAATGATAAATTCACTATCATAGACATTTATAAAAGTGCAGAAAATTATAAATAATCATACGCCATTGAATGCCCTTTTCAGGATTAAAGAAATGTAGGCACAAGTGGAAATTATATTTATTGAAATTGGATCGTTTTATCTCCCATAAGGCAACCGTATAATGGCATTTTGCTTTCTATGGCGTATTCCGCCGAAGAAAAAAGCTCTCGTCGAGATACTTCATTCCAAGTGGCAATGACAGAAGTACTCGCTTGGCCAAGGTTGTGCCAAGACTAGAAAGAGAAAGAAAGGTGGAGAGTCGTGGGTAAAATCTATCTCTCGTCGGAGAGTGGTTCTGGAGGATTGCCAAAAAGGAGAGCGCGGACAGACCTTAGTCATCCCGCAGGAGTCTCGACGAATTCAAGTAGTAGGAAGCGCAAAGAGGAACGGCAAAGGCGGGACCGACGCGACCGCCGTCATCTAATAAAAGACAAGCGTAACGTAATTCCACCCGCGCTCCAATAATAGTGCCGTCGTTTAACGGCGCTTCCGTCGTCGGCACGTTCCCTTGCCGACACCCTGGACTATTCTCATCGTCGAGGGCGCACGATTATTCGGGAGCCCGACGAGCCGCGAATGTCGCGTCGCATGAGAAAAGAGGAAAATTTCGAGAGAATTGGATGTAGTGCAATTGAAATCGCGAGAACAGACGGGATGATTATTCGCTTGTACCACCTTACTTCGTAAAATTGATTTAGATTATCTCACAATTTCCTGTGTATTTTGATGAATTAATGAAATTTTTAAAGACTTGAGAAATATTAATAATCGACGTGTCGAATAAATAAATACTATTTCCGCAAAGTCTTTGTGTAAAAGATGTAATGTTGATAAAAATGAGACAAAAGTTAGTGAAAAATCAAAATTACTTGTTTCTCACATACAAAAATTCTATAAAAAAAATGTTTATTCCTTCTAACATCAATTAATAATACTTTTCATGTCGTTAAAAAATTTACTTGAAAAATTCATCTTATTTATTATTATATTAAAATACGCAAGAATTTCCGAGACACCATATTCGTTCGAAAATTCTTGCGTATTTTAATATAATCAATTTACGATTCAATTTTTTTTTCTAGCTTTTCAGAGTCATGAATTTTGAAAAGGACTATCATGGATATATCACTTGGCCATCAACTTTCAAAACGTCATGGAATTTTTTAATCAGTGAATGCGCGCGCGCGCTCCAAGTGGTACAAGTTACTTCCAATCATTATCATCGACGACCGGCAATTCGTAATCAAACAAAGTATAGGCCACCTGTTCATATTTAGGTCTTGACGCTAATAAACGTTCAGGTTCAGGTTAGCACGCGAGACCTCGGACTCTTGCTTTTTCCTCGAGGTAGGTCGATATATTACGTCCACTTAGAAAACACCGTTGGTGTGAACATAAATGTTTAGCGTTCTTTTACATAACGGCACGAAGAAAGACGAAAAGGAAGACGGTGGGAATATCGAAGGAAGAGTTATCGGACACAACTCGGGTTCGTAACTTGTGTTCAAACTCAGGTTAGGTCGAGATACGGAGCGTAAGGAAATCGCCCAATTAAATACGATAGTAAAATATATAACTATTTTTTAACATCAGTACGAGATAATAAAATACACTTAATAAGCTGTGTGACGTGCATTATCGCGTACGCGGCGATCGAATCGATCGGCAATAAGCTCGTTACTCTATTACAGTTAAGAATAAAGGTAAACGTAATAAAGATAAAGTACACAATGTAACGGGGGATGATGTAAAAATATGAAGACGAAAAGTGTCGATCGATAAAATTTCATCAACGGTTATATGAACAAATCGTTGTTCGACGTTGATCATTTTTATCTGAAAATATGATTATCGTGTTATTTATTTAAAAAATAATGTAACAAGCAAAAATTTGACGATCTCATACCGCGTTAATTTATATTGGCATCGCAAATCATAGTAGACATTTCAAAAGCAAATTTAATTATTTATGGAGAGATAAAAAATGAATATTGTTGAAATATTTTTATAGCTATAGGAAAGCTTGAATAATTTATTGCTGCGTCACCAAAAAGGAAATTTGTATCAAATAATTTGACAGAGAGAAAAAGACGAAATTATATTCACTGAAAAGATGAAAAATTATTCACTGAATAAAAATACGCAACTTGTCATTTGACTACAAGGTTAAATGGAACATATACGGATAAATTTCCTACATTATCTCTCTCTCTCTCTCTCTATCAACTTAACAAGCAAATTTACTCGGTTGTTTTATAAATTGCGCTTGAATGGCATATAAAAACCGTCATATAAAGGGATAAACATGATTAATGGATATGTATGAATGTCCATATATTTTCCCGGGAATACTTTTAAAGCAAAATGATATTATTCGTTATGTAATAATATTTTACATGCATGCGAAAAGTTTTTTTGCAATTTTTTGTTTATATTCGATTTTTAATATGCATGTTAATCTGCTAAAAATCTAAATATTTGCACGATAAATACGAAAGATTTATAATAGGCGAAAAAAAATACTAAATTCCACACATTTACGACATGAATAATTTAAAGCCTGGCAATCTAATGATTTAAATATTCCACAAGATGTTAAATGGTGGAAGCTGTCATTTTAATTTCATCTTTCTCTCTCAAACCATTTGAAGTAAAAATAGAATGGTAATGCAACATAATTACATAATTGTTGCATCAATAAAAGCAGAAACTATTGCAATAAATTCCAATGAATTTCAGGAATAGAATGTGTATTAGCCAATTGGAATTATTGGAATTATTGGAATTATTTCACTGAAGTTACTTGGAAGTCCAGTTTTTGTGGGTCAATCGCAGAGTACAGAGTTGTTATGCATGCTTACACACGTTAATTATAAACGACTACCGAAAAGGCTCATTTAATAAAGAGCTAACGCAACTTATAATGAGCATACATGGAATCTTAAGTTCATGACAGCATACACAGGCACTCGCCGTTATTATTCTAAAATATCTTGCATTTATAAAGTCGATAATGCTCAAATCGTGATCAGAAACCTAGATGAGTTTAAATAAAATCTTGGCCATTTAAGAGCTATATAAGATAATTTCCAATAATTTTCTCTATGACATTTTCATATGTATCTCTCGTATAAGAGTATTTTATTATTATAATCCTATTAAATATTTAAATCACTGAAATATTCGCTGAATTACATGAATCCTTCATCAGAAGTTGATCAATAATATTATAGTATTTATATCATATATATTATACTATATTTCATAATATTTCTCGCAATCATAATGTAATATTCGAGATCAAAGTTTTATTTTAACATTCAATTTTGACATAAAATACAACAAAATTAATTTTTTTATTTATATAAAAGCAGAAGAAAGCAATAATTAATAATTTCAGTCTTATATAATATTGCATTTTTTCCATTTAAGTTACATTTACAAGACTTTTACAAAATTTATCACAAAAAAAGTTACAATGCAAAACGCATCAAATTAGAATATGTAAATCATATTACAAATTAACGAAAAAGTAAAATAATTATAAAAAATGCAACTAGATACAAAGCTGCCTGGTCTCGTGGAATTCTGAGAAAAAGTAAAATTTGAGAAATAATAAAGTTGTATAAAGTTGTATAATAAATGTAATCAATTTTATTTTTTAAATAATTTATGATACTGGGCTGTTCAGAAATTTAATTACCAGATGCGATTGCGAGCTTCCTTATGCTGAAAACTTACTATCAACGTATATACAAACATTGCGCTTTCATTAAGAGAAGTTGATGCGAAATTATTGATTAACTGCGTTTCTCAAATTAACTCGGAGTAACGCAATTTTGTCTGCTCGATTTTATTTTTTTTTTCTCGATCGCTTGAGCTTGATCGACGAGTCATTCCCTGTCGTTGATCTTTCGATCACGAATCGTAATTATCACATACTCGGATCGTTATGGAATTTATATCAGTGAGAACACGCCCTGCCAGAATGTTACGTAACGGTGCAACACTGAGAGGTCCCCACGATTTCTTACGGAACAGGCACTTTAAGTAATCCGTTAGTTGTGCGTTACACGTGTACGCACGTGTCGCTCGTTGTACCACCCACCGTTGCTAACATTTTCCCGGTACCTTTTTACGATCACTCGATTAGTTAACAACATGGTAATATTTTCTCCTTTTAAGGAATTGAATAAATATCTCCCTATATGGTAGCGATTTAATAATTTATGAATTTTGCTTATCTATATAAACATTCTTCTGGGCGAATTCTTGAGAAATCGAAAGCAAGACGCTTTCTTATCTCTTGCGTTATAATCATTTATGCCGTTTTTATCATCACTTTTACAAAGTTGGAGAGCAGAAGTTCGCGCATAAATATTTTACATATATAATTTAATAGTTAACGAATATTATATATGAAAAACAAAACAAACATACATCCATCATTTCTGAAAATGTCTGCAAAATAAAATTATTTTTATTTAGTCTCACAATTTTATATGATTTTTTATGTAATCGCTCATTATCACCTAGGAAATATTCTTTCGACAAATCTTTAAAAAACTCCTTTAAAAAAAAGTTTTGCTTCATACGTCCTCGTAATAAAAATTTGTCATTAAAAAAGATTCGAGAGATTAAATGATAGCTCGTAGCAAAAACTTTACATTGTTTTCATTTAATCTATATTAAGAAAACGTTTAAAAGTGATCTTTGTCATTAAAACGTTCTATATTACGGTAAAATTGTCAGCGTGTACAAAGACTAAAAATGACAAGTGTTTTTTCAAAAGAATGATGTCATGCAGGAGTAATATTACAATAAGTAATTATAATAATTAATGATGTATCATTAACTGCCTCAAGATAATATTTTAGAAATCGCGTCATCCTTATTAAAACATCGTAGAACGTAAACACTAATATATTTCTCAAAAAATATTTTTAATCTATTTTTTATCCTGCATCCATACTTATAATTCTAAATATAATTATGTATATAATAGTACAATAGTATAATAATAGTACAATTAAATTGGAAAAATAAAAAAAAATACAACTTAATGTAACGATAAGAATAAGCGATAAGAATATTTACAAAATGCAACTGAACATATTACTTAAAGTTTTCTAAAAAGAAAAATCTCTTATAAGAATTTCTGAAAAGATAAGAATTTCTCTCAAATAATTTTGATTAAAAATTCTTAAAATCGATTTTCACTTTTTATAAAATACATAAAACATATATGGAATTATTACTGGAACGATAATCGTCTATGTTCATGAATTCTTTTGCCGATTTCCTAAAATCAGGAAAGTTGTAAAAAACGATCTAAAGATTTAATATTGGATTTAATAATAAAAGTTTTTCAATATCGAATGAGAAACAAACTGTGATATTATATCATTAAATAACGCAATCTACCTTGCAGAATTCTTACTTAACTATCATTATTGATGAAACAAATACTAGCGTATTTCCTGGCAGTATCGATTATTTCCAATAGATCTAGCTACATTTTATCGCACCTGAAGCATTGTGGCTATTATCTCTCGAGGCAGATTGCATAATGTTACGTATTATTATTACAATATCTGATTAGAAATTCCTGCTTCCTTCTCTGTAAAGAGAAGAAAGGTATGTGTTATGCGCGTGTAATGAAATAATAACCGAACAACTTTCTTGAAACTAATTTGCAATTTCAATATCTCTCATATCTCTCATTGCTCAATTGATTCATAAAAGCAAAAAATATCAATCTTATTTTAATAACTTACTAAATCAAAATAATATAAAATTATATATGCGTTTATTTCTATTTCAATTTTTTGCATTAAAAAAAATTAATTATTTTAATTTCGGCAGATTTACGTAAAAATATATGCTTTTTTCCATTTTCTCTAAAGAGAAAAATATAATTATTAAAAAAAATCAACCTGAATAAAACATCGCTGTTATATTTCCATCAAACGAGAGAAGTTACGCAATGCAACATGATATAGCCGATAGAAAATACTCGTCGATTAATCAAATTATGGTAGAGCGATTTACGAGCCGATAAAGTGCACGATTACTACCGATAAATTGAAGTCTTAAAGATGGTAGATGGTTGGACCATGAGAAGCTATCGGGGTTGGTTGGACCACAAGAAGTCATCGAGGGGTTGGAACGCGTCGGCAACACTTGGCAAAGATTCAAACAGTGATTGCAAGGCTCTGTCTCAGCGGAGCGCGTCCGGAATATCTTCCTCACTTTCCTCGAACGATCTGGACCTTCTATTCCTTCTTCGGAGCACGTCCAGTGTTTCATTTTTTTTATGGTCTGTCCCGAAGGGCTTGTAGTTGCGGTTTGGAGTGCATTGCCAACGAAATGGTGAAATATTTAGTGGCGATTTATATCGCGCAAAAGCGCGCATCCCCGGGGCTCGTACATTTGAATATTGCTTAAAAGGGGCGGTGAAGGATTCGAAAGGGAGTATCGAAAAGATTAAAGAGCTTGTAAAACAAATTTTCTGAGAGAAGTTCTAGTAGTAGCAACGAATATGATAGGAGAGGATGATATAAAGACGTGAAAAAATAATTATTTAGAAAGCTTATGTGTATAAAGAATTTTAAAAAATCTAAATGAAAAGAATTGAGCAAAAAATTGAAATAACAACCCCCATTTATTTTTAAAGAATAATAAAACAAAAAATATTAACTTTTTAAATAATAGTTTAGTGGAATATATTTATATACATTTTTAGTGTGATGCTGTTTATATATTTCTCTGATTAAAATAATCACTTAAAAATTTAAGTATATAAAAAATTTAGAAAAATTTTTAAATGAAAAGAATTGAGCAAAATATTGAAATAGCCATGTATTTCTATGAAATCGCAAATTAAAAAATATTAAATTTTTTTCTAATAATACTTTAGTGAAAAAGTTTAATAAAAATCACGCAAGAGAGAGAAGCACTCTCGCATGCAATGTAAAATCAACTTGTGTGTTATCAGGTCTTTTTGATTAAAATTGTATTCTTTTAACACGAATGATACTCGAGCCACACGCGGCACGAAACTTCTCGGTCGACGAGTCTGAAACGAAGTATACAATCTTTTTTTTTTTTCGCGAAGACGACCTAAACTATACCTGTTTAATTACTTCGGAACTTCGTGCGTTCCGAAGATCCCTGGGGGCGGCTGCGCAGTATCTTCTTCTGGACGAAGTAGAAGTATGATCGAAATTTGTTTCGCGCGCGCCGGCCAGAGATCGAGGAAGAGAATGAAAAGGAGAAGGAAGGAGATAGGGGGGGTGAGGAGAGACGAGGAGATGGAAAAGGAGCGTGAAAGGATCACTGGGCGTGTCCAGACAGATCGAGTCGAAAACCCGCTGCTTTATTAAAGCAGCGGGGTCAATGGTGCTACGATAAGGCCACGATAAAGACACATTCCCTTTACTATTCACTGTCTTAAGCCCATATCGCGCGACGAAGAATTAGACTTGTTAACAAGCGACCGGAAGAATTTACAAAAGTTTTTTGCAAAGTATAACTTGGAGTCATTCTTTGTTTTCTCGAGAGACATTGAAATAAATTGCAAAATATTCATATAAAAAGTTTCACACAATTGTTTTAAATTAAGATAATATGAACTTCACCTCAATAAAAAAATGTATTAAATTCTCATTCAAAAAAGTCCTGAAAGATTAATATATTAAATACAGGCAATTTTCATATTTAACACTTGCTTTATACTTATACTTATTATCCCAAAATTTATATTCCAAGCTAAGAATTCGAAATTTTGATCAACGAGATCGATCAAAATGTCATTGTAATATGCATATAAGAATATTAGGCGAATTCGAGGGAAGAGGACGATGAGGAAATTATGCGAAACAAAAGTCGAACAAATCCGAATAAATGTCGGACATTAAAAGAGCCTAAAGCGACGCTTTATCAGCGCCATGCACATCAAATATATTACGCCGCTAATCAAATATTACGATCTACATAATTTGTTTAGGAGCGGTCGTAAATCATGGTCTCGCGCAAGTAGCTTATCCCGAGTGCTGATTCAGTGAAATTAGTATTACCGCGAGAACCGGCTCACTCTTTTTTTCTTCCCGTCACTTGTGTGTGCGGAGAAGAAATTCTGCATCCCTATCGTGGAATAACTCAGAAATGCGAATTGTGTGTGCGAAGCTCCCTGTTTGAAGGCTCGAGATAATTTCTTGAACGCCAATTATTGGAATGAAATATATTTCTCACGCACGTTTGCGTTATACTGACCTTATTTAAGGCGAATGCTTATGATAGAAAATATCGTCGTTCAAATCGGGACAAATATATATCTATCAATAATTAAATAATAAATAATAAATAAATAAAATAATATTTATTAATTATTTTTGCAATAAATACATTATTTATTTATTATTTATTACTTAATTATTGTGCACTTTTTAAATGTTTGCAAATAAATTTAAGACACAATATTATTTGGAGCAATTTTGAAGCCGTGTCATTTTCATATAAAATTAATACACGTTTGCGCTCGAATTTCTTGCGAAGTATAATTATCAAAAAGTGAAAAGATATCATAGAATCGTATCTATTTGCACATATATGTACTTACCTTATCTTCCAGAGTAAATCGTCTTAACGTCTTAACAGAGAATATTATGTTCTCGGAATGCATGCGAGGATGCAGCGAAATATTATTTCATTAATCTTCTTTCTACATAACTGTCATTCATTAATTTCCAGAGTTGCATTATGTAATTGACATATAACACACATAAATGCGCACGTAAGGGAGAGAAAACGTAATTAATATATAAGATATAATAATATAGTATATATAACATAATATATATACACACACATATATCCATGTAATTAAGTTACATTTCTCTCTCGAGCGTGGTTTTAATAACTTGATCAATATCGAAATGGAAGTTGTGCAACAAATTTAGAGACCTCTCTTCTAACATTTTCTAATATATCTCTCATTAAAATAAAAGAAATAAATTTAACGTATATTATGAAATACTTCGAATAAATAAGAGAATTTAATAACGCGATATCATTTTTACACGATTAGTATATGTATTCCTCTCTCTCTGGCAAATATTAAATCATATCGTTAATCTTACGAAAAGTCTTCGCCAGTGGTTTTTGTAGTTTGGAACGCGGATCGGAGAAACCATGCCGACCATACGCTTGCTAAATTAAGCTTGATTTACAGTCTTTACTTCGTGAAAATCCGCTCTTCTCGGTTCAAGACCGCAATTTCGCGCGGCCAGACTTTTCTAATTTATAAGAAAAGTCGTCTATGTCTGCTAAGTACGCCATATTAAAATGCTTTCTACGATGTTATGCATAAAAGGCTATCAATACTGTGCAAAGTAATGAATTTAATTGTTGCAAATTAGTCTACAGATTAATTAATCTTTTCGTGCCTGCGATAAACAAATTAAGTAATTATACTAATTGTAAGTAATTATATTTAACAAAAAGACAAAGTTTATATTTTTTTGTCTTCTTTTCTTCAAATTAAAATTAAAAGTTGAATGCTTCAGAAATTTTTCATTATTAGAATAATATTATTTTGTAAACAATTCATCCAAAAATTTTATAACTTTACTTAAAAAAACTGTGAGAATATTATTATCTTTTTTACATATTTGTCTTCTCTGCATTCAACTCTCACTTTATCACGTATCTAATCATAATTTAATTACTTGTCGGTTATAAATAAAAATACAATATTTTTAATTATTCATTTTTATTAAGAGAAGTCATTTTTGTTAAGAAAAGAACTGTTGCACAAATTTGCATAATATACACGAAATTCCCATCACATGATATATCTATCAATAAGCAATAAATAAACTCGCATTTTTATGCTCGACAAATTGATGGCCGTTTTACGAGAAATCGTAACTTTCACATGTGCATGTACGAGACGAGGACATCATCGATGTGTCACCAAAGTCAGAGAAAGAAGTGAAATTGGAACGATTCGAAATTTTTCGTTATGCTACTAAATAAAAAGAATGTCCATTGCGTTTTATCAATATTGACGCGATTCAAAAATAACGCGTATAAATATATACTATTTTTTGACTTGATATGATTTAAATTGTCAGACAAATATGAATAAAATTGTCTTCTATATAATCAAGATAAATAATTAAAAAATCAATTAAATATGTACGTCAAAATTAAGATATAATAAAAAATATATTCATAGAAACGTTATTAATAATTAATATAAAAAATAATTAATAATTAATATAATTAATAATTAATATAAAAGAAGCCTCTTTGAGTGTATTTTAAGAAGTGTATAACAAAATAAAAGAAATTTATATATAAAATAAAAAATAAAAATGTATAAAATAAAATTAATTTTAAAATAATTAATTGCTCTGTAATTATCCTTGTATATAAAACTGCTATAATAAATAACGCTTTTAAAAGATCAATTGATTTTAAGAAATTCATCACTTTACGACTAAAAACATTAATGCAAAGAGCAAAAAATTATTTTACGAGCCGCGGCGATGACGAGGCGATACATAAAAAAATATTCTAGAACAAGGCTGTTAAGCTTTATGAGTGCCGTGTTTTCCCTTAAGTGTAAAGCATAAAAAGAATCGTTTAAGTTTTAGAAATATACGAAGACATTTCCCGCAAAGAATCCTATAATAATTTTACAGCTTATCAGTTTTTTCGATTTATCGCATCAAGTATCAAAGTAAGCAAGAATTGCTACAGTTTAATCATTATACAACTTTCTACAAA
Organism: Camponotus vicinus; assembly: GCF_025532165.1. Classification (NCBI taxonomy): domain Eukaryota; kingdom Metazoa; phylum Arthropoda; class Insecta; order Hymenoptera; family Formicidae; genus Camponotus; species Camponotus vicinus. The sequence continues at coordinate 8,598,774 of NW_028141956.1, forward strand.
AAAAATTCTCGCAATCAATCCGTCCAGTCGTCTAGAAAATAACGTGCCGAAAGTGTATATTATTACATATAGACAGTATTAAAAAGTTAAAGTGCAAATTGTAAGGGGCGCTGATCATAACATTTTAACGTAGTATAATAATGTCGGTCCTTTGTAAAAAAAACCATCAAGAGAACTAAGTTTCATTGGCTATACGATGATATTATGTGACAAATAAATATTTCATACTTGTCCTAAAATCTTCAATCAAGTCGCTATCACTAGTACTAATCAAACACAAACTGTTGAGAAACAGACAAATAAATTATTTATCAGTGAGTAAATTATTATTGTTTTTTCAATCTACAAATGTGTTACATATAAATTGTTAATAAAATAGATCAATGTATTAAATATTATACAATAATAGAAACAGAAGTTATTTTTGTTTCATGTTAATTAAGATGATAAGATAAATAAATAAAATAAAAATAAAATAAAATAAGTTAAACAAATATTGACTCCAGATACGTCAAAAAATATGATGATTGATGGTTAGACGAAGAAAGATGAATGTTATAAGAAAATCATACTTCTTAATAATGAGATTTCGTGCAACCTCTACTTAATACGATTGATCATATAAAGAAATATAAAGAAGTGATCGGAAGGTTAATTGAACGCTCGTTATTTGATGCTCCGGTAACACGGCGAATAAATACAAGTCGAAGCCTCTGAGTTAAGCGAGGTGACAGGATAAAGAATGAAAGATACGACAGCTGGCGATGTACGAGATCCTTGCCTGACCTAACCCAACCTGATCAAAAATATTCTATAGGGTTCGACGTCTTTTCACGCAAGAGACCAAAGTGTGCAGAACGTGGCCGCCACGGAGGAAAAAGGTACTCCTTCGAGGTGCAGCTGCCATTGGTGGCCACACTGTGAAAGCGTAACAGTTGTCCAAAAGACGTGCCCTGCTCTACCCTGCTCTAATTGGCCATTGTCGGTCGTCTTGCGCAGCGATGTCGCATTCACACCGAGGGCACCCGATTGTATACATCCACCGGGAGCTAAACACGCAAATCCTGCAGAAGCCGAGGTCAGGTCGAAGAAACGCGGGGAAATGCATCATTCTACCGTCTCGACATTCATTGATGATGCTAGTCGCGGCGCGATACGCGGCGGACCGTTAATCATAATTAATCGAAAATGGCGGATACACGAAGTAGTTTCAATTATCGTGACGTGTAACACGGAAAAAAGACTTTTCGCTTGATTGATGACGATTGCGTGGAGATATGCGTTTGAGCGCTTCGGGATTTCGACCACGTTGGTTGCCCCGTGCCTTCACGGCATTAATGTAACTGTGAACGTAGCTTTATAAGTCCGCGATTCTGCGAAAAACGCCGACAAAGTAACAGGTGGACCTACAGCAAACTCCGGCGAAAACCGGGACTCTCTCCTTTCTGCGCCGAATTCACGCGCGTCTTAAACGAGAAAAATGAGATCGTACGTAAATTTTATAAGAATTACATGGTGATCGTTATTATGAGAAAGAGATTAAATTTTTTTGTTATGTCAAAATTAATCGTATCGCTAAATACACGGACAAAATTACAGAGACACAACTATAATTTTATAAAATGTCAAACATACTAAAAAAGTTTCGATTCTGAACAGAGAAATTTAAACAAGAATATTATAATAAGAATATTATAATTTAAATTAAATTTTAAATTTTGATAAAATTATAATTATAAGCTAATCCAAAGCTACAAAATTAAAAAAGCATTAAATTATCTACACTCAATTTCATATAGACACATAATTTAAGAAAATTATAACTTATATATAAATTATATAAGTTAAATTCCACATATATTCCAAATACTATAATTGTGTTATATTCCAAAAATAAAATCGATATGTATTTATATTTTATTACATTTAATGAGTATGAAAATAACATTAAAAGTATTTCAAGTGATTCTTCACTGATCTATAATTATAATTACGACACATTTATATTCTGTCAATGTATATTATCAGTCGATTGCTTAAACAAGATAATGCCAAAACCAACACAATTTAAAATTAATAAATAAATTTCGAACAAAAAAATTCAGTTATAAATAAAAAAATTTATATAAGAAAAAAATTATAATTTTATCAAATTATAAATAGACACTTTATGGAATAATACATAAATGCATACATAAATGCAAGAAAATATTTCGCAATTATAATCAAAACTGTATCTATTATATAAAAGAGCTAAATATGATAAAAATTGTTCTATTAAAGAAAGTTGATCGATTTTTTATTAAAAATTCGATCTACCAAAATATGAATTGAAACGTCTAAATTTGAAAGTTAATTAAAATTATAAGTTAATTCTCTTCATTTAAATTAAATTCCAATTTATCACAGATAATCTCGGATCCGATAATTTTATGTGTGTCTTTCATATATTAACATTTAATATTTTTAGAATTCTTGGAGAAAATAATCTTTCGAAGAATATTTTGATTACCATGAGCAATTCTAGAAATGTCACATTTTAAATTTAATTTTAAATATTTTTATTTAATTTTAAAATATATTTGAAATGTTTAAGATATTTTTTTAAATTTCCACAGATTCATCTTTAGAGACAGGGAATATTTATTGACAAGACTTTAAATACTACGAAATTATAAACGTCATCAATATTAGCATAAGTTCTGCTCGAAATGGCAGAATTCAAGTTATCTGCAATATCATTGCACAGGCACGTCAAATAATTAATTAATTATACAATTACGGGAACAATAGCGCATGACATTAATTAATTCACAGACTCTATTTATATATTATGTCAAGGTTGAAATCCAATTCTATCCGATTATTCGTTAAAATTAAGTTAGAATTTTAATAAATTGATTATATGATAAAGCATTCTTCTCATTCAGATAATGTTAAATGAATTGCAGTGTCATGTAAAACTGTACGATTTGAGTAAAAAATGTTTATTAATTAATAAAGAAAAATAAATATATTTAACGAGACGATTATGAACGCAAGATCGATTCAGGTGTTAATTTTTCGTTTGTTATTCTTTGAATTTTTTTTTTTTTTTAATTTATTTTCGAACTAAAATTCACAATATCACGGACTCTCTCTCTTTCTCTAACACACTTGTGAACATATTTTGTAAAATTTCCATGATTTCTTGGATTATTTAACATAAAGAGAATTCGATAGATTTATTTCTGACAAATTTTTCCTTTAAATAACACATCTTTGCCGCATGATGGATTCAATTTATATTGTCGTAGTAAGATGTAGTGCACATCTTGTCAAACCGATAGCGAGCTATAACTTCATTCCGTTATCAAAAGTAGGTCAGAATTTTATCGCGAGAAAGAAAGATTTCGTAAGCTCATTTTTGAGACTTACGATCGTCGCCTTGAGACTTACTTGCACAGCGTTCGAATGGAAAATGCTAATGTATTCACTGAATAAAATTAATGCCTTTTTATGCGTCAGGAGTATCGTCGGCCGCCTGATTAATGTCCGCTTCTTCTAATTTTTACACGTAACGTGACAAGTGACATTACAACCGCTGAATATCAAATAACCCTGTCGTATTGACAGAGTCGGCCACGTGGCGAATTTCACTTAAAATTTCACTAACTTTGCTAATTAACTGCTCGATGTTACAGATGCAAACAAAATTGTCTTTATTTGACATGACGCGATAAATAATACTTATCAATTGCAAATAGTATTACACGATGCAGATTCAATATTTTCATTCTATTTCAAATATTTATTCTATCCCTGTCAATTTCATTTTAAATATCTGTTTTACAAGAAGCAAGATAAAAATTATTATTTTAAAACTATTATAATAAATGTATTTTTAATTGTATTTGCAAAGTACGATGTAAAATCATCGATCCTCCATATTAGTCTACGCAATTATTTAATTATTTAATTAAATTAATTTTATCATTTGATGTAAATAAAAATATAATATCAGGTATAAAATAATTTGTCGCGATATTTAAATTTGTCTAAAATATCCCGTGCATCAATAATTATAATTGAATCTTACCTTATGACTTTCCGCCTGTTGTTAGGATGCAATTGGCGCGCCATCTCCGGATCGATCTCCATCAGTCTTCGATGTAGTTCCTCGTTGCTTTCGTCACATAATCTCGCGTCGAATTTCAACTTCTTCGACGGTGACGTTTCATTATCATCATCATCACTATTCTGCCGTATGTTATATCGGTCGTCCGATCTGTTCTCGATAGATGCGCTCGGGTCGGTCGCGCTTGAGTCGGTTTGCACTGACGGTTTTTTCGGATCGGCAATAAGGATCTCCCATAGCAGCGATTCTATGTAATAGTTTGTACCGCCGACGACAACGGGCAGTTTCCTCCTGGCCAGCAGGTTGTCTATCTATATCGATGGGAAAAGGAACAGAGTGTCGAGGCAAAGTACAACCGAGAGCAGGATCGAGCGATCCGCGCGAGAGACCGTGGCTAATGATCGTATCAAGGTCTTTGCGAGGATCAGGGGCGTTCCAATTGGCTCCGTTCAAGATCTTTATTTTACGAAGTCAATTTCGCGCGAATCCCCTCCTCCCCTTCCCTCCCGAGCTGCGAACCCATCGTGATCGTGAAGCCGCGCGCGAAACATCCAATCGGCGCAATTATAATCCTTAATGTACAACAATAAGTTGATTGCGCGCGGATCGAAACAAAGAGAAGGAAAAAAATATCACTTTCGATATGTACGATTCATTAAGTATTCATTGTACGTTTTTCATTAACACGCTCTGAGACGGGTGATTCGCCCATTAATAATTTTATCTGCTTACGATAATCTCGATTTACGTATTCTTTTATCATTCTCATTACTTTCCGAGAGATGCTACGATTAGCACATGACGGCATCCTCGCTCATTAAATTACAGATTAATGAGAACGCATTAATGTATGCAAATTATTACGATAATTATTATTATCGCGTTGAATTAAAGTTTTAATTATATTTCATAAAATTTATGTATTAATAAACTTTGAATTATGCCTTAGATATCTATTAAGTCGGTATAATCGGTGAGACACGTGATCGTTATCTTGTAGTAAGTTAGTGTTGGAATAGCTTAAACGTTGATCATCTTCGAAAAAAGAAAAAAAAAAAAAGGAAACGAAAATCACATGCGAAAATTACAATCGGCAAGGCCATGTCCCTGAAGTCGATTACGGAGAAGTTGGTCAGCGGATCCACGACGTCCAGCATGTGATGTGGTGCCGCCTGTCTTTCCGCCATGGTTACTTTCGCAGTAACAATATCCAGACTTTTGTACACCTGCAGGCCAGGATAATTGACGTAATTAAAAGCAAAATAATGAGAGGGGTCGACGAGATAATTCGTTAGAAGTAACGAAATAGCAAGTAACGATTGATAAATAAAGCACGGATTCCTATCCGATTATGACAGATTATGACAGATCGAATAATTTCATTAATTGCGACGCTTGTGTGATTCACGGTCAGAAATAAATGCGCCAAATAATGCAGGCACGATTGTATCCAGTAAAGTCATCGGATTAAACCAGAGTCACAAATCCTACATCACGAAAGTGGAAAAGTGGAACGAGAAATTTTATGAAGCTTTCGATACATTTCTGAATTAACAAATTAACGTAACTTATTTATAATTTGTTATCGACTTCCCGATTTAGACATTTAATAATAAAAATAATATCCATATCATCCAATCGCGTTCATGAATTTCATCAAAGCCATTTTTTTCGTAAGCTAGTCTTATAAATGCCATTGCATATTTTTTCTGTTTTTTTTCGACGTATATAAAATTGTTAAAATCTTTTGACGTACAACTAATGAGTATAATTTGTTATTTTTCAAGTCAAATGTTATAAGCGTGTTCTTCTTACATAAGCTTATATCAGGTTAGTAAGATATAAGTTTAATAAGATGAAGTATTACTGTAACACAATCCGATGATTCTAATGAAGAATTGATATTAAATAAATATTGTCGACAATTCTTTGTTCGGAAATTTGTCAAATTTACATTTACAAGCGAGTGTATGGGTGGGCAATGATTTCCAATAAAGTAACATGTACGTGAATTCGAGGTCACGCGTGAATCAGGTCTCCACGCAAAGAAAAATATTATTAAGAAATATTGTTGAGAAAAAGGTTGCTATTAATATTGCGAGAGAAATATAAGTTACATCTTTAACCGTTTAAAATAGTGATGATTATATACATGACTCGGTGTGTCATGTGAAAGTGATATAAACAATATCTTTTTGTTTCTTTATTGGCAATAAATATGTATAAAATTCTTTATATATATTTATTGCGAGATATATAAAATTCAAAAAATAATCCTTCGTCAGCAGATAATATAAATATCTTTTACGGCAAAAGCAAATATAAACTTGTGAAAAAATAGAAATATGCATTTTCAATATGTTAATAAAATTACGAGTTATCTATACAAATTAAATTTTAGAAAAATTTCTCTTTTTATTTTATGACAAAGAATAATAGTAAGATTAATGATATTCCAAAAACATCTTTACAGTAACTTCGTCGTAACCTAATTATAGATAATCAATCAATTAGCAGTCTCTCGCACCAATATTTCTGTATTTGGGGGAAATGTATCCTGTGGCACAATTATATTCTTTTTTCTTAATTCAAGAAGAACCGAATACGTGTCAAGTACGTGCTTGGGGGGATCAATAGAACCTTCAATCACTTTTCTACTTCGTTAATCGTCCGGTTATACCAAACGAAGTTCCGTCGACGCTGCGTGACTCGCTTACGCAATGTTAAAGGTACAAAAGGTATAAAAGGAAAGAGGAAGCGAAAGAATGATTGTAGGACTTGTATAACACGTACTCGGGATAAAAACCAACTCAAACACGTGCTAACACTCTACTTCTAAGAAATCATTCGACAACGTGAGAGACTCCTCAATAGAGATTCCTTAATTATTGATGCGCCTAATGGCATTTTTTGCCGACCAGTCCAATTATTGATTGATAATTATATCGGCTCTCATCGTATAAAAACTCATAATTATCGATTCTATCTTATTTCATGAACAAAATAACTCGGCACGCTTATCAATATTATCTTATCCATGATACAAGTTGTTTAAAATTTAAAGCCGCAAATGATATCAAGATAATAATATCAAGAGATTTAAATCGCTCGGTTAACGAATATTATTTCCGTAAGCGCTGAAATTTACAATGCTTTTATGACTAAGATTAACATATTGGCTGCTGTGCAGGCAATTAACTTGATGAATTATTAAATATTGTCTTTTAAAGATACACGCTTTCGAAAGAAAAAGAAAAGTTTTCGACATCGGTGGAATGAGATCTATCGATTTCGTCAAGAGTTTAATCGGCATTCCTGGCAATGCCGTTAGATGCGTTCGATGAAACAGGTTCCCAAGGTTCTGATATACGTTGAGGTATCTTGAATGGAACGCTCGCAACCTTCATTAGCCTTCATTCATCAGCCACTTGTCGGATGAACTGTTTCATGTTCAGTAGTTTAAGGAATCAAATAAATATAGTATCGATCGATAAGCAATTGGCAAAGGACCAAATTTTATTAGAAATTGATATGAAAGGCAATAATTATTTCGTTTCTATAATTTAATTTTGCTAATATCTGTGTCATTTAAGAGATCTGTCATTTTCCTTTTAATACTAATCTTTTTGATAAAATGCGTGAAGGAAAATGCTGTTATCAAATTGAAACAAATTTTTGTGATTAATAAAACTCTTACATATAAAAAAGAAATTAATTTATCTATAAAAATAAAGGAAAAAAATATGTAAGTATTTGTGTATAAATTATTGTTTTATATATTCAATATGTTAAATAAAAAAAATTAATTCACTTTTGTCGCACTAAAATTTTTCACATTTTACTTCAAAAATGGTTATAAATACAAATGCACGATTTGAATATTATTGATTAGCATCATTCGCCGCTTTTGCCGAAATTATCATTTTCAGTTTAGCACATTTGATAACAGCATCTTTCCTCACACATTCTATTAAAAAGATTAGTGTAAAAAAGAAAACATTAAATGACGCAGCCACGATATTAACAAAATTAAATTATAGAAACGAAATAATTATTGCCTTTCATTAATAAAATTAGTGGTTATCATATCAGATCTTATTTATACACATTTTGTATTTCGCTTCACATAATATTATGCTCTTGATATTATGATATGAAATTTGCTCTTTACGTACAAGTTTATTTCCGCCTGATTTTTAAATCTTTTTACATATCAAGATATTCTACATTTTAATTTTTTATATTTTGATTTCTGAATATGGATAAAACATTTTCGAGCAAAAGTATCAAAGGATTAAGTAGTTTTTCAGATATACACTTAAACACTTAAAATTTGTTGATTTTGTTATTATCATATGTTTTATATAAATAGATAAATTCTTTTTTATATATTTGATACCATTTCTGTGCCCTATATTTAGGACATTCTATAAAAATTTATCTGGCAATTCTAAATGCGATATAATAGAAGCGAATATGCACGTCATCCCTTCTAAACGTGATTGAAGATGCTATATAATTCGATTATTATCTTGAAACTCATTTTTGTGTATTACGGAACGCAGGTTGAAATCCTTCGTAGATGTCTAGCACTTTTAAATTGGACAGGTGAATAAGATATCGGAATGAGTAAGTCGTTACGATGGATCAGCTACTTCAGTGGCAATCATAAGAATTCTTATATAAAATGCTTCAAATTTCAAGGCATTAAGTCGAAGACGTACAAAATTATATCGATTAGACATATATGTACTTGAATTCCAATATTATAAGTCTAAATTAGATCTTTCTCCAGTCAGAGAGTATCTTTTTTTTTGCTCTTTAACTTCTCTAAGAATACACGACCTCGAAAATTGATGTGGCGCGAGTTACAGGAAATAAAAAACTCCCAATAAAAAAATCAGATATTGAAACTCGCGAAGATAATCAAATGATCAGCTCCAATTTCGAGTCCAATTACCGAGCGGTCATTACATAATCAAATTCTACTAACAATAAGAAATAGTTAGTTGGAGGAATTAATCGGCAGTTTAAGTAGAGCGGGCGTTGGAACTCACTTCAAGATTCAAAGAAGAGCGAAATACCATTTATCTTTCTTGTATCTCTCTCTCTCTCTCTGTCTCTCTTTTTCTTTTGTTCGTCATTCCATAATCATTTCGTCAGCTAGCAAGTGACATTCCACGATATGGCGTTGGCGGAAGTCGCGGCCGCTCTCTAGACGAATCTAATTCGAGACTTCAGAAATAGATGCGAAGCGGAACCCGAAGAGCTCGGTGTCTTTGAACGTTCTTAGACTCAAGGTCACGAAGTTGAGAGAAGTCTGAAGGAGCAGAACGGAGAAGTACCACGTCGTGTCGGTCAATCGGACGGATCTAACGGTGCCCAATGCGAAAAGAGGAAAGTTCACGACTGAGAATATCTCGTACCGTGATTTATCGATAACGCTCGGCAAAAGACCTCCCAACGTTCGCAACCGCAATTATCGAAGTCACCGGCAAATCGTGGGATAATTTACGCAAGATTTATCGATCGGCGTGTATTTAGGCCTTCGAGGCCTTCAAACCATGGTAGCAATGGCCTCCATAGTTTTCTGAGGCGAAATTGAAATCACAAAAAGACGAGAAATAGTGAAGTGCGTTACAATTAATAATTAAAAATGTATACATCGCAATATTTGTACGATATATCATTTCTTAAAATATTTGTTTGTCGAAAGAAATACAATACTAGTATCAATACTAGTACAATACTAGAGTCTATAAAATTTTAGTGTTATAGATTTGAAGTCACAAGAGCAAAAAATGAAGTAGGGAAGAGAAGAGTGGTTTTTTGATGTTGAATACTAATATTACGTTGAATATTTAATTAGGTATTAAACAGGTCACACATAGCAGCACGTTGTCGTCGTCACGACATTAGAATCACTTAGGCGATTCTGTCCAAAATCGGCGAGCAAACGTTGCAGGATGTCCGACTGAAGGACACTGACTTCAAATTCAGTGACTTCAGATAAAGCTAATAGAAACTTGAATTTCGCCTCACGTAATTCGTGAATTATCATATCTCTTTTTAATATTCATCAAGGATTCAGAGCTAAAATAACTCTTCAAAGGACTATTTCGCAATTTAATATTTCAGCAATTTTTTATACGAATCTAGCATAACAATATGATCTGCAATCGTTTTATAATAAACGATTTTATTTAAATTATTATTTAACATTCTTATCTCACATTTTTATTTTTTCAGAAAATGCTATATAAGAAGCAATTATTTTATAAATAGTAAAGGCATTCAAGATTATTTATTCTTTTAACATTGAAAACTATAGTAATCGAGTTATCACTCAAGTATCTGATAGCAATAGCGAGACACAAAAATTCTTTTACGTTTGAAGTTATTTTCTGTGTTGTTACGAATAAGGAACAATATATTTACGCGTGCATTCATTACATTCACAAGAACTTAAATAAAATGATAACGAATAAAATTAACAACAAATGTCAAATAATAAAAAATTATATTTAAAATATCACGTATTTTCCCTTTCTGTATAATTAAATTCGCTTGAACAAAATTATTAATTAAGGTACAAGTATAACTGGAATAAAATTCGTTATATATACATAGGCTGATTTATTCGCATAATTGCTCGAAAATATCTCGCGCAAAGTTCGCGAAGAGAAGGGGGAAACTGTAGAACAGCGCTTCTGAAGTGCACCCCAAGAATCTTAAGCAGCGTTCATATGCAAACGACCGCGTGCACTTAAGAGTTCCCGAGTCGTGCCGTAAAAATTCTCGGGGACGCGGAATCTCTTTGTCGGCTCACTTTTCACAGCAATTGCTACCAACCGGATCGCTGATTATGAGTGCAAGTCAATGAAAATTGGAATTGGCCAAATGAAGTTTCGACAAATGAAGTGAATCATAAGTCAACGCGACTACATGAATGTCCGTGTGGTCCGAAAATAAATTAAAAGTTGATTAAACAAGCGCGACACATTATTCACGCCGAGCAATTATTCCCGTTGCAGAAAATTAATGAAAATTTCTCCATAAAATATCGACTGACGCACTTAAAATTATTTTAATACATGTTTTGCATGTATTTTTATAGATTTTAAATCGCAATTATCATACTCAAATTTCGAATTTATATTTAAAAAGTATAAGATAAAATGTATAAACTGAAATGTGCGTGAAATCCAGAAAGATTTCATAAATAATTTTCTTTTCATTATTACTTATATATAAAATATAAAAATATGTATATTTTTGTAATAAAAATTTTGGCAAGATATATACATAATATATGCATCTAGTAATGAAAACAATTTATTTTTAATGTAATGAATTCTTCACTTAATTTCAACTCGACATTCTCTTCATTAAAATTTAAAATTTAAAGATAAAAATAATTAATTCTAAATAGTATATGCAAGTAGTATATGTATTGCAAATATATAACAAATCCTTTTTTTTTTGTTTTTAATATAAACTTAAATTTATCCAAGTTTTTCTAACAGAATCTTAATTAATTATAAAAAATTAAATAGATATTAAATATAAAAAAATACAAAAAAGATTAACATAGCAATAATGACAAATAGCAACCTATCATTAATCTGTTATTAAAAAAATTTATTGCAAATTCATTAAAAAATCTTGTTATTACTCTGCACTGTAAACTATCATTATAACTGTAGATGAACATAATTATTATATTTAATCATTGATATTGATGCAGCAAATAAAATATATTTGATCAGATCGATCATGTATGCAATTTATAGTCAAGCCTACAATCAATAATTTTTAGCGACGATAAACCCCGGAATTACGGAAGCACGCAAGTGCAGCGGTTCTTGAAGTAAGTACCATTCAAGTAGATTAATCTGAAAGTATGACAAGCTCGAGAGAGAGCATAAGGGACCGGCCCTTGAAGTATTCCGCGCAGAGCCGTATCGCTTTGGGGTACATTACACGAAAACTGGTCCGGTGAAGTAGAATGGCGCATACAAACGATCTCGTCTTCGTTCTCTCCATCTCTCTCTCTTTTCCCCATCTTTCTCTCCTCGTTTCGCTTCCCCCTTGCGATCAGATCGTCTGTCTTTGTTTAATCATTGCGAAAGAGCATTTCCTCTCCCCCGTGGGTTTCCAATCCAAGAGTTTCTCATGTCATCCTCTTATCAAGTTCAGAAACCGGTCCTCCGACTTCTTTACGTCGTTGTCCGCGATCACGCGCAAATCATCGACCTGCGTAGGCAAGACATGCCAATCTACTTGTACATACTTTGATCTCTTCCCTCCATTCCATACTCTAAACATTTATTCGCTATTCCTATTTTTTGACCCCGATCGCAAAGGGGAAATGTTTCCGAGATTACACGCAAATCATTCAGCTGAAAATTCTTAAACGTGTGTAAAATTCAAGATTTAAAAAATCTACAAAATATTAGAAAAATGAAAAATATTCCAGAATTAAGTTTGTGTGTGTAAAATTGCCACCTTATATTATTGTTTAATTTTAACTGTTTAATATTTTAAATTTTTATAGTCACTCAAATGATACACAATTTGTTAAGGAAGAAATAAATAACTTATATATATTGTAAGCAGTAATATAATAATTATCAGAATCATATTTCACCATTAATATTCGAAAATTATATTAAGATATTTACTTTAAATTTATTATTTAATAAAATTTTTATCATTTATTAAATTAATAAATTTATTAATTATTATTTATTAAATTTAATATTTAATAAAAAGTAACAAATTTTTTTGTATATAATAAAATATATAGAGAGAGTATAAAATATAAAAACAAGAATATATAATAGCTAGTATTGTAGCTGAGCAACCTTATCTGTTCACGCTTTGTAAAACGAAGTTTTACTCTTAATGATGAGTTTAATGCTGAGTAAATAATTTCACTAATATTTCGACAAATGCATGTGACAGGAACTTATTGTTAGATATACCTGATGCTTGAAAGACTGCAATAGTACTAACTTTCAGTCTCAGTTGGCAGTGGTTGAAAACCATCCGGAATCTTTTAGTTATGTCTACTGGCGTGGAACGCAACGTGTGCAATATAAATTGCGATAAATCTTACTTAAGAGAGACATTCTTAAAAAATGAGACGGATTAAAAAGAGAGAATACGCGCGAGGACAAATTTAACAGATGTGAAATTACGAGAGACAAGACGCAAAATTTATTCGCTACACACGCGCGTCATCCAAGAAATCTCGAAATGAAACTTACCGCGTTAATGCCCCTGTAACGTTGAACTCTCGCGGATTCCCAACCGACGGGGTTTGTGTATCTACTACGTCTACTTGACGTTTACGATAATTAGCAGAAATTTACGATGCTAATGAGCTAACTCGCCCGGATACGTTCGCGAGAATGCACAGAGCCCGGAATCGCTTGTCCGCCTCTATCCTCTTTGCGATGCTACTTCTCAACTCTCAATTATCATAAGTGATTGCAAGGTGTACTATATGATAGTTGTATATGTATTTACATTTCCTTCCGAATACATTATGTTTTGCTCTTCGCTCATTTTTATCTATGAATGATATGTAAGATTATTTAATGAATATACATTTTAAATTTAAATTTAATTTATTTTAATAACCAAATCAAACAAATGTTAAAGAGCCCATTCCTTTTAAGAAATAATTCAGCAATATTGTAAGAAAAAAATTTATTTAATGAGTTAATATCTACTGTTTATTTTATTTCGACGAAAGTTCGAAGGTTTCTAATTATTGCCATTTCTCTTAATTTATTATGGGGCTTTATAATTACCAACTGACGGCATCATGGCGTGATGAAATAATTATTAAGAGAAAAATAAAATGTAACGGGGACTTTTATTCCTCATTTTGCGAAATAATCCGAATGCGCTCTTTGCATGTCCTTCATACAAGCATTTTATAATCAATTCGTATCGTTTATAGCGTTAATTAAGAAGAAAATTAATTATTAATGCGCAAGATAAAACTTGCTAAAAAGATACTAATCGTTCGGCAGTTTCCCTGTTAATTCAGAAAAGAACTTATAACTTAACGATCGCGAATTAATTGATTGACTCAATTAAATTTTACGCTTTGGTGTTTTACACAACTTAAATCGATTAAACATAGCAACTGTGACTTTTCCAATAAAACTGGTAATGCAGCATCTCGTTACTGAAGAAATTACGCTCAATAGACAAGATCCTGCATCGCTTTCGAAAAATAAAATACTTATATATATTTTTATTGTTGGAACCTGTGTGTGTGTGTGTTTCTGTTTAAAGAAATAAATTAAAAGAAATTGTACAATATCTCTAAATGGATCCAATTAATACAACTTATCTTAAATATTATGATTTTATCGCTCAAACTTAATCGCTTAATCGCTTTACTTAATCTTAAATATTATGATTTTATCGCTCAAAAAGAAAAAAAAATATATACATATATTATATAAAATATATAATATAAAAATATAAATAATATATTAATAATAGCTTACTATTAAAACTTTTTAAAAAATGCATTTTGCTCAAGTTATACAAAAACTGTTTTAAAGTTGGATATTTGCTCATGATAATTCTATTTTAATTGATATTTTTTGTGTATAAAAAGTAGAATTTTTTCTAGAACTCATGTAAAATTATAAATCTTTTAAAATTTGACGAAAAATGCAATATCGCAAGATAAAATAAAACTGTGTGAACTTAGCGTCTTAATTTTGGCATTTTTTTACTTAATGCCCTGAACTATTTATTTAAATTATCAAGAATTAGAGAGAGAACGATAATTGAAAATAAAGTCAAAACTTTTAATTATTTATGAATTTTTCACGAAATAATAGGCAGCTTTTTGCACACACTTAACTGTTCTGAATCCGATTCATGACACAAATTCACCGGAGGATCGCGGAAATTGTCGCAATGCGACGGAATTGTACATACTAAATTCTACATAAGAAGCCAAAATCTATTTCTGTAAGACAAGTTTCTGCGTTAGCATCTTGTTCTACAATGCTTATTAAGCTCGACATTGCTATCGCAAATTTGTTGCCGTATGTTGTTGCACTATTTCTATAAAGAAAAACTCCTATGATATGAACTGTGTTTACAGCATATTCAACATTTAGAAGGATTACAGACTGAAAAAAAACAAGTGATAGATGCAATTGCTATGTCTAGTAATATTTAATCATAGATTACTTTCTTTTTTTGAAATATTTTAGAAAAACTATATTTTCTCAAATATAAAAAAAGCGTTATTTATTGCAGATGATAACTTCGAGATATCAATATCATACACATACGTGCAGATACAACTTTAAAAGATAACGAATTGGTTCAAACGAATTTTATCAATCTTATCTCATTACTCGACTTTCCGTAATCAATATCTCTTTAAGTCCGATTAATTTTGTAACGATAAATGTTTTAAGAGTGGCAAAAACTTTTATAAAGTATTAAAATTGATTAGATGATAAGATGAAGTCACATATCACAGCGATCTATTCACTACTTGACATTGTAATTTTTTATTTTAGAAATTTTATGCACAGTGATGTATAATTAAATTGCTTCATACAAGTGTTACTTACGATTTAAATATTACATCGTAATCGTCTCGTATAAAAAAAGGTGGCAATATATCTTAATTATTCTCAAAATTTCTTATCTTTCTAATTAAAATTACAATTATTTAAAATTATGTAGTATTGATTATTTATAATACGAAAATGTGTCTGTGAAGCTGGCACGACAATCTACGAATTATAAAAAAATACTAAGAGTTCTGATAGCACTTTTCCTAGTTCTATAGTTCCTGATAAAAATTAAAAAGAGTTCCGCATTCCTTATATTAAAAAATCGAAATCGAAAAAATGTCGTGCTAACTTCGCGAATCTAGCACGACACTCTTTCCTCTAAAGTACCAAAACGTGTTGAATATTATTATTTTTAGCAAGAGTTCCCGATAGTTCTGTTCAAGTTCAGCCTATATATGCAATTTCAGACCGATATTTCAATAATTAATAATTTTTAACGAATTTTTAATGTCCTCGACCAGCACGACACTTAGTAAAAATGTGTCGTGCTGATGATTTTTCGTAGTTTTAACGACAGTTCTCGACAGTTCTATAAAAGTTCTATTCTTTGAAAACGTTTTTACGCAGAGTTCCGACCATTTATTATTTCATAAATAATTTTTTACAATTATATTATTAATTGTTGGAATATCGACCTAAAATTGTATATATAGGCTGAATTATAGCAGAATTATCGAGAACTCTTGCTAAAAATAATAATATGTGATATTAAAAATAATAATGTTCAACGCATTTTAATAATTTAAAGAGGCAGAGTGTCATGCTGGGTTATTGTAAAAAATTATTTAAAAAATAGTAATCGGTAGGACTCCGCGTAAAAATGTTTCTAAAGGATAGACCTTATATAGAACTGTTTAGAACTGCCGCTAAAACTACGGAAAATCATCAGCACAAGACATTTTCACTAAGTGTCGTGCTGGTCGGACATTAAAAATTCGTTAAAAATTATTAATTATTGAAATATCGACCTAAAACTGCATATATAGGCTGAACTGTAGCAGTACTAACGGGAACTCTTGCTAAAAATAATAATATTCAACGTGTCTTAGTACTTTAGAGGAAGAATGTCGTGTTGGGTTATTGTAAAAAATTATTTAAAAAATAGTAATCGGCCGGAACTCTGCGTAAAAATGTTTCTAAAAGATATAACTTATATAGAACTGTCGAAAATTGCCGTTAAAACTACGGAAAATCATCAGCACGACACATTTTTACTAAGTGTCGTGCTGGTCAAGGACATTAAAAATTGTTTAAAAATTATTAATTTTTGAAATATCGATCTGAAATTGCATATATAGGCTGAACTTGAACAGAACTATCGGGAACTCTTGCTAAAAATAATAATATTCAACGCGTTTTGGTACTTTAGAGGAAAGAGTGTCGTGCTAGATTCGCGAAGTTAGCACGACATTTTTTCGATTTCGATTTTTTAATATAAGGAATGCGGAACTCTTTTTAATTTTTATCAGGAACTATAGAACTATGAAAAGTGCTATCAGAACTCTTGGTATTTTTTTATAATTCGTAGATTGTCGTGCCAGCTTCACAGACACTACGAAAATCGCATTTTATTTAAAATATCAGCATTAATTAAATACGATAAGATCGATTGATTACGGGAATAATTGCATATTTTGACATAGCAAATTTAATTATAATTTGTTGTTATTAGTTTACATTTAATCATTTAATGAAAATGATTTAATGAAGACTCGATAACACAAGAAGGTAACTTTATATTATTAATTTGTCTTATACAACTTAAAAATATTATATATACAATAATAATTCCCAAAACTTTTAATGATATTTCTTCTCTTTTACAGGTTAAAATCAACATTTTAGACAATATATAATTCATGACAAAATCCTGGAAAATATTTCATTTGTATTTTTACGAGTGAAAAAAATAATGTCGAACTATTATTGTAAAATTTCTACTCACTTGTCTCACAAATTAGTCACGAATTCGAGCAATGTTAATCTGAAAAATGTCTGGGCATTTTGAGGTCGATGACCCGCAAAACCCGATCATATTTCTGTCATTCTATTAACGTATTCTAACGTTCATTCTATTAACGTATACTCAACGTAAAATTGATGTGAAAAGATCTCATTGAAAAATCCGGTGAAATAACTATATTTTAGTGATAATAATTAAACATAATTAATAAAGGTACGTAAATAATATTTCGGTCTCTATTAGATGCGTTTGTAATCGTTTCATTAAATAATACATATAATATATATAATTGTATACAATATATACGATATAATTGTATACGATCAGATTTTTCGCGGCAGCTTTTTAAATTGTAGAAAGAATCAGTAATGATAATACAATAAAGTATAAAATTAATAGTAATGTGATATATTAACCAAACATTGTGACTGTTTTCATTAATAAAAATTTTAATTCAATTTTTTTCTTATTTAATTTTCTTTTCAAATATTAATTTTTGAGTAATACATAATTAGAAAATAAATTATAGGAACATAAGTAGACAAAATAATATTTGATGCTTAATTATTTCTTTAATTTTAATCCAAAATTTATAATTTTATTAAGTTAAAAAGATACCTCTTCCAAAAATTATATATATATATATATATATATATACATATATATATATATATATATATATATAAACGTTTGAAATATGAAGCTATATTTCAGTTACTTAGTAATACTCAAGACAATAATAATTGCCAAAGAAATAAGTTTTTGTTAACATCGATTTATTCTTTTTCTTTTTCTAGATAAAGTTACGTCATCCCACTTGGCGCCAAGAAGCACTGATATCTCGTATGAGTAATCATACAATTACAGTGCACTCTGAGCGAGATTACATAATGCATCGTGAACGAATGTACCGGCTTAGTCCCGGAAGTGTGACAAACTGTTCTCAGCAATTCTAATCGCAGAATAGATGACACATCAGTTGCATACGTTTTAACCTTATGATCAGACAAGTTGCACCGTACAAAACAGAGAAGATATATTTGTGGCACACAATTATTAATTATTATTAGTATTATATTATTATAATTATCATTATTATATTATTATATTATTAATTAATATTTATTTGTCGGATTATATGTTTCAACAATTATATTGTCTCGATCATAATCGATCATATTAAACACATTACAGTGGAAAACTATATATAAATTTGACAAGACAGTTAATAACAAGATAAATGATAAAATACAAAAACCTTTAAAGATTAAAATTGAGAGTGATTAAATTGTTTCGTTGATTTTTAAGCATTTTCTTTTTTATTTGGATTGATGTGTATCGCGTATCGAAATGTTATATATTTTACAAACATTTATTAAATTAATGCACGAGAATAAAACGTTTTAAGTGGCTGAAGCGAGTTTGTGTTACACGTGATAAATTTAGAATAATTTATAGAAGGAGATATATGCAAAATTCTTCCGTTCAAGATTTTAGAAGAAAATACAGAATTTACAATCGGCCATAACATAAATTGTAAACAAGCATCATTCACGGTTCATCATTAAAGGTGAAAAATTTATGATTCTTCTTGCTACCGATTCTTCGAATAATTTATGCGAATACGAACTTCAAAACTGTTCTCACGTTATTTCAAGACATATCCTAAGAATACCAATGATAAAAGCGCTACATTTTCAAAAAAAACTTGCATACATTTCATAATTAATAAAAGATAAGAAAAAATATCTTTGATTGAGGGAATGTGCATAAAAAAAAGAATCCGATTAAACAGCTGACCCGACTCCGTCAATTCTAGACAAAATTCGGATTCTGAAGTTTTAAACAGGATTATCGATAATCAACTTTAATGCAATCTCAAAGACCTGTCACATCTGAATTAACGTACTTTTGCGTATAAAGATAAAATCAATAGTCCTATATAGATAATAGCAGGTGCAAAAAGAAAAAGGAAAATCTGCTGAGATAGCTCGTATATAAAGCTTTAATATTATACGCGAAATGATGTTAATGTTGATTGGCAATTACATCACTTGAGTGCTCTATAGAATTAAGTACATTCATTAATCCTTCATAATCGTTACGAGGTTTCACTCGACGTCTTGATAAAGGCTGCACTTGCGACTCAGCGCCGTAATAAAACAACCGTCGAGAGTATCCCGAGGCATCCGCGTCGACAAAAGAGCCTCGTAAATCTCGCGTCATCGCGTCGCCGCGGATTTAAAACCGGTTGGCCGACGATGGGGAACCTGCCGCATGTAACCAGCTGCAACCTACGATTTTTATCACGATTTTCATATCGTACAATTACGAAACCGTCGCGGCTGTCAAAACGCATTCCGTGCACACCAACTATAACGTTTCCGTATGTATATGATCGCCGTCAAGGTCGATCTTTGCGAGAAAAGTGCTGTCCCGACTTTTAGCATTTGCTTTCAACCCGAGTAATGAAATCACTGATTGCATCGATAATTTTTAATTAATTCATATATTTTTTATTTATCATGATGTTAAAATACGTGAACCTTATAATTGCAAGTAATATGACTCCATTAAATGTCACTAGTTTTCATAATTAACGTAATAAATAAAATACGCAAAATAAAATATATTTAATGTAAACTAATATATTTTATTTACACAATACAAATTCAAATATTTTTACATTTATAGAAGAGTAAGGAAAAAAAATCGAAAATTCTGAGAATTCTGAGAATTCTTAATTAATGATTGTGTTGAAAACTCGTTTCTGATAATTTTTGATTAATGATTGTGTTGAGAAGAGATTAATTTTGCAAGTAAATAATGTGAAGGTAAGCAATAAATATCCTAATTCTGTCCTTCTTTAAAAAACACGCGGGAAATGGAAATTTTCCATTTATGAAAATTTCCATACGTGACACGTATGATCTGAGAGAGATCCTCCGGAAATGACAAGTATCATTTTAAGGATCAAAGCAAAAATTATTACGTTGCCGCAATAAAGTCGAATTTACGTATCACGTGACTCTAAACGCTCCATATTACGACATTACTGACGTATATTTCGTAAGAATGCGTTATTTTAAAGTTCGCTATTTTTATTTCCCTTTCGCCAATTTCCCCTTCCAATTACAGAGTTTTATCAGTCTCTAGAGAGAGCGAGTAAGCCTCAGGATAACTCTTGCATTTCATCATAAAATAGCTTTTTTATCTTTACTATAATGACACTTGTCGGAGTTTGCGCGCTCAATAAGTGGATGATGTACGCGTTCGAGATGAATCTTCGCGTTAGATTCATAATCATACGCAATTATCCTTTCGAATGTACAGTTCGCTATACGAGCTTATAAACTAATTATACTTTCGTGCCTGTTTTCATGCTGCCCGAACGCCAACATCCTCCCCCACGCGTATATTCTTAATGAAAGGTCTTGCCTAAACGTTCACTTCTTAAACCATGTATCAAGTGTGTCGACGGTGGCCTGCATAAGTCGCAGTTATACACGTGCGGTATGTCATCATATCGATGCGTATGTATACGGTAATAAAATGCCGAATTAGCATTGCTGAAAGGCACATTCATGTGTAAAATGAGATAATTATATATTAATTCTCAATTAATGTAATTACAGTTGGTAATTATTCTTATACACAGCGTAAAATTAGAAAAGCGATCATCATGTAATTCTAGTGTTATAGAATAAACTAAATATATTTTTTATATAATTTTATATTTTTTATATTACTTAGATTGTAATTCCTTTGATGATCTCGATTTAAAAAATGTAATGTTTAAATGTAAGACTTGTATCAAATCTCGTAAACATTAAAGAAGTCGATTGAGGTTCTTTTATTTTACACACATTTGATTTTATAACGTCATCTTTTTTTATGAGAACACGATTTCCAGAATAGTTGAAGAACGGGCTCCAATAAAATCTCGTGACATTTTTACGAATCACCAAGAACTTTGCGGCTTTCTGCCGCAACTAACTCTATCCGGCGAATCATCTTAATGGATATTCACAAGAGGTTCGCTCGCAGTATTTCGGAATTCTAGCGGGCCTCCTTAACAACAATATTAAAATTCTACACGCTGAATATTTTAGAAATATCGATCTGTAGTATTTCTAGGAAACTTTCGGCGTACATTTGTTCGACTGACTCGATTCTGGCCAAATTAGGTTTCTAGACATCTGGGTGAAATTTCAAATTCTTACTAATTCAGGAACAGGTTTCGCTACAGAAATAGTAAAAACCATATAGTGCTCTTCTTCTCAAATCTCGACAAATTAGGACAAAATTTAATTATATAGTCTGTTATAAAATGAAGAGATTAAACAAAGACCAAAAAATTTTTTCAGATAATTTGAGATGCTCTAGTGTGAAGAAAAAACATCTAATAAAAATTAAAATATCTACAGAAATAGTAAAAATCATATAGTACTCTTCTTGTCAATCTCGACAAATTAGGACAAAATTTAATTATATAGTCTGTTATAAAATGAAGAGATTAAACAAATAGCAAAAAATTTTTTCAGATAATTTGAGGTGCTCTAGTGTGAAGAAAAAGAATCTAATCAAAATTAAAATATCTAATCAAATTTCTTAGTAAAAATTCAATGACTCTTATTGTTACATACATCTGGCGCAGGCTTCGTGCAAAGATTAAAGACATTTTCGCGCGACGTCTAATCGTGCGAGATGTGTCCCCAAGGAATTCTCGCTCGATGCGAGAAGGAACAATCCCGGTACTGATCTCGATTCCCCAAGCGAGGCCGCATCGTTTGAAGTTCCGTGTGAATCGGCAGTCTGCGGGGGCAAAAATTTGCAGATCTTTTTTTTTCTTCCGACACGCGTGTGTAGGCGTCGCGTCGTGACCGCCCGGGAGCACGTGATTTATGCACGCGAGTGAAGTCACGCATGGCGGAAAAAGAAATTGGAGCCGATGCTCCGTGTGAAAAAGATACAGAAATAAACGCGAAGGGGAGAAACTACCGACTAGACTACGAAAGTCGCAGATACGTTATGGAATTTTTCTCGTGAGAGATAATAATTTTGAGCATCAAAATCGAGATTTTCAAAATCGAAAAAGCAAGTAACATTGATAATGAAATATTTATTATAAATGAAATATTTTCTATTAAAGATCACTCTTCTCTTATTACTGTGTTTCTCATTTCTTATGAAATAATTATTATTATGAAATATTTATTATAAATGAATTATTTTCTATTAAAGATCACTCTTCTCTCATCACTGTGTTTCTCATATATTATGAAAAAAAATATTAAAAAATAATAATTTCGTGCCGAAATTCGGCGATCAAATTAAGAATCATACTGAGAATCTTCTATCTCAATAAAAATGACCGCTATATATCAGTGATATTCATGAATGGTCGGAAATAAATCTTAATTTAAAAACACCTATAGAAAAAATCAATTCCAAGTATATTGCTCAAGACGAATCTTAAGAACAACTTAATCTCTTATATAACATCTCACATTTTCTATACACATATATCTTTTTTTATTTATCTAGCTGAACAGATTTCTCTTTAGAATACAAGCTGTATGTCTAGAAACAATTTATAAAATTTAATGTAAACAATTTTTTTAATTCAATTCTTCTTATAAATAAACTTCTTATAAATAAATCAATTTTTCTTATAAATAAACTTGTTATTAAAATTAATCTTTTTAAATTAGAAATAAACATATTAATATGTCAACAAAAAAAATTATAAAATATCCGATCGTAGTAAATTGTTTTTTCAAAAATTTAATTTTTTATAATTAATCTGTAAATGAATTCCGATACTATACGCATGCGTACAAAAAAAAGAAAAAATAATAATCTGTTGAAAAGTAGGCAAATACAAAAACGGTTGACTTTTAATCATATTAACGAAGACAAGTTCACGTCGCTGAACGTTTCCTTGACCGGAAATTCTGCGACAGGTCGAGAATCGATTCGATTTACATGAAGGAAAACGGCTGCGATTGACCCTGACCTTGGGTCAAGGCCGTAAGATTAGATTAGACGAGTCGTGCATTAACGTAAGTATGTGTGCGCAGCAATTAAAACGACTAATTTATGAGCTACAAGCGCGATTTCTACGCGAAGCACACGCGAGTGTTACGCGTGTGTCTCGCAAAAAGAATTCATTGAAAGGGGAAAAACTTGCCGCGGGTTTTAATTAAATATTTTATGCGATTATTTAATTTATCAAATTTTTAGATCTGATTTCTTTTTTTAAATAATAATTTTTTCCGCCGTAAAAACTCGGTGTGCCATTATCACTTGCATAAGGCAAACGATGAAGATTAAGATAAATACGATGACGATAAAATTGCGACATGTTGATGCTAATAAAACATAGTGTTACATCATTAGGAGATACATAACGAAATCCATAACTGTCATGTGGAAACAAATATTGGTTAAGAGCTTTTGCACGTATATTTAATTATCATTTTATGAAACGTAATTTATAAAAGAGGAAGAGAGAAAAAGCACATTTCTTTTTTCGCGAATTGCTCTAAGTGTGTTGTCAAATCAATTTAAAAAACAACTAGTATTAGACGAATTTAATTTACAAATATAACTTACGCCTATTCATGACATCTCTCATTAATAAAAGCAATATTGAATTCATAACAATCGTCATGTGAAAAATTAAAATTGAGAGACATATTTGATAAGTATAATTGTGTGTGTATGTGTAAATAAGATTTCAACAAATAATTTAATTGATGTATTTTTTACATTTACTATCAGAGATTCCAATTTCGTTTTTATTTAATTTTATTTTGACTTAAATAAGAAAAATAGAGATATAATTTCGTGATAAAACATATGGAAGAAAATCCTAATATTTTTCGAAAAATCGCATTCTTCTCACGTGAGTATATTTTCCTACTTGAGTATTCTTGACATATAATTACGTCGATATCGAAAACTACGTATATTGGTAAAGAAAATTTTTAAACCAGTTGTTCGAATAAATATATAAATCTAATGCAAATTAATCACTCGACGCTCCTTGAAAAATAGCACTTTCCTGATCATTTTTCACGAATACGATGAACGCATTGGGAAGTCGTGTCGAGAAATCTCGTCGCGAGGTTTCATATCGAGAATTATCAAATACGCTTATTTACACTGATAAATGATTAAAAGCGCAATTTATTTTTGTGTGCTTTATCTTGTGTCTATATTAATACTCCTAACGTATAACTACAATACTGAAAACCACATGTGACATTGGAAACTTGGCGCCAGTAAAGAAAGTTTTAATCCAGCATAAATATATAAATACGCGAACTTTAGTCACAAATCGACATTCTTTGGACAATAATACTTTCCCGATCGTTTCTCGCGAACACGATAAACACGTTGAAAAATTACGTCGCGGACACCTAACCTCGCCACGAGGTTTCACGTCGAGAGTCAAAGGTTGTACTAGACATTTACCTGCATGCTGTCGGCCGAGATGATTTCCCCGGAGAAGCGACGAGCCAGTTCGATTCCCAGTCGAGATTTTCCGGAACCCGTGGCACCCAGAATCACTAGAATTGGCACACGCGACATTTCTACCTCGCTACGATCAACCATCGTGGCTGAGCTGAGCGTGGCGCAATAAACTAAGCGCATGCGCGGTGCCTCTTCGGGCGCTTGCGCGCGGTCCGTCGTTCTGTCACATGCGGAACGTGGAAAGTGAACTCCGCGCTGGATTTTGAAACAACGACAGAGTCGAGAGATACCCATCGACGATCAGGATGGTTCTTTTATGTTATCTATATATTCCGCATACAAATCCGATATAAAATTTTCAAGTGGCTTATATGATTCTCAAAAAAATATTTTATTTATAAATGATTTATAAAATTTATGTAAAATTTATATAGATTTATATAATATAAATTGTGACATCTATTATGCATATTGAAAAGGATTACCATTTATTTATGTATTTTAATAACTGATGCTTTATCGCGAATTGTTAGCAAATAAAATTTACTTTAATTACTGTGAATTTTATAGAAATTTTTTATGACAGATAAAGTATTCTTTAATGTATGTGTGAGAAAGTTCTCTAATCTTAGTATCTCGAGTTTCTCTCTTTTTCTATATGTAGAAAATATAACTATATGATAATATAGTAACTATATGAGTAATATACAAATATATATAAATTATTTGTGATAAACACAACGCGATAATGAAAAATCTATGATTCCTGCAATCTCGAGAGGCGTTTCGCGATATGATTTATTATATTGAAAAAATAAAACTGGAATCTGCATAAAAAATATTATCCATAATACAAAAATAAATAAAGACATTCTTCGGCAAAATTGCCGCTAATTTGTTTAAATTGAGTATTGTATAAGAGCGCTCTAAAGAGAAGCAACAATGATAAGTTTGCAAATATATTTTGTTTTCTTGAAAGAAATTTTAATGTCATCTTTCACATAATCATGTTTAAGATTTAAATTCAAATATCTTTGCATGTAAATGAAAATTTTAAGCTAATCCCATTTTAAATTAATTTAAAAAGAGATACACTTTTTATTTATCCATTGACAAACATTATAACATATATTTAAATTATTAAAAATTGAAAAAAGCTGTTGTTTCCTTCCTTTACATTTTTGAAAAAGTTGATTTTGTATTAATCAAAACATAGACTATTTATATTAAGAATTGTGGCATTCTATTTACATAACTGTGAATTTATATAACTGAGAATTTTCCGCACTATTCATGATAAAATTGCATGCTAAACAAAGAAGTGTTTATCGTTCTATATCTACGTTCATATAATTATGCTTGAGATCAGCAAAGGCAATATCACGTGCCCAATAGCGTAAATAACTAAAATCATTCGTGCGTATATATGTGTGCTGATCTTGACATGTGTATGATACGCCATTCTCGAGTTGAATGTTTGAGCTATCTAAAGTCTATATATATATGTTATATTTGCGGAAATTGCAATGATGCTAATTATATTCATTTACATCATTCGATGAATGATATGTAATAAGGCCACATCCTCACTAAAAATAATGTTATTATGTTATCAATATACGCGCGAATTTTATTACATCTTCGTATTAATAACATGATAATATTTCAAATGATGGAAATACTTCAAATGATAAGAAAATTATTAATAATATAAAGATTTTTTTAGACAAATAATTAATCTCATTGAAATTTTTATTATCTTAAATTAGCAAAAATTTAAATATATTTTTTTAATTATAATACAATATTTCTATTTCTTATTTACATGAGAGACACAGCGAAAGAAAGAGAATTAACTTATTTTATATATCTTTTCTATAACTTTTTTTGTAAATCTTTTCTATAACTTTTTTTCTAAAATTTTTTCATAAATAATTCTTTTGCATAATATAATCTCAAATGTAATATCAAATCACACGATTTTTATTTTTTATATAAGTACAATTTTATGATATAAAGTATAAAATATAATAAATCATCTTTGTATGTAGAGAATCATACAATTACAAAATTAAAAATAACAAAAGGGCATACAAATGCAGGATATTCGTGTTGAATAGTACAGTTGTTTTTAATCTATTAAAGGGGAGCCTGCGTTAATTTAGTACTAGCAAATCATGTATGAAATGTATCAGCAAAAGATATATAATATGATAAAGTAATAGAATTTTTTCTGTTATTTCTCACTATTAATTAACAAATAATACACGATCTTTTTTTTTAAATATCGTTATTTTTATATACCTAAATTTATCGACATATATTATCAACTAAATTATCTTTTACATGCATTTTCTCTACACATATTTATTATAAATTACTTCTGATTATGTAAATATAAAAAGCTATATTAATGTAGTTTATATAAATTTATATTGAAATATTATTTATATTTTTAAATTAATTAGTAAAAATTATATTTATCTATTTATATATTTTTAAATTAATGTTGCATTTACTAAATGAAATGAACTTTTTTAATAAATATAAAAATATTGATATTTATTTATTTGTCATATTTTATTGACATTTAATTCCTCATACTGCATTCAATATTTCTTGGGGAAAAACCAAAAGTCCTATATAAAGTTTAGATTTTATGAAAGTGTGTTGTATTATTTATCTTTGTAGCGAGCAGCTATTCGATATATTATAATTTACAAATAATATTTTATGAATGGCAATCTAACATATATTTAAGCAAAAATCCAAAATCTTTCCCACACCGTCGTATTACAAATATTATTATAATAACAAGAATAATAAAATTGTTACGTCGTTGCATAATTTTTACAAATATTTCGCTCTGTATGTCTGACATATAATTATATGTATAATTAAAACACTGTTATGTATGTTTACGAAATAATGTTATTTAAGAAAATATGATGATTGCTGTTAAAACGGAACTGCTGTCGGACGTATAAGAATGCGTTATGCATAAACAGAGATTAATGGTTCTTATATGATGTTGCACATGCAAATAGGTATAAATTGATGCAAAATATTTCTCTATACATAATGCACTCACACTTTAAATCGGCAATTGAAAAGAAAGCAAATCGATGAATTAGTAACGTGAATATGATACCGATGTAATGCAACACGAACACAACTTTAATACGACACACAATGCCGACGTAATGCCGACGTAACGCAAAACGTGATGCGAATGCAACGCGCGCGTAATGCAATGCAACGTAATGCAACGCGGATGCAATGGCGATTGAGGTGAACATTGGCATTTCGATTTTTGCCATTTAACGTAATACATAAACACATAAGCGTGACGCCAACATGAGTGCTGCCATGTAAATTCAAATCCTTATACGTTCGCAATGTAATGCAACACAGTGCAATGTAGTGGGTGCAGTGAGGATGTGACACAATGTATCATAACATAATGCAACGAAAGAAACATGATGTAGGCTGAATAATAATTGTTGCAGTGTGTTATTTATTTTAACTGCACAACGCACGCTTTTATAGCATTAATTAGTCTAGTCTGTGTTTATACTTTTTTAGACCATATAATATATCTAAAAATATTAAAATTTACTCTCTCTAAAAATTCTATTCTTTAATTATGTTTTAAAATTATAAAACAAATAATTAATTAATAAAAATGGAAAATATACAGAAAAATATGTATTTTTATATAATTATTTTTTTTTAAATTGAACGTTTATATATTTAGAAAAATTATAAATAATCAATGATCACAAAGATTTTATTAATTTTTAATGAAGACAAATCTTTTCGTTGAATTTATTGCTAACACACATAATATTCGCATAGTATATAATATTTAATTAATCGCCGCGATTCCGAAATGAGAATTGACGCAACTGTATGAAAACTTTCTAAACAGGAAGTTCGCATCACGGACGAATGTAAATGTGTAGAGAACGAATTCGAGAAATATTATAGATTCCTCTTGCAAACTATACAACAATGCTCATGAGTTTTGCCGTAGCATTCATTAACCTTCGTAGCTGCGGATGGCGCGCGAACATGTATATTAATATAATATTATGTAACATCCTTCTCACGTAAGATCACTTGCGAATTTATTTCGCAAAAGTATTATATCTATCGCATTTAATTACCTCTCGAATTACTCTCCTTAATTTAATTGTAAATTTTAATCTTGAATTAATATATATATTAATTATTAAAATTTTCAATTAAATTAAGGAGAGTAATTCGAAATTAAATGCGACAGATATAATACTTTTGCGAAAAAAAAAATATATATATATATACAGGGTGAGCCATTTTAATTAACGCACGCAATTATTTCGGAAACAAAGCATTTTAGAGAAAAATGTTTCAGACAAAAGTTTTATGGTTTCGAGGGGGCCATAAGATGGTATCATTGGTTTGACCATGAAGAGTTATTTGAAGGTCACATGAAGGTCACCTTCAATTTCTTAAATGGAACCTACTATTTGTCATTGCATATTCTTGTAGCTTATCTCGAGAGCTTTCCAAAACACTATAATTAAGTACCTTTTCGTTAAGTACTTTTTGAGTTATGAGGCTTGAAATAATTTCTTAATTTTACATAAACCGTAAAATATCTTGTAAAATATTCATTTTTCGATTATCTTACCTTAATACTTTTACGTACAAAATAATGAGAGGAATCAACTGGTGTAAAGAAAACACATAGTTGTTTTGAAGAAAAAATATATAATTTGCAATTAACAATTCCATATTTTTTCTTAAAAACAACTATGTGTTTTCTTTACACCAATTGATTCCTCTCATTATTTTGTACATAAAAGTATTAAGATAAGATAATCGAAAAATGAATATTTTACAAGATATTTTACGGTTTATGTAAAATTAAGAAATTATTTCAAGCCTCATAACTCAAAAAGTACTTAACGAAAAGGTACTTAATTATAGTGTTTTGGAAAGCTCTCGAGATAAGCTACAAGAATATGCAATGACAAATAGTAGGTTCCATTTAAGAAATTGAAGGTGACCTTCATGTGACCTTCAAATAACTCTTCATGGTCAAACCAATGATACCATCTTATGGCCCCCTCGAAACCATAAAACTTTTGTCTGAAACATTTTTCTCTAAAATGCTTTGTTTCCGAAATAATTGCGTGCGTTAATTAAAATGGCTCACCCTGTATATATATATATATATATATATATATATATATATATATGTTCAACAGAATCTGATACTATTTTTCAAGTTCTAGATAGACTTTCATCCAAACTCTTCAGCGATATAATTTACATAAATACATAATTCTTTAATTTATTAAAGAAGAATTTTTTAGTTATATAAAAACATATATTTTCTATCATACATATTTTCGATGTACTTTCAATTTTTACTTAATTAATTTAAGTTGTCAATAAAATTCCGTATATTTATATAAATTGTTAATTTGAATTTGTCTCATGTATGTTCCTCACAGGAATAATTTAATTACCTATCATTTCTTTAACAAACTAACATACATACAATACAATATTATATCGATATTTAAAAAAAGTATATTTTTTCACATTCATTTTAATTAATTTCAATAATTTAGTTTAATTATTCTTGGTGTTAATTATGAAATAGAGAAAATCTTTCGACAAACATTTTATATGCACTTTTATGTCATTTAACAAAATTTAATTTAAGCACTGTGTTAATATTGAAAACAAGTATTTTTATAGTGTTCTAAAACAAATCTATTTTTTTATATTTTAAGATAAAATTAATCATACATGAAAATCATACATGAAATTAATCATACATAATATGTTCGATTTCGAAAAACTTTTATATATAATAATAATAGATAAAAATAATAATATTATAATAAATAAAAATAAGAAAGATCACAAAATCGCATGACTACTCATAAAAAGCATTAAACATACAAGTATACATTACTTCTCAAATTGCGCTATTAAAATATTGTTGTGATATCTTTTGTACAGTTTTGGATAAAATCATTAATTATCATCTCGATTTTTATGATATCAACTTAATACAACCATCGAGATAAAACTTCATTGTTTTTACCATTAATGATATGGTCCAATATAAAATCTCATATTAAATTCAAAAATTCTATAAGCATACTTTAATTCATTAATTTTAAATGAAAACAACTAATTATTAATTTTCGCAATAAAAATAAAAAAGTAAAATTTAGAGTAGAAAAAACCGGAGAAAATAGAAAGAGAGAGAGAAATTATTTCATGTTTTAAAAATTGAGGAATCCTTTAAATTTGCTGCTTTTCTCGTATAAACTTTTCCCCACCATCAACCTATTAAGTTAAGATTCGAAGATAAGCTATATTATTGTTTTTAATCTAACATTTTAACGTTTTACATGGACATTTGAATTTATAACGGTTACATACGGACAGACTAAATGTGTTTTGATTTATTCTTCTGTAATTATTATTTGGTGAGTTGTCTTTTTAACTTTTAAGAACATTTTCTAATCTGTTTTCTTACTGATCTCGTTTTTTATTATCTCGTTATTTATGTAGGATATATTTCTTTAAAAACATATCATCAGTTGAAGGACAAGTACAAAATAACTTTTGTTAAAATCTAACTCATAACGATAGAAGACGTTAAACCGTTAGAAGATGAATTCAGAGCCACCATCATTTACAATGGTTACACATACATCAATTAATGACTGACTGCATTATTACATCGTCGCATTTTTTATTCTGTGGACAAATTATGACAGGTATTTATCTTAAGATTTTTTTTGACGGATATGTTTAAACTTTTCGCTAAAGAAGATCATTAACCTTGTATTAAAAATAATTTTGCATATAATATATATCATTAATTTTGCATCTTTCTTTTGCATTTTGACTTTTATCATTACTTATTTTGTACTTAAAATATTACTGGAATCATAATTTAATAATCTTACAAGTATCTCATATAATTAATTAGAAATTTGTAAAACTAGTTTGTTAACTAGAAATTTGCAACTCGTTATTCTATAATATCAAATAAGTTAATCATATTGGAGAGGAAGTGGATGAGGAAAAAAAGAGAAAAATTGCAACGCTAAAATTAAATGATATAATATTTTATTCATATATAGAGTAATTCAAACAGAATATAAGTCAAGGAACTGTCTGACCCTTTTCCTAAAGAAAAAAAAAAAGAATAAACCTCATCGCGCTTATATTTTCGCTAGCAATAAAATCTGCACAGCAAAATGTTACGCTCGTTATAAGTTCTCTCGCATTTAATTAACAACTTAATTATCATATACAATGTCAAAATTTAATTGAAAGGATCGTCCAACCATCGGCGATTTCCTTATATTTTTATATTAATCGTTTAGGTTATTTGAATTAATTAAAAATGTTTTCGTTCAATAGTATTCGTAATTGTTCGTTGTGATTTACCGAGGGAAGGACAAGCCTCCTTTTGCATAATTTTAAGTACAACATAATTCTGTTCTCAATGTCTTTCAAAATCAACGAAAAAAAAAAGAAAAATATTGTGAATACAAACAAGCATTTGTGATTCTTTATACATAATTCTCGTAGAAAAAAAATATTAGCGGCTATTTATAAACTGCCTGTAGATTACAAGATGCTCGTTTTATAACGTGTGTGTGTGTGTATATATATATATATATATATATATATATATATATATATATATATGTGTGTGTGTGTGTGTGTGTGTATGCATGTGTATCGCGTGTATGTAATATGTAAGTAGTAAATATAAAGATATATAAATATTACTTTTAAAGTAGTTGTTCATGCTATTTTATATATAACTTCTGGTATAAATATTACACTTCTTTTTCTCTTCTTTTTATTTTATAATATATCTATTATATAATATATTCTTATAATTTGTAAGTATATCTTGACTCCGTTTTCACAGTTGTATATGGAAGTCTGTACAGTATTAATAATTGTACAGGAGCATGGATTTTAGACTCTGTAGCAGCGACTCGGCGACGATTTCATCCGATAACAATAGCTCGAAATGTAGGAAAAGCGGAGGAAATGGTCATCGAGAGGCTCGTATCTTTCGTCGATGAAAACGATCGTTTTTTCTTTATTTGTATACAATTTAACAATTTTCGAGGTACAATGAACTCGGAGCGCATCGTTGCTTCGTCTCTGTGCTCGCGCGATATTTTAATATTACGCAGATGATCGTGTGAAACATTATCTGCAAATAATATAGGGTCGACAGTTCCGACAAAACGTTCACATATATATTCAATAGTCGAACTTAAAACCAGAGATACAAAAGAAATATTAAATTCTTTTTTCCTCAAATATCTTTTCGTCAAATTTTCATCTCTACAAGTAATTTATAATTATCTAACAAAATCACAAAAGAAATCACTTTATATATAAAAAGATCACTATAAAATTATAAAATTTCTTTTGCGCGAAGCTGGATACTTTTGCTACGCTTTTATCTACGCTCGGAGACCCGAAGCACCAATTTCTAAGAGCATCGAGAACGAAGCCCGGACGAAGCAACCTCCCTCTATTAAAGCAGCTAAGTCTCTGTAGTGCTCACTTCGTGTACATCGTCGCGACGAGGAAGCATGCGATGTTATCATCAAGAAATACAAAAGTACGACATAAACGACGCGTATCCGACATCGTATCCTTCCTCGTCGGACGTACAAACGATTAACGAATATCTTCTTGTTATTTTTTTCCTTTTTCTGAAACTGATTTTCTTGTAAAAATAAGAGATTCTATATATCTGTATCTAATATATATATATATATATATATATATATATATATATATATATATATATATATATATATACATACATATCGCAAAATCTGTCTGTAAGGATTCCCATGTGCCAGTTTATAAAAATATATAAAAGAAGATATATGTGTATATATATTTCTTCTTTTATATATCAACGTCCGTCTGCTCCGATTTTCTCTAGCTTTTTAGCGTAAGCTTCATTATATTAATTTGATACAATTCTTATTCATCTCTGTTGCGCCAGAAACGCCTTTATCATCTAAATTACATTTACTTCGATTGCCGTTTATAAATTCCTCTCTCGTCCCGGTTACAACGAGAAGTGTTTTCGGTAGCGACGCCGTATAAAAATAAAGAGGATAAATAAAAAATATCTCTTCTTACTCTGAATAAAAGAATCTAAGCTATGAACTATTCATTGATCATTATGATCAATTTTTATTCTACCTCACTTCCGTCAAGCCCCTCGCTTTTTACTCTCGCTACTCTGTCTCTATCACTTTCTTATTCTCTCTCTCCCATATTTTCAACTTCCCACCCTCCCCGTTTTCAAACTGCAAGTTTCGATACAATTATCCGTAGTTTCTTATAACAAACTATATTTATTTTTTCATATACATATATAAAATTCTCTCGTATAAACGATCGTTAGGTACACATGGTATTATGTATGTATAAATTGCAATGAGCGAAGATGAATTTCGGTCGTGTTTTGGGTCGACAAGTTTGCGCCCTCAAAAGTTACAATTTTTATTTCATGAAAATCGATGATTAAAGTTCAACGAAAACTCTAGATGCAAACTGCTTATGACGAAAAATAGGTCTGGAGCTAGACGGAGTGGACGATATATACATATATACAGGATATTTCACCTTAAATGATGGATAATCAAAAAGCTTTATCAAAAAGCTTTAACAACAAGCTTTTTTAAAAAGCGAGAAACAAAATTATTAAAGAATGAGAAACATTAATTTAAAAATAGAGAATCCATGTTTTCGAAATAAAATATTCTTTTCACAAGATAGCCTAAGATATTCTTGAAACGAATGAAGAGATGAAATGCCCTGTATATATTACACGCATATCTTTGTAAGAAAAATAGACAGTGAGTCTTGCTCCGGTGCGAAGAAAAAAAAGAATTTAAATTAATAAATTTCTGAGCTTTTGTAACAACGAAATCTTTCGGAATAAATCTATGTCTAGTCGAAAGAAGTGAGGTTCGCCTGTCTTACTTCTATGGTATATATGTGTATATTATATATATATATATATATATAATATATATATATATATATACATACATATATACATACATACATATATTGTATAATAATATTATATGCTTCAACAGCCGTCCTTTGCTTAAGTTAAAGCTAGATCGACATAAGTCGTTTACAAACGCTACTTTTTCTTATGTCTTCTCTTCTATTCGTACTATTTTAATAATTTTTTAATTCTATCTAACAGGTACGTGCGTACTCTTCATGACGGATGCGAGGTGTTCGAAAAATTCGATCAGGAGTAACTCGCGCAGTTGCATTAATTCGTGGCATAATGGAAACCAAATGCTATTCTCGAAATTAGTTTCCGTTTTTTTCTCGTGTACAATGTCAACATGGCAACAACAAACTTAACAATCTGAAGACGAAGGTAAATTCGAGACTTCGCAAAGAATAAACTAGAAGCAAAGTTTGTACTGTAAATACCTATATTGATCGCGAAAAAGTATTTTATAATATATTTTTTTTCCTTTTGCGCGATTCTCTACAGTCGATAAAAAAAATCGACAATCTGCGAGGTCATCAGCTTATATTTCCTAAGTCATTTGCTACGTCAGCGAAATACAATTTGCTCGAAATTTATATGCGAGAATCGTTTCTATATTCATAAAAGGGAATCTTGAGTTCGAGATGACACTCATGAAAAATGTGTATTTATTCATGTGCACGTATATGCTCTCTCTAAGAATCTACAGCTATCTAATTTAAGTATAAATATCTAATTCTGTTAATTCGAAACCATTAGTTATTATTTCATGAACATTCAGCTATGTGTTTTAATAGCATTGCGTATAAAAATGGAAACAAATATGGTTTCTTTTTCTCTTGTGGAATCTTGTTCTAGAGCTGGCTTAATTTCTGTGTCATCTCGAACACGTTAGGAGGGGATGAAAAATGATTCGGAAAAAATCCCTATACAAATAGGAGTACTGGAAGATAAAAAAGAATGGACTATAAGATGGAGAGAAGAATAAAACACCCTCGCGATCCGTCCGTCAATCAGGTTATTCTCTGAGCAATTTTTGATGAAAAAGATCCTTGCCTAGAGAAGACCTACAACTCTATCTTTATTACAAAAAACAAACAAAAAGGAAATAAAAAAAAGGAATAGGGAAAAATGCATCTTTAGGGCTGACATCCAATGTCGAGACCCGATTCTTTATCGCACGTTAAATACATCTACGATACGACTGAAGAACCGACCTCAGTCAACCTACTATCTTCATTTTTATATTTCATACTACATTTATCTCTTCTTCTCTCAATTTGGCACGATACAGAGAACTCACAGGTCGGACACACGTGCAAACGAAAAATGCGACAAAGCAAAGGTTCACGCGAGAGGAGGCCTTTCTCGTTTCCGTAGGAAACGAAATTTGCTGCGAGGTATACATTGTCGAGTTTCCTTTCGTTCATCCTATGGTCTATTGCTTAATTTATCATCGGTTTAAAGCAAAGGAACACTCTTTGATCAAACGCGAGAAGTCTGATCGGAAAGAATTAAAAGATTGCTCGTTAATTAAGAAAATTAATGAGCGATCTTTTATCATCCTCAGCCTCATTAACATTCGCTCATTATATTCGCAATTTATATGAATATTGAATGGTGATTATTCTTATATATTTCTGCATGATAGGCGATTTGAAGAAAAGTAGTAAATCTTGTGAATTTAGAAACATGCAGATTGCGAGTTAGTATTTTTGGAGTATTTTTATCGAAATCCGCGCCGACTTCTCACGTTGATTTCTCGTGCATGCATGAGAAAAATGTATACGGATTATTAGAAACCGTAAAAATAGTAATAAATATTAATTCACTGCTATCATCCTAATAAATGACGAGCGTATTCTTGCTTGGTTTTTCGGGTCGGTATATATAATATCATGACCTGTGACTCTTGGCGATGACTTTAACTACATATTTCATATAATAAATCTATTTCGATATTTAGCGTAGAAAAAAATATGGAGACATAAAAAAACGTCTTATACGGAATATGATAAATGTCGAAAACGCTCGAACGCGGTAGTGAGGACAAATTTTTAAAAGTTTGGAATTTTCTAAATTAAATAAGAGTCTAGATTGACCAGAAATAGCTAATCGTGCGCGACATATTTACATATGCCCTTGATATATCGATTCTCGAAAAATTAATGCGAAATATAAAAAAGTCTATAAAAAATATACAAAAGAATGTTAATGTTAATTATCTTCAGAAATCTCTCGCGATCTTTGACTGAGCTTTAATGTGTCCTTCACGATTCACGGATCCCCGATCGCCGGGATCGCGAAATTGTTGCGGTCGCCCGTGTTCCGAACTGCATTATTATGTTGCATATGAATGTCTGTATGTGTCATGTACACACATACATGTGTACTTATAAATATATATCATAAACTCGCGATTAAAAATATCCCGTGTCGTTAAATTAATAATAGTTTCTATTTAGTTTAACTGTATCCGTCTGCGTGTCATGTGTATGTATAGTTGCACGTGCATGTACGTATGCGTGTCCATGTGTGTGTACATGTGTCTATTGTATCATTAAAATGTCGGTTCGCGCGATTTTTCCTCTGACTCTTTCACCTAAATTTATTCTTTACGCTCATCGACGCGACTATGTATCTCTAATTCATTGCCGTTCTACTTTTTATTCATCTTGTCCGGCCATTGTTACTATTTTTAACTTGAATCTGAGCTATTTGCGGGTGAAATACGCGCACACACATATTCGTGCGATAAATTTTTTTTCTATATGTCAACTGTCGATGAGCGCACGCTCGCGCGCATGTATGTGTATTGTTTCTTGAAAGGTTTTTACCTTCGCGTTCATTTTTCATCTTTCGATCATAAAAAGTATGCATACAAACGAATACTGTTACCTACAAATGTAATGAACACATTGTTTCTTTTTTGCGCGCACATATATGTATATATATATATGTATATATATATATATATATATATATATATATATATATATATATATATATATATATATAAAACATATATATGTATAACATATATATAACATATATATACAATATATATTATAAATATAATATATATATATATACATATATATATATATATATATATATATATATATATATATATATATATATATATATATATATACATATGTATTTTATATATATTATATATATTTATATATGTATGTATAGTAATATAAAAAATCATCTCTAAAGATACTATGTTTTTCACTCGCGCATCTTCAACCGATCTCTATAGCATGTCGTTTATGTCGTTTTGTATGTCATACATAATTATACGTATTATTATTTGCGTATATGTATATATTGTTGCTCTTATTTATGCATCTAAGGTAATTGTATTATACATATATATATATATATATATGTTTGTACATATATAATTATGTATGACATATATAGTATATCGTAATTGTTATATAGCATCTTACTTCCTTTTATAAGCCGTGCTCAAAAGTTAACATCTCATTAGGACTGTGTAATATAATTATCTTGATTTACGAAATGCCGGCAGCGCGCGATGCTACATTAAACTAAAGCTGATAACATTGATATGAGGGTAAATATAATAATAGTAATAATATTAATAATTATTATTAATTGCCGTTAGAGCGGTAGTTCTCTTCTTTCTCACGTGTCAATATGTTTTTAATATATATGTATTTAATATATATGTATAAATATTTATTCACGTCTACATATGTTAAATATATGCAAATCTATATACATATGTATATGCGTAAAACTTTATCGATATTATGTTGAAAGTGTACTTTATGCTCGCGAAACATATCTAACGCTGGTTATTTCGCGCGATACTCCTATGCATGTATATCTTGCTCTACAAAACGAAGTAATTAATTAATTAAAATCAAGGAAGACACGTGCTAATATCTGCGCGATATCTCAAAACGATATCAAAAATTAAATTTCTCTTTCGACGGAATCGAATCGTATTATTAAAAAAAAAAAATAAAAAAATTGATCAATTCCGCGTTATATCCACTTCCCTTCTCTGCCGGTCGACGACGGCCGAAAGATGAAGCAATTCAAAAAGAACGATTTGCCGCGGCAGCATCTGCTTCATTTTATTGCACCCAATAGAATACGCGATGTTAGTTTTACAGTCGGGCTCTATTTTCTAAACGCGACAAGTCAGGGAATCAAAATTCCGGATGCAAAAGAAGTGAGAAAAAGCAAATATATCTTTAAAAGGAACCTGATTGAAAGGATGATTCGACTCAAATGGCTATATGCGAAAAGTAAAAAAGATATGTAGAAAATACGAAGAAAAAGACTTGTGCTAATTATAATAAAAGTAAAAGTAGATCAAGTTATATGTGGCATGTGTCAATGTGTCGCCTCACGTGTAGAGTATGTATGTACGTGTGTGTGTCTCTATCAAGAAAACCTACTCTCCCAATTATTGATGTATTTCAATTGTACGTGAGAAAAAGCGACATATTATATAAAGCAAATAATGGATACGCCACAAATACGTATACGTGGAAACGCTGTCAACTATTTCTACCTATCCATCTTCTTGACTGACTCATCGTCTCATGCATCGTGTTTCTACCTACCTATTTACTTGCTCCACTTAATTAGGTTGTGCATAGCCGAAAGCGGCTATTTAATCTTTCGCACAGGTTGCTAAAGAAGGCTCGAGGCGGGAAGATAGTGTTTCTATCAGGGTCGCGCGACGGTCATCGCCGAAGAGACCTTTTCCGCAGGAATTAAATCGCGAGGAAATATGGGAAAGCAAAAAGGGAGATACTATCAGTTAATTCGTGCCTTAAACTAGGTACCAACTGTGTCCGTGTGCGCAATTAAAAGGAGAATTTAGAATGCGCTGAATATCTGAGAGCCAAATCTCAAAGAGAGAAGTTTGTTTTGTGTCCTGGAAATATTTCGGATCTTTATATCCCACTATATCCTAATATCTCTTCTCGTATTCTTGCTGTCGAATCGTCGTCGCCAATTTCACATTAAGGATTTTGCTAAGTTTACATAGTTCGGGATAATTAAATGTTTACGGTAGATCGCACGCGTGAAAGAATAGAGACCTCGCATAATGATGATCATCGATTCATTGCGCACGAGAACGATTTCGCTTTTTCTGGCTCGATGATACGAGGAACTCACGCAACTCTTTTTCCTCGTGATCGGTACAGGTTTTGGAAAAAAATCGATTGCCAGCGACTGAAGTACGCGTTTTTCTCACTTTTTTTACCTTTATAATTTTTCTTTTATATATATATAAATATACGCAAAGTGGTCTCTAAAAAGTGGTTAGAACCGGTGCCAACAGACCTAAGACCGGCGAACCGGTCGGGAACCGGTAGTCAGGTTGTTGAGCAATATCGTGATAAGGTCCCTTCCGACCGCTCAACCGATTCGCTTTATCTACGCGACAGAAATTAAAATGCATCCGCCAATGATTCGCTGAAGTGCGGCAGATCGAACGTTCCGCGTGAAGATTGACATGAAGCGAATCGGTAAAGAAACGCGATATTAAAGACGAGATACCGCATATTTTTAATCAAGCCGATGAAAGCGGTATCAAGGGAGAATTTTCATGGAGCAGATCGAAGGAATTTTCAACTTTCGCATAATTTATCACGTTGATCTCAACAACGTCTGATTATTTCCGTGCCCGTAAAAATTTCATATAGATTCGTTTACGCGCACTTCGTCGTTAGCGATGCTGTTTCATTTATACAACGAAACAGCTGTGTAAAATTCGCACAAATTAAGAATAGACGTAAAAAAAAATATACAAATACACTTTCTCATTCGCTCTTTTATTTTTGTCACACACGCACTCCCTATATCATCACTTGCACTCCCTTAAATAATAATATCGTGTTCCCGCTCCACAGTTCTCACAATTTTAAGATCTTTGGCGTACAAATTATTACGTCCCTTTTCACTTTTGGCAGGATTTTATATTACATTCAATTCACACGTCGATATCGTTTACGTCACGTGAAATCGATCCGGTTCCCGCCGTGAGACTGCTAACGGATTTTCCTCCTTCAATATTGCTGTTGCAGACGACGCTGTATTTCTGCTTCCCGCCTGAGTTCTGCAACTCTCTGCCTGAGTAGTATGTTTCGACTTCGTTGTTTGGAGTACTCCTTCGCCAGACTATCGTTCGTAGTTTGTAGCGTCTGGATGTCTGCGAAGGCCCCGTTCAAGATAGCTACCTTTGATGCTTTCTCTTTCTTCGCTATCAATGGCACTGTCGCTTTCAACGTATCGAAACACTTCTTCAGGCTTATTCGACGCTGCCGCTCCATGTTGTTATGTAGATGCCTCTTGTCCGCTCCATCGTCATCGGCCCGACTCCAATTCTTCGTGTTTTGCCGTTTTTGTTCCCGCTGATACGGGTGAGCACGGGTCCGTTTCAGAGAGGAATCGCTTGTCTTATTCAAGCTGCTGATCTGTGCGGCTATCTTTCGTTTTATAGAGTTCGGACCTGGCGGTCTACCGCGAGGTCGGCGCACATCCGTCTTGACTTTGTTAGCGGCCAGCTGATTTGCATTGTATTGCTTCTGTGCGAAGCTCAAGGCCAGGTCATTTGCGTCGGGTTGTTTCTGCGGGAAGTTTAAGGCCAGCTGACTTGAACTGAGTTGTTTTGGTGCGAAATTCAAGGCCAGCTGGCGTGCATCGTGTTGCTTCTGCGCGATATTGAAGTATGTCGTCTTCTTCTCGTACGACACCACGTCGATCTCCTCGTCTGCAACAAAATCAATCGATTCATCTATTAAATATCGTTAGTACGAATGTAAAGATTATCATATTAAACGGTACATATCACGCAAAC
Source organism: Camponotus vicinus (assembly GCF_025532165.1). Classification (NCBI taxonomy): domain Eukaryota; kingdom Metazoa; phylum Arthropoda; class Insecta; order Hymenoptera; family Formicidae; genus Camponotus; species Camponotus vicinus. The sequence continues at coordinate 8,640,918 of NW_028141956.1, forward strand.
AGTATAATTCACGCTCGCATAATGCAATATATATAATAATATCTCGAATACGATTTGTCAACTTTGATCAATTTTTTTCTTTTTTCTTTTCTAAAAATTAAATAAATAGCATATGAAAATTAAATAACATATGAATAATATTTTACATATAAATTAACATTGACATCAGTCTGAGTTTTCGCGTAATTTATATTTAAAGAAAAAGAAATATAATGTGGCATTATTAAATTGCGCAAGCTATTTATATCATCAGATATTCAATCGAATGACTGTAGAGCAAGTAACAGAATGCTGTCCAAATATAAAATTCTGATTTGCATTTTTCAAAAATATCCATGAATAATAATGCACAAGAATGTTACTAATTAATCGTAAGCAGACTTGAAAACTAAAAGTTATCACTTTTTTGTAATAAAAATATCTTTGCGTTCAAAGTTAAAACCGAAAAATAGTTTCAAAAAGTACATAAAAATATCATTGATATTGCGAAACCATTTTCTTTTTATACTCGAAATCGTATATTGACGGATGTACGATAATATTTATCTCAAAATATACAGAGTTATCTCAAAATTCCTATTACAATCGAGTAATTGTTGTAACGAATAAATCATGATATTATTATTAAAAAGATTGTAATAAAATAAATATTGTGAAAATTAAAAAAAGAAAAATAAAAAGAATATTATATAATATTTATTATATTATAAAAATTATATTATTATCATTGTACTATTATTGTATCATTATTATTTATATTATATTATATTGTATCTCTCTCATTTTTATATTATTATTATTTATATTGTATTATATTGTATTATATTAATATTATATTATTATCTCAATATACTTTACAACTTTACATTATAAAAATACATTTATTATATCATTAACTTTCCCTTAAGAAACTGCAAACATTATTTTCAGGTGAAAATTAATCGGAGCAAATATTAAAATTGCAGTGAATTAGGTCATAAAAAATTAATGGGAGCTCTTTTGACAGCAGCGAATCCTTTGAATCATATGGCCACGGAGGCGGTTTAGGATGACATACAAAACCGTGGGCGTTTCTGCAAACCGTATCATTCGCGGCGCCTGGCACAATCGGTGGAAATCCGGTTGGTCCAGATTTTTCTCGTACGAATGTAGTCGCTAATTCTCTCATTTCCGTAAAACCGATTCAGCATTGTTACATTCACACGCGTAGGAAAAATAGTCTCTCTCACGATGCCCTCCAGCCCTAATCCGTTCGCGTTTTCTTAATTGTCGTAATATAATTCCATCTCAACGATCGTTTCACATCTGCCGCGCAGTTTATCTTATCTTTATTGAGTCAATTTTCATTCGCCTTTTAAAGTGATTCATACGTAATATAAAGCGCAAATAGGCTGTTATATGGGTTATTATACAACATCTCTGTTTCCCGAGTCGTGATTGCCGCGCGCGTCAAGCATTCCTTCGTTTCCTTCCATTTCCTCAACAACTCGTAAAAGCGGAGTGCTCGGTTGACTTCGCTACCGTCCTAACATTTTAATTAACGAAAAAAATTCACTTTACGAAGGAAAAAATTTTGTTAACACGTATTTGATAATTTTTGCTGATTAATAAATTCACCGAAATCATAAGCAATTTTATATCTACAGTCTTTATAAGCACAAGACTACTGCTTATATCCAAGGACGTTACGTTTATGATGTAAAAACGAAGAATTGTTTATAAATATTACTTTAATTGCTTATAAAAATATCTTTGTTAAGGGACATATTAAAATATATTTATCAGCAATTATTTTCGAAATTATTTCAACATGAGAATCAAAGCAAATAAGCGTAACACTAGAAGAGCAATTGCACTCGCGTGAACACGTTATAGGAATCCACGTTAATGTAGCAGCTTTGAAGAAGAATTCAATTAAAGTTGCTCGCTCTTGGAACTCTCGTCTTGCAACGTGCGTGCCCTTTCTGGCGCTGCTCCACAGATGCCGTAACATTTCAGTCGGAGCTCGCAAACGAGGACAAGCGGAAGGAGACGCTCCCGGAGGAACGAGGAAGAAAACGAGAGAAGACGTCCGTCAAGCTCGCGCGCGCAGCCACCGATATGCACGTGCACGAAAGCGATCTCACGTCAGTGCATCACCACGTGTTCGGTGCGCTCGGGAATATGAATCTCGCGCCGAAGTTGGCGCATCGCCAGGACGTCGTCGCCCGCGGTGGAAAAAATGCGAAACATCTAAAAATAACGGCACACTAACTAAATTGGTAAGAGAGACTTTGGTTTAGTCTCTCTGTCTCTTTCTTTTTCTCTTTGTGTCTACCTGTTATACGTGCCTTTATTCTGGCGCCTCTATATCTCCGACCCAACATCTTAATAATACTTTAAATAATAAAAAAAACCAAGATACTTTATCTTACATATAATTACAAGAATAAATTTTTAATAAATTAAATATGTCTGATTCTAAGATTTTTTTTTAGTTCCTCTTTGTAAAGGAATTATAATATTCTACAAATATAAATTTTATGGTCGTTGACTCACTGGGCAAGTATCTCCTCAGATTTTTCGCGATATTTCGCGATACTCATCTTCCCAATATATCTTTACGATATATTTAATTACACGTACGCGTAAAAACATGTGCCTGTGCATCTGTATGCGTGCACACGTGTGCGTGGCGAGTGGGAATCACGCGAGAACGTCGGGAACGCGGAAGTAAGATGCTGCCCGCACACAACTGAATGTTAGAATATATGCTAATAATCGTTAAGGCGTAGCGGAATTTATGACGTTTGTATCTCTCCGTGCGTTCGCGTGCATCGTGTAAACGCGATATCGCGCGAACATAAGATTATAGAGCAAGAACTCGTTCACTGACAGAAAGAACGACGGCGATCTTACGTCACTGCTTCCTAATTCATTAATCGATAATCGCATACCGACTCCGCCTACAAACGTTAAAGTACTAATTGAGTCTTACGAGGACGCGTGATGAACAACCGAGAGCAGGAGCGAGCGTTAAGCTCGAAATTGATCCGGCTCCCTCCGGGTGACTCTCGAAGCGAACTTCGCCGTCTCGGCAACGATGGTTAATTAAGTATAGTGTCAGTACTATATCATAGTCGATAATTCCTTCCACAGGGTATGCGGACGACGCGTGTCATTTCACGTGTCGATCGCGTAAAAATATCTTATTCGCACAGACAGCGCGTGTGTAACACTATAACGTTACGTAAAAAAAATTAGCGTCGTTTCATCAAGAGAACCGCACGACGAGGAATTCCTGACTTGGCTGAGAGTCTTCACTTCGCGCTCTATCAGAGATCCCTGACCGACATCTTCCGACACGCGTACCTCGGAGCGAGATTTTACGAGTAATCTCGGTATTTCGTGAATGTCACACGCGCCATCGTCGAGTGAGGAGGCCGCAAAAGTGGTCGGCGGCGTCTCGTCGCCGATGTAGCACGGTAGGTTGGGAGGGGAGAGGGGACTCTCCGACTGAGAGCGAGTACTCTACGCGAGACCGGCGAGGAGGAGAGTGGAGGGAAAAGCGAAGGGGGGGCAACGTCAATTCGCGGCAGCACGTGCAGCCGCGTAAGAACGACCTTGGGGGTCAGTGCTCTCCTCTCGCGTAAGCAGGCCATAGTACATAGTACGTCGACGCGAATCGATCGTCTCTCCTCTCTCTCCCATTGAGATAGGCGACGCGACGTCGATAAAGGAGAGCGTGGGAGGGAGGAAGGGTGGGAGAGGCGACGAGGGGAAGGGAGGAAAAGGATTCCTCTCCGCGTCGTATTGAGCGCGACGCCTCTGCTTAGGGGAGAGTTTGGGCGTGGATCTCCGGGGTGAAAGTACTCCCGCGCTTTTCCAGGTGGTATTCCTCCTCTTCCGGTCTCTCTTCTTTTTCGCAGGTCTTTTTCTCCCGAGAGCGCCAAGCACGGATGAACAAACGCGTGATTTCAGGGTCTTGTCAGGTTATTAGAAGTGGGATATTTTATATGCGCGTGGATTATTTTATATGGCAATAATAATTAATATAAAGCTATAAGAATTTTTTTTTCTTTAAGTTAATCAAAAGTTTAATAAAAAAATTAGGATTATATAATTTGAAGTGGCGGTGTTAATTATTCGTAAATTTTTAAAATAAGAATAATGAATATATATTTATAATAATTTTAAATAACTAGTAAAATAAGATTATGTTTGAAAGGAACATGTAGCATTTTCTCAGTTTAGATAAAGTTGAGCACTCAACCCAATTTACATCTTTATTGAGAATTGCGGATTGATTAGAAAAGTTCAGACAAGAGCAAACATAAATACTTCGATAAGAAGGAGAAATAATCTAATCAGAGAGAATAACACGTATGTACATTAAGGGTTTGCGAGAGTATCGCGCAATATCTGTCACGTCGAAAGAACTCTCGAGTATGCTGATGATGTTGAGTTTCGTGTTTCATGCGATAATCACGTAAGTTCCTCGATACCCGACGACCCGCGCGTCGATAACAACGTCCGATTATGCCGAGATGTATATGCGATGATTCGCATCTACATGACCTATGCAAACTTCCCTTCAAGCGGCTTTGACGTATTTAGAGCCGCCGTCTTTCAGTGATTATCACTTTCTCCACCACACACAACACTTGGAGATCTAGGCGAGACCCAAAAGAGATATTCCTCTACGATCTACTTCTGACGACCCGAATCAACTCTCATTCTTATTCGCGGGTTCGTAGAATTGACACTTTCTTCATTCATCGAATTCTCTAAAGATTCCTGATCTTCCAGAATGACATTTCTTTACAACATTAATTATAAACTTAGCAAAGTCAAATTCAACTAATTAATTAAGAGCGAAGATAATTTTTTAGAAAATTTAGGAAGATAATTATATAAAATTCAATAATTTATTAAAAATTCCTAATTATTTTCCGATTTTACGTGCTTGCATACACGTAGCATAAGAATGGTTCCGAATTTTTCATGCAAATTCGCGATTAATTTGCTGGAATTCAAGCAGAGCACATGTATGTTAGAATCTGTTTATATTTTTAAAATGAACGATCCTCTTTCTCGAGCCACATATGCGAATGTGACGCGATACGTTTCTCTTCCTGGTCACCCGTATATAAGACGAAGCCATAAATCTCTTCGTGCTCGAGCCTCGTGATGTGCAAGCATCGAGCCATTCATCAGTTACGAAAGTAAAGAGATTCGTCGCGCGAAAGGATTGAAACTTGGAATAAACTGACGCCGAAATAATAATGATTATACAAATAAAATATTTTATATCGCATAAATACTGTATTATTTTTGTTTAACTGGATTTATATGTAATTATACCAAGAGAAATCAATTTTTCACTAGCATCAGATTTTTTATTGCCTGTTACAAAAAAATATTAAACTGAAAATCTTATCGTCCGCGTTTGCATGTTTTATATTATATATTCCTTTAAAAATTAATAATTCTGTAAAATTTTAAAAATTAATAATTAAATTTGAAAATGGTTAATATATTCTTCGATAATATATGCAAAGCGTTCAATTTATTGTCGCAATCAACGGCACATTTCAGACAGATTAGATTATTGCGAATAATTATTTAAAGAAATCGTTTCTTTAAAGAAAATATTATTTTATAAAATATATATATATATATATATATATATATATATATATTTAATATAAAATTAAATGCGCATTCTATCGGCGAACACACCACCATGCAATTACTTAGGAGGTCTCGCCGTTCGTATGTGTTCGTTCGCATGTGGATACAGTCTATATCTCCGCAAACGGAGATATAGAAAGGTAGGGATAAATATCTTACGACAGATATGAGATATAGGAACGGTAGTATCTAGAGAAGGAGAAGGAAAGAGGAACGAGATAGTCGACGTCCGTTCCGATGACCAGACGCAATAAGAACACTCCCACGCGTCGATATAGCCGGCTACAAATCAACGATACATTTAGCAACCATCACCGGACGATTCTTTCTCGTCTGCCTGCGAGAAAGCGCAATCGAATGAGTCACTCTTGCGTTAAGCAGGCGCGCGCCTTTTACGCGCGGAATTATGTTCTCGCGAGGTGAGAAAAAATAGATGGTTTTATATTCGAAAAAGACTTTTGAAGATTTGTGTAATTCTTGGTTCCTAATATATATAATTTATGTAAATATATTTTAAAATGATATATAAATATTTAAATATAAAAATCTATACAAATATTAAATATATAAATATATTTAATATTTATATAGATTTTTATATTATTTTGATATAATTATAATATGTTTTAAAATGATATTTTGTTTAAACGACATAGAAATACTTCGAATGATGATTATTTGCAATAATCTACCTGTGAAACGTGCTCATTGATTGCGATTATAAATTAAAAGCTTTTCACATATATTATTTAGGATATATAGTATAAGCTATTTTAAAAATTAATTTTTAAAAGGGATGTCACGTGAAGCATGCAAGCGACGAGCAAATTTTCAATTTAATATTTTTTGTAACAGTCAACAAGATATGATGTTAAAGACAAGTTGATCTCTCTTGATAATTATATATAAATACAATCAAATAATAATCAATATGTAATCGTCATACTTATAAAATGCAGTCAAATATGACGAGAACGTTTTTTCTACAAATTTGCAAAATATGTTGACAAAATAATGGCGAGTCATAAGTAAGTGTAAACAATTTCTCAATATTTCCAAGGCATATAGACGACACAAGAAGAAGACGAAGAAGCGCACCTCTCATCGCGCAAATTACTCACGGAAAATGTCAGTCTGCTGTCTCATTCACCGTGTCTACTTCTCTGTCTTTCTCCTTATCTACCTATCTTTCTCTCCTCTCTCTTGGCATCCCTTCTCCATGCCTTTCCACCTATCGTTTTGAGAGTAGGTAGGTAAGCGACTGGCATACCTTGAATGAGAAATGCAATAAGAACAAGAGAACGGCGAGTCGATCGAGAGAAGAGGAAAGACTTTCAATGAGGGACAAAGCAATCTCGAACGTAAAATACGCGTGCGTTGCCGCCGAGAATAATTAATTGATCGATAATAATACATTGGGAATGTGAAAGATCTATTAACTTCAACACTAAAATATGTAAAGTAATTAAAACTTGCGTATTTAAAATTATTCTAAATTGTCTTAGATATTTTTTTTATCTTCGAAGAACAATATACAAAATATAAAAAAGTTTTATCCGAATAATTACTTTCTGTAGTTATATAACACTAAATTAAAGTTAAATTAATTATAAACAGAATAATTAAAAATACACAATTAGTTACGGATCTTCTTTTATCAAAATTATCTTTATCAAAAAGAAAGGAGAAAAATCACTCTTTAAAAAAAAAGTAGTTTAAATCGTTATTGAAGATACTGAGTCAACATTTTCAAAATAGATTTTGCGAGTTTGAGGATATTCGACTTGAGTTTTTAATTGTCAGTGCAAGAGATTTTGGTTAATTGATCAGATCAGTATTCTTTTTTTCTCTCTGTCTTTCTCTCTCTTTTCTTCGTCTGCACGTTGACCGGAAACGGGTATGCGAACTGAAACGCGTCATTCCTATGCGGGAATAACTGATAAATCTGTGGTTCGACTGAAAATGATAATTATGTTGTTATCTAAATCTTTGGAATAACATTTAAATAACTTACGTGAAAAATTTAAAATTATAATGACGCCCGCTTGGTAGGAATATTACTTTAAGCAATGCAAAGCAGGTATTAGCTTGTATCGCGGCTTTAAATTTAGCTCATAGTCTTGTATAATATTCTCTTGTAAGGAAAGTAAAGTTTAACGACTTCTTCAATTATTTAAAACTAGAGAGAAAGAGAGAAAGAGAGAGAGAGAGAGAAAAATTGGCAACGGCACTAACTTCAGAAATATAGCTTCGCAATTCGATATTAAATGTTTTAAAAATATTAGTTAACAATATATAACCGTATATAAATATAACAATTTTGTAGGAATATTACTTTAAGCAATGCAAAGCAGGTATTAGCTTGTATCTCGGCTTTAAATTTAGCTCATAGTCTTGTATAATATTCTCTTGTAAGGAAAGTAAAGTTTAACGACTTCTTCAATTATTTAAAATTAGAGAAAAAGAGAGAGAGAGAGAGAGAAAAATTGGCAACGGCACCAACTTCAGAAAAATAGCTTCGCAATTCGATATTAAATGTTTTAAAAATATTAGTTAACAATATATAACCGTATATAAATATAATTTTGTAAATTAATTGAGTTAATTGAGTTTAGTTGACTCTTAAATAGAGAACTTTTACAAGAGTATAATGTTGTTTTATTATTCCGGAAACTCTTCCCGTTAGAAAGTTCTAAGTGCAACTTCAGTCGGCGCTCTTACTACGGCACTTATCTGCAGTCTCTCCCACGCGGCCACAGTTAATGAATGAATGAATTGCGTCATCTTACGGAGATGCGCTTTTACGTACAGTCTCCGGTACAAAAATAGTCACCCACTTGCTCCCGAAGGAAAAGCGTAATTATAGCCAGTGGGAGGAGAGGAAGCGAAGAAGAGGAGGAAGAGGAAGAGACTGTAAAAGTGAGAAAGAAATGAATTTTATTACAGTCTATAAATGATAAGAAAACAGAAATAGAAAGAAATTAACATATTTAAATTTTGAAGGAAAATCTTTAAAAATGATTAAAATTGCAGGAAAAATAAGATAGAAAAAATTCTATCTTGTAATAAAATATTAATAAAAATAAATAAAAAAAAATATATATATATAATTATAAAATATTATTTTAAAAGAATATCTAAGAAAAAGATAATAACTTTAATAATGCGAAAAGATTGACAGACAAAGAAGGCGCGAGAGAACAGTTGATTTCAATTTGCTTAGATAATTAATAAAGAGTGCTTGGAATGTTAATTAATATCTTCGCGAGATGCCAAACCCGTCTGCGTGCGGTCGATAGCGCGAAGCGGAATTGTTTTGCAATAACCAGAAGGCGCGTTACATTCACAGAGAAACTACAGTTCAATGATATTAGAATACAACCCACATCAACCGTTCGTATTACATATGTATTTTAATAATGGACCGCTTGACATTTTCCTCACTTTCGTACGATGGCTTTCGCAACGCAACGTTAGTCAGGGTAAATTCAGTACCATATAATTATTCCGCCTCTATTAACGTCCGATTTCCTTTTCAACCAATCATTGACTTTATCAGCCCCGCTGTTTTCCATAAAACATAAGATCGCCAGGATTACATACATTCTAAATGTTATATTCGAAATAAAAGAAAAGCAAATTGAAACTTGAAGAATGTATCAAGATATTGGGGTCAATGATTATTATTTAGCAGTATTTATCAGCGCGAAACTATTAAAAGGAAATAAAATGAAATAAAACGTTGTGGATTCTACTGCAGATTTTTAAGAATCGAATATTCCGCGATTTTCCTCGCGTGACGACGAAACGGAAAAACCACCTGCGACCTCACCTGTTTCCCCGAAATCGGAATTGGCTTTCGGACGCGCGTAGCATCGCGCACGTGACCGATGCGTGCGCCTGAATTCGCGGAGGCGCGCGCGTATCCCAATTCGGATGCAGCGCGCGCAAGTGACGCGCCGTTTCAACACGCAACGCGACTTTCCTGGAAGCTACAAGCGGGAGAGATTTGCATGAGGAAACGGAATGAAGCGGCGGGGCCTATGCCATCGATGGGAAAAGAACCTGGGTGGGGTTGCGTGCGCGAATACCACGAAAGGCGGCTGCAGACGTAAGACGAGTCGGCGTCTTCCTTGAAACACGTCCACCAGACGATGCCAAATCGCGCGAGATGAGTCAAGTTGCGTGCGCGAGAAATTATCCGGCAACGGGTATAAAAGTCACTGCAAACTCTCCAAGTTCCTCCAATGGACTCTAATAATAAAATAAGCTATATATTGCGCGCCTCTTGCTTATTTATATCTATTACGGACGGAGTAAGTCCTACATTCTCCCCTCTCTCCTTTGAATTTTTTTATCATTTTTATTTCTCGCGATAAAAAAAAATATTTAGATTATTTAAAAAAAACAAAAATTTTTTCCATGTAATTTTTAAATTGAAATAAGGATGATATGTGCATTCTCGCTTATAATAATTATCCCTAAAAGCAACCTAAACGTAAACGCGAGAAAGACGGTCAGAAATGGCGGAAAGTTCGGCTGAAAACCGATCCACCGGCCGACGGTTAATCACTAGATCCCGAGATGCGATCTCGATACGGCGAACAAAGTGCACTCGTTTTTTGCCGGTCGCTTAGCCGTCCTGGTCCTCACCTGGTGATTAATCTTGCGAGACACGAGATCGAGCGGTTGGCCCGAGTTCGTGGAATTTCATGCTCCCTCTTCGGTCCAACCAGGAATTTCCTGGCTCCCTACTATATATTATATAGCCGTGCTTGCTCTAGCGTTGGTCGCTATTGCTATCGTCACGTTCGCAAGGTCTCGTGTAATCAGCGGCGCTAAGCACTTGGCGCCGGAGACTCACACACGCCCGACAAGTGTGTATCAGTTTACGCAAGAGGAAAATTCACGGAAAAACCTTAATCGCATGCATACTTGCGATAAGTAGCTACGTTTTCCTTATGAATCACAATCTAAATTTCTCGTTAATCCCATAGACTCTCAAATTTGCGAGAATTTACACATTTTCCGAGACGCTTAAAACAAAATAAATAATTATAATTTATAAGTTTGTGTATTATAATTATTTTAATTATAATATATATCGTATTTATATTATATATAAATTATAATTAAATATATATATTATAATTATTGTTTATAAATGATATACTCTGAAACATTTTTTAAAATATCTTCACATTGCGCATGCTCGAAAACGCATTGATTAATTATATCATTTAATAAATGACCCATTTAACGTTTCTAATGAAAGATGTAAATAATAATAATTTAAAGTCATTATATTCGCGCATCTTGCATAAATACATTTTAAGTGATTGCGAGAAATCAAGTAATGATGTCAAAGTATGACACGAGAAGTGAACAGGAATATCACATGTAATGCATATTGAGAATTGCCTCTATGCGGGAAGCTATTACGGACAATTGTCCGATTAAAAATGAAACACGCTTCCCTTTAACACCAGGATTCAGTTCTCAGTGATGAATCATCCTGGTACACGTCGGGTCTATCTCGCTACACGATTCAATGTGACGGAACCCGCTCTTCTGAACAAGTTTTGCGATCGCCAATTTTTAGATTACAATTCATTTCGCATCTACTTAGAATACCTCCAACTTCGTAATATTAAGTCTCTGCTTTTAAGAAACGAGAGAAAAAAAGAAAAAAAAAAGAGAATAAAAGTTAAATATAAATTAGATTCTGATAAGCATTTTTTATAACAGTCGAGATTTTTAATTTTAATTTCTCATGATTGATACGCAACGTCATATTTATAAATAAATTCCCCCACGCAAGGCGATTATATTGTAAGTCATATTAATTAAATTAAAATAAATTACTCGCCAAAGAGAGGAAGAGAGAGAGATCCGAAAGAAGCGTCCGAAAGGTAAATGCCAGGGGGGCGCCGCGCCCGTTCGATACGGCGTTGAATATTCCCCTTTGCTGTACCGGTGAGCGACTACGGCGCGAATGGCAAAAAGGCTTAACCGCATTCCGGCGACCATTTAAACCACCGCGGCGGGGTCCCACGCCTGACCGCAAGCGGCGATCGGCGGACCGGCGGACCGGCCGGCCGGCCGGCTATCGGTTGACGTCATTTGGCATCGCGCGACCTTCGAGTTCCCGCGCGATCGAGAGCGCAGACTCCGTCGATCTCTCTCTCTCCCCGGCTATGCGAAAGCAACTTGGCACTAGAAGGGGGGAATCGCTCGGCGCGAAGAAACGTATCGTTCGATGCGCGACGAGAAGAGACGGTCCCTTGCAACTGTAGCAACAATTTTCTAGATGCGAAAAATTAATTGAGGTAGATAGATGATTTAGCAAGTCTAGAGGGAATTTATGTCTGAACCGTTAATAAAATTTAGAAAAAAGTCTCTCTGTGATTCATTCACAAGTTAATTACGTTTGTTATAAAGTTTGCCTGTCGCTTCTCATAAAGATCGTTTTATATAGATGTATCATATTCATCATTCATATTTATCCAATGCATAATTAATATTTGGCAAAAGGAAACCCTAAATTTGTTAGAAGTATTATTGGAGATTGCTGCTATAAATCTTATATGTTGCCAATAACGTTCTAACAGATCACAAAAAATAATTAAATAATTTTTTTATTACATGATGCAAAAACTAGATAAATTTTTTTTCGTTTCATTTAAAAATCTATCTACATTAGCAAAACATTTTTTGATTATATATGTATTAAAATAAATTCCAATTTATAGATTGCACATGTACCAGATAAATATCAAATGAAACAAGATAAATATAATAATGTGAAACAAGAGTACTGTATTATATATGTAATATAATTTGTTCATTTAATTTAATATCTGCATGTCAGAACAATCAAATTAAGAGGCTTAATTCTTATATTTTAACTTCTTTTAAGAACTTCTTTCCGTGACTTATTTAATGTACGGTAAGTAACAAATTATTACATTTTTTAATTCCATTTTTTATTTCAAAAAACCATATCAAATATATTTGAAATATCAAGTATATTTGAACAAATTATATTATATATAAGTGAGAAGAGAAGAAAGAGAGAAGATATATTGGCGATTTAATTTAATATATCTTGCGCACAAAGTGAGGAACCACCTTAGTACGAGGATGAGATCGAAGGCCATATGTATGTACTTGCTTCGAAAAATTCAGATCATGAATCCGTTAATCCTTACGTGATATACAACACGGAATACGCTCAAACATATAATATACTGGCATCATGGATTAAAATTTATCGACCGTGAATAGAAAAAGAAGCGAATAAAAACGGAATAAAGTCATTCGGTTTATCTGTGCTGGATGTTAATTACTTCATATTTTCTCCATAAGAAAATAATCTGACAGGAAAGGAAAAAAAAGTAATCAATGTGTTCCTCCTCTCTCGAATGAATGACAGAGAAGGAGGCCATCAGTGCAGAGGTCCGCGAAGATATGAAAAAAAAAATGGCAGCGCCTCGGTCGGGCAAAAAAATAACAGGCAAGGCTGTTTATCGCAAGTCGTAATCAGGAATTACGTAAAAATCGACTCAATTATTTGCGTACGTATCGCGTCCTACCATTTCGCGCCAATCGAGATAAGGGATCGATGCGTTTCGCGACGAAAGTCATCTCGCCCGGTTCAATAAGCGGAGAAACGATTATACAACTTGGTAAAAATTTACGAGCGCGATTAACCCGTTCGTTTGTATCAGTGCGAATAAAAATGTCCGCGTATTTCGTGCTAAGTGCGGCTACAAATCTCGGCCTGATAACGTCGAGCGCGAGCTTTTTACATGCGACTGATAAAAAAAAAGGAGAAAGAAAAACACGTAGGACAAAGTTATCAGCGAAGGGGTGTCGAAATGTAATTTTTCGCTTGACAGATCAATCACCTGCGCGTTTCACTGACCTCTGACCAACCGGCGACTTGCACGTCGGTGAATTCCGCCAATTACCAATTACGATCGGGCAACGCCAAGGTCGGATCTACGACGTGTCCGGTCACACGCCACTATTGTCGTCGTCTTGGTCAGACTTATTGAGCCGTATGTGTATATGTGTGTGGGTGGGAGAGCTCATTAAACCGCCGAGAGCCGAGAAGAAGCGCGGCACTTTGAAGGAACCCGCAGTCCAAGCGTGTCCCACCGTCTTGCCATTTGTAAAACGCATTTGGCGCTTCGTACACACGTTCTCGAGATCCTCGTAATGACTGCTACTTGAGCCATTCGCGACCAATGTTGCAAGATTGCGACATCCGACATTGCCATCATTATTCATTCAGATCTCTATTTTACATCTCGAGCTTTAAAACGGTCTCGAGATACGATTGTTTCTTCGCACGATTACGTGAGATAAGAATTAGTGTACGTTCAAATAAAATAGTACGTCATGCTTTACGCGAGTGTGTTGTCTCTCATTCACGTTCTATTTACATGTTCGCGATGATTCAGAAGCGAGAGAGAAAAAAAGAAGAAAAATACGAAGAAAATTGCCAAGCTAGAGATTGATAACAGATCGATCAAAGGTCAAACGTATCACGCATACACTCCATTCTAAGATCGCCATGTATTTCGATATCCTCATCTCATTTCCCGCCAAAAGTAACGTGACGATCCTGCTAACACCTACGTAAAAACGAGAGATAAGAGAGCCGATGATGGACGCTACGTAACTGACCAAGTACCGCTGCGAGCGAGAGGCGGTAATCATCTTACGAGCCAGCGCACGTACGTGTCTGGGTCACGAGCGAGCACGTGTGTGCATTCCACGCGCGCGCGCGCGCACCCGCGGCTCTTCCGCACGCGCATCGCGTGCATATGAATACGTAGTGCGCATACGCACGCACACACGTGTCGGCGGCCGATAGACGATGTCGCCATGTGGTGCAACATACTCTCAGGTGGCGAACGGCGCGATTTTCCTGCCGAGCAACGTGGATTGCGACGCTGGTGGCAATTATGCGGAATGCTCTCCGGCGTGATTTACGAAAGGTAATGTCCCGATTCCGCGGCCATTACGGATATTTAGTTACGGATATTTAGTAATCGCGCGAAAAACGCCCCATTACCCTTAATCTCGCGTTCACGGTATTCGTTTGATACTTGCCTCGCGTTTAAAAAAGCGATAAATTTTTTTATAGATGTAATAATTGTAGAATAATGCAAGTAATGTAACTCTTTACGTGGAAAACAAATAATTTAATTTTTTTTACGATTATGCTCTTTAACGATCAAAAATAAAAAGATAATTATTGCGAAAATTATTTTCATATATTTCTTAAATTGTATATATTAATTAATTTATTTTTTTTTTCTCATTTTATATTTATTCATTAAACAGACAAAATGTATGTATGTTTTTATATAAATCTTAAATTCTACCTGAATTTAATATTTACTTTTTAAACTTGTTTACATTTTTATTTTGCATACTACATACATATATGTTGTCCGACTCAGTAAAAAATTTGATGATTATTGAAAATATAATCCTACTTGAATTCCATCAAATCAAATGCTTGAAATTATACGACCAATACATGTGCATTTTATTGTCCATATTTACTTCGCGAAAAATAAAAATAAAAAACATCTGTTAGAAAAAAAACATCAATCATTATACGTGCGGCTTATTCGAGTTATGCAAGTCGCGCACGAGTGCATGCCTTCTCGCTGAGAATCATTATAGTTACATACGGTATCGCACGACACGTGACGGAATGACACCTGTTACGAGAAAAATTCGCGCGACATGTTCTGAAAACGCGTGAAAAACCGTGAAAATAATCGAAAGAATTATTGTACGATAACATTATCGCAGCTCCAGATTCGTCATAAATCATTAAAAATCATACGTTTTCTTTCGATATTTTTTATCGCGCGAGTAAATAAGTAATCTATTATTAATAGAAATTCCGATTGACATCGATGATTTAATAGATGCTTTCGATTTCTTGAGATTAAAAGATTGAAACGTGTCAATTGAGTCTTTCTTATCATATTTATAAATCGGATTTTCTTTTTTCACCATTATTTTCTTGCCGTAAAATATAATTTTCGGAAAACTGAGCAATCGTGATATTTCTGGGAAAACTGGCGTCTCGGAGATCTTAATTCATATACAGTGTACGCAAATCGATAGATAACTTTCGATAGATAACTTTCCTAACCTCGACACAATTTTGCGACACGCGCGAAGATACATACAAGATATCTACAAGAGAGGAATCTGTTCGACTCGGTCGAATCGCCAGGATCGGCGTTATGACAATCTATCAACTCGCCTCTCGCGTCGATGGTAATCGGTAATCATTGGTGTCATTGAGAGAGAAACAGTGCCGAGAGAAGCTGGCAATTAAGTCACATTTACGACGCTGCCAAGCGCGCTCACAATATCCTTCGTCAATATTGACTCAAGACGCGGGATGACGATGCGGCGCGAATCAGACTTTATTGTCTGTGGTATTTTGAAAGAATGCACGAGTACGCTCGATATTTTTCACCTCATACCAACGAGGATGGTTGTACAAGCTGAGAAACGGACTCTACGTGCTAGCACTAGTAGAAAAATCTACTGAAGGACCGCGAGCTTCGTCCGCGGAAACGCAATGTGCATCGTACATTTAATGATTGTTTAGCGAGACGGCAACCATTTCGCTGAAATACACCTCGAGCGAATACACTGCAAATATCGTACGAGTCCTAGAAATACCATCGAGCGCCTCCGGCATGAAAATTCATAGAAGATTCATACAGTGTGGTTAGCATAGCATTTACAAGTTAAACAGATTTTAAGGATCTCGGAAGGACGAAGATAAACTCTAAACGAGAGAGATTCATCTCGCGTGTCTGAGTAAATAAATTGCATTTATACGAAACAATGTTCTGGGAAATTTGCATGATACTCGAGGTGCGTGTGAGAGATAAATAAAAAATTGCACGATACATTATTCACGTGTGATCGATGGCGAGTCGTTCGATAATTGTGACCGCGAAGATGCTAAAATGAATTTGCGTCACGGGTGATGAAGGTGATACATGTGTTGTCACAGCACGTTAATAAGAAACGTGTACCGCGATATCCTGGTCGTTATTTTCAAGACACGTGGACTTTAAGGTCCATTTACACTCATCCACGAGTTAAATTCCATATGAAATGCAAGTAAATAGTTTACACAATTCCATATCCGTCCTATCGATATTCGTGATATCGCTGATATCATTTTCACGGGATGTACCGATATGGCAAATATAAATACTTTCATCTAGTTTTAAATTTTTGAGTCTCATTTTGCATCAAAGAGTTCGCGATATCAAGAGTGTTCTTGCAAATATTATTATTCGAAAAACGAACAATGAAAAATTAATTAAACTACTGCAACACGTCGAAGTTCATGATCTTCCCCAAAATATCTTGACGAAAAAATCATCAGAAAAAAATTAAAAAACAAAGAAAAATGATATCACGGCTAATCCATCTTTTGATGTTGTTTTTTAAAATTGACTGACTGTTTCAAAAAATTTATGCGATTCGGATACGTAAACAATCAATTCGATCCAGTATGGATAAGTGTAAATAGACCTTTATCGAATGACACGATGACACTCGACGCGGAACACTCGGCGCATTTCCTTCTCGTTGCTTTCTTTTCTTTTTTTTTACTTCTTTCCTTTTCCTCGCATTGACGAATCAATTCCACGGCGCGCGCGGCACGAAATTCTCACGGGATCTCTCTTGCAATAAATTACTGCTCGAGGACATCGGTCTGCCGACCTCATGGTGCATGGAACGAGTTTCTCAGTCATCGCACTCGCTCGTGTTTGCACGATGACGAATAATCGAGTCCTTCGCGATTATACACTCATGCGGGTACCCGAATTTGGCAGACTGTACTCAATTAAGCACGTCCTCCCCGATCCTTGATATCGTATCGAATGCGTGATATTTCTACTGGCGCTACTCTATTTCGATTTTTTGCAGCTTTTTACTTTTTATCCCCGACGACTTTGAAATAAGGAAGAATATAAGAAAAATGAAAGAATGAAAAATCCGTCGAATAAAACTTATTAGTCGTCGAATAAAACTTATTAGTGAGTACGAGCGATTTATTTACTTGTTAGTGTAAATTATACTCCACTTTATATAAATATTTTATATACTCCACTTTATATAACTTCACAGAGGCTATAAATATCGTGCGTCTTTAATCTTAAACTTGTTGCAAATTCACGTTTAATTATCGCGAATATATTGTTATAAATCGGGTTTTCGCACAGTCGCGCAGCAAAGCTAAATATTGCATACTCTTAAGTCCGAATAATAAGAAGAAAAAAGATGAGAGACTTACCGGTTTCGGAAAATGTCTCTCGCCTCAATCGCTCCAGACTTCTGGATTGATAGTAGCTGTGTTCCTCGAGGGGATCCTTTTCCTTATTGATGTCACTCTCCATCGATGCCTGTCGTTGCTTCTCCTTCCTCTGGCGGGTGTAAGGTCCTCTGCCGACCTGCTGACCGACACCCTCGTTCTCCGATTCCCTGCTCGCCGATGCCGCACCCTCCGATATGTAGTCGGATAATCTCTCGTGTACGTTCCGACTATTTTGAAAAATCGACTCCTCCTCGTCCACCTCAGAGCTCAGCGGTGACGCCGATCTTGGTGAATCGCCGTCGCTCTCAAGCATCTTGATCATCCGCCGACATTCCTGAGAATTACCTATTGTTGTATTCATTGTTGGTGTATTCATCAGCGGCTTCGCCAAGTGCAAGTGCGGCGCTGACAAAATTGCAGAGTTGACTAAAGTTGCATGCGATTTAAGAACGCTTCTCCTTGGTGTGATTTTTGGACTTCGCGACCATTGGGAAGAACTACCGTTCTGTTTTATTAATGTCGGTTTATTACTTACTTCATCGAGGCGACGATAGTATTCGGGTGTACGCACGGGCATTAACGGACTAGAGTTTAATGTTCGCTCGCTAAAATCTTTTCGTATAAATATAGAGTGCAATGGAAACTCGGGACAACAATATGAGAAATTATCGTATTCCTTAAAAGTCTTGTTCGTAATCCGCGACCACGAGGCGCCATTCCAGCAGGAACTGACAGATTCCAATTTGTCGAGTGAACCTTGTCTATATTTCTCGAATAAAATTTCATTTCTGGTATCTTCACTAATTAAATTTTTTCTCCTTTCCATACTGTCGTGTTCCCTTTTAAATGCTTCTGTTTCTTCCTCGATCTTGAAATCCTTCACAACTAGAAAATAAAAAAAAAATTTTGTTAAGTAAAGTTTTTTCTATAATCTGATAAAAAGACTATAAAGAGCCAACGCAGTTGTAAGGCGTGAAATTTTATGAGGACGGTCAGTTCAAACGATCCTTTCTTCTTAAATACAAATGATCTATACAAATTTCACGCCTTACAACTGCGTTGGCTCTTTATAGCCTTTTTACCAGATTATCCAGTTTAATTTGTTATTTTTGAGAGCCTTTTATTTTTATTTTTTATTTTTTCTATAAGTTTTTTTATATTTTTATGTAAATTAATTAATAAAATTACGTAATATATATTTAATGCGTACTTGTTACGGCAAGAATATTAAAATATTATGCTTACATTGTTCCGCAAAAATTAAATTAATAAAAAAAATAAGACCAATAAAATTCAATTACTAAGAATATAAATCAATGACATTAATTAAAATTCTCGATATACGTTAAAAAAAAGATTCATATTATGAATAATCAAATTTACAATTTTGCGAACACTATTTTATAAATTAATATCAATAAAAGGCAATAGAGAGCATATAAGCAAGTAATATTGCAATCAAAATGTAGGAAAGAATATAAAACAAATATAGTTAAAAATACAGTAATTTAATAAAGCAAAAAAAATACAAAAATAGAAATCGATTTATAACGGACGTTTCTGGCTCTTGTTTTGAGCCTTCTTCAGCGCAAAAAAATTAAGCAATATAGGAAGTTACAAAGATAAAAACAGAAAAAAGAATGAATTAAGATTAATAATCTAATTTAGACGAGGTGTCAATAACGCATGAACGCAAAATTAATAGGCGTTAATCCAACCGTTGGCTCTCCAGATTAAAAGAATAACATTATTGTTTGGCGGAAATGAAAAGTGCAGAATCAAGATTTGAAAACATTGACAAGTGCCTCCTAAAAATGGCACCATCCGAATTAGTCCGCTAATAAAATATGAAATACAAAAAAAAGGAAAACTTACAATAAATTGTTCTGCCAGAATATGATCGTTGGAGAGGCAACGTGATATGTATGACGATCGATTACTGTCGAAAACGCTAATAAGAAATATAAACATATACCCTATATACCTAAGTATGACATATACCTAAGTATGACATATCAATACTTAGGCAGACTGTTTATAAAACTATGATAAACAGACGGCAAATTTTCTGTGTCCGTTTGCAAATTTAAACCATTTTTCTGTCTTTTAATATGCAGCATTTCAGATATCAGCCTTTTACTATACAGTGACGTTTCATCCAAAATCTCAGCATCATCCCAAAGAAAATCATGATTATATTGCAGTCTGTGATTAGTAATTACTGAGCGATTAACATAATTTCTATTAATTTCCTTTTTTTTGTATTTCATATTTTATTAGCGGACTAATTCGGATGGTGCCATTTTTAGGAGGCACTTGTCAATGTTTTCAAATCTTGATTCTGCACTTTTCATTTCCGCCAAACAATAATGTTATTCTTTTAATCTGGAGAGCCAACGGTTGGATTAACGCCTATTAATTTTGCGTTCATGCGTTATTGACACCTCGTCTAAATTAGATTATTAATCTTAATTCATTCTTTTTTCTGTTTTTATCTTTGTAACTTCCTATATTGCTAAATTTTTTTGCGCTGAAGAAGGCTCAAAACAAGAGCCAGAAACGTCCGTTATAAATCGATTTCTATTTTTGTATTTTTTTTGCTTTATTAAATTACTGTATTTTTAACTATATTTGTTTTATATTCTTTCCTACATTTTGATTGCAATATTACTTGCTTATATGCTCTCTATTGCCTTTTATTGATATTAATTGATTCTTCGAGAGCTTTTCTTTATGTTTAACTATTTTATAATAAAAAAATAAATGTATAAATTGATATAAGTGGCAATACGAGTCTAGTGTCGATATTATTACACCGTTATTTATTGTACAAAAACAATCATGTAAAAACATTCATATAATAAGTATACATGTGAGTGGATAGCGAACGTTTCGACCTTATTTTTGGGTCATCTTCAGCGCAAATGTAAACGGACAAAGTAATGATACAATAGAAATATTACAAAATTGGAGTCAAGCATAAGTGTGCTGTCTAAAAATGCGTTACAGCTGAATGATGCAGTGTCTCATTGTCGCTTTGACGATGTCTGTAATTTAATAAGTCCGAATCCTTCAATAAATAAATTACATACAACCGAACAACAATTTGAATTAATGTAATAACTTAAAAGAATTAGGATAAATGAAAAGACTAAAAAGTAGATAAATAAAAATAAAAATTTAAAATTTAAACAAATAAGAAGTTAAAACTGTAAAAAGAGCACAAAAAATTCTCACTTACTTCCAGACATCGAAAACAATGGCAGACCGTAAAGGTGAAGAGAAACCGATCATATCATCCTCAACGACAAAATTTGACTAGTCCTCGAGATAAAACGAGGCTACTTTATAAAGATGTCAGAGCGAGTCGATAATAATATATAAACATACGCATGCGCAAAGTCACAAAAATTCTAATGTGGTACAAGAAATAAAACTATTAAATTTTTGGTAAATTATTAATAATGCTTAACTAATGCGAAATGTTATTTATTAAGAGACAAAAAAATGGTCTAAATTTGCAAACGGATACCGAACGGTTACCCGAAATTTATTTAAGCATTGTTAATAATTTACCAAAAATTTAATAGTTTTATTTCTTGTACCACATTAGAATTTTTGTGACTTTGCGCATGTGTATGTTTATATATTATTATCGACTCGCTCTGACATCTTTATAAAGTAGCCTCGTTTCGTCTCGAGGACTAGTCAAATTTTGTCGTTGAGGATGATGATCGGTTTCTCTTCACCTTTACGATCTGCCATTGTTTTCGATGTCTGGAAGTAAGTGAGAATTTTTTGTGCTCCTTTTACAGTTTTAACTTCTTATTTGTTTAAATTTTAAATTTTTATTTTTATTTATCTACTTTTAGTCTTTTCATTTATCCTAATTCTTTTAAGTTATTACATTAATTCAAATTGTTGTTCGGTTGTATGTAATTTATTTATTGAAGGATTCGGACTTATTAAATTACAGACATCGTCAAAGCGACAATGAGACACCGCATCATTCAGCTGTAACGTATTTTTAGACAGTACACTTATGCTTGACTCCAATTTTGTAATATTTCTATTGTATCATTACTTTGTCCGTTTACATTTGCGCTGAAGATGACCCAAAAATAGGGTCGAAACGTTCGCTATCCATTCACATGTATACTTATTATATGAATGTTTTTATATAATTGTTCTTGTACAATAAATAACGGTGTAATAATATCGACACTAGACTCGTATTGCCACTTATACCAATTTATACATTTAATTTTATATTCTCGAATCTGACATTTTTAATAAAAAAATAAATGTTATTAAAATCTTATGATAAAAAGAAAAAATATTTCCGATTATTTTTTGATAATATACATATTGAGATAATTTTGGAATTAAAATATTGATCTCCCATATAATATTTATTTTAAATTATTTTTGACATTAAAATATATGCTAATACTCTTGCTATTTTAGAAAAACTATGAAATTCCACGTAGATGTCGAAAATGGATTTTTTTCTTAAATTCAGTGATTTAACTATAAAAAAAAAATATATTTATTTCTTAATACTTGCCGCCGCGGATTGCAACACTTTATTTCATCGCGATAGTAACGCGTGAAACTGTAATAATCGTAGTGCTAATGCATTATTGCGTGTGGTAACAATAAAATAATGTGATTAATAGATTTATGAATGAAGAGCGTGATAATCAGCGTGTATACTATTAAAAAAAAAAAAAAAAATCCTTACATACTTTCCATTGCGATTCTTCTTCCTCCGCCTTCTCAAAGTTTTTTAAAATTAATCAAACACATACTTACGTACGCACATACAAAAAATATATAAAATATAATAATTAATAAAATATAAATATAATCTAATATTTTTTTCAATACATAATTATTAATAATATTCATTATTGCAAATGACATATAATGGCACTTCGCATTCATTATCTACGAAATTATTTCGACTGTCAGTAAATGATAGACGATTATAACGTCACAATGCTAACTTCTTCTTTTTTTATTAAAAGAAAAACGTCCCAATGTCCTCTTTTACTTATATATGATGCGACATACAATCTATAAGAGTTTCTTTGCACTACATTTCGTTATTAGATACATGCAATCCTTAACGTTACTTTCTAACCAAGCACGTGCAGCCTCAGCGAGCATCCAACATCTCTTTCCAATCTATGTAATTCGATCTGCTATAGTATTTCGTAACCAAGAAACGCGTGGTACAGCTTGCCATGCGAATGAGTATCTACATTTGTACACGTGCAATTTATACATGCATCTACTAAATATTTTCCTTGGTAATTGATTAGAACAATTAATTAGAACAATCGATCGAATATTCAATATTTTTTATTCATTTAAAATATATAAATAAAATATATAATAATAAATATATAAATAAAAAAACAAGAAATATATGATTATATAACGTAGTTAATTTCTTTTATAATACTAAATATAGATAATTATCTGAGATCAACGCAATACTTGATTTTCAAAGGTTTAATTTGAGAGATCTAAGCAAGCAAAATGCGAAAGTAATATCGTAAATAAAATACAGCTATCCAAGATATGCGGAAGAGCCAGTTATATTACACGATGACTCATTTCTTCTAGCATGTGTGTATGTATCTCACGTGCTGGGGGATTCGAAATTGCAATTTCATCTAAATAGACGGGAAACTACAAACAGATGATGTGTGCGGGCGGCTTGCGTATGAATCGCAATTAAAAAGATTAATCTACCGATATTTATTAATTCTAGCATACATCTTTCTTTCTCTCGATTTCTCATACAATTTTACTAAATCTTTAATATATTTATAATAATATTATAAATATATTATAATTTATGAATATTTATGAATATAGCTCGTGTTACATATTCGTTTCAATTATTTTCCTAAATAAATTCATTATGTTAATTCATTATGTTAAGATAATGACAATTACCGTATCCGTTTGTACTTTACGATCGATTCATTTCTTAACAGCACATAATAAATAAGACATGATAAAAATGTGACAGTTCTCAGAGAAAGTAAGGGATAGAATTGATGGATCTATTTAATGTTGAAAAAAAGACAATAAGACCTACTTTAGTGATATACATCGCATGCAATTTAAAAAATAATATATATATAAAATATTATTTAAAAAAGAAGCAATAAAAAAAATAAAAAAGTAAAATTGCAAAAAAATTAAAATAAGACATGCAAAGGAAAATGAAGAAAAAAGCATTTTAAAAAAGCATAAAAAAAGCATTAAAAAAAAGCATTAGAGAGAGAGAGAGATCAAATATAACATATCTATCTTATTATTTTAATGTATTTTATTAATATGAAAAATTGTAATAATCTTATTTAAAAAACTACTTAAAAAATTTAATAAATGTAACTTGCGCAAATACAGTTAAAAAATATATTATATATAACTAGTCTTTATATTCTCTAATTTCACATGTTTTGGACAATATTGACAGTTTCGGAGTTGACGAAGAAGAAATTTAAAGGTAACGATGTAAGAGATCACCTTAGAACAGCCTTGAGAGGCAAAGAAAGATTACTTCAGGATGAAAAAAGATAAACTGCTCCCGTTCATAGAAACTATCACGCCGACAACAAATGATCGCGCAAGCAAACAAACGTGTATGAGAATCGAAACCATGTAATTTGGCTATCACGTTCACGTAAGATATTGTGAAAATGCAATTTTTTATAAAAGTAAGAAAAACATACTTTCTCTCTCTCTTTCCTTCTCCCTCTCTTGTTAATATGTATTCAAAATATAAGAAGAAAAATTGCCTGCAAAAAAAAAAAATTCATTAAATATATATTTGTTTATCTTGTCATATCGCTTGTACAATGTATTTGCTATAAAAATAAAAATAAATATAAATATAAAAATAAAAATAAATATAAAAATAAAAATAAATTTTAAAAATAAATTTTAAAAAATTAAAGTAAAAGTAATAAAACTTAAAAATTGCAAAACATATATATGTATAAATTCACGAATAAATTAATCACGAATAATGCTATTAGTTTGAGCATTTTAATGTCCAAATATCTTTGGAGTATAATAAATAAATATCTTTGTGGCATTTTCGTATCTGTCAGTAGAATCAGTAATCAAAATCGTTGTGAATACCGTATAAGCACATTCTAATATTATATAAATTATAATATCGCCATATATGGTAGATAATGTTTAAATGTCAAATTCGTCAATATCGAATTTTGCACTGTAAAATTTTTGCTAAAAAAATGTATATAAAACAAAAAGATATTTTTCTTATACAAGAATTTGAAGCTATCAATTGATTTTACGACCCCATTCAATCTAAACGTTACTGTCAGATATCTGTCAGATAGAAAGATATCAAATCTCAGATTTCCTCCCATATGATCCATTGACACCGTTTTCGATTTTATACTTTCGCGATAAATGACAATAGAATTAATTTATTTAACGCGCAGGAAATATTTTAATCTTCCCATCTCTCGGACGGATTGTCGTGTTGATTTCAATCAATTGTTTAAAAGTCTAATTAGAATTATGTGAGATTATATAAAATGATAAAAAATGCTATTTTTTATTACATAACCGTTATCTTATTTGATTTGCGATAACTTAAATATAGTTGATTGTAACTTGCATATAAATAGATGAGACAGGTCAGTAACACAGCATCACATGCACACACACGTATAGAGATAGACTAGTATTATGACGTCATAGAGATAGGTCACGGAATTCACAGCGATACAATTTTTTTTTTAGATTGCGATAAAAAAGTCCTACTCAATTTTTTAAAATGCTATTTTTCTTTATACGAAAATACTTTTAAACATTTTTATAAACAAACTGAACATTGAATTTATATTATCGATGGAATAAAAATTACCTAGTACACGCATTATCTGATATGAAATAAAGTTGAAATATAACTTTTAATAGATCCCACCTGTTCAAACCCACTCAAATTTAATTTCCTGAGTTTTGCCGACCACCGGAATTTATCCCCCTTTATTCGCGCGCGCGACACTTCGGGTCCAAGGACATAGGCTGGACGTAGGCTCTATCAACGATCTCTCCCCTTTAGGAAAAGCAATTTCACCGGCGGTGCAAAATCGCCCGAATGTGTCCGCGTCTGCGCGCGCGCATTCGACGCGGAGAGAAATTATTCGTGTGATCTGATAAGGGGCCGCTCTCGTCCGGACTTTCGAAAATGTACAACGCACACACACGCAACGACACGATCGGCAATCGAACGTCTTCCTCGCTGCCTACGCAAGTCGCGAGGAACGAAAAACCGGTCCAAGTTTAGATAGGTAGATATAGGTATAGGTAGATAGGTACAATGCCCGGACGTTATCGCTCGAGCGTATAACGAGTCGACAACTTTTCCCCGTCGAATGTTAATTATATATATAAGGGCGAGGTGTGGAAAAGGCGCGCTCGGAATGGCGAAAAATTGACACGCTCGATCGCTCGTCGATTAAAGAGACCGGGATCACGCGCTTTTTTATCGTTGATCGATGAAAGCGCAACGCGCGCCGCGTGAACGATTATTTTTTTATTTTTTTTTGTTATCGTGCCAACCGACTTTATCACTCCACGTGTCAAACGCCATCGGTATGTCGCTGAATAATCGGGTCAAAGTTATGCTCGCAAAAACAGATTGGCAATTCTCGGAAAGCTCAGAAAATAGAGTTCAAATCAGAGTTGCAGAAATAAATGAAAGGTACATTAGAGGAGCTTTTAGGGTAATTAGTGGACTTTTCGAAGTAATTGCACGTGATTTTCGAAGAAAAAAAAATACACGCATATTTTTTTTCTCCACAGATAGTTACACGAATTAATAAACACGAATGAATTTTATAAACATTATAAAATCGGAAAAGAGGAGAGAGGAAGATATCCAATTATTTTGCACTTCAAAATTAAAAAAAAAATCTACTCTAACAGTTTTTAAATACATAAATATTTTTCTCCAAAAGTTAACTGAATTAATAAATGTACGTGGCGAGAAAAATGTAAACGCGTTCAAGATGAGTCTGAGACTAGATAATTATTTACTTCTTATTATTTTTAATAATTAAATAAATGCAACAATATTCTTCCTCCTTTCCTTCCAAATGAGTACACAAATAGGCGAAAGGAAAGACTCGTATATTCCTCGTGAATTCTTTGAAAATCAACGAGTATGAGTGTCAGGATTCCCGACTACTTTCATACTCAATTAGATCCCGGGTATAATAGCGCTTTGACGTTCCGTTGCGGACGCTATTATTTACGAGGGAGAAACGTCCTCGCGGACGTCGACCGGACGAGCAAAAGAGATTTGTCGCGAGAGGCGATTCACGTCGCTTGTCTTGGAAAAGGCGGCGGGGGTCCTCTTCGCGTGTAAATAAAACTTGCATTATCGCCCTCGGATCGGGCCTACGCCGTCCGTTTGTTTCCGCTCGCGAAGCAACGCGAACGTCTCGCCGGCAATAACTCCGTCACGCTCCGTAAAGAGCTTTTAAAGAACGTTAAATCGGATTCCTACGAGCGAGCGCACACGTCATATTCATTCCCATCGATTCCCGATAAACTCAATACGAGTCGAGCGCGAGACAGGTAGGGAAGTTCGATGAACCGTTGGCGAAAGCACGAACAAAATAATCGAGTAAAACTTAGACGTTGCACATGTATTATATATTTTCTAATCGTGAATTTCTTTAATCTCTTTTTCATCCCGATTATGAATTAAACTCTGATTATGATATCTAAATAGGAGAAGGGAAAAGTAAAAGGAGAACCCGAAGTCTCGTCTCGGAGATTCCCACGTCGCGGATGAACCTCTCGCGATTGATCTTATAATCGAGCGAAATTCGAGCCGGATGTATAACACCGCCCTGCCCTTACGAGGGAAACGGTTGTCTCGTATATGTTACATTCAACAAAATATTCTCGCAACTACAATCTTTCTCTAGACGCGAAAAATTAATTGAGGTAGATGAATAATTAGCAAATACTGTGATATGTTTTGCACTTGATCTAAATGATAGACAAAATTTATTTTTATTTTATTTATTTATATTGGAATTGTTAGTGAAATTTAGAAAGAAAGTCTCTTGATGGCTTATCCATGTTGAGGCTAATCAAACGTGTTAGAAAGAAAAATCATTTCTGAAAAAAGGATCACTTTAGCTGTAATATCGAAACTCGGATTAAACCAATGTATGATTAACATTTGACAGTAGAATCTGAATTTGCGAAAAAGCGACTATTAGAGACTGCTACTGTAAATTTCACCGAGAAGATTCTAGCAGACGGAAAAAATAATAGAGGTAAATTTTTGGTGCCAAAGAAACAGCATTTTTTCGAGCGTAGCCGGAGGATAAATAAGGAGCACGCGAGATTCGCCCCGCGAATGGATAAGCCGCCTTCCGAGACAGTTCGCGATCTCATCGATCGCGGACGCGCCGGCCGAGAATAGACGCGCTCCGGATCGAGGGAGCGCCGCGACGCCGAGCGTCACCGCCCACGCGCGCCTTGCGGCGCGGCGCGTCGCGTCGCGATGAGGTCGCGTGGAAGAGGCGCGGCGCGAACGAGATATACGACACATACGAACCTTTGCCAGTCTTCATGTCCTCTAGAGCCCACACCATGTCCTTCTCGCCCGTGGTAGACTCCTTGAGCATTTCTTCCATCTGTGCAAAATATATGGTTTCGCATTCGTCCAACAGGCTGTATGATTCCATTATTAATATCCGATCGATATCCACTAAGATGATTCAATCGACTGTATTGAACACACTCTGCACTTCACTCCGATCACTCTTCGACAAGACACGTTCGAGAGATTTTATTTCAACTATAATATCATATATATATATATATATATATATTTATATATAAATATATTATTTCCTTTATTATTTCTCTTTCATTCTATTTACACTCGTGTAAACTTTTTCACCGTCCCTTTTCTCGTACTCGCCGCACGCGAAACGAAGTTGTGCGCGAACGTGAAGCTGCGCGCACGCGCACCCACGGCTAAATTCACGAGAGTCGCGTAAAATCAAGCGCTTCCACAATCAAGCGTGTATCTATTCTATAGTATCCGGTGTTCTTGCCGGTTATACGTCCTGCTCGTTTTCCCAGTACTGTCACGCTGAAACGACACACTACTACTGACACGATCACTACAACAATTGCTACGATTAAAGTTGCTACCGCTACTGCTGCTGCCACTATCGTACTGTGTCAGGCAAGGGATGAATTTCATTCTCGGCGCGATTACGGAACCAATGGCTATCCCTTACACTGAGATTGGGGGAGGGAGTCAATGAGGAAATCAATTTAGGCACCGGTGGCTATCTCTTGTACTGTCACGCGCGCGCTGCCGACGATTCGTGAAAACACGACCCTCGTTCCAAAGCCAGTCAGAGGCGACTGAACACTCTTCCAATCGTGAGTATAGAAGTATATATGTTCCATCTCCGCACTTTCCCCCACCACCGCGCTCTTCGCTCCCGCCAGGGACGTCGCCCGTTCCACTGCGCCTGCGCAGCGAACGATAGACGCCGCAGTACTTTGGGCAAGGTTGTTGCAATACATGTATATACGAAAGTTGAACGGAGGTTATATGATATTATCCTAATTATTATAATATTTATTATAATATCCTTTGTTGGCAATATCACGGAGAAATCTCGATCAGTAAGTTGATAAAATTTAAAACTCCTCGAGTTCCCGATAATAACAAGTATGTTGTACGTTTCACTTTTTGAAAAAACTGTATTGTTTATATTTTCAGCCTTCTTTTTTTCAATCTTTAAAAAAAATATTTACGTTAAAAATTTCCCCTCTAGCTAGATACACTTTACATTTTGAATAGAGAATCAGTTATTTCTTATTTTAATTTTAATGCTTCACTAATTGCGAAAAATATGAAAACTGAAACATTTTTCTTTGTCTAGAAATAAGCCATAATTTCTATCAAACGTTTGATTATTTTTATCAAATTACAAGCAGTTATAATAAATTGTAAATTCTTGTTAAGTTTTAACATACATAATTGTGCGCTCAAGATGAACGGTCCAAAAATGGTCTTGCAATGTAACAGGCTAATTTTAATTACAATTCTAAGATCGAAATATTGTAAATATATATAAATATCTAATTGCAATTCTCCGAGACCGAAATATTATAAATATATATAAATATTTAATATTTTTTTTTAATACAAATTTAATTTTATACTTATTTTAGAGCTATTTTGCGCGATTATTATTATATTTTAGCATTAAGAAAATTTTTAATTTTTTCAATAGTATTGTACCAAGCCGAATTTGTTAATTAATATTTATATCTATACATGTTATCATTCATTTCATCGATGAGTCTAGCTTTTCGTAGTCGTATCTGCTTTTGATAATCGCGTCATGTTTGATAATGAAAATCGTTTATCGCTGACGTGCCATTACATTAATGAGGGGAAAATTCTATTCTATTCTCTCAAACATGATTTTGTTTCGTACTTTTCCTTTCTTTCTCTCTATCTCTTCTTTGTACAAAATATCTCTTATTTCATTTGACATTTTATCTAAAGAAATAACTGATAACGATTCAATACCTTTCTCACGATCACCGATATCTTGAAAAAGTTTAGTTGCTCTCTGAGTAAACGAAAATATTTGCTTAAAGCTATGACCTCATCCTTATCGTTACAAAGCTCGCAGCTTCCTTAGATAGCGAAAGAAAGTTTAATTTAATGCATTCCAAGGAAGAGAAATTTTTTTTTAAATACAAATTTAATTTTATACTTATCTTTGAGCTACTTATTTTAGAGATATTTTGCGCAATTATTATTATATCTTAGCATTAAGAGAATAATTTTTTCAATAGTTATAGCACAGATTAAGTCGAATTTGTTAATTGATATTTATATCTATATTATTCAGTATCAATGATTCTAGCTTTTCGTAGTCGTGTCTGCTTTTGGAAATCACGTCGTGTTTGATAATCGAAATCGTGATTACGTGCTCTTGTTCGTCGAAAAGTTTGCACGCATCCTTGATACACATTGAGGCGTCCAGCATCGAGCTATCGCAGCTTATTGTTTCCGACACAGCGGAGGGCCGCCGTGTTTACGACGACGGGCAGGTAATGGACTCTTTTGTGCAGTCGCGATATACGTTATGGTCTTCGCGTATAGGCATACGCACGTATGTACGCACGTCGTCCGCGCGTAGAGCCGGTCATGGGAGAAACGCGACGGACGCCGCACGCGGAGCGTGGTTGCGGTCGGCAACCTGTCGGGAACCTGTACGGATTTAATGCTCCGTCGTCGCGGAGAGAGCGTCTGGAATTGCGGGGTCGTCGTGTGTATCATCTCTTCTCATGACGCGCTCCTTCGAAGCGAATTTTCTGACGTCGCACTTTTTTCGTGATCGCCAAAATGTGCAAGCTCCTCGGAATTTTCCAAATCCTCCTCCGCCCCATACATTAGAATGTACGTTCACAAGGCTTTTTGTGAACAGACGGCAAATTTCTTAAAGTATGCTCGGTCCGTTAAAGAAATTTTGATTTATGGCTTATATTCTTTTACGATAAAACTGTATACTTTCCTAAAGCTTGGAAATTAAAACACAAAGGACTTTGAATTTTCTATGTGTATTGTGTAGACCCTAAAAAAACCTTGAAAATATGGATATTGATGGTTTTAGGACTTAGAATAAAGCTGTTTGTTCACAAAAAACTGTTCTTTACGTTCAGCCGAAATTTTGATTTATGACTGAACTGAAAAATTCAAAAACGATTTTTTTGAAACTAAGCATCAATAGCTAATACTGAATAATGTTAAATAAAAAAAAAGAAATGGAGCCGATTAACCGAGGTGCAGGTTAATGAGTTTTAAATAGTCATACGAGATAACATACCTTCACCACTTCATAGCTATGTCACGATTCCATTATCATCTTCCATCAGATTACGAATATTGTAATGCGGGCAAGCGTGCTGTTCGGTTATTATGAATCTACGCATTATGCGTCCGGCCTTTTCAACGTAACCCAATAACGATTTCCTTTTGTTGCGCGATGCATTTCCGAAGGAATTGCAAACACACGTGTGCTAAATAATAATGCTTCTGTTTATGTTTCATGCTTCACAAAATAAAATTATTCTTCATATCTTGATGATTTCTCTACAACTCATTCAAAAAATATTTTGTTAATGTAGATAAATTTCTACTGTAGATATTATACTGTAGATTACTGTAGATATTTCTAATGTAGATATTACAATAAAAATTTATCACTATTTTTATATCTAGAATTATTCATAGCAATAAATTCTAGTATTACTTTCTAGCAAATTTAAGTTCCATTGCCAAATATTAAGTACTGTAATTGATAAATATGAAAAATGATTTTTCTCTGTACCGTATATAATCAAATTTTATAACAAAACAATTCAGATATAAATTCTGTGTCTGTCACTTAAATTGATTCAGTGTGAAACATACGTGATATTATAGTATTTACTAATCATTCTCAGTTAATTTTTTGCCTAGAAAATTGCTATAATTGCGAGATTTATTTTAAGAGCTGATTATAATAGACAGTTTTTTTATAAAATATAATAAAAATATGTGTATAGATTACAACTTCATAGAGAACCTTTACGTTGACATATTCAAATTTTAAAATTATTTCAAAAGCTATTGGTCTCAATATTAAGTAAACAAAAATCGAAAAATTGATTAATGATTAAAATTAAAGTCACGAGTATTAGCCTGTTTTACGATACACGATTGCAGATACATATAATTGTGACGGAATTTCTGAACTTTTCGCAATTACATGAACGCCTACGTTTCTCTCTTTCATACAAAGTTGTTGGTCGAATGTTCCGCCCGCGCGATTAGAAATGTTCGAAGCGGAACAAATCACATAGTGTGTAGGCGTCAAATCAACAGAGGCATCCTTGAGGATAACTTACTGTTTACATCCGGATTATTGATATCCACGGAAAAGCCCGCAATTCCAGGTCACTGGAGCTCGTTGTGGGCGTATAATTTGCCAACTTATTATCATTGTGTGTCGCGGCCTATCGCGTTGTCATTCCGAAACGATAAATTAGCACTTGTCATTTTTCCAACATTGCGACGTTGATGACCAAGCGTCTCGTGGTCCGCACCGAGAAGCCCTTGACACATAATGTTGTGCAATACAACGGTGCGGAAAAAATGACGTCGATAGCGTCGCGTTATATCACATTCAAGGGCCGCCTGTGACAGGCATACATGAATGTTTCTTGTGAATCTTTGTCGAAACGAAAAATATTAATCAGCAAGCGTTATTACACATGGGATATTAATGTGTCGATTAAAGGTACTTTTCTGAAGAATTATCAATGTTTCTTCTAACTCGAATTAAAAGAAGCGCGTTTCCTTATGAGTTTGCTGCCATAATATAATATTAAACAATATGCGAAAAAATTCTCTTTACATATAGAAATTTATATAAATATATTAATTTCCAATTAATTTATGTATTTGATAATTAGTTTCTGCAATCTTTTGATATGTATTAGGCCTCACATTTATAAATGAAAATTAGCATAAATTCGTTTATTTGAAATGTCTTTCTAAATATACGTGCTTAAGTTTAGGATCGTTTAAAGTATTAAAGGAAAAATAAATATGTTTACATATATATATTTAACATTCATTTATTAGAAACGTCTTTCCGAATATTTTCATTATTATTTTTTTTTTAATAAACACATTTACCCCTTTATTACTGACATATTTATTACATATATAATTATGTTGTTAGATCACTAAACGTTAAGTAAATGGATTAAATATAAGTAAATGTGCTTAAACATATATAATTGCCTTACGTCTAAATGTTTTTTCTACAAGTGAATGCAATCGTTTCACGCTTACGTATATTTAAAAAATAAAATAAAATAAAAATAAAGTCAGAGCTCTGATATATCGGGTACCACAACGAACCGGGACACTCCTGATAAGTGGGGGATCGTGCTCAACATCGAGAGCTGCCTTGAATATTTTACAATAATTACGATATCTTTCTCTCTCTCCGCGCGAAAAAAAGATCACGTGATGTCGCGTATCACCAATTTAATAGGAAACTTCCGATCGAACTCGCGATATCTGTCACGTCGTACTTCGAGAGATTTTTCGCTTCCGATGACGATGTCTCGGGACTACTTTAGTCGGCGTATTTGGGAGAGACGCGGTTGTGTTGCCAAGTGATAACTCCAAGACGCTCGTGGACAGATCAAATGCGAAACGCTCATTTCGAATCGCGGAGGATCAAATTTTTCCCTTTGATGATATCGGCGTCCTACTTTTGTAAGAAGATACCTAACGGAGTTTAGCGGAGATTCTTTATATATATATTCTTTATATATGATCTCGTTATCTCGTTCTCTTTTACATTTACAACATATTCTATTTATATCCATGTAATATCTATATATATCTTTTTTATTTAAGAGTAATTTAATTTCTTAAGTCTCTCTCTCGGTGCTCTTGCCGAGATTAATATTGTGAATCGGGTCTCGAGCTGTTCACGCAAGCGTGGATAAATGACACTTCATTTTGCAGATGATATATTTACTGTCTGCGCGAGTGTCTCGACGAGATATCAGATTCAAATGATATCGATTTGCCTAAATAAAAAAAAAAATGATTACGTGATACCAGCTGTAATAAAGCAGACGATAACACGTATAACACATTGACATTGCGGCGCGGCAAAGCAGGATGGTTTTTTTTTCGCCGCGTCCTCAAACAACGCGGCACTCGTATTTCACGGACCATTCGGTTATTTATGCATTAGGCACTCGATATCGCGGACGTACAAAAAAGC
Organism: Camponotus vicinus; assembly: GCF_025532165.1. Classification (NCBI taxonomy): domain Eukaryota; kingdom Metazoa; phylum Arthropoda; class Insecta; order Hymenoptera; family Formicidae; genus Camponotus; species Camponotus vicinus. The sequence continues at coordinate 8,675,895 of NW_028141956.1, forward strand.
CTGCAGTATCTCACTGCGGACCGGATGGAAAAAAGGGATCGTGGCGGAGGTCGATAAGGAGCCGGAGGTCAAGTAAGAGATTTGACGTTTTTTTAATCTATCCCGGCCTGGGAACCACGTTCACACTCTGACAAATCGTGATATTTATAAGAGCGACAATTTGTCGCGAAACAGATTACATTTGTAAGGATAAACACACTTATCTCAAATGTAGGAGTTCATATGATTTTTTTCTCGTGTTTTAAGAGAGCACTTTTTATCAATCGTTGCAACAGACAGGATGCGATAAGTAGATTTAGGTGTAGTAGGCATAGTAGGATGCGATAAGTAGATTTAGGTGTAGTAGGTATAAATAGATTTAGGCGATAGTAGTTGATAGGTAGATTTCATGAATTTTTTAATAATTTATAAATATAAAAATTAATAAATTAATTTACGCAATTTTTATAGGAATCAAAATTGAATTTTTCGACAGAGAATTTGCCAAATCTGCTAAAATTTAAATTGTGCATGTATGTAATTGTAACGATATAAATGTATTTTTTACTCAGATATTTTTTAAACTAATATTTTTTAAATCAATAGGATGACTATCTCTTGACAATGTACGAGTTTCGGAAGACTAGCTGATCAGATTTGTACGGATTACGTTCGATTTATGATTGAGTTTGTAGGTTTGCGAGGCATTTAAATATCGATCGACAACAATTGGATTGTGCAAAAGCGTGATAGTGGTTCGAAAATAAAACTGTTTGGAAAAGGATAGGAGGTGGAGATAGATGACCCTCGCAACACTCGGCCTCTAAAAGTCTAGATTGAAACATGAGAACTCTGAAAATTGATCCAGTTTTAGAGATAGAATCGTCGCGGTACTATACAAAGACCCTAATCTCGACAAGACGTAACTTTCATTCATTGGATTATTACTCCGTGACGCATAATTTTACATCTCCTAATCATCTTTTCATTAACGCGAAATTTAAAAATCCGTGATATTTTGATTTTTAATTTGAAATAAATTTTCAATTTTTATGTGAACGATCAAGAAAGTAGAGTGTATTTCATGTTTTATATGTTTATTTGTAAATTTTAATAAAGAACAAATTATCATATTGTTTGCATAACAAACTATTTTTCATTAATTATTTTTTCAGTATGAGAAAATCACGTATATGATATTTTAATCATAATGCAATTATTCAACAGATAAATAAAAGTTATTATTGATGATGTAGATAAATTTAAATCACATGCACATAAATGTTTCTTCGTTTTTAAATGTGACTGAAATATAATTATATGTATACATATATAGAATAGACAGATATAATATATGTAGTTATTCCAAAAACCGCATTGAAGAATCATGCTATGGAACTGGTTCGGCTAGATCAAAATATATTACAAGGATGTAGCTCTTTATTTTCACGGTTGAAATGCAAAAAAGGAGATAACAAACACGGATGGTTATAGGTGAAGAAGTTATGCTGTTGTCGAGGCGTTAAAGTTTAAAGTAGTCCAAACGTAATGCAAACAACGAGAAAGAGTAATATGACGTAAGACTACAGTTGTCAAGATCGAAAAAAAGCACACAAGATTATTTCGATATAAATTATTTCAATATAGTTTTTAATTATATATATGATGAAATATTAATCAAACTTGTAAATTGAATTTATTTCTTTACATTAATCGAATATTAGTACTTAATTATAAATATTATTTAACTTGGGAGATAAAATAATTGTTACTTGATAAAATGATTAAGTTTTCAATGTGTATTTGCGTTTTTTTAAAATATTAACTTGCAATTAAAACAATCCTATTATATGAATTTGAAGACACGAACTTATGTACACTCTCTCTTTCTCTCTTTCTTAGACTCATCAATATAATATATATCATACAATAACTTTCTAAAGAAAACTTTCTAAAGAAAAACTTTCTAAAGAAAATTTAAGTTTTAGAATTTACAATAGGCAAAAGTTTCAATTGTTCACTTCAATGCTTAAATTCGGCACTAAACCATTAAACATTAGGTTCAACACTAAACCATTAAACACTAGGTTCGGCACTAAACCATTAAACATTAGGTTCTTTGAGCTGGTTTTTAAATTTTCCATTGTAAACAAAAATTTAAAAAATAGAAATTATCTCGGACGCATAGCTAATTTAGAACTGCAACATTTTTAAAAACATTATAAAAAAATGTTTGGAGGACAAAATGCTCTTTGAATCATTTATTATACAAAGGAATAGCGGGGGAGGATTCTGGAAAAGTCGAAAATCTGTATTTTCTACAAACAACTTCTGATGGTTTATGAAAGGACAAGTCGCAAGACGGCGGATTTCTATACCTATCGAAACTCAGGAAGGTCCGAAATAGACATTGTCACAGTGACAGTGACAGATTTTGCAGTTTCCTACGAAACTCGAAAAATGTAGGTACATCTGCGTTCGCATTTTCCAACAGCTCGCTTAATTTCTTCTCGATCGAAATTTTTTTTAGCTTCGCATAAAAAAAAGAATATTGTAAAAACAATATTTCTTTACATTATCGATCGTCTTGCATCTTAAATACATATTAGATATATATTGTTAGATATTTTTTTCTATTATCTATATAAAATAATTATGTTCAGAAAATTTTCGCTTTAAAAATGATTTTTTTGTATAGGACTTTGAACTATATATATTGCTCGGTATTAATTGTAACAAAAAAATCTGTATTATTTAATTATATATTTCTAAATTTGTAATATATCATATTACAAATTATGTTTTAGTTAAAAATTATAAAAGTAAAAATTTCTGAAACAATGTATGTGTCTTTTTGAAAATCTATCTGATTTCGAAATCCTCCATAAAGCTATTCATTTTTCAAGATAACAAACGTTAAATATATAGATAACAAATCAAAGTTAAATATATAGATAATATATAGATAACAAATATAAATAATGAGTCAAAGTTAAAACATATTTTTATTTCTGTTTCTATTTTCTTTTCGGAAAGCAGCATATCTAATAAAACATAAAGATTGCTATAATTCTTAAATGTCTTACAAGCCTCTCCCTAATTTTTTTCGCAATTTTTTCGTCAACGTCTGCTGCGATCTTGTATCTCAACATATGTATCTCAACATCCGAGACGTTAAAAAAAAAACTATTCTCGTCCAAACAGAGAGAGCGAGCATTTTGTATGAAAGATTCATCTCGGTCTCTTTTATACATTGCATAAGGGATTGATCAGCTTTGGCTCGTTATCCCTGGCGAGTCACCTCTTATCCACCCATCTCTTCGCTTGGTTACCGTCTCGAATCCTCCTCTTTCGTGCCACCTCGGCCGTCGTAGTAGCGGCGGTACGCACGATTGTGATTCCTTTCATTCATTAATCCGCGCTCGCCGCACTATGTGCTTACTGACAGCAATAAGTATCCGCGGTCGGCTCAGACGGAAGATAGTGAAAGATGGAGGTGGCGGCGGCGGCGGCTATGACGGCTGTGAGGAAGAGAAGGAAGAGGAGACTACGAGAGATGTGTGGTGGTGGAAGGTCAGTTTGTTCAAGCATGCACGTTCTCCGAATCCTTCTCTGCCCTTCTCTCTTCCTCATCGACGCCGTCTTTCTTTCGTCTCTCTCTTTCTTCTTCCATATGTATATCTTTTCCTCTCGTTCGAACCTTCGCACCTCTCTTCTCTATCTCGTATGAACAACCGGATAGCAGATGACCGCGCGCGCAAGGTCAACCAGCGTCTGCCGCCATCCGACGGATTTGTCAGCGGTGACGTCATGAGTAACGATGACCCTTAAATTAAATAAGACAGCTAATCGACCTCGTGATTACACAGCGTCGCGAGAAAATTCGGAGCTCTTTTGTCTTTTATTCCTCATTAAAGTAACATGCTGTAAGATTCGCAACACACTTTCCAAGATTGTATCCTTTAATGAAATTGAGATCAATTTATTTCTTTTTAAAGCTATTAATCACCGAGATATAATTATTAAATTACTTATAATAAAATTTTGAAAATTCATCATTTTTTTGCGTTATTTTTCTTCTCAAAAATATATTAATATTGCTTTTATTTTTGATATTTTAATAACAGAATTATTTGCGAATCTTAAATATTAACAATTTAAACAGTAAAATTATGAGTTTAGATACAATACTAATTTTTGTGATTCGGTAAGAATGTTTCTAATTGTATAGATAAATACATCATACTTTTTTGAAGACAAGAAGCACACACACACACACGCGACAATTTATTTCACAAACAATAACTTTTGATTTATAACATTTGAAGATATCTCCGACATATGTATCTTCGGCTTGAAAGGAATTTATACATCTATAATATACATATTATACTATATTATAATCTTATTCATATCATCGATTGGAAAACGATGATTTATTAAATTATACAGGGTGTCTCTAAAGCTTAATTCAATCCTTGGATCTCGGAAACGGCTTTAGATATGCAAAAACGTTTCAGACAAAAGTTAGTAGGATATTAAGGGAGATAGATGGTGAAAATATAAGCTTGACTTTGAGTAACTTTTTCAAGGCCAAGTCAATGTGATTGACGTTTTCTTAAATGGAACCCTCCTTTTTCATTGCATATTCTTATAACTTTTGTCGAGACGTTTTCAGAACATTATAATAAAGTATTTCTTTATTAAGTTTTTTATATTAAGTACTTTACGAGTTATGAGATTTGAAATAATTTTTTAATTTTACATAAACTATAAAATCTCGTAAAATATTCATTTTTCAATTATCTTACCTCAATACTTTTATACACAAAATAATGAGAGGAATCAATTGGTGTAAAGAAAACACATAATTGTTTGAAAAAAAATATGTAATTTGCAATAAGCAGCTACATGTTTTTTTTTAAAGAACAATTATGTGTTTTCTTTACATCAATTAATTCCTCTCATTATTTTGTGCATAAAAGTATTGAGGTAAGATAATCGAAAAATGAATATTTTACGAGATATTTTATAGTTTATGTAAAATTAAAAAATTATTTCAAACCTCATAATTCAAAAATAAAAACTTAATAAAAAATACTTTATTATTATTGGTTTAGCCATTTTTTCCGACATCCTTCTTAGTTCTAATGATAAAAAAATGAAAAAAATTTGAATTTTTCGGTGAATTCTTATTTAAGTTCTTATCCTTCTTATACTAATCTTTTTTCCTATGGTCGCAAAAAATTCCCAGGAAGGAGACAAAAGTGTGTAAGATAATACAAAACTGAAACGACTTCAGTACCGTAGTCTTCCTTTGAAAAAAAAAGACAAAAAAAAGAATTTTTTAAAGAAGAAATCTAAACGGATTTTCGAGGAGCATAAAGTTAGGATTACGTTAGGTTAAGGACAAGCCGGTTCTCGGTTAAGAGCAGGTTGGTTAAGTTAGGGACATAACCTGGTTTAGGATTTATGTTAAGGCAAAGGGAAGTTGGAGACCGGTTTATTTTGCATTTTGGCACAACGTCAAATATGAGTTAACCATACGATCAGCTCGTAAAGTCGAATATAATAAGAAAGTAAATAATAAACTAAAATAATATGTAGAGTGACACATATTAGTTTTTATGAGAATTATTTTGAAATAATTTTTTTTTGGATTAACACAAATTGCATAAGATTTAAAATAAAAGTATAATCGATATTGCATGGAGGAGGGGAAAAACGGAATTTATTTAACATATTCATACGCTATTGTTTGCTTTTCCAAGTAACAACGTCGACACTACTTTCAAAGTATCGTCTAATAACTGTTACACATCATGATTAAATTTCAAACATACGTTATCGTAAACGTATTATATCAAGATTACATATAATCGTAAAATTCTTGAAAGATACATCGAATTCAATAATAATAATAGTTTAATAGTAATATTATTTATCTAATATCTATTTTATTCTATTTTATTATCTATTTTATATCTTCTGATTATATCTATTTTATATTTAATATTATTTATTTAATATCTATTTTATATTTCAGTGATATTATTTATCTAATATCTATTTTATATGTGATAACGAGCCAATTGTCAACCTCTAGATAATATTAATGAAGTTTAAAACAATTCTGTTTGTCTTCCTTTTAAATTTTATGGGATAAAATTTTCATATCTATAAAGATCGTTTGTGCGTATTTTTGTGAATTATATCGATTGATCATTTTAAGAAGTATAATTCAGGAAATTCCGATATACAACATGTTTTATAAATCTGTATCTGATTTTTTGATATGCGATAATCTTTTGATAGCACAAATTGTTTTTATAATTGAATAAAAAAGGATATCCTTTTAAAATGAGGATTTTGGATCCTCGTTTGATATTAATGTTATTTCAATGATTTAATGATCAGTATTTATCAGATAAATGTGAATATCAGGTGTAGCGAGAGAGAGTCTTTATAACATCAAATATTTATTTTAGAATTATATAATTCGCGGTAATGAGAATATATGAACAGTATAATCTCTTCGATAATATTGAAAAGTAAATATAGAAACACCGTGATCAATTTATCAAATTATGTGGATTTATAAACAAAGCTATCCCACTTAATTAAATTATTAAGCAATTCAGAAGATGTAATATTTACAAAATTCTATGTATATAGTTCGCTTCATTATTTCAAAATGACTTATATGATAATTTTAATAACGAGATTGGCAAATCTTATAACGATAAATTTATTTGGAGATAAATTCGAATTTTTTAAAATTATGATATCTCCTTTTTATATAAAGAAAACCTCACAGTATTGCAGAAAACGTCAATTTTCGGTATTTTTATTTGCGGTCAGAAAATCACACTTTGTTTCAATGGCGATCTCGTGATGATTACGTTGACAAAGTGGCAAAGACAAGAAGCTGGTACGATAAACGCGTCACATGAGATGCAGCCACCTAGAGATTTGACAAGTGTTTTCGCTCTAGAAAACAGTAGGGAAAAAGAATACAAGACAATAGAATAGAGAAAGAGATGGAGAAAACATTGCAGGAAAGAAGCACTGTAAAAGTGTCGAGATGCGCAGAGATCTGGAAATATCATTTTACGGGATCGTCACTTGAGATTGTGGGCGTCGGGGAAAGAAGGAATTTTGACAGACGAGAGAGGAAGGCGACGATATTGATGTAAGGATTTTTTCTTTCGCAATTCGCATAACGGCTTATACCGTTTTATGAATCTGACAATCGGGATAATTTCCATAGAAATAATCTCCTAGACTGTCCATTTCTTAGGCTGGCGCTTCTCGCTTTAAAATAAATGGTTGCTTTCTCAACAAAATCTCAGGTAGAGAGATGGCGGCGGGAGAAGTTGCCAAAGGCTTCGGAAAGGACGAGATACTTAGAAGAAGGGTCTACGGGATTTTGCAACACGGCACGCGGGTGCGGAAATGTCGACCGGAGGGATTAACAAAGAAGAATAACAAGCCGGTCGCTCAATGAGACGTCTATGGACTCTGAGTCGCCGCTTAAAAAGACACATGCGAGGAGAGCGGTGAGAAAAACGCATCGGTGCAGACCAAGAGCGCCGGTGTCCTCCAAGGATAATAAGAGTATCGTGATATCGAAAAAATTGCATGTTCACGTAAGACAATTTAAATCTATTTTCTTATTAGTATGTGTGCGTAGAACGGATCTCGTAGTTTCATTCCGATGCACGACCTTTCGATAGAAGAAGCGCGTTATTCGACGCAAATACGCGGAAAATAATGCAACGATAGGGTGAGAGACGAGTAAATACTAACTGGAACAGGTTGCCGTTAGCTACAATTGGGAATTGGAAAGCTGCTAGAAATCGCGCGAGAGTTTAGGAACTGTATGACAAATTAAAGAAAGAAACAAATTGAGAAGAAGAGAGAGAAAAAAGAGACAAAATGACAGAGTTTCAAGTACAATTTCAAATGTAACTGAACGAGCGGAATCTGCATGCAAAATTGTTAGTGAATGCTCAATTTAAGTAAATTTTATTTACGAGGCTAACGAGATTCCCCTCGATATTAGTTCTGGTCTAACATTATTCCAGTTGTCTAGCCGGTCCTATAAATCTTATTCCTAGACGGTACTGTTAGATGGAAGACTTTCGATACCCAGTAATACGTGTGGTGTGTACGTGTATGTGTATGCCTATCTTTCATTCCGTATTTACCCACTGTCTTTCTATCAGTAAAATGAATAAGCCGCATCAAGTAGTCAAAGATAAGGTAATTAAATAACTGATTGGAATTTCTTCTTTGGAAAGTTTTTGACAATCTATCTTATCGAGTTGGCCAAAAATGTGAGCGAGAAGAGCGCATTTTACGGTGCAAAATCATACAAATATATTTTTATAAGATTCCGTTATACTGCTTGAAGCAGCAGTCTACATTGTGTGACTTGAACAATAGAATTCTATACAAAGCTCTCTCGTCATTCATTTCAAAGCCATTTCATGTCCTTGTGAACCAACGCGCCACGATGTCGTTGCGCGATAATTCGATTATCTTCAAGACTCTCGAGGTGCGATCTAGATTTCAGGCAAATTGGATGATAGACGCCGGTGATACTAATTAGTAATCATTTGTTGCACAAAATTATCCAAGATGTCTGCGCTTAACTTTCTCTAACCGAGAATTAGAACAATTATTTGAATATTTGATATTTGAATTGTAAAGATGCTTCCTTGATGTAGCGTTGACTTACGATGTTTCAAACTGATCAATTTTCTTCCTCGTTTCCTTGCAAATAAAAATTTCTCTTTTTATTACAGTATACATTGGGAGAAGCATTTATTTTATTACAGTACGTATATTGCTCGACACTGACCTTCGTCCGAATTAAACCATAAATTGTTTCGGGGACCGGGATATGGGTAAGGTTTCTTGCCGTTTTGTCGGCTTCCGGTGCGAGCTTTTGATGTTAGTGACAAAGGAGAAGACAACAATGCACATAGCACAGCATGTTTTTTTCGTAAAACGGAAACAATATTTTTTAGATGGCTATAGATAGCATGCAAACGACTGTTGGAAGGTTTGGGAAAAAGGAATACCTGTTTCACAAATAAATATTTTCGAGGCTTCGATTTCGAAAATAAATGTTGATTAATAAATAGTGATTGATTATTGCTCTATTATCATCTTGTAACGGAATAATTTTTGTTCTATATTTATATAAAATGCTAACATTAAGCTAAAACTTTATGAATTAATAGATATAAAAGTATCTACATTTTTTTCTATACGTAAAGTATTATTATATAATAACTCCATTATTTATTAATAAGAAACTGAAAAATATATATTACTAATTTATAAGTAATTAAAAATATATTTTAAAGCATATATTGTACTTTCTATAACATATGCTCCGTGTTCGTAACATTTCCTAGATAAAATATAAAAGGTTGAGGTAGGTCATATGTAAGTGATTAAAGTCAAGAAAGATTGCGCAAGTTGGGAACGAATATCAAGAAGTTCTGGTAGGCAAAGCGGCATTGACGCTCATAACGAAAAAAAACACTTCTCGCATGCGTTTAATAACACACTCGCAAGTGTTTTTCACAATTTTTCGAGATATTTTAGCGTGACCAAGATGAACTTGATAAGACTTGAGACTCACAAAACGGCGAATTAGTTTTTTCGTCGAGTTTTTTGCTTATGAAACGGTATAGGAAACGGTTAGAGGAAGATGACGCGACAAAAACAGAGAAAAGACAAGAGGAAGAGAGGGGGACAGAAAAGAAGTTACGCGATTTTGATAAAGTTCGAAAATAGCCGAACAGATAAGAACAGCTGAAAAATTAGACTCTATCTCATGTTATTTCTGATTCGATCGTGTCTCAGATGCGAATTGAAATTTTTATCGCGAGTACAATCGAATTTTTTTGGATCATCGAATGATCGTCCTCGGTGGATTCGCACGATTTGAACAAAGCTTGCCGGATGGCCTTGTAATTTGGTGATATGCACGTATAAATATCGATAAATTTCAATCTTTAACCCCACGCTCAACGATTAATGTTTAAAAATTACGGTGCCTTGTTGATATAGGTCGCGATGATTGTCCGAAATTGTTAGACAAAAGAAATCCGAATGATGTCCGATAATCAAGGCGACCCCTTTTGATTCGGCGTGAACTTTAGAAGAAAGAATAATGACATAACGCGGACAATGTATCTGTTCAAGTTAAAAGTGGAGCGAGGAATAGCGATAAAACAGTTTTAACAAGATACTTGCAATTACGATTAATATACATTATTCTGTGTTGCAATATCGTGTTTTTGAAACGATGTCAGCAGATGGCACGAATCTGATGTAACACTTAGGTAAAGCTTGCAGGTGCCACTTAACTTTGCAGTCATATAATTGTATGCTTTTTTTCATTTTTGTGTAGAGTTTCTCGAAATTAAAATGTATAATGCTATTGTCAATGCTATTGTAAAAAAATATAAATCTATCATGTATTTTTCTCATTTATAAATAGGATAAAATTTTTTTTCGTTTTACACACTTTTACACATTCTTTACTTTTTTCTATTCGAAATTTTTACCTTTTTATATTTGCACTAATACGATTAAAATATTCATATTTCGAACTGAACTGTAAGATAAACTAATCTCTTAATTTATGTAATTTAAGACAAATGAAACGCGCAGGTCGCATTGTGTTCGATAAGATACAGATCTTATACATATATCATTTTATATTGCTTTTAAATAGATTCCAATTATTTTCTATATTTCCTGAACCACGAAACTTGCTAATGAGGGAAATTTAGAAGACTAAAGAAGATATAAATCACATTATGTAAGTGTGTCAGACGGTCCTGTTTCTACTTTTAGAAATGTTCTCTTATCAGAGAGATCAAAATTTCGTATCTTCTGCCGGTTATGGTTGAGCCCGATATCCCCTTATCTGAACTTTGAGATTACAGCAGTCACAAATTTGTGCATTCGTCTGAAAACTGTTACAAGGACACGCGAAATTTCGGCGCAGATAGCAACAATCTGATATACGACATTTGTCGATTCGCATAAAATTATTCGCACTTTTGAATTTTTACCATCGCGATGTGTCGCGTCCGTAATTTCGGCTGTTATCAGATATTATAATTTGCAGATTGATAGTTTACAGTAATCTGTAGTCAAAAGTGGAAATTGTTGATTCATGAAGATGAAGACTTTGCTTGATTTAACGAGACAGCTGAAGTTGTCAAATAATGTCTATCTGTTTATCCTATACATATTGAACGAAGAAGCATAAATCTTTCAAATGTATAACATCTACTACACGGTTCATAAAAAGTTTTCTCAAATTTTTACATATCTAATCTAGAGAAAGAGAGAGAAAAGAGGGGGAGCGGAGAGAAAAAGAGAGAATAAAAAATAATTTAAAACTTACATCATTTTATCAGTTTGTCTTCATGCGATAGGTAAACAAAACTGTTCCACGATATCTTTTTAGATCCAGCTGCTTTTACAATCTTTTACTATTTTTATTTTACAGCAAAATTTTCGTTTATATTACATCTGAAATATTTTCAACTAACAATTGTTTGTGTAATATTTCAGATAAATATTAATTTATAAATATTTGCTGTCTCAAGTTGCTTTCAACTTTTACTAATTTCTTTAATGAAAAAACGGCGTAATGTGTGACATAAAAGATTGTATTTTCACTTTTCGGAGGAAATAGGGAAAAATTCGGCGAGAGCGAGAGAGCGCTTGTTGATATGAGACTCGGATACCACGGATTTATTGATATTGATAAGCGCGGTGCGGTTTCTAGAGCTCCACGCCTCGCTGAGCCGATAACACGCAATCGAGAACCGATGATTCTCAAGTTGCGAGATTAGAGGCCGTGGTCGTTTTTTAAAAGTCGCAAGGTAGGAGAGGATGCACACGGAACAGCGCCTCGAACCGTTCTCGGTAAACCTGTAATTTTTGGGATGGATACGGTCCGCTGGAATGCCATCGCCGAAGTTAATTGGGGCCCCACGCTACTCTCGTTAAAGTTTATATGTTAATAGACTCACGATACGTTCCTACCTTGGGCCCTGACCGAAAAAGAGAGTCGGGCGTAAAAAGCGTATTGAAGAACTGCCTGTCTTCAGAAAGGCATGTACGAAGTGATGCCGATTATATGTAAGATTCGACACCTTTTTTTGTCTAAGAATCTCGTATCGAAAAAAAATAGATATGCGCGAGGGAAAATTTTGCAATATCGCGACATACAATATAATATTATAGATTTAAGATTAGATTGCGAAAGCATATAATTGATATTAACATTTATCTAGACAGATTACATAAACATCTATTTCTGTGAAAAATAGATGCTTATGTTTGCAATGTAAAATATCTCTTTTCCTGAAAATTTGAAATATATATAATTAAATAATAAAAACAAAAATCTCAAAAATAACTAGATTCTTAAATTCAAAAATGTTTAACAATACATCTCTAATAAGAATAAAATAAACAAAAATAATGTTGTATTTTACAACAACGTATATTTTTTGCATTAGAATATTCTACCTTCGCACTGGACATTTTCGAATCGGAGATGCATTGTGTTTAGATATTCTATAGATATTATGGTGTTTGATAAAAAACATATTAGTAGAAAATGCAAAACACATAATGTTATAAAATATATGCATATACTATAATACATTACATATTATACATAAAATTAATCAATAACATAAATTTAGAATCTCAACAATCACATAATAAATGAATATTTAAATGCAATATACGTCCGACTTTAAAATGTAACCCGGAAGAGGAAGGCTATAATGATGCTTACTGTACACGCTCCTAAATCCATCGCATTAATGTGACTAATTAATTTATAAAACGTTCATCAAGAAGACGATTGTATCTAGTCAATAAAGTCAGTGAGAACATGACACGCAACCAAGATGTGCGTGCGAGGTAAGGGTAGTACGTGTACCACTTAATATTTCCGTTCCACGCGTTATTGTTTCCTCCCTATAATTTGCTTTTCTTTTTCCTGCCTCAATATTACGATATTATCCTTGTTGCATAAATTTCTATACATTCAAGAAATTAAAACCTTGGTGACGTATCGAATATTCATGCAATCAACAGTAATTACAATTGAAAGACATCTGTGTATGTTTTGCGTGTAACCGTGTAATACAATGTAATCTCATGTTTGTTATTACGTTAACGTTGCATTACCGCTCGAAATGCATTTAATAAAAATTGTTTACAAATTTATGTTATGTGGGTCACACAACGCATGGCAGCCGCAAAATATTGCAGTTTATGATTTTAAATATAATAAAAATACAAGTTTAAATGCGTATTTTAGAAAACATTTTATTTGAATGTTTTAAAGAAAAAATTAAATTTATTTTTCAAACTTGTTTATATCATATATTATTGACATACAAAATATAACGGATATATAAATTCGAAATCAACTTGATATTTTTATAAATAATGGAAAATTAAAATATATATATTCTATTTGTCATGTATTTTAATGCGTATAAATTAAATTTTTGTGATATATTATAATCATATATTATAAATTACAAATTATTTATAATTACTTTTTCAATCGAGAATGAAATTATCCAAATTATTCACATTGTCTTAGTAAAATTAATAATACACACATACATATTAATACATGTATCATATGTATCTGTCATCACGATATTTGCACTGTTAATATATCAAGCTATTACGGCAAATATTTCCGATTGAATATCAAATTATTTGTCATTGTCGTATTAAAATTTGTGCTTTAATTACATCGTAAAGCATGCTGCAAATGAGGATAAATTAATGAAGTGGGCAAAAGCCAACCGGTTTTCACGATATAAGAGACACCAGAAATGTTATATACACAAAGGGATTATTTACTTGTCTTTACAATATTTTTTGTAAAGTTCAAAATCGTTCGATTATCTCGAAAGAGATAGAGCTACCTTAACAATGGCTTTATATTATATTGCTTTTTTAATCAATAAATATAACAATGAAGAAATAATTCTTCCTTTTTTTAATTTATTAATTTTTGGCTAATTTTTAATTATTCTATTGAAACAGTTGTTGGTCTTGCTTGCAATTCTCTGTCTTTTCTGATATCGCTATAATTTTACAACTTACTATTAGTATTTTAAAATTGTTATAAATGTAAAACTTACTCCAATTTAAATTTTTTGAATCTATTTCAATGCTTATCTATATACATCAAAAACATATAAACAAATGAATAGAAAAATGAATATCCCATAGATAATAAATAACAAGATAAAATACATACAACATGTAGAACGAAGAAATTTTAAACAACCTGATTTGAAACAAAAAGTCGAGGAACAAAAAACTAATAAATGCAGTGTTTATAACGATGGGGAGAGTGCCGCGTTACCTAGGTCTATAATTAGCGTTCTCTATTAATTAGTCAATTAAGTTGCCCGAGATCTTGGTGCTGCCAGCGGCGCATCCTGCTTCGTTAAATGATGTGATTCGCGCGAGCGACCTGGGTGCTTTAAGCGGCTTCGTGAGCGGTTACAAAAGAGAAGAGTTGCATAATCGACTACGAGAGTAGTCCTCCCTGCGGCATGCATGAACGTAGAGTAAATGTATGGCGTTTACTATTTCAGCCGAAATGCGAGGCAAACAACGCGCCGCGTCGCCGGAAGCGGCAATTTTGCGGGTTACATTGAACCGATTGGCAATCGTCGGCTTCTTACAATGTCGATCGTGGGAATTTTCACGAGAAGAGGAAGAGGATTCAGTGGAGGACAGAGAGGAGCATTTGTGCGCGCTGTTCCTTAGAATATACGTGAAACGGTACAGTAAACACAGCTTCTTATTTGTAATGTGTTATGACCTTGGAAGCAGTCAGTACAACTGACAGTCAGGTTTTCTTTACGTCACAGGGTCAATATAATATTATATACATCAAATATTATATAATATTATATACAATAAAAAAATATTATATATTATAAAAAATATATATATTACAAAAAAATATTATACATAATTAAAATTAAATGATAAAATTACTTTAGAAAGTAAATGTGCGCTATAAAAAACTCGTATATAATTATTTAACTCTAAATATATATTTTTCATTTTAATTTTATATTTAGTAAAAAAAAAAAGAAAAAACTAGAGAAGAGTAAATTTAAAATTATATTGTAATGAAAATTGAAATTATTACAAGATTTGTTTATACACTTTCGAATCAAATCTTTAAAGATAATTATAATAAAAAAATTAGACTACGTATATACAAAAAATTAGAGAGATGTCTATAAAAAAAGTATCATATTTACATAAATTGTAAGTAATTTTTAAAAATATATGCCAAATTTCAGATTAATAAGATTTTGATATAGTTGACAAAAATTAATCATAAATATTTAATTTGAAAGACATCAGCTTTCCATATCTATATCAAGAAACTTGTATACTCGATACGTTTAAAATATTCCACGTATACTCAAATATTTAGAAGTCGTCGTTATCAAACATTCGTTTGAAGAAATGGAAAAATTTTCTAAAGCGCGGAATGTGATGCCTCAATAAATAAATATGTAAGAAGGATCATTACATACAGATAACGACGCGTATCATTATACAAGCGAGGAGCGTCATTTTTGCCCTCTCCTCACCTTCTTCCTCCGATCTCTCTCGCAAGAATAGGCTTCCGACAGGTTCCAACGATTCTTCCATCCGGTCACGGGGGGGGACGCGTGTAAGAGATGCAGTTCCGGGGTGAAACGCATCTCGACGCAACGGGCGACGCGGCAGTTCGCGGTGGCCAAGGGCGACGCTTGAGAAAACAAATGGGGTGTAAGGTGGGAAGCAGCGAGACGAGACGAGACGAGACGGGGTCTGCCTGCGGAGGGAAGCGAAAGGAGAGAGGCCGAGGGCGAGGGAAAGAGAGGGACGACTGTGTGTCCGGGACGCACACAGGTGTCGGTCTAGACTCTTTTATCGGGCGCGCAGCCCATCGCGGAGAGAGAGGAAGAGAGGAAGAGAGGAAGAGAGGAAGGAAGCGGCATTGGCGAACGCGAGGACGGGGGCTGCGAGGGACGGGAGAGGACGCGCGATGAAGAGGACGAGGGGACCCGTGCGTGGCGCAATTCGCGGGACCAATGGGAAAAATGAGACATGCTCCTCGCGCGAAGAGAGTTGGTAAAGAACCAGTTCGCGGCGCATTATGCCATTCGGGGCACTCGCGTCTGCCTGCCTACTAGGCAAACCGGGATATAAAGGATAAAGAATAAAGGATAAGGGATAAAAAGGCGAGGCTGTCCTCCGCGAGCGAAGATAAAGAACGGTGGGACGGACCGTACGGGATCGAAGAGAGAGAGAAAGAGAGAGAGAGAGAAGGGCAGTTTGCGAGAGAGTAGCAAACGACGCGCGTCCTGCAAAAATACGTTGCGCGTCCTGCCGTTCACTCGTGCATGTGCACTTCGTCCTTTTCGCGTTTCATATGCAGACGCGTCGCGTTCGTCTTGAAAAAAAAGAAGAGAGAAGCGAAAGGACGCTCGTCCTCCGGAAGTTTTGGCCGGCCGCGACGATTAGCGCCAAACAGCGGTCGAGGTCATTGACCCTTAACCTCCTCGAAGCTCGATGTTTATTCCAGGCGAAGCAATTATTTGAGGAATACATAGCTGTCAATTTATTACATATCTTCTCATAAATGTATAAATCAATATCAAAGAAATTTGCACCCAGTGGAAGACTTTTGCTTCTTTATTACAAATGATTTATTACAATATTTATCTTTTGTTTTTAGGGGGTGAGAGAGGGAGATACTATTACATTTAATTTTTTTTATCTATCTATTATATAGATAATAAGGTATTTTGAGAAACTTCAATTTCGTAACGTTATATTCGTTATATTTCTTTTTTTTAATCAAATTTTGCAGATAAAGATTTTAAATTCTTCATATGTGAATGCTTTCTATAAATATCTCAAACTTAGCTTTTCATTTTAATCGATTATTGAATAATTTTGAAATATAGATAAATACACAATTATTTTGTTATATTTGATGAATGATTTTTAGAAATTATCTCGGAACTTTATATTCTAATTTTTATCAACGCAAATAATAATTGCTATATCAATCTGTCAATTCAATCGTTACAATTTTAAAATAAAATTTTTATATCTGAATAATAGTATAAAATATCATAAGAATACGGATAATTAACCGAAAAGCTAAAGAGAAATAAATGTGAAATATCATTAAGATATTCAGCAAAACCTTTCGTTTTATCCATAACCGAGTCGGAGAAAGTCTATAGTATTGAACGTGACTATTGTTAGCTACGGTAATTTTCAAAAATTTTCAAGGAAACTGAAATAAAAGAAAAAGATGAGGAAAAAATATATGACTGTTTGTCCTGACGGAGCGGAAATCCGTAAGAAAAAGAGGTGGAGGCGCAAGGACAAAATTGCTTTGTTTTCTTAGACAAAAGAGGTAGACATGTCGGGCTTAAGGGACTTTTCATAGAATCTGGTAATTCAGAAAAATGTAGGTGGCTTTCTAACTTATTCTTAGCGCTATTTTAATACCATTCTTCAGTCTATCTTTTTCCGGTCCGTCCGGCTCTTTTACAGCCTTTCTCAGTGGGATATCACCCAGGGGTTTTTCCTTGAAGAAAGAGAAAGCAGGAAAAAATCGTACGTTATTTGGCATACCCGAATTCGTAACGCATCACCTCTGAAATTTTAGAATAAAGAAAGCTAAACAAGTGGCGCGATATTGTCACGCGAGATTCCATTGGAGAAATTTCGAAGAAAATCGCGACTGAGATCTCGAGCTGCCCGCGGCTTAATTAGCCTGTAATCGACTCACTCTCTGTTAATCATTTAATTTCAGAACGAGCTCGTTAAACTTCGTGGAATAAATAAAAGATACGCGTAATAAAAGTAACATTATTGGTTTTTGCTGTAAACAAAAGATAATCGCATTAAAGTCTATTTAAAATGTTGACAACATAATACATTTTTTTCACTTAAAATACTAGATTTCAACATAACATTTCAAGATATCGATTATAATAATATATTCGCACACAAATGAAAAAATTCAAATTGAAAATATATAGTAATATTAATATATAAAATATATATAAAATATAAAGTATAAAATTTAAAATATAAAATATAAAAAATATAAAATTATATAAAGAATAATATAAAATATAATATAAAATATAAAATTATCGCATGAAGCTCAGATTAATCAATGTTTTGATGATTCTGAATAAAAAAAAACTAATTATTTTAGATCCTGAGTTGATTTCGTAATTATCACCATCGTTGATTGCCTTCGCAAAGTACTCAGCTATTGGAGGAGCGAGAGAAACGCGCCGAACCGAATCGTTCGGCAAATTCGAAATTGACGTGTCACCGTGTAACTTTCCCACTGTTCGCACGCGAAAAGCGATATGTACGAGACGTCGAGCGAATGCGCGCGCGAGCCAATGCGGTGCCCTTCGTCGCGTCGAATTGAAAGAAAGGAGACCCCTAAAAAAAACTGGTTCTTTCTTTTCCCCTCGTGGATTCGGGGCCGCACCTGGCCCGCCGGCTCGAAGTTCTTTACGAACCGAGGAGAGAGACAGAGACCTTCGATCGGATCTTGAATTTCGTCGGCGCGGCGGCGGGCCTTGACGAAAATTAATCGGCGATTAGCCTAAACGATAACGGTCTACTCAGTTAGTAATACTAATGCTTTTGTGGGGTTTAAGGATTAGCCTGTAGCCGTGATCTTCCATCAAACCGGGGCTTTTACGCATCTCTTTTCGCGCGGAAAATCTCTCTCGAACGCTGCGTTTTTCCCCGCGTACGATCGATAGAGAAGATTACAAACGTTCCGTATTCATGATTTGGGCTAACTTATAGATACGCGCAACATGACATGGATTCTAAAGAGGTTTCAGATTCGTAGATAGAAGAAACGCCCGTCGACGAGTCTCGGATAATTAACTCTACCGAGCAATTTTCCATCCCCTTTTCAGATCGTAATCTCGTGACAAATCCAAAGAAAATTACTATATTTAATTTATCATTATAATGCAAACACGTATACTTAGTATTTAATGTAACTTGGTGTCATGTGTGCGTCGAGACGAGAACAGACGCCGGACAAATTATGTTTTGTAACAAATACAAGGATGCTGATGATTAGACGAATCGTTAAGCGGAATAATGATAAAAATGGTGTAAGAATCAGTAAGAATCAGTAAAAGCATATAATACATATCATTTTTTTCTATGTAATTATTAATTATCAATAGCTATGCGTAATTAAGATTTTTCGATAAAATCGTAAATAAAGGTTCTTATAAAATAGTTGGATCTTACATTAACTACTTTTACTTGTATCGCTCAAAATGAGCGAGCGTTGATTCATATCGTTATCTCATTCAACAACTTACAGAGATAATTGTACGACAGTTAAGGTAAAATTAAATTCGTGTTGCATGACGCTCGCGTGGAAAATAATTACCCCCGTACTTAAGCTTTCTTTGGCGAGCTTGCTTTGGCCGCGCTCCCTTCCGACATATTGCGATGGCGATGCTCTAAAATGTGAAAAGTATCGAAACGGCACGCGATACTTTTCACGAGCGAGAAGAAAAGAAAGATGCGAGTGGCGCGAGAGAAAAGGAGAAAAGGGGGAAGGGGGAGGAGGCAACGTAAGGAACACCGAGTGTTTTTCATCGCGAGGAGAAATATGCTAATGAAGACACGTCGCGAACTGACAATCTTGACGGTTAATCTCGCGTGATTATTCCTAATTATGCAAATGTTGGTACTTTGTGATCATTCCGGAGCAACTATATCCGGGCACGAGATCGTGATGCCCTCGTAAGCACTTTTGATGAAAGGTTATTTTTAATGATATCGCTCGTAATCATATACGTTCGAGTCAAGAGAGGGGACCGCAAGGCGTGCCGGCATATTCTATCTAATTCAGAACTATTCGTCTAGCGGATATAAGTTAAGAATCCTTATATATACTCCTGGACAAAATTAATATAATTTTTTTTCATTTTTCCTTTAAAATTTTTCGTTAAAATTTAAATATCAGCTTTTAAAGAAAAAGTGAAAAAAATTATGCGTTAATTTTGTCCAGGAGTATAGATAAAAGGAAGAAAGCGCTATCCCTTCTGCTAAAAAAAAAAATGAGAATGTCACTGCCTCGATTTGCCACTATTAATAAAAATATTTATTCCTTTGACACTTTTTAATTTAGTTGCAACGAAATTAATTATGTGATTAATGCATACATAATATACGAAACTTTTGGTACAGACATTTTTAAGATTGATGTTTTGCATATTCTATCCGTTAAAATACTATGGAAACTGCGTGAAATTTTAATAAATTAACAAGCCTATAAATAATCAGTAAATGATCTCTCGCAACAATTATTGATTATTGCATTATAACTATAGAGAAAGTACGCATGTTTCCGGCAGGTTAAAATGCAAATTATGGGTACACGATAATGGGTCCGCGACGAAAGTGATATCGAATTGTAATGTAACACATATCGACAATCTTGCTTCCTGTGCGCGAATATATTACTGTCAAAAATTAGATAAGGAAACGTCGCTTAATCATTCAGATTCAGGTTTCCGCGCGGGAAACCGGTATGCACCTTTCGTGATACTGGCGTGGGAATAACATCGCGAATATGTGTCACTCCGGAAACGCAAAGTTTAAGCATGCACTCAGCGGCTTCTAGCGTAAAGTAGCTTGTATCTGATGTCGCGTTATCAGGACAACGTCGGATATTTCTGGAATCGCTATCCTGATGCGTATGAAAAATGAAAATAAAAAAAAAGAAATCGCCATATATGTGCGTTCGTATTTTAAATTGCGAGAATAAACAGCGAGACGCAAAATATTTTCTCTTGGAGAAACTAAAATGAAATACGTAAAGTATGCTATATTCAAATAAAATACACGTAAAGCATGCTATACTAAAATAAAATACACAATAAACACGAAGATATACGAGCCAAGGTGTAGAATTTAGAATAAAATTGATAAAGTTAGTCGCGGTATTGAGATTAATTTCACTTTCCCATATTGCGAAAAGTAGGAAAACGTGTATTACAATGAATTTTAAATGCTTTGTAGTCCCGTTACACAAATGAGAGCAGATGAGCAATATATGTCTTTAGTTATGGCTTTCGGCAAGACTAGATTTTCGCATTACAATATACGTCACATCAAATGATCCATCCATGATTCATCTGCGCGGTGAGAAGGAGAGAGAATGGAAAGGGAGAAAGGAGAAAGGGAGCAACGAAGAAAGAGAGAGAGGGACTATCGTGCTCCAGATTACGAGAACCTAGGTCAATATCCTCCAAGGATCTTGTTCCCTCATTCCACTTTCAGGATGAGGTGAGTCGATGGTGGTATCGAGCCGGTGAACGTCAATTCATCGCCGGGAAATCAGATATTTTTGGTGCGAATGTGGTTCGCGCCGATTTTACAGACGGCTGACTCGTGCTAAGGTAAACAGAGGAGTTCCAATGTGAAGATCAATTCGTGTGTAAGCTAAGTCTCTGTCTGTATTTAGACTTCTGCATCAGATGTATTTTTGGACTGGATCAAAATCTTGTGTAAACAATACGATTTTATGCAAATTCGTGTTATGTATCGATAATTACACATCTTATTTTTTTATCTTCAAATGAAACTTACTTATCATGACATTTAATGGAAAATGAAAAAATGAAAAAAAAAAAAAAGAAATCGCCATATATGTGCGCTCGTATTTTAAATTGCGAGAATAAACAGCGAAACGCAAAATATCTTCTCTTGGAGAAACTAAAATAAAATACGTAAAGTATGCTATATTAAAATAAAATACACGTAAAGCATGCTATACTAAAATAAAATACACAATAAACACGAAGATATACGAGCCAAATGTTTCATTGAAATGTAAAATTTCGATTATATAAAGAAAACGTAGACGCAAACAATTTTTGTTTCTAATTATAATAGAAAAGTATATAGAGGAAAAATAAGTAAGAAAAGAAATAATTATGAGGAAATTGATGTAAAATAATATTTTATTTCTCTTGAAATTTTTCATTGTACGAATAAGTTTCTATTTTTTAATTTTTAATTCATGCCATTAATGAATTTTATCATAATTAATTACATTTAAAATATTGTAATTAAAAATAATATAAGATACCATTTCAAGAAATAACTCTTGAAAAAATAAAAAAAAGGGATAATTGTTGATTAGTAAACTACTTCAATATCTAACATATTCGTCATTTATTGATATAAACTCTTTCATCGTTATAGGATGCAAAGGAAGAAACAAGATTCATTTCTCTTCCTTAAGTTTGATCGAATCATATGTATAAATTTATCAAAGAAAGGCAAACCATGTGTTTTGAGAATTGATAAAATTCAATGTTGTTAAAAGCCTTGAATAGCATTTTTTCTTCATAATGTAATCTACTGCGATGACTATCACCGATTTCTAGCTAAGAGATTACTCGCTTGAATACACACTTTTGAACACATACTTTTCGTCGTTTTTCCTTGTAAAGCGATGGTCACGCGGAAGTTTATTTAGGATCGTAGGAAAATTACATTTCATGTCATGGTTTTATTTCGGTAGATAGCGTGGGAGGAAAAAAGGAAATAATGACAAAAAAATAGATAGGCAAAAATTTTCGGAGCTCCCCTTTGAAGAATTTTAAATGGCATTTGAAAGCGATGTCTTTCTGCACTCGAGATGTATGCTATACGGGACGCGGTTACAAAAGTATGTATGAATGGTCGCGCTGTCTACCTGAGATTCTTCGAGGAACTAACCAAACGCACGTTCAGTGGTTGATACTCCCTGGTGTGGTGAGACGGGAAGACCACATCAAATATTGTAAATACAAGAAACGCCGCCTGCCACGGTACCTCCTTATCTACAAATTTGTGATAACTGCATCCGGCCTTATCCTTGTGTAAACAGAGAACGAGAGGGGGGTCAACCGGAACTTTGAATGTATGACTGGGATGTTGATGTGATGAAAACGTTCCAGCACTCTTGGCGTTGCACGGTGTATTTCAAACGAAACTTGACGACAGTCGCGCATCTCGACTTTGATTTACGGGTAATATATGCAGTTGTTTTATAACATAAAATATATAACAGTAATATTCTTCTATTTTAAAAATAAATCTCTCAGATTCAATAATTTATATTTTAAGAATAAGTTTCTAGATTTTATCGAGACGATCAAGGCTAAATGTAATTGACGATACTTTCTGACATACTAAAAAAAATGTTATTTTAATTTTGGATTTCTAGATGTTAACATAAAAATTTATCGATATAGGGCACAAAAAATTTATCGATATATTTTCTTTATATGTTTTATATCTGTTATTGTAACATGTAGACTTCATAGCAATAAATTCTAGTAATACTTTCTGGCAAATTTAGGTCCTATTGTCAGATATTAATCACTGCATTGGAAGAATATAAATTTTCATACTACAACTAAAATGATATTTGCATTTAAAAAAAAGATTTTTCTGTACTACAGTCAAACTTTATAACAAACATGATTAGTCTTAATATGGATAGACATCACAGAAAAACTTTTTTTCTAAATTTCACTAACAGTTTGAATACAAATCCTATTTCTGTTATATAAATAAATTGATTGAATGCAAAACATAAGCGATTATCAGTATTTGCTAATCATTTATCTACCTCGGTTAATTTTTCGCACCTAGAAAATTGTTACAAGACCATTTTTTTGAGTGTAACGTAATGAAAAAGCGATTATACTGATGTAATAAAAACTTTGCAGAATGACGGTTTATTCGAGTGTTATTAGAGATTGTTAGCGAAATCTGAGATATAGCGGCAACCAGAAGCCATTAAAAACTTAGTCTCGTCAGCGAGGATAGTCAATTTGTTAACAGAAAAAGATAGAATGCCAAAATCGTAGACGAAAGCGCGTTTTACGGTTCATCGCCTTCTCATTTCTCAAATTACATGGTAATCGAATAAAGATGTCCGCTCGATTAATACCAGAAACCACAACAACTGTCTCACTTGCAGTAACTCGAGTAAACACATCGTAAACACATCGTGATTCTTGATGCATTTGAACAAACACTGTTACGAATACCGTATATTTTCGCTTGTGTGAATGGGAGATTAATTCGTATGTTATATTATCTTTAAAGGTTTATTTCTTCATCAATAAACATGATGTGTTCTCGCAGGCAGGAAAATATATCAGACATTTTGCATAAGATACAGCTTGAACTCTCTTCTAAATTAGCAGTGTTTGCATGCAGTGTGTACGTTATTAAAGAATTTGTATATGTATACAAAACAACAGTGTGTGTGAAAATATTATATAAGGAAAATATTTATATTAATTTAAGAACTAGAATGGAATTATTTTTTCAAGCTCTTTAATTTAATTTTAAAATAGCATTTATTCTGTTTGTATTCTATCATATTTTTTCCAATTAAATTATCAATTAAGTCTCAAAAAAAATATTTATAATTTTACTCGATTTCTCTGAATTTCAGCTGAAGAGAAATAATGCATGTTGCAAATCTTCAAGATAAAAAGAAAGACATCTAATTTAGAGAAGTTGCAGATTGCAAACTTGTGCGTTTTTTAGTTAATTGTAAAATATCTACCATGTTGTCGAAATTTCGCAAAATGCTGTTTCTTCGAATCGACTGTTATTCGCTCATTTTCGCTCGTAACAATCAACGATACATTGTTGCGCACGATCACTAGATTATAATTCTCGACCTGCACGCGAGGTATTTCTTTCAAAAAGAGAGAAAAGAGGTAACGAGCGGAGAGCTTTGCCTGAACGTGTAAATTATCTTAATGAACCGCACAGTTCTTTTGGCGCGCGGCCGTTTCTCTCAATGAAATCACTTTTTCGAGAGACGTCTCGGTTCATAAGCGTCCGCGTTAAGCACGAACCGAATGGACCCGAACAGGTAGAGCGGATCCAGCACATCCTAGCCGAACTCTCCTTCTCTCTTTCTCTCTCTCTCGGATCATTCCTTTTTTATTTTTTTTTTTTCGCAGACGGGTTGCTTCACCGCAATTTTTGGCTATTCGCCTCTCTGTCGTTTCCGTTGCATCCGAATTCTCGTTCTCTCCCTTCGTGTCTAACCTCGGTGCCTTCCTGCTTCATAGGCGCCTGCCTGCCTTTGTTTCCTCTTGATCCCTTGTAAGAGTCTTGGGAGTGTCCCGGACTCATAATACTCGCAAAGTGCATTTTTCGCACGTATCGTCCTCGGAATTTCACCTGTCCAGCGTGCGGCAGGTCACATAAAAGGAACGAAACTGCTTAAAACCGCTTCGGCTTCAATATTACACGTTAAACCGAGATAAATGAGAATTTGTCACGTTTATCAAGATAAGACTTCCTGCAATGGTATTTGACGCGCGATTGACACTGACGAAGTATAACGCATAGTTCTAATTATTACAGAGATTATTGGGGCTTATTGAGGTTGATATAATTTCAGATGATAATTAACAGTGTAAGTCGATAAACGAAACTTTTGATATCCATATTTAATCTTGATATTGGAAACGCGACTTATGTGAGCTCAATGGAATTATATCAGTTTGAATTTCTGAATGAAGGCTCTTTGACCCATTTACGAGACGTCGCACGATTGAAGGCCTCTACCGTGGGAAAGGTGTAAAATATGCGGTCGAGAAAAATCGAATGCCACAAACTTTATATCTTCTCCTTTCCCTTCCCTCCTTCCTCTCCAAATATATGAATATATTTCCTTAACAAGCACAAATTTTGAATGCTTAACAAGCACAAATTTTAGCGGCCGATCGCGAAATAATAAAAAATGATGGGAATTAAGCCGGATATCTCTGTATGATTTGATAACATCTGATATTGCTCATGATCTTGAAAACGTCGTTTATATAGGATCTGCTATATCTTTTTTGTATCTAGTAGAATAAAAAATCGGGTATAGATTATATTTGAGCTTTAAATTATCTATTATATATAATTAGGGACGATTAACAAACACACTTTCCTGATTTTTATTAAATTATACATATATTTTTTTATCTTTATAATCTCATATTGAATGCACTCAAGTTATCATCTTTGAACGGAAAACCTATTTTAGGTTTGATGTTCTTCTATAAAATAGTGAATGGATTCATTAATTGCTTAGATTTATTATATCGTCATGTTTATTATATTTTCATATTCCAGCAAAATTACTAAGAAATTACAAACTTTTCCATGAGAAAATACATTGTACTTTCCATGGAAAGTTTGAATCTCTACAATATGTTTGCTGGTATTTGATTTATCTGATCATGTTGATGATGATTTATTTCATATGAAAGTAATTTTATTTAAACGAACGTTGCTTTATCTCTTAATCAATATAATAATATATTCTTAATTGCATTGATTTAATCTTATCTATCGTCTAATCAAAATATCTTGTATATTAATTCAAATATTTAAATTTCAAAACCTAATTCCATTTACAAACATTCTTTAAATTCTTCACAAAATTTAGTTTCTCAAAATTTAATTTCGTTGTTAATCGCCTTCTTTTAAAATGCATTTCTATCTTATATATTTTTGCTGATGTATATCTTTCTGTATCTTTCTTATTGTGTATTAATTTTGTTTTCTCTTTTTATTCTTTAATAAATAAATAAATATATCCTAGAATATATTGATCTTTGTAAAAAACATAGGCACAGGAGATCAAGATACAGATTGTTACGTATAAGGACAAGATAGAGATTTAGAGAATCGAGATAGAGTACTTCTGCGATATAACCGGCTCTTAACGGCTGACTTGGCACTGACAAGAGTTTCTTACGCGTGCCGGTAATCCCGCGGATCAGCCGACAAAAAGAGCCGACGATTCTGTCCGCCGATCACGGACCGCGGCTTCCATATGCTCCATGCGTTGGGATTCAAGCCGCGATAGACGAGAGAGTGCTTCCTCCACGGTGGTTTTGCGAACATTGACGATCGCCCATTACACGTATAAGCGAGCGAGAAGGGTTTTGCCTGTGAATCCCGCGTGTAACACTCTTCAAGGGTCATGCGGGTTTAGAGACACAGTTGGTCTGATCTGTAACTACTTTGACGGAGGTCAGTCCTTTACATATAGAGCAGTATCCTAGACCTGTGCCTGCGTATTCTTTTGGCCTCTCAGACCCTTTTGACGTTCAATTTGTTTTTTTTTAATCATCAGGCTCGAAGTGAGTTGTCAAAGTTGAGAGTGTTGTTTTTTGCGGTTTTTTTTTAACGGGAGTTATGATAGGTGGGTTATAAATACCGGTGATGTCATATATCTGCAGGCTAGAATATGTTAACAAAATACATCATGTTATTAATACGTGTATTTTGAGTTGAGCTTGCTTTAAACGATCTGTAAAATTTCGCTTTTAACGATCTAATTCACAATAAAATCGAAGACAAAAATCTATTTATAATTTTATGCGCTGCATATCACCTAACTTATATGTTCTGAGATTCATTATGTATGTGTGTATGTATTTCATTTTTTTAAATGCTTTTTGTATAAAATATATTTTATACAATTATTAATTACATTTTACACATTTTATACAATTTATAATTTGCAATTTAAGACAGAAATTTCGTTTTATAATTTTGTATATCACAAATTCTAACATCTGTTTCTTCATATGTATTTCGTACATACATATATTAATTCTTCAAGTATTTTCTATGTTATAGGTAAAATTACTTAATTTTTTGAATTTAACCAGAAATTATAGATTGCCTACAGTAAGCTTTATGGACGAAACTTTGCGAATAAATGCCAAGTATGCAACTAGATAACAAATGGCATTGATCTTTATTTAATATCAAATGTATTTTCTTTCTTTAATCGTATTAATCTATATTAATATTTTTGAAATTTTTATTTTGGCAAAAATCGCAAAATTACAACATAATTAAATCATTAACACAAATAAATAATTAATCGTAAATAAATTGATTATGATTATGATAAATTGATTATGATTATGATAAATTGATTATGATTTATGATTTAATTTTAGAAGGAATACATATATAATGGATAGTGTCAACAAATTAATAAGAAGAGCAATTTTCACAAATTAGCGTATTTATGTGCTAAATCATACTATTCGCGAATAGTCATTAGCGAAATTATACTTCACTGCCTCAGGGTTTGTCGACCTCATTAGAGCAGTCAAGAGTTAATTATTAAATGATGTCGCTTCATTTAGAGTTACAAGTTCGTTGTACCCGGTATACAAAATTATTGAAGACAGCTTCTTATCTGTGTACATAGCAGTGTTATATTTATCGAATTTATTCGCGTCTAACATATATTAATTAATGTTTGACTCAGGTAAGAATAATGCCCATGCCCGTTAAATTCATGTTCATCGTTAACGAATGTCGTCTTAGCAAAGGCGTCTCGACATCATGCTTAGACGAACTTCCACGGCGATTTTCTTCCATCCTCAAGGAACAGGATCCTTTTCTCTTATCGGGCAACGCCAACGAGCTAATGGTCCTGCCAATCAAGTTTATAATGTGATTACCAATATCGGTGATCGATGGAGCAGCCATTTCTGTGGACGTCGCGACGTTGTCGTCTCTTTATCGCGGATTGTGCTCTCCTTTTTTTCGTCCCAGTTTGTCTTTCTTCCTTTTTTCTTTCGGACATACGTAAGTATTTTTTCTTTCGTCGTTTCTTTGCACATCGATGCTCTCCTCGCGAATGGCAGGTGCTCGCCACGTGTAGCATATAATCACCGTCCTTATGCTTTAATAAGACAGCGCTCCTACTATATAATGTATATTCGTTTAAAATAAGTACGAGCGCATAATCATTCACACGGGCTGTAGCATAGAAAGCGATATTGTTAATTTTATGATCTGTTTTACGGCAGTTCAAAAAGTGCCTCGCTTGAATACATCATCTTTTTGCACAAGTACTATTAGAGATAATAAATATAAATATCTTTAAGAGAGAATTTTTGGATAAAATAAAATAATTTTTTAAAAACTTGGCAATTCAGATCAGAAAAGATCAGAAAGTTATCGCATTTTTTTTTTAAATCATGTAAAACATGATTGTATGATAATCTGGAATTTTTGACAATTGTGATATCAGTGGTATTAATTAGCGCTTTCTCTTTAGTTTAAATAAGACATAAATTACTTGTCAAAAAGAAAGTGAAATTTTTATAATATTATCAATGCATGCTTTTAAAATGACTCGGCTAATGTCATTGAAAAACGTTTTAGGATGTTTCATTAACATAATGAGTAAAAGTACACACGATACTAGTCAGGAATGTCTTTAAGCGCATTATTGGAGAGTTTACGGATATATTTGAGTTTCAAAGCTCGAAATGAATTGCCCAACAACTTTGAACGGGGAGATTTATTTGACTGTGCGATGATGACGTCGGTGCAAATTAGGAGTTCCCGGTAACGCTTAACGAATTCTGAGAAAACGTGACATGGGAAAGAAGAGGCTGATCAAATGCGATCGAGATGAAGACCCAAGAGAGAGAAAAAAGGCCGTTGCTCCTCGTTACTGTCGTTCTGAATAATTAAAATCACTCCGAATAATGAACGGTCCCTTGATCCTGTCAGCGCCTTTACAAAGGTTACTTACAATACGTGGAAATTTTTTTTCGTCAAAAAAATGTTGAAGTACAGGTCAAGTAGAAAGGTCAACTCCTCAAAACGATTGATCAATTCAAGAGAATCTCCAATAAAAACCTCCTCGCAATTTCCCTCGCGCATAATCGATAACACTTTCGAAATTTGCGCGATTATCGCAGAGATCACGTCTCATCAGACACGTATAAGGATGCTATTAATACGCATGAATTTCGAAATTTTGCGTATCGATATCCGAATAATCTCGCGCGTTCGCGTACTCTGAATAATTATTAATCTCAACATTCTTGGAAAGATGAAAAAGTTGACCTCGTTCGCATCTCGTTGCCACCCAAAATGTTCATCAGGATAAAATGTTCCTTAATAATCCTTTATGACGAGTATGTTCTCATTGAGTATAAACACTGGCGAGTAACCTTACATCTCGCTAACTTGAATTTTTCACATTACATTTCATCCACGTCGGCAAATGTTTTCACACGATGTTGTCGACGTCCAGACACGAGATCGCGTGAGGAGAGACCCTTCTCGTACGATTAATAAAAATGATAATTCACAGTTTCAGGAAATTAATGTATACATTAAGATAAAAGTTCACGATCTCTGACTGTGGGTAGAAAAAGGGAGAATTATTGTCTTAAGGAGCTCACGTTATGCCAGCACACGTGCCCGCTGACACTTACGCACGTGCATTGCAGATTAATTATCAAACAGCTTCATATCGCTCTTTTAAGCACAAATGAATTCCGACCAAGAATGAAACTCGATTCATTTTAATTTGCTTGAACCTGACCACTCGAATTTTCGAGTTTCGTGCTTGCTCTATAATCTTATTCGTATAATATTAATTATGAGTGCAATCGTATATTTGGAAAGTGTTAATTTTACTATTTGATGAATGTATCTTTCTGATATCGTAATTTATGATGCTAGAGCATATAATAATAAATAATTAATAATAAATAATGATTAATTTTATATAATATAATACACACATATATATCTTTTCTCTGTTTTAATATGAAAAATATGAAATAAAAATATCTTTTTTCTTTCAATACAACAATTCAAAGGGAATTTCTTTTCTCTTCTCTTCTCTTCTTTTTTCTTCTTTCTTTCAATACAACAATTCAATAGAAGATATAACAATATATAAATAGTTTTCTCGATTTCACAATATCGATTATGAAAAAGCTAATGAGAAGACTTATAAATCTAGATAGCAGAAACTGTATTCTCTTCAATGCTTTCATTCTTAAAGGAGATAGAGGTGAATGAAAACGTCTGTGCTTCCACCAAGCTCGCTAACATAAATCAGTGAACTGTTTCTGATGTAATGGAACTTTCCTTGCATTTAATCGGTTATTTGTGTACGCGAACTTTCATTTTCGGAATATTTAATACACGCTGTTAATTAAAATCGACGCTTACTCAAACCAAACATAATTGTTCGTCCAAACACCATAAATATGAATGCTTAAGGAGAAAGTTAAAATTCAAGGATCAATACAGACGCGTTAGAATCGCAGAGGGGAGATTTGCGCGCGATTCTCATCTCGTTCAATGAAGAGCGCGCGCAAAATCGGCAAATGTAAATTCGATTAATAAGAAAAACTGATTTGAGCTTGAAGAAAGAAATAAATATATCTTAAACTAATTATTCAATACACATAATATAATCTTATAAAATTCTGATAAAAAAAATTATCAATAAATCTCGAGGATTATTGACTCCGATGATTGGATATCTGCTATTCAACGTAATAAATTGATATCTAAAATTCCGGTCTGAATCACTCCATTAAACCGAAAAATGTAGAGCAATCGTTATCGTCTGTTAAACACTTTGCACGTGATAAGCTGATGCCACTCATCGACTCAAATTCAAATCACCTCTTGTATTCTTTACTCCAGACATATATTTATTCCTTATTATATAACATATCATTTCGGGTAGATAGAGTCATCGCTTCATTTACCTGCAACTGCGTTAAAACACTTGTATTTTTTAACATAAATAGCAATTATCATTGGCGGTGCAGACACAGATGTTTCATCCACTAATGGCGCTTACCAAGGCCTACCGCAACAAAACCTGATTAAAAAAAAAGTTTACTCGTTTCAGTTTAATTCTTTCAGAAAAAGAATGTCAAAGTGTCAAAAGTGGAAAAAAGACGTTATCTAATTATAATGAATTTGAGAGAAAGAATTTTTTCTTTTTTAAAATAAAAATTATATTTAATAGAGCCTGTAAAAATCTTGAAAGGATTTCGAGAAGAATTTTACTCAATCTCTTTTTTCCTATTATTGTAATTGGGAATGATTTTTCCGATAATCTTTTACGATGAAATAGAAAGTACAATCAGACAAATTGAGGAGGAAGTTGTTTTCAATTTTGTTGCATAGAGAGAAAGGAAATAGCGCGCCAGGCAATTAAATTAATTAAGCAATTTAAAAATAGCCCGTTACGCTCCAAAAATAATACAACTATTTTAGAAGGAGAAAAATAATGCAAAGAAACAATTCAAATCCTCCTGAAAAAAAGAATTAACGCTAGATAAAAAAAATTCATATTTTAAGACTTATTTTTTAATCATTTCCTGCATCATGTGCGATTCGAGAGTGCGTGAAAACATATATGTAAAATGTGAAATATGTTAATTAGTCATGTATAATGCTAATCGCCTCGCTAGTCACACATAATGCTAATCATATACCTGTATCTTGTCTCAAAGCATGACATTTTTTATATAGATAAAAATCTTATTTTCTCTTTTCGACAAAATAAATGTGAGAATGCGAATTAAAAGCCAATACATGTCACAGGGACGAGATAAATATTACAATTGCATATAGCAATCAGAGTATTACTAAGGCCTTACTTTTCGTGAAAAAAACACAAGCGTGTGTTATTCGCGCTCGTTAAGCTGATCCACTCAATGAATCAGCTCGAATTTTCGTTTATCGGGCTGACCTTGTCATCGCCGCGCCGCGTCGCGACCCATTCCTTGGAGAAAATCGAGTTTGTCTCCCATTTCATCCCGTTTCTTCCATCGCGTCTGTTCGGGCATCTCTTCCGCGGGGTGCGAGGGGGAGGGGTTTCTTGACCCCCGGCGCGACCCGGCGCGTTGCGGCGCGACGCGGCGCGGCGCGTCGCGACGCGGTGCGGCGCGGCGCGGTGCGGAAAGGGAACAAGCGCGAAGGGCGTTTTCCCGCCCTGCGTCCCAAGAGCCGCCGCTCGATGGGATCACCATGGAGACAGACGTCCCTATACCTTTATTCTCCGAGATATTTCCCCATGAAGCCTCTCGGCTCTCTGCTCCTTGCCGGCCCCGATCGCTCCCCGCCGCTCTTGCGCGGCTCGCAAGGCTCGCGCCGCTCCTGCCGCGGCGCGGGTTGCTTCCACCTTGGGCCGAAGGTCGGTGGATTGAGCTAGGTCGCATTTTGCGGGGGATCCCACCCTGGCGAGCCGTGGATTTTCTTACAATGCGCGAGAGAGGCTACGCCCGACCCGCAGCGACACGCTTTACTTCGGTAACTTTCGCATGGAATTTGTTTCCCAAATTGAAATGAAGAAATGTTAGAGATGTGTGAGATATTGCTGCTGCATATTATAATGTGTATGCAATTTTTTTGTCAAGAATTATTTATTTCATTTATTTCCCTTATTTCAATCATACATAACATTGTAGATTTATTATTCCTTTTATAATATGCATTATAAATATTATCATCTAATTTGTCATATTTTTTTATGTATTTTATATAAAATGAAATTTTATTTGAAATCAGAAAAAAGTTAAATTTGAAGGGGATATAATTTTGTATATTGAATTATACTGATATTAAGTATCATTTAAACGAATTTTTTATAAGCTACAGAGAGGTTAATATTTAGTCTTAATATATAAAAAGTAAAAAAAAATTATATGTAAAAACAAACTGTGTAAGATATTTAAAACATATCATCGTATAATAGTTTGCATATATTATGATAATAAATATGTATTTATCCACATGAGAAAGAAAGGAGAACCCTTTATAATATGATGTAAATTAAAAAACGTGTTAGATTGTTAACTTTATCTAGAATCATATTTACGACAGCTGCTTCCGCTCTATATAAAACGATCAATTTCGAATAATTTTGAATAAGTTACTTCTACATATTTGAATATCAAAGCCGTTTATGTCTTCACACATTCTCTTTTCGTAACAATTTACCGATGACTGATCGAATACAATCGATCTATTTATAAATAAACATTCGCGCTTCCTCAAAAAAGCATCAACTTGTTTAGTAGTTCTATTAGTCAATTATTCTATAGAAGTAGATCCGCTCGTTAAAAGAGAACGGGATTTCCTTTTCTTTCTTTCAAATCTAACGGAGGTAAGGCATCGGAGAAAAAGGAAAAGAATCTTTTTGAGAAGGTTATTTGCAACCGAGAAACAGATGCTACGACATATCTCCAATAGACCCCACGCAAGGAAAAGATGCCGTGTATTCTTTCATTAGTCACAGGGAACTTCTTTGCCTCAATAGGGCAACTTCCTCCCTGCTCCGCCTTCTTTTTTGGGATAATTCGTAACGCGACGCCAGCGGGTGTAATAAAATTTGCTGTCTGATTAATAGCCTTGACTCTCTAAACTTCTTTAGTATTAATATCATCATTAATTTAACATCACAAATTTTTTCTATTATTTGTAATCTGAAGCGATGTAGTTGAGATTTGAGGGAAAAGCCAGGGAAATAAATTAAAAAAAGAGAAAATATAAATTTAACTTATATGTATATGTATATATATACAATACATTGTCAAGAGATTCATTATTCAATTTACTAGATTTGCGGTTTGTATGTATAATGTATGTGAAGAAGAAAGATTACGTCGATGAAAATTACCGATAAACGCTTTAACGTAATCGATAATGATTTTTTCCTGGCTATCGGTTGTCATTTATGCAACAATATTGATATACTGTAATGACTTCGAGCGTTTACGCTTCCAGCATAAGAAAACGTAAACAAGTTATTCTTTGTCTAGCTTTATATATTTTCAATGTACCTCTGTGTTTTCTTGTCACAATATTAAAAAAATATTATTAAGTTATAAATAATTCCTGGAAAGCAAATTTTGACAATGTTGTACTGCATAATCCTTCAAAGCATTCAAAGAGATAGAGCGGTCCACGTTTACAATAAGATGGATAAGATTAGTTTCCTTTGTCATGTTTTGTGCTGTTTCCTTTATCCTTGAATGGGACTTTGTAGATGTTCCAAAGTTCCTTGGCAACGAGAAACGCGTATTCGCAAAGATGCAGGCGACGATATTTCCTCATGAACTATCCGCAATTGGTGCAACGTTGCGCAACGTGATGCAACGTGGCGCAAGATGCATTGTCTCAATTTCGATCGATCGATATTTCATGCCGAGAAAATTAGCGAAAAAAATTACAATATCCACTCGCATAAATAATGAATGTGATTTGTGGACAAGTGAAGTCGACAAACTTTCATCTGGTTGCTAAAATGTGCAAGAAACGCGACTAAAGCATAACGATGTCACACGAATTAGTTATATAGAAAGATAAGAGATATCAAAAAACGCGCGCGTTGTAATTTATAACTTATCAATGTTTCAAATATATAAATTTTGCATTTGAAAAAAATTTTTTCCTCAGCAATTAAAACAAGTTTTCGATTACTTAATACATAATTAAAATAATAAAGTAAACATTTTTTAAAAAGAATGCATAATTAAAAAGCAATTAACATAAGAAGAGGTTTTTAATAAATGCTTATGTAAAAATAGACATTTGTATGACGAAAATCGCAGATCCTAATATTAAAACTGAGATATAAGTCTCTTTAATTTTCTCTGAAAGAGGATAAAATTTCATGCTATAAAAATTAAAAATTAATTGCTAATTTCTAATTTTTATGGAAGCTTCGATATAGGATTAAATCAATCGTTTTTAATTTAAAGTATAAATTGAAATTAATCTTCCTTTGTTAAAAAGTAAAAGTTATTATTTTAAAAAAATAACGAGGTTCTCTAACAACTTCTATTACCCAAAGAGGTGATGTTTGTGTATTATATGTGTGTATGTGTGTGGTAGGGAAAATAAGTATGAGCAAAACAAGGGAAGAGCCATGCGTAGAAACATTTAAGTGTGACTGATGGAAAGATTTATCGAGAATCCGATAGAGTGTGTTTGGAGAGCGCGAAATTGCCTCTCGAATTTCTCGGTGACGGAACGTTAAAAGGCAAAGGGAGGCCATTTGTTCCTCCCGAAAAATCGTTTTCGTGGCGCAGCCGCTAATTGCCCCATTTTCTCGAGGCTCAAGGGCGGAAATCGCAAACACAGGACTAAAACTACTTCATTATTCTAGCTCGAGCAGCGCGCTATCCTGGAACGACCAATAAGCCTTTGTGATGTTAATTTTAGTCTCATTAAGAGGCGGATGACATCTTCTTTTCCTCGCGTTTGCGCCTTCTCATGTGAGTTTCGTAAGATCAAGTCCTTCGTTAGCTGATATCCATTACACCTGCACAAATTTCGTATGATCTATGGAAAGCATTAGCCTTCTCCTTTTCTCTCCCGTTTATG
The DNA here is from genome assembly GCF_025532165.1 of Camponotus vicinus. NCBI lineage: Eukaryota > Metazoa > Arthropoda > Insecta > Hymenoptera > Formicidae > Camponotus > Camponotus vicinus. Next base: position 8,712,276 of record NW_028141956.1, read on the forward strand.
CTCGCAAATGGCCAATTGAACGCGTTCCCTCATCCGTAAAGAATCCAGAAGAAAAGGCGAAGGCTGCCTTCTGAATAATGCAACGATGTTTCGTCACACGGCGAAAACGCGCGACTAATTTTCCTTTTGTCGATCGCCGATGCAACTTCTCGTTTATTCTCATGTGGATTTTTCAAGAGCCTCGTTGACTTTTATCTTTTACTTGAGATTTATATCAATTTTCTAATAATAAAGTTTTGACTAATATCTTTTCGTAATCTTCGTTCATAGAATATACTGGATAATCGAAAAATGTCAAATTTAAAGTTGTATCATTTATATAATTTTGTTTATCTAATCTTTGACATCGTAATCATAAATATACAAATCTTATCTGTTGTATTAATTGAAAACATGAAATCAAGAGATTATATAATTTCTGTATAAAGATTAAATTAATTGTTGAATTTTTCGGGAGAATTAATGGAACTTGACGAAATGCTTATAATTTATTGGAAGGATGTGACAGTTTGTGAGAGATATCAGTGTCCTTATTGCAGCTTTTCAATAGAAGCAGAGATAACTTTTTCTCATGGGCCAGGATGATACTTTTGAACTGTGATTTCAAAAAGCACATTAAATTCTGAAAACTGATTCATAGCTTGTAGCAAGTGATTGTGACGAAAGTCGATTACAAAACATTCTGTGTATGTATCGAAAACTAAAGTTTAGACGCAAACTTTTTCATTCTTGATAGACGTTCTGTATAATCGGATATTGGTACGGAAGTAGAGACAGAGTAATACATAACGAAAGTTTATCATCTAAGTTTATCATCAAGTTATAAGGAGAAGAATAAATTATGATCGATAAAAGTGTTTGTGAAATACGTGAATCATGTGAAATTAACATGATTCACATTCTAAAATATAAAAGAAATCGTGTCACAGTCTTAGTTTATATTTATTTTCCACGATTGTATTTCTATTTTAAAATTCTAAACTTTTTCTTTTAAAAATAATATAATTCTAAACTTTTTCTTTTAAAAATAATCTTTTAAAAATAAAACTTTTCCTTTGAAAAAAAAATGAAGAGAGAAATAAGTTAATATATTATGTAGAAATAAGTTAATAAATTAAAAAAAGACATAAAGGTTAATGAATACATATTCGTAGTAATATAAAATGATGAGAGAAAGAAAGAGACAAATAGCGTGTGCAAATAAAGATAGGAATAATCAAAACTGATATAAAATATGAGGAAAAGAGAGAGAAAGAATATATCTATCGATTAATTGGACACCCTTCCAGCTACTTATCATTCCGAGACGCGTTTCCGCTGGAAATACGTGTCGGAAATTGCATCTTCCGCGTGTTACATTGCAGTTGCGAATATATTCAAGGGATTAGAGAAACGTTCGTCACGTCATTTCGAATGTGTGCGGATATTGCAACAGACGTGGCTGGGAATCAAAATATTGAGCGACAATTATGCACGATTATAAGATTATAATATTTTCCAAAACAAATGTGTTTAGCTTTTAAAATATAATCTTACAATCAGTATTAATTGAATAAAATTATTTTGTTACTTTTAATACATTATGTGTGCTATAAATGTTGCGTGTTACTCAATGCTTGATAACTCAAACAATTATAAGTTAATTTGCAATAATTTATAATAATGGCTTCACTATATTTATCATTATTTTTAATTATAATATGTAAAATAGTATTTGCGAACTTATATTTTTTTCAAAGAATAAAAGAGCATGTAAAATATGAGAGAAGATAATTATATGTGCATTTTTATGTCAGATGAAATAATATTACGTGATGTCCTTTGTCATTTATAGAGAAACTAGTGAGATTTATATTGGCAGGTTTATTTTCGATATTAATAACGAAAAAATTTCTGCCCACACATTTCTAGCTATTAAAAATGCATTTCATCTATTTTTTTGAATCATTATTGTTTCTTTTGTTGTAACTTTTTCATTCTTTTATTACCAATATTTAAACTAAGTGAAGAGTATGGAAAAAAATAAGAAAACTATATAATATATGTATAAATATTCATAATATATACATGAAATACATGTATCATTGTGTATTTGCTGCGCGACTTATTACTAAAATTATCAGCGTGTGTTAACCATCAAAAAGATAAAAAGAAGATAGGCTGTGTGGTATCCACACAGATGCTATCCAAGAGTGGAGGGACACTCGCCAAAATATCAGATAACATATCGTACGCGAAACATAGCGTACACATCGGATGAAGGATGTAGATATACAGTTCGAGTCGACGCGATATTCCGCTCTTGATGCTTCCTCGGACCTTTCTTTCACCTTTTGTCGTCCCCCCTCCCGTCCCCTCCCCCTGTGGTACCGTGTACCACACTTCCCGCCCGTCGCTTTCACGAGGAGTACATCGAAGTCACGAATGTGCGTGCATTCGTATTCCAGCTGTTCGGTCGTTGAATTTACGGCCTCTCTGTCCACCCCTCATTTCCTGGAACCAGGAGAGGTTTGCAAGCAAATCAGACGTATTCGCGGGTGACCAAAATATTTTTCCTCCTGCGCGTCTTCGAGATTATCCGATGCGTGCATAATGCAAGGGATCGGAAGGAAAGGGGAACTCGATAATCGACGATGGGTAGAATTATGCGGGTCAGGTAATGAAGGTAAAACAGATGTTCGAGTAGATTAATTATAAAATGCAAATTTGGAGATCATTCCATCTCTTCACATTAATACTTCAAATGTATCTTTGTTAGTAAAAAGAGATGCCCAACTTGGGAATTCGGAAGAATTCATAAACTTTTGGAAATAAATAGAGGGTGATATGTTATCATATTTTGTTTCGTTTATAAATAATATAATAAACGCCAAAAAGAATTTGAGATTTTTATTATATTTTTATTGTACGTTTATCTTTCAGAGTGAACTCGAGCAGCAAATGAAAGCATATATTTATCGAGATAATCTTTATATATTCCCAAATTTTTTCATATGTTTTTAAATAATATATTATTAAGCATTTCGTTAATGTTAGTTAAAAATCGGTCCTGGAATCATTTCTGAAAAGTGAGAAAGAGTTTGCATATATAATTTCGATTTATGATACATGTGCAATATATATATCTCAAGAAATACAAGCTTGAAATCAAATAAGCTATAATGCAAGCTCATAGAATCAGACAATCGTCGAATTCCATCATAAAAAACCAAGGTCAAATTCCTCTGACAGTTGTTTTGAGAGCGATAAATTTTAAAAATTATACGGTTTCCTCTAATTTCATTAAATTAGCGGAAATTCGCAGCTGCTTTCGAAAACACTGTTGATCACAGTACATTACGTGACGTTCCGAAACGCGCATCAAGACAATTTTGTCCCGAAATCGTGCCGCGAGCCGGGAAAAAATGTCCGAACCGGTCATTAGCGGCGTGGCTTCGCACAAGTTCCCTTTTTGGATCCGCTCTGGATCATTAGGGGGACTTAGGTCAGGAAGAAGGAAGAAGGATTACGCATCTCGAGCGCGCACAAAGGCCCCGAATTCAAGAACACTGCTCTCTCTGCTCCGTTTTGTGTGGCGGCACGTGAAACCAGCACAAAGAAGATTAACGACATTCCAATTAGACTTCCGCCTGTGAGGTGGCTCGTTTGTGGAGAACCCGTGATAAATTTGCATTCGATATCGACTGATTTGTTACGCGAGCTGTTGATTGCACGCAATTCGACTGTTTGCGTTTACATTCGTGATTCGCGAGCACATTTTCGTCGAGACCTTGAGTTGTGTTGTTGTGCATCCTCGGGCATCCTCCGGATGAAAACATCGGGATGGGTGGCGGCAGGTGCTTCCGAGCAGCAAGAGCAGCACGAGCTTGAGGAAGAGAGCGGCTTCGTGGATACGGGAGTTAAGGGAGGGAGGGAGGAGAAGAGAGGGACGGAGGGCAGCAGAGAAGAGGATAGACGAAGAAATCCCGTCTCGGAGAGTCCTCGCGATGTGTGATCCTGTTTAACGATAATGGCTGCGAGGTAGACGCGTGCCAGCTGGGTAACGCTCTTTCGGAGTCTGATTTTTATGCCTCCCTTTTCCCCTTTTCTCACTTTCTCACTCTCTCTCTTTCTGTCTCTTTCTTTCTCTCTCCTCGGGGGCCACAATCCGGCCGAGGGCAGATGGCTCGAGCCACCTTACATCGTCGTCGTCGTCGCAAAGCCTCGGGGCCCTCGATTCCTCATCGTGTAAAAAAGGATGGACGACAATCCACTTCGAGCCGGGATGTTTTGTACACGAGGTTCAACACACGTACCTTCTTGCACCGATTCGTGGCGTTACGAGGTGGTCAATGTAAACTCGAGATACACTCGGCGAACAAAATAATGTAATACCGTTACATGCTTCGTGTCAGTAATGATTTCCGAAAGTGACTTCTTCGGCACGTGCATGCTGGTCGTTCGTAATAAGAAATTCTTTCATCGATGCCGCCGTGAATTATTTCGAGTACGTTGGAAGCATACGATAGACGAGCAAACTGTTATAGTACTACTGGTAATTGCTGATGCACGATGCGCCGAGTCATCTTACACATTATATCAAAGTCAATACCAATTAAGATATTTCTAACAAATACAAAGAATATATCTGCGTCCTACATTTTTACGAGAAAGTTTATTTTATTCAGAATTCAATTTATGAATTTTAAATACATAATTCAAAATATGATTCTATATTTTTTATGGTTCTTTTTATAGGAAAGATAAAAATGTCACGAAATGTTATATTAAAATTTGATCGTATTATATAAAATTATATCTGGCGTAGTATTTTATATAAAATTTATTTTAATTTTATTTTAATTAATTTTAATTAGTATATAATTTAGTACTTAATTTTATTTTAGTATTTTATATAAAATTACATATCGGGATTGCGCTTATCTTTTTTACCTTTGAATTGTACAGAATGGTATCTACATGTATCAAAAATGCAAATATTTATTAATTTCACTAGAGAAGATTACGATAAGTTCGTACAGTAAAGTACACGTTGTGTTTACATGGTTCTTTATATCTCTGTTCTTTATATCTCTTTTTCCTGGGTTCTGACTATGATCATAAATATTTAAACAGTAAATAATGTACTTCTCTCTCACAGAAGTCATAATGTCAAAAGCGTTGAGCAGAAAATGTTATGCAGTTAATCTTATCAATGCATGTAGAAGCAACCGGAAAGAAACTTGGAAGAAAATATAAATTGATTCAATATCCGTTGACAAGAATAAACAACGGTTTTGTTGCGACGCGAGTTACAAAGTTCAGCACAAATGACACTAGACATTTGACAGAGAATTTGCAATACATAATAAACCGTAGAAATTAAATGTATGCATCATGCATTAGTTTACACTTTCGATTTTCTTATATTCTCTTTATTAATTATTTATTAATTCAAATTGAACTTAAAAACATAATTTGTTTATGATATAATATTATACGAATTTAAAATATTTCAACAAATAGAAGTTTATCTCATAATAATTCTCGTTTCGTATAAAGATGATTAAAGTTGAAATAGCATTTAGAATTATAGTTTATTTTCAACAGAAATTTCCTTGTCGTCCCATCAAAAATATTTTCGTCTTATGGCGAAAATAATAATTGTCGCTTAGAGCACCTTTAATATATTTTATAAAGATATGCATTATGGGCGTCACGTAGTTGTATAATGAAGAAAGACGAGGGGAATATAAAAGAAGAATGATCTTCGAATACGAGGAAGTTAGACTGATCTGATAGTGATATCCTTCCCTCGTTTATGATGACTCACAATTAAAAATTGTCTAGTTTTCGTTTTATTGTTATTCTTACTCGTTATTAAAGAAGAGGTTAGCTTTATTAAAGAAGAGGTATTGTTTGAGTTTGTAGGATGAGTATCAAAGGAATACAAAACGCCATTTCTCGTAAATTATGCATAATTTTATAGTTTTATGAATTTATATAACATTTATATAATATTTTTATCAAATATATAGTAATCTTTTGTTATTTGTTTTATCAAATGTATATATATATATATATATATATATATATATATATATATATAATATAAAATATATTTATATATAATTATAATATATTTATATATATATTTATATATAATTATTTTACCAAGATGGAGGACATAAAAATATTGAAATTATTGCAAATATTCTATTATATGATACATTTTCGTAAATTGCATTGTTTCTCAAGAAGGTGTCAGAAATTAATTCATACTTATTTAAATTTAATTCACTTTAATTTATTTATTAAAATTTTTGCCGATATTAAAAATAATAATAATATTAGTATGCATCTCATTTTATTACAGTTAATATTTTTGTTCTCAATGAAAATGGTAGACGTTGCATTACAATCGAATATAAGACAAAAAGATAATAAATTAAGTATTAATAATTCAAATATATTCCTTCATATTTCCCTTCATATGTACAAAAATAAAAAAAATAATCGATAAATCGCATGAGAGATTGCTATGTCAATTGTAGCCGATACGTTGACACACCTTAAAACGCATCTGTTTTGAGCTTGCTTTTCTAGGAAAGAAGATAAACTAACTCTCCACTGATTATGAGTTATTTTTTTAATTGCTTTTTATACTCACTTTTATTCAAAATATTAATACATCAAGAGTTACATATGCAGGTCTTACGAGAATTTATTTTATTAGAAATACTTTATCTACCGAACTTTGTCTACTACGAGATTATTCATGCAAATTGAGCATAAGTTATTAATTTTATAATAGCATCAACGTGACCAGCTGCCACGATCATTACATTCCTTTATATGAGTCATAAATAAACATTAATAAAGAGGTAGTCATTTTTTAATGCGAATTATTTAAAATAATCTTTTAAATAATTTTATTTTAATAACATGTTACAAAATTTACTTTTTATTATGACAATAGTATTCTCAAATATTTTATTGTATAATGAGAAAAATAATTATTTTGATTAATTGAGAAATTATTTGAGAAATACATATTTGCAATATTTTTTTTTGTTTGATAAAATTAAATAAGAGTATTTTTAATCAAATATTGATTAATATAATTAGATAAATTATTTTTCTTCCATATTGATTATTTATAACAAAGATAAAAATCAATATTTCTATTTTTTACTTCAATTATTATTTTGCTCGCACTGTTCTTGATATTAAATGATTGCTGAGAAAAATTTTTCTTTTTATTTTTGACGCAAATAAACATTAGATACGTGGAAGATATCTAGAGATATCTAGATATCTGTTTTTTCAATTTGAAACAATTTACAAATATTACATATTTATTTTTATTTTCTTGAAATAGTTTAAATTTCGTAGATGTTTTTTTTTCATTTGATGCAAAAATGGATGTGCCGATATATCTGGTGTACACAGAATTTGGTATCGCTCCATCTCACTTGAGCCCCCTCGCTCATTTGATCACGTCCAACTCCGACCGATTTTTTCGTGTTCTCTTAAGGAATGATGCGCCAGTAGTAAATCGTGTGTGATCGCACGCGTTCGCGTGTGCATGTGTACACGGCAGCCCGCAGGTAAAAAACGCGTAAAATCCAACGCGCACCTACACACCGGCCTGACCTGCGTACACGCACGGGAGAAGCGGAGGATTGATCGCAGGAGAGGCAGGTGCTGAGAGAGCGACAGCTGCGTGTGCACGATCTTCCTTCACGAAGAGGGAGGGGGGAGGGGTAACGGGGTGCGTTTTCGGATCGTTCTCTCTTTCTCTCCTTCTCCATCTCTCTCTCCCTCGCTCTCGCTCTAATGGCCCGCGTTTGTAATAGCAGCGTATACGCTGCCTGCTGAAGAATAAAAAATTGCCGGGGTTAAGGGCCAAGTTGATGGGGGCAAGAGGGACGCGAGCGTCTTCTTTCCTACCGCGAATATTTATGGATCTGTCGAAGGACACTCCGCGGGAATATCGATGTTTAAGCCGACGACCGCACGAATACTCGGCGCATAATTGATATCTATGGTCAATGGTCTCACTCGCGAGTGCAATCTCGTGCACCGACGATGAGACGATGATTATTGACGAGCAGCTGCGGTTTCATCATCATGATGCCAGTTTGTAGAGGATGAGATGCAGGTTGTACTTCGAAATTATTTAAAGGACTGAAATGATGGACAGTGATTCTTTATCTTTGTTAATTCAATAACGATACGATAATTATATGATTAGCGTTAAAAATATCGTACTGATGTAAATATGTAAATACAATGACTCACAAAATTGAGAGATGAATGTTTTTCAAAAATTTCAAAAAATTAATTAGAAATGTACGATTAATATATTTAAAAATACATATATCAATTGTTTCTTTCTTATTGTGGATGTACATTAATTACAAAAATTTGTTTTTATATGTTTTTGTGTGTTTTCCGTCTCTTATCTGTTTCTCTTTTTTTCTTCTTTCCTTTTCCTTGTTATATTAAAAACTTTTATCATATTTCTAACATCGTGAAACTATTAATTTTATTAACTTTATTTATTAGTTATTTATTTTTTAGTTTTATTAACTTTATTATTTAGTTAAAATGAAAATAAAATTTTTATATAAAATTAAATAATATAATTTTATTGTTGTCATTTACTTATATCTATAATTAAAATCGAATGTATTTTTTATAATAAAGGAGAAAACTTTTGTTTCTTTGATATTATTCTTAAAAACAAAATACAAAAATCGTTAAATTTTATTTTTTTATTTACTTTCTTTAATTTGTTGAATTTTAATTTTATTTTTTCCAAATTATTTTGAATGTATGCGCACGGAAAACAGACAATTTTAGGCAGCACATGAATCTTTCTAATGTTTTTTTTTTAATTCTTTGTGAATGATTTTCTCAATGCTTGATTACTTTGATTCATCTTGCGATGTACGGAAATATCGCGTCATATTAAAAATTCTTCTCCAAAACGAAGCGCCCGTATATAATCCTATTTAAACGAATATCTCACCAAACAGGATACCGCTGCTGGTATCTTCTCTTTATGCAAACAAAGACGCAACACCTGGCAGAAAACGGCGCGCATCCTACGGATGTTTTTGCAGGGCAGCGCCGTTCGGCTGCCACTGACCAAGTTGCAAAAGTTTAAATTGCCGGCGTACACATTGTAATCTGGCCACTTGTTAGTGCGTAGCTGTGTTCCTCCCTCTCTTTCTCTCTGGCTTACTTTTCTCTCTGCTCCATTTTTATCTGCTTTATTTTTGCGGGTCGCCCTCGTGCCCGCGTGACGGTAAACGGAGTCCCGCGCGTAATCTTTTTTTCGGCCAATAACAGTTGGCGAACACGCGAAAAACGTCGAGGAAACCGCACAAAGCCTTGATACAATCAACGCGCGATAGGCTTGGAATAAATAAAAAGACGATGAAAGAGAAAGAGGGAGAGAGGAGGATTGAAAGGAGGAGGGAAAGAAAGCGGTGCCGACTCGAGCATTGCCACGAGCAATTTTGACAAAACAAAACGTCGCAGGGACGCAGGGAGGGGATAAAGGAGAAAAACGCGGGGAGAAATGAAGAATTACTGAAATTACGGCGTTGCGCCAACGCCAACAGGAAGCAGTTATTGCTTCCCCTCTGGATGAAGTACGGGCCTTATTTCTTTTCCGCCAATTTACTCGCGAGAAGTTCCTGTATAGTGCATAAGAATTGATTTACCGGCAACGCATACTAACGTTGATTGTAACCGTTACTGCGATGTTTAAGAAGGCATTGAATGTAGCTTCTTAATGTTCTATAAATTTTGATAATTGCTGAGTACATGGCATCTGCAAAAGTCTACAAATTTTCTAAAATTATTCGTAATATTATACAGTTGATTATCTTTCTATTTTAATTGTTTTAAATTTTCGCTACTTAAACTACCCGCGTTATAAATTTGTTTTATATAAATTATTCTAAATTTTAGATGACACAATTATTTTATAAATAGTATCTTTTTATTTAATCAGAATTTTCAGTCGCTTCAAGTGATTATGTATCTTTCATATAATTTATAGCTCCATTTTAATTTATCGTATGTTTTTTACGAACATATATCTATGTACAACTTAGAGTACGTTCTGTACTTTGAAAAATATGCTTCAAATATTCTCACCCACCAAAGATCTTATCTGCGGCGAAATTTTCACCAATTCCCCTTTCTTACCCTTACAGGAAAAATTCGCAAACCGCAGCAATAATTAATCATATTCATCGGCACAGTTTTTGCTAGCACCGTGTGAAAAATGCTTCGAAAAGCGAGCAATAAGAAAGCAAAAGAGAGAGAGAGAGAAGAAAAGAATGATGTCACATGGGGGGAATATACTAATCCCTTCTCTGTTACTCTTCCGTTTGGCTTCCACCTGGATAGTGTGATCCTTGTGAATTGCTCTCTCTCTCTCTCTCTCTCTCTCCCCCTCTCCCTCTCTTTCTCTCTCAGCGTTCTTTCATCTTGGTTCCACTTCACCTGCGACTTTACATTACAGAGTTTCACCTGGATCTGAACGCTAGTGCTTCGCGGTTACCTCTTTTCCTTTTCTCCTCCTTCTTTCCGCTTCTTCCTGTTCGTATCCTCTCCGGAAAAGTCGAAGAGCAATCGAATGCGATTCTCGCATAGTCGTCCGAGAATCTGCCAGCTGCAAACGCAACTGTGCAGGTGTATCCCCTGCTCGACGATCGTCAAGTCGATTTCTTGACGTACACGATGCGTTTCTCTTCACCGCGCACCCGGAATTCCTACAGAGCAATTAGAAAGATTCCAGGACTATCCCCAAGGAAAGGGAGAAAGACAGGTTGACGGCGCACGATGCATATTAATGTTTAAGTCTCCATTTGCGATCTTTGAATTTGATAACGCGTTTGGATTCCTAACCGATGTGGAGACTTCCTATGACAATATATGATCAGTGTAATTGTCTTGGTCCTGTCTCATTAGTAATATATAATACTATGATCTGTCTTTTTTTCTTTTTCTTTTTAATTATTATGAGTTGATAAATTCCTGAGAAATGAAGAATTTATGTTAAAATCTAAATTTTGTGACATCAAGTTAATGATTTTTTTTTCATTCTGAATGCAATAAATTGCAATTAATAATGTTTTAGATATGTTTAAAATAAAATGGGGGTTTAATTTATATTTAATATTTAAAAAAATGTATTTGATATTTAATTATATTTAATATTTAAAGTTTCGATATTTATGTTAAATATTATGTAAAATTATTAAAATATTAACTTTTAAACAGACATTAATGTCAATAATCAAAAAATGAATAAATATATTATTGTAGGAAAATATTTCTTGTATAATATAAATAAATATTTTTTATATATTTATTATTTATTAATTTAATTTTAATTCTGATAAAAATACGATTTTTGATTGAATTGCATTTATCTATGCACACATCTTCACTATTTGATCATCAAAATCGTCAAATTAAATTCTCGGATGTATTGCATCATATTCGCTAACAAAATATATGTATAAATATAAAAATAAACATAAAATAAATAAAACTCACATCCTGGGTAATTATTGCTTATTCCGATATTTCAGAGCATATAAATTATGATATTATGTATAATACACAATAAATAAAATTTGGAACAAACAGGAAATCTACACTTTCACAAATACTCATATGTAATTAAACATTTAAATTTCCAATAATTTTTTCACACAAATGCTCAGATTTTTCACGGATTTGGCTTAACTCAAATACCACCAAATGTGAAATCACCAAACTGCAAAATTGATACGAAAATCAATATAAATCAACTCGAAACTTTGCACATTAATTGCACCTTAATTTTTCACATTAATTGCACCTTATAACTTTGCACATAAATTGCACATGAATTGCACTATATAAATTAATAAACTGCTGATGTAAATTTTCTTCTAGAAAACTGGCGGCTACCGACACATTATATTCGCGTAAGTGTTGCCATATTCCTTTTAGTATAATCACATTTTCTAAATCAAATTCCATCACATTCCATCAAGATTGCTTATAAAATTTTCACTAAACTTCACAACATTACATATATATAAAATATATGTAATAAGAAGATACACAGATTGAATTGTTCGGGTTATTAGTCTTAATAAACTCGCGAACATATTATAACCACCACGTGGAGTATTATTACTTACTTTTATCTTTTAATTAAAAGCACCATCATGATATTCATAATTTATTAAAAGATAAATGTGACACTTATTCATTAATTGAATTTTAATTCATTTAACAACTAATTACACAAACTCTTAGCATTATACGTGTTTGATTTACCTTGCCACGTGCTATGCGTCTTCTTCCATGAAACACGACATTAAAGTGCACGCATAGAATCGAGATTCGATAGTGGTTCCATCTATAAGTAAGACGGAAGAAGAGAGATAGAGAAACAGAGTAAGGTTGGAATATATACAGGGTGTCCCAAGTATCATCCGTCAAAAAAAAACCATAAGTAGAGCTCGCTAAACTGAACTAAAAAGTTCTATACCATTTTGCAAACAACCACGTAAAATTTCGAGATATTAATTAAAAAAGATTGGTTAATAAGCGCGCGATCGGTGTGATTAGGCAGTCGGCCATTTTAGCGAGGACGGTGCGAAGTGATCATATTTTTATGACATTTCCACGCGGTTTTGTCAGAAATTTTAATCACTTTCTAGTCAAATAATTATTTTTCAAATAAGGACCATATTGATTTTTAAATGTTAAAAATGGTTTTTATTTGAAAAATAATTATTTGACTAGAAAGTGATTAAAATTTCTTACAAAACCGCGTGGGAATATTGCAAAAATACAATCCGATCACTCCGCGTTGTCCTCGCTGAAATGGCCGACTGTCTAATCACACCAATTGTGCGCTTATTAGCCGATCTTCCTTAATTAATATCTCGAAATTTTACGTGGTTGTTTGCAAAATGGTACAGGACTTTTTAGTTTAGTTTAGCGAGCTCTATTTATGGTTTTTTTTTGACGGATGATACCTGGGACACCCTGTATATATATTTTTCTTATTTATATTATATATATAATAGACAATAAGATGTGTATCTGTAAATATCTGTAAATATCTGTATATATATCTGTAAATAAAATAAGAAGAGAAAACAATCTGTTTTTTCCACTGTAGAGCATACATAATACATTGTAAATGATTAATCAATGATCACTGTTTAATCCGTCCTTCCCTTCATGAATTTTATAGGCAGTTATAAATCAATGTCAATGGATGTTTCTTAACATGTTTATGCATTTATATAGTATTTTTAAGAATATAATTATGCACTTTTTTTTATTGACCTATTGTTTGTATTTGTCTGCATTTAGCAAGAATATAGAATTTGTTTGCGTGTGTCAAGCGACGTATTGGTAGTTTAAACCACACCTGATCAATCAATGACCAGAATTCACTTTCAAATAGAAAAGAATCATTTCGAGCAGCTGTCTTTTCACAATTCTTAAAAAAATAGGGTTCCCTAAACAGTATACAATGAATAATTTCGATTTGAACGATAAGTCTTAATTTAATGGTAACTCTTTCAAACATTAGTTTCTTTGTCGAAATTTAAAGAGAATTCAAATCTAGATAGCTTAGCGAAGTTCTTATGACGGCAGCTGTCATATTGTATTTATAAAACGTTATCACATTAGATAAAAAAATGTCGTGAAATGAAATCAAGCCAATTTAATTTGAAATTATGCAATAGAAGTTACATAAAATTTAGAAAACTTCTCTTTATATTTCCAGTGCAAAAATTCAATATAAATATACAAATTTTGTTAATTGTAACGCACAGTAAAAAGAAACAATTTAAAAAGATGATTTTTATAAATAAAAATGTTAAAAGCACTTATAATATTTTCGTCAACAACGAAAATATAAAGTGCGATATTCTAGACGTTCTAAATTGCGATTATGTGAGATCGATTTGAAAAGCGCCCGCGTATAATAATTAATATCGCTATCTTGAACTCAATTATCTTGGCGATGGCCTTGGTCTTTTTTTTCCAGATGGAAGCTGCTCCTTCACCAAGCTGCTAAACCCGACCTCGACGCATCTCGTTTGCCTCGCTTGAAATTTTGTGTATTAGTTTCGCTCCTTTTCATATAAAACCGCCCACTCATCCCAGTCGACGTTGCATTATAACAACCTTGTTGTGTGCGGCGCATTCCGAAATACCGTGTTTCGATACACAATAAGGGAGCGCGCAGCCAAGCAAAAGAAAGAAGAATTAAAAAGCAACCGGGCGCTCGCGAACACTACTCACCGACTTTAATTTTGCGATGTTATCCGCGTCGAAGGCGAATTGCAATTTACCAGCGGCGATTTTAGGGTCACATGCAACATCAGGTCGCGCTTGAAGGAATAAAAATGCACAAATGCCCTCTTGCAACAATATTTGAAGATAAGTGTCACAAACTTTATGACATATTTTATATGATGTAAGTTAGATTTAATATATTTTTCTAATTGTTTAATATTGTCATAAATATATCGCCTTCGTGTCAAAATCACGAATGTGCAAATTTTTCGATTTTCCACTAATGTCATTTTTTTACTTAATTTTGGACAAAGGATTCTAGACTAGAGACGCGATAGCAAATTACAAAAATAAGTATTTTTATAAAATCTAATTTTTCGGAGTAAATTAAATTTTCAAATTACAATAACTCAGAACTATTGCATATTTTGCATATTTTAACATATAAGACGATAATATAATATACATATTCTCTCTATTTTTTCTATCTAAATGTTAAACTCTTTGCAATAGCTATTTTCTCATATTCTTTCAACGAATTGGAAAATTGAATATAAGTTATTATATATATATAGATATCTTTTCTTGAAGTGCACCATTAGAGAAAGTTTAAATGGACACAAATTTAAGGAAAAGTGATAGTTCCCTCGTAGTTTTCTCGTTATTACGATATTCCAGTTTACACAATGTTGTATCGCGCGTTAAGCGACAAGCAGTACCTATCAATTTTCCTGAACGCAGAAGTAGTACTCTGTTATTTATTGCCATTTACCCGATCGTATGTTTCGCGGTGCGCGCCGCGTAATCGGTCGGGCCGATTGGCCGATTTCAAGGGGCGAATTAAGAACGCGTTTCCATTACGGAACAAGGGCGTACGTAGCATCGTGTGCTCTTTCATCCCATGTATTCTTATCCCGGAGTCATGTGGAAGAAAGCAATCAATCAAGAATTTTACGTAATTGTGATGACGACAGATAATTACGAGTACTGTTATAGCTACCGTTTGTAGCTTTTCCTTTTACGTGAGAAATTGTTTAGATTATGTAATTGAAGATATCTTGATATATTGGAGACCATGGCATTTTTCCAAAATTTAATAACAATTTTTCATTTTTTATTATATGTCCGATAAATTTATTATTATTATTTTACAATAATTTATTATTTTTATTTTACACGTTAGTTTCGATTACACGATATTAATCGAAGTTTCTAAAAGCGAAATTACAATTTATCTAAGGCGTGCATTGCGAAGACAACAAAATAAAAAAAAAGGAGAAAGCTGAAACTAGAATAATGTTTACAATTAGTGTGAGACGTTTTTATTATGACAATGTAAATGTGCAAATTAAATGCAATGTTATTTTATTTTAAGAATTATATTTTCAAAAAGAATATTATATTATTTCAACAAAAAATGTACGAACTTTCCCTCATGAGAATCCATTTACTCTTAGTATCAAACGAATTTACTCTTTCTTATAGGATATAGGATATATCAAACATGTATAATATATGATATTATTGAAGTAATTGTACGAAAAATGTTATCGTCTTTGATTTTCACGAATCTTTGTTACACAATACATTGTAAATGATTAATCAATGATTACTGTTTAATCCGTGCTTTTCCTTCCCTTCATGAACTTTATTATTAATTTCGTAAATTAAAGCACGTCTTCCGCGCAGTGAAATCGACACATTAGTCGCGCTTCGTTTCGCAGGTGCACATAAAATCACCGATTCACCCTCTCCCGTAACCTTGTTGCGGTGAGACGTATGTGGCGAACGAGTATGTAAGGAAACGAGTGTCGGAAAAAACATATGGCACGATCAAGAAACATGGTAGTGTCTGGTACCGAGTATACTTATAATGTCCGATTGTATATAACAGTAAGAATCAATATATCTACACTAAATAAAAAATTTTGATATACATAGATATATTTTGGTTGACATTGTATCTATACCAAAAGCGTTTTGTTTGTAATATCTTAGATTTTCAGATCCCAATAACAACTAATTGTCCATCGGCTTTTTACTAGAACTAATCGATAGCATAAGTTTTTATTGTGTAAAAAAAATTATTTTTATTGTATGTACGATAAATTTATTATTATTATTTTACAATAATTTATTATTTTTATTTTACACGTTAGTTTCGATCACGCGATGTTAATCGAAGTTTCTAAAAGCGAAATTACAATTTATCTAAGGCGTGCATTGCGAAGGCAACAAAATAAAAAAAAAGAAGAAAGCCGAAGAGAGAGAAGATCGAGGGAAAGAGGTATAAAATAAAAGGAATTTCCGATTAAATTTTGTTAGAGAAAGACGACGAACTCGTCTCGGACTTTTTTCTGCGATGATTGCGTTTTTTCATCGCGATTATGCGGGTGTCACCTGCCTGCACGTGACCAATGTGTCGCGAGTACGAGGAGCGGAAACGAGCACTTGTGATGAACCGGTATAATTTCGATAATAATATATCCACAAGATAGATTTATACACATTATGCTATAATTTATCAGGCTTTAAAAATTATATTTACTTTCATTATAATTACTTTTTAGATCTAAACTTTTATAAAATGTAACAAAAATGCAATAAATAATTCTAGTATATATAATAAAAGTATAAATACATATGTAAAGGAGAAATAAAATGATATCTAGAATATGATAGGGAGGAAAAGAGATTTTTTTTAATATTATTAATTTTTAAGTATGTCATTTTATATGTAAAAATTTTTTCTTTCTTTCTCTTTCTTAAATGTTTCTGATATTGGATATCTTGAATATCTTTTTGATTTAATTTTCCTATTATTTTCTAAAATAAAATATTATATAAAAAAGAGAAAGAACATAGAGTATATTTTAATTATGCGAATAATTGATTAACTATATAAAGTCATAAAGATAATATTAAATATATAAAAATATAGAAGTTTTATTTTAGGAAGAGTTATCTTTCTCTTCGGATAATCATATATAACATTTTCAAGCGTTTTTTTTATTTTATTTAGTTTTCTGCGGTCTGTTTCTGTTGTTTCAGTTTTGTTTTGTTCGGTCTGTTTTAAGAATTTGATATGAAACTGATCCTATCAATATGAATCAATTTGACCTATCTCGATACATGACTCGACGAAATGCAATTTTGCATGAATATGTTTTGTAAAACATCTCAGTAATCTTAATTCCGAGAGAGATAACGCGTGAATGTGACGCTTGAGCGTGACTGCTGATTCGTATGTGCGATGAGGGGTGAATTTTATTCGCATTGCATGCGCGAACAGAGTATAGTCTCACCGACATGTGATGCATATGGTTCAATGTGACCGAGGCATAGGCTCTCGATAAACAAGCTTGAATAGACGGCGATCGGCGTCGTGTAATTAGCGGCCGTATATATGTCGGACACGTGTGTAAACGCGGCGCGTGTGTGCACATACGACGGAAACGTTCGTAATCGTGGGAGAAAGAATGCCATTTAGAATCATTAATTCTTTGACATGCTCTCAGCGTGTTGATCGTAGCGCAGAGACCTATACGTGAAAACTATCGATCTCTTCAACAATAGGATTTTTCTTTTTTGTACCATTCAATTAAATTTTATCCTGAATATGAATGTTATGTTGGAAATAATATCCCGATGAAATCGATGTATTAAATTAAATTAAATTAAATTAATGGATTAAATTAAATGGATGAAGAAAAAATCTATCTGCTCTAATGCCAGCTGTATCACATTTAAAAATATTATTTTTCATTATTTTATGCAATTTTTAAACTATTCAAAATATATCGTAAAAAAGTGAAAAATTTTATTGAAGATTCTTAAGAAAGTTATGATTCCAAAATTATTTTTATATATATGTAAATTGAGGTATTTTATTATTCGGTATAGTATTTTATACTTTATTCTAAAATTTATCATATTTTGAGCTTTGATAAAAATAAATTTATATACAAAATAACAACTTAAATTCTTAAGAAAACTATAAATTTAGAAGAATCTTCATATATTCTCCTTTAAATTCATATATATTTTATGAAGAAATGAATTTATCTCGAACGCGAGAATTATATTTTAGAAATTTAATTAATTATTCAATTGAAATTAATCAAATATTGTAAAATATAATAGAAGCTTGATGTTATCAATTATTCATAGTTTTTCTCGAAACTTTTTCGAACTATTTTAATCCAAAATTTTGTAAAATATAACTTCTATAATTATATTGTCTATATTGAATTATATTGTCTATAACGAAAAATACACACTTTTTAATATTATGTAATTTGTTCCATACAGTCATGTGATAGGGTTTTACAAATACTAGTAAGTTTTGTTTCAAACAACTAAGAATTTACTAATAAAGCTAATAAAGTTAAATATTGTGTAGGCGTTTCGTGAGATCATGTTAAATGAAACTTCAGTGTAATTTACCTTTAAACGAGCGATTAGACATCAGAATATCAAAGGTAACATTTTTAACATTGTTATTTTAATGTTTACCGATTAAAACAGGTTTTAAGAATGCTGAGATGTGTTTACACATGTGGTTACAAACTAATTCTGACTTGACGTCGGAATGCATTAATTTCAAAAGATCACAATTTAAAATTTGCATTAAAAAGTGATCTGAAAATATGATGCAAAAAGTAAAGATAATAAAACGAAATTGATGAAAAATATATGTATAGGCGAAAAAGATTACTGTCGTATTTTATAATCTACATAAAAACATATTTCTTGCTACAATATAGGTACAAGAAATTAAAAAAAAAATTGAAATTCTTTATGTTATATACCTTAAAAATTCTTATTCATAATTTTATATATTAATTTATTTCATTTTTGCGCATTTGGTAATTGTCCTCTAATATAAATTATTTTTCTTGATATATTAACGTTAATGATTAATTTAAATTTATTAAATACAATTTATTATTTTAACATAATAATAATATATATAGAGATATAAAATTAAATAAATTGTATTCAAAAATATGTAATTAAGAGAAAAGTTATATATACATATATATAATTGAAATTACATAAAATGATTGTCATTTGTTGAATAACAAAAGAAATGATATAAGAACGCTATAGTAGTACATACATCAAAATTTTATTAAACACTTATAATCATGAATAAATTTGCGTACGTAATAAATAGATGAGTCCTAATAAATGGAGAATATCAATGTAATGAATTATCAATGACTAGATTTACAGAAAGCACAATAAAAGTTAAAAATTCTTAATTAAAATACAAGATTTTATATAAAAGTTAATTTAACTAATACATTAAATCTATAATATACAGGGTGTATCTGAAATGATGCACTAAACTTTAGGAGCGTATTCTAGAGGCCAAAATAAGACTTTTTTTTCTTATGAACATGGGTCCGCAAATGAACGCCCCTCCGAGCTAAAATTCGAAAATGTGTGAAATTGACCAAACACCCGCAACGCAAATTTATTTATCTCTCAAGAGAGGGTGATAGGTAACATCAAAACCTTTTTTTTTTTTAAATACAGCCAATTTTTAATTTTTTCCCCAAACTTTAGGGGCTTCTAGCTCGGAGGGAGTTCATTTCCGGACCCATGTTCATAGGAAAAAAAAGTCTTATTTTGACCTCTAGAATACGCTCCTAAAGTTTAGTGCATCATTTCAGATACACCCTGTATAAATATATCATTAATAAAATTAAACATTTGCAGTGTGAATGAAAAATACATTTTCTCCTTCTAATTAAAATCAGTCCTCTCAGTAGATGACATCTAGAATCAAGTGAAATATTGTACTTTCATTTTATCGAAAAAATATACGACGATATATAAAATATATTATTAAAAATATATAAATATGTAAATCACATGTGTGGGATACAAAAAAATATTAAAATAAAAGAGCCAAATGATTGATATTATTAATATCTCTTTTCTCTTTTATAGTACAATAACAGATTTTCTACAAGATAATCTACATCTATACTTTCTTAAAAATTTGTTTTCAGAAAGTTCCTATATACGCATTCTTTACTTAACTTACAAAATATTTGCAGATATATATCTATTTTAGAACAATGTCAGAAAATGATTAATTAAATACATATTAAAGTCCGATATTTTATCGACTGATAAGTTGTATGTTTTATCACAAGGTTCTAAAAGAAAGTGTTCCTAGTAGGCACCTTGCAATTATTAATTAATTTTTTTTGACAAATAAAAAAATTATTAACACTAAAAAACTGGTTGATAATAACACACACATACACATATATACAGGGTGTCCGATTCCTGAGTGACCAAACGAAAAGTAGTGGTAGATTGGATCAAATTGAGAAGAAAAGTTCTCTACTATTTTGCAAAATTCGCAATAATTATTAAGAAATAAGCAAAAATGTTTCGGCGCATGAGAAGCGGTAGATCGCTCGCAGTGTCCGATTAATGAGTGATCAAACGAAAAGTGGTGGTAGATTGGGTCAAACTGGGAAGACAAGTCCTCTCCCATTTTGCAAAATTCGCAATAATGATTAAGTTATAGGCAAAAATGTCTCAGCGCATGAGAAGCGATCTGTCTACCGCTTCTTATACTCTGAGACTTTTTGCCTATAACTTAATAATTATTGCGAATTTTGCAATATGGTAGAAGAATTTTCTTTTCAGTTTGACCCAATCTATCACCACTTTTCGTTTGATCACTTAATAATCACACACTACAAGCGGTTTACCGCTTCTCATGTACCGAGACATTTTTGCTTATTTTTTAATAATTATTGCGAATTTTGCAAAATGGTAGAGGACTTTTCTTCTCAGTTTGATCCAATCTACTACTACTTTTCGTTTGGTCACTCAGGAATCGGACACTCTGTATATATACAGGGTGTCTCATGGGATTGTGTTGAAACCAATCAGCTGTCATTTGTGAATGCATGTAGTTATTGACATGGCTAAAACTGCGTTGAAAAAAGGAAAGTCTGCAATTTTGAATGGGTATAAATTGAATTGAACAGAATGTTTGCATATCAGTGTATTTATTCATGAAAAATATGCCAATATTTAAGTAAAGTTGAGTAAACTAGTGATAAATATTTTCGAAGTGCGCACCATTTGAATCGGTACAGAATTCAATTCTTTTACGAAAACTCGTAAAAACTTTCTCTAACATATCATCTTTTATGTTGTTGACAACTTTTTTAATCGCTGCAACTAAATCTGGAACTGTTTCCGGGTTTCCAGAATAACAATTGTCTTTAATGTACCCCCAAAGAAAGTAATCACATGGATTCAAATCCGGTGAATATGGTGGCCATTCTAAACCCCCCTGGGCAAATTTCGGATATCCCAGGCCGATGACTCGATTGCCATAAACTTTATGGATGGTTTCGAAAACCTCCTTGGTTCTGTGTGATGTCGCTCCATCCTGCATGAAATTATATCCTCTGATCAGGCCTCTTTTCTTTGCATGAGGGAAGAATTTTTTTTCGAGAAGTTGCTTGTAACTTTCATCAGTGACCGTTAATTCGAAGAATTGCAGGTAAATTCCTTTGACCGAGATCGCAGCCCATACCGTTATTTTTAATGAATGCAATGGTTTAGCGAGAGAAACGTTGGGATTTTCCGACCCCCAAAATCGATAGTTTTGCTTATTCACATAACCATTGAGCCAGAAATGTGCCTCGTCCGTATAAATTATTAATTTTTCATCAAGTTCTCCATCCTCAAACATTCCATTTATTGTTTTGCAAAATTCGACTCGTTTTGCCATAGCGCGTTCGGTTAGCAATTGATGCGAGGTTATTTTATACGGATGCATATTCAGGAAACGTTTTAAAATCCTGTGCAACGTTGTTTTCGATATTTTAAGCGCTTGAGCACCTTTCCGAATGGATGCATTTGGATTTTGTTCGAAATAATTCTTAACCTTGTCAATATTTTTTTCTACGGCAATAGATGCAGACGGGCCTGGCAGATCACGTCTACGGTCTTGAATTGTTCCATATTGCATGAAATTATCGATAATTCTGTCAAAAACAACACAAAAATTGATTTTAATGGAGATTTATTGCCGAAAAATGAAGTAATGTAACGCATAAATTTAAATAAATGATCAATTCTAACCTCTTAAGTGTCGTTTCGCTCGTAACTTTATGCGTTCCGTACTTGGAACGAAACCCCTTAAAAGCACTGCTATATATTTTTCCTCTAGAAAAGAAGCACTCGATGAGATAAACCTTTTCTTCCGTAGTTAAATTATTCATTTTGACGTGCTCGAACTTGCTTCTACCACAGCCAAAATAAAATTGCGAACCTTCAAATAGTCGATCGTTAACTGTAAGACCCTATCTGAAGTCACGGAGGAGCGTACCAACTCTATAGTTTCAACACAATCCCATGGGACACCCTGTATGTATATATACAGAGAGAAGACTGAGAGGTATCATGGCCCACTTTTAAATCATTCCTGAAAGCTGATACTCTCTCTGTGGACATTAAAAACACTACGAAGTCACGAATGTTCTCAGAGGGTAACATATAATGTGCACAATTTCTGGTTTTGTTCCGTGCTATGTGCATGAAATGCCGGTAGCACCAGTGCTGTATAGTAAGATGCTGTATATAAATTATGTATATAAATATAAATAAATTTTTAATTTTAATTTTTTAAATAAGTTTTGTAGTTCTCTCTCTCTCTTTTTCTCTTTCTCTCTACACACACAACACACACAACACACACACACACACACACACACACACACATATGTATGTCAGGCTACAACTTTATTCTGATATATTTGCGTTATTTATTAACTAAATATTTATATATGCCGAACGAAAAAGCGGAATGCAATCGATTAATTAATTAATATTAAATAATTTTAATTTATTTAGGATTATTAGAATATTAAAAAAATTGAAAGAAATAATGATCTTAACAACCTTATGAGTCCTAACAACCCTACCATCTTAACAACCCTATGAGCCCTACTACCTACTACAATCCTATTTCCTGATTAACTAAAATTATTCGAGATTTGGGGAGCTTATCTCTAATCATATATATTTTAATCAATGCACTAATTACATTCCCTAACCTAATCTAACCGCGTACGAACTTTTCTTCAGGCCAGTTGACCCTACCTTTCGTTGATCCTGGCCACTTTCTCGCTCGATCTCTAATCAGAGATCGAAAAAGGAGATAAAAACTTTTTTTTTGCCGGTTAATTACCGGCAAATGTGCGTAAATATTTCACGCTCATCGTAACGATCGTTCGATTTTACGATCGTTCGTTAAATATTTGAATATAACTTTATTTTAACTAAAATAAAGCCAAACTACAAATTTCTATATATTATATTAAATTGCTAACACGGCTATATGGCAAGTCATTTATTATCATGTTACAAGTTATTTAATGAATCAATCATTTGGCTTTATATTAAGTTAAAGTAAAATTTAAAACTAATATCTACAAACAAATTCTATGATGGATGAGCTAAGAAATTAGAATAAGTTAAGTGTGCGTTATAAAAATAAAGTAGCATCAGAAATTGATAAAATTGATAAAATTATTAATGCGTGTTCTTTATTTAACAAGTTAGACCAAATCTTTACAAAAAAATCTTTTCTGGATCTTCTTTTTTTAATTAATACTTCAATATATTTTCGCAATAGATGCAAAGCATCTCGAAAGAACATATTAAAAGTTATTTAATTTAATCTATCCTAGCTCATCCATTTTAAGGTAACGGATTTATCTACAATCTACAATCTACATCTACATCTACATCTACAATTTCTACGAATCCGTTACCTTAAAAATAAATAAAAGTTTCTTTCACTCACCGGCACTGATGCGCAACAGCGGAGTTATCGAAGCTACATTGTCTGTAACATACAAATATAAAATTCATTTATAATAATGCTCAAAACGTAATCAATATTTCAAAAAATTTTTATCGTGCAGAATTTTATATCCGATGTGTAAAATAATAAGCAGATAAACATGTATGAAAAAATAATATAAATTTTTGAAACTGTTTTTTAAATAAAAACTTTTATATAATTTTTATAAAAATCATTCTCTCTCGAATTTTTTCTTTAATTCATTCAAATAATAAGATCGAATTATTGTTCGTTTATAACGATTTATAACAATTGATATACAAATAATAGATATTCACCATCAGGTTGCTCCGCTGATGCAAGATGCCTCTCCCAGACCTCCTCCTCCTCTCATGTTGTTGACGCGCGATACTTTTAACGGCACTCCCGCACTCACGAGCGATATTTTTATATCGCTATTTCCGCTATTTTACGCGCGATACTGAACGGCACTCCCGCACTATTTCGGTACGATTCAAAATTTGGTCGCGCGATGTATATATTTAATATATATATACTTTGAACGCCACTCCCGGTTTCGGTACGAGCGAAAATCCCATTTCATTTCACAAGAATCAACTTCGAGCCAACAGGTCGGGAATGCAACGATACAACGAGCAAAGACTAGGCCCGAACCGGAAAGAAGACGAAACGATTGACGAAATAGAGGCGAATGAAGTTCACCAGCTCTTTTTCGCGCATAATTATCCTATCTCGTATCGAACCTGGACCCGCTAAGCACGATTTCAAGTGACTCGCACGGATGCTATATCACTAGCGCAGTACACAAGGCTGGTAGACGGTAAAAGAAGAGGATACCCACATTTTTTAAATGTTAACATTCAGCAATTTAGAAAATGGGGAGGCAACTCCTTTTACCGAGCGAAAATCGTGCCTAGGGGAATCCACTCGACGGAGTCTCGACAGGGTTAACACACGCAGTGCGTATGGCTGTAGACGAGCAAAGAAAAGGGACCCATTAACGACCATTCCGAACAATCGATCGAGTTCTAACCGATTCGGGCCAAATCAATTGACGAAGCAGAGCGTGTCCATCACTAAGCCGATCGAGCACGAAGCTCGAACCCGCGCGCCCATGTACATTTCATACTGGACATACGTTCTGCGCGGCCGGCATCACCAAGTGCCACGATGCACAAGACGCGAATACGTTGCATAGCAACGACTCGATGAAACATCCCAGTTAGTTGGCATCGGAAGTAGAGACTCGTTGACAAAAACGAAATTGGGATTTTGAAAACGCGAAAACGCGAAAACGCGAAAACGCGGTAACGAAACGTCGCCGTCCGCGGCTCGTTGACGGCACCGACGACGCGAAAGGGTACTTAGCTTCCCTTTCAGGCACTTTAAGATTTATCATAAATAAAAAAATTTAAGATAAACCTCAAGGCACCATCCAAGTACTAAGCCCTCCCACCGCGACAAGGTGTACCCCATGGGAGGGTTATATTATATATAATTTTATATATAATATAATACATAATTTGAAATTTATTTTGTAATATAGTACACAAATTTAAATTTGCAAATATAGACAATAAATAAAAATATAAAGGATAAGAGAACATCTATTATATAAAGCAATGTTCAAAATAATTGATTTTAAAACTAATTATTGCGCAATTAATTTTTACATTTTTACTTTTAAATAGATACATTTTAATATTATAAATTGCGTAATTACAAAATGATTTATATTTCTTAGATATAAATTTTTAAAAATATGATAAATAAAAAAATGTCTATTTTTTTATATATGAAATATTGAAATAAATATATTAATATGGAATATTTTATAAAATATAAGAGGTATCTAAAATTATTAATTAATAAAAAAATTTTGTTATAAATGTTTTAATTATTTTAAAATAAAATGGAATATTTTTTACAAGTATATGTATTATATATGTTACAATTTAAAATCACTATTGAATCATTATCAAAGAAATAAAATGAAACGTGAAATATGTATAATTTGAATATATACTAATGATACATAATTTATATATTGTTGCGTCCTCGGAACGATATATATCGAACGCGCGCGACACAATCGGCATACGCTGACGCTCGTGCACTCGTAACTAATAATGCGATTTAAGGTGCACAAGAATTTTAATAAACCGCGAGTAACATACAAGAATTCAGAATAATCGTAAAATCACAAATAGACGCACGTCCGCACAGCTTGACAGCTGGGCTCAGACTCTTTGACAGTCGTTGTTTATAACAACATCTTGACGACGCGCGCGGAAACGATCTTCTTCGAAAGAATTCAACGGGTGACGAATACATTCAGCAGGACGGGACGCGGGGACGCCACAATATAATAAATAATAAATGTGATAAATAATTTATATTAATGACTTACATCATATCTTATTGATCCATCCACTTCCAAAACCTCCTTTTTTCTTTTGCTTCCTTCGCTCTTTTCTCGTGGCACTTTAATCCTCGTTGCACTTACACTTATTCACGAAAAGTTCCTCGTTGCACTTGCAATTGTGTTTAGAGAAAGAATTTGATAATATATGAAACGTCTCACATCACTACTTCACTGCTCAAGAGCCACTGAGCGAATGATCGTAAGTCAAGAACATTACCGCGGTACTGTTTATATCGCCAGGGTCGACTATGTACAGAAAGAATTTGATAATATATGAAACGTCACTACTTTATTGCTCAAATTTACTGTGCGAATGATAATAAAGCCGTGTAACGTACACAATAGCGCGATACTGTTTATCAAGGTCGAACACGGTGTTATTGATAATTAGCGGGACGGGACGCGGGGACGCAACAATATAATAAATAATGAATGTGATAAATAATTTATATTAATGACACATCATATCTTATTGGTTTATCCATTTCCAAAACCTCCTTCTTTCTTTTGCTTTCTTCGCTTTTTCCTCGTGGCACTTCAATCCTCGTTGCACTTACACTTATTCACGAAAAGTTCCTCGTTGCACTTGCAATTGTGTTTAGAGAAAGAATTTGATAATATATGAAACGTCTCACATCACTACTTCACTGCTCAAGAGCCACTGAGCGAATGATCGTAAGTCAAGAACATTACCGCGGTACTGTTTATATCGCCAGGGTCGACTATATACAGAAAGAATTTGATAATATATGAAACGTCACTACTTTATTGCTCAAATTTACTGTGCGAATGATAATAAAGCCGTGTAACGTACACAATAGCGCGATACTGTTTATCAAGGTCGAACACGGTGTTATTGATAATTAGCGGGACGGGACGCGGGGACGCAACAATATAATAAATAATGAATGTGATAAATAATTTATATTAATGACTTACATCATATCTTATTGGTTTATCCATTTCCAAAACCTCCTTCTTTCTTTTGCTTTCTTCGCTTTTTCCTCGTGGCACTTCAATCCTCGTTGCACTTACACTCATTCACGAAAAGTTCCTCGTTGCACTTGCAATTGTGTTCAGAGAGAGAATTTGATAATATATGATACGTCTCACATCAATACTTCACTGCTCAAGAGTCACTGAGCGAAAGTATCGTAAGTCAGAAACATTACCGCGGTACTGTTTATATCGCCAAGGTTGACTATGTGAAGAAAGAATTTGATAATATATGAAACGTCACTACTTTACTGCTCAAAGTTACTGTGCGAATGACCGTAAGTCAAAAATATTATCGCGATACTGTTTATATCGCCAAGATCGACTTATACTATGTTATTGTTATAGTTCGTCGTTGAAATATTCTATGAGTGATTGCCGATTAAGAAAATTTAAAGCATTTGTCGAAATTTATTTAATTCTAATAAGTATCGTTAGAGAAATTATTTTAATAAGCATTAATAATCGAAAGATCATAACAAAATTAATTCTTTTATCCCCTTTTATGTACCCCCCATGTTTCAATTTTTATTCACAGTAATTAATGATTGCGATTCGATAAGGATTTATCGTTGCGATACAGTTTTATGATAAGTTATCGTTCGTCGTGTATCATAAGTTAATTAATTTTTAATTATTAATAATTATATCAAATTATGTTTCGATATTAATCGTAATCGTGTTTAGAAAAAAATTCGACAATATGCGAAGCGTTTCGCACCACTACTTTATTGCTCGAGTGTCGTGCGAATGATAACAAAGCCATAATATATTAACAATAGCGCGCTACTGTTTATATTGTCAAAGTCGAACACCGTGTTATTGATAATTCATTGCCGAAATATTTTACGTACTAAACATATACTGTTATACATGAAAATATTAAATTGTAAAAGTTTTTCAATTTCTAGATTAATTAAACGACTATTTATTAAATAATTAATTAACATACGAAGCATTTCGCACCATTACACCGAGAAAAAAGTTGTTAACTGATCAAACCGTTTAACTAAATTATTATTTTTTTAATTGAAATATTTAAATATTTAAGTTAAATGTCATGTTAAATTTAATATGTATTATTTAATTTAAATAGTTAAATATTTCAATTAAAAAAATAATAATTTAGTTAAACGGTTTAGTCAAGTTAACAACTTTTTTTCTCAGTGTACTTTACTGCTCAAATGTCACCGAGTAAATGATAGCAAAACCATAACATACAAACAATAGCACGCTATTGTTTACGTCGTCAAAGTCGAATATAATGTTATTGATAATTCGTTGCCGAAATATTTTATATATATTATAAAATATACACGTGGAATATTAAATTATAGCGTGGAATATTAAATTATAGAAGTATTTTAATTTATTGATTAAAATTGATTATTTATTATTATCATTTATTATAAACAATTCATGGTGTCTTTCGTGCTAATTATTTGTATCTATAATTCAATTATTTTATTGCGCGTTCTCTCAATTAATTTCTCCAAATTATATTTAGATTGTCAATAAAGTAACACGGATGAAATATATTTGTTACTCTAAGTATTAAAATAATAATTATAATAAGTATTAAAATAATAATTATTGTCCGTAAAGATCGCAACGATCGAAGTGATTATTTAATATTTTGGATTCCTACTTAATTCTCAATTCTCGATTAAATTGTATACAATTATAATATGGATTTCGAGATTTGTCGTCGCGACGTAAGTTTAAGTGTTATTTAACATATATGATATTAAATATCATATCAAATTATTTCTTAATGTACTTATATCAAATCACTTGTACACATATTAATCTCGACTTTGCGATTTGACTGCCAGACTAAAGAAACGATAACGAAATAAGCGTATTTAGTTAAATTAAGATATAAGATTTCTATCCTTTACCAAAGAAAACTAAAAATATCTCAATTTTTTTCTCTTTCTTCGGGCAAATCTACCAATGACCAAATGACCAATATGATTAATTGATTCTATCTTTATATATTTATTATTATGCGCTATTAATCCAAGCCGTAGATTAGAAATCCAATATTTAGAAATCAAAGGCCAGTATTCATAGTCCGATCTTATATTTGAGATCGTCTTAAGTTCGAGCTTGGAATGCTACGCAGCCATTTGATTGATTGAATGAGGTCTTAAGTCAACCTCGGACCAGACTTAAGACAATCTTAAATATAAGATCGGACTATGAATACCGGCCAAAGTCGCGTGAACGTCGAGCGCAGTAATGGCCATGCGCAGAAACCGGTTCGGCCGCCATGTTAGTTCGCCGCCATTTGCATACGTCATACGTGAATCGGAGCAGTTCATCATACGTAGTTACGCGGATCGTCGTACATCCGCATTTTTCGCGTCTTTTAACCGTAAATAAACGAATATCGCGAGTGAATGAGCGTTGAGAGTGTCCAAGGATGATTACGCGACTTTCATAATATATCGATAGAAGCGCGCGACAGCTGTTTTTGACAGTATTCAGTGATGGCGTCATCGCGAAGGCGGAGCGAAGCCGCGTCGCGTTATTCGCGCCTTTGATGATGATTATCGGATGCGAGCGTGTATCGGGAGTGCCGAATAAAGTGTCGCGCGTTCGTGTTGATGATATCCTGTGAGTTTTTGTGCATCAAGATCGGAATGGGACATCCTGAGGCGAGGGAATGGAGCGGCCTGTGGAACAGCCGCTGATGAACGGTGAGTTTTGATTTGATTTATCATATTTGCATGACAATTCGTGCTCATTCGACGCTTATACAGCATCGCGATGTCTCGAATTACGTTCGGGCAAATCGGCGCCGCATCATAATTCGATGCGACGCGATGCAATTCAAGTAAAGTCGATCGCGTGAAGATGGTTAGGCTAGAAGCGATTTGAAGTTTATTTTGTATACGCGCGCGCAGTGCTTGCACAGTCTATTTGTAGGGATGCCAACTGTCAAACGATAACTTTTTCGATCTAACCTAACCTAACCTTTCAATGTCTTCCGATGTCGAATGTAAACATGAGCATATGCTGCATGGATTTTACCATGCTTTTAAAAATAATATTTAATCATTAGTGTAATACATTTTATTACGTAATATATTAATCGTATTAAATGTGCGACGTAACAGTAGTACAGTTTTACACATTTTAATGGGGAGCATATAATAAGGAGCATAAATATAATTGGTTAGATTAGATTAAATTAATCAAAACAAGCTGCTGTGATGATGCATTTAACGTAATAGTATTAATTTGACGAATGTGCAGCTATTGAAGTTAAATGATATTTGTGGACACTTTTTTAAAGCAATGATTGTCATCATCATAAGTGTCGTATCTTATCTCAGTCATGGAACTAAGATACAAAATATTTATGTATTCCACATTAACGTTATTCATTACAAGTACTATATTACTTTTCTTATATCTCAATCATATTCAACCACATTATTTCATCGATGAAGCTTTTCATATATATCGTAGACAATACGATACTGTGCGTGGAATTTTACACAGGTAATACATGGCACGAAAATAATTTGCTTTTAAAATAAGTATTGCACGCAGTTCTCAATAATAAATCAAATTAAATTATTTTCAGTGGGATCCAAAAATCACCACATTGTCAGAATTGTATCTTATTACAATTGCGATATGATCACCTCTTAATATGTGCAATATTATATACATAAAATGTTTAAATTTATTTGGAACGTGCCTAAATCTTTATCTTATTTATAATATTTATAATATTATAAAAGAAAATTGCAAATCTGATGAAACAGAGTGGTGGAATAATTGGTTGATGCTCTTATGCTAGCCTACAATATTACCATTTTTTCATCATTATACTTTTGGTGCTTTTTTTATTATGCGGATGTTATATCTGTAAATATAGTACTCGTAATGTTGTTTCTGCACCAATGTAAGCACACAAAAATGACAGCATTTGCAGGTAATTACACTATATTTATATAAATCATAAAAGAGGAAATAAAATTAAAGTTAAATGTCTGAATGCGCCTTAAAGTAAATCTCATCTAAATAAATAGATGTGTAAATGTGCGCCCCCCATTCTTCATGAAAAAAAATACATAATATTAATCTTTACACCATATTATTAATTTTAGATTTGTTTTTTTATTCTTTTAGATTCCCTAGATGCATTTTTCGTTTTTCCTCTTTCTTTCCAATTACTAAATATAGATATGTCATTTTTAATGTACATTATTGCAGAAAGTGCAGGAATAAAAAGCAGATCTTTAAAATGTACAGGAAGGTCATTTTGTTTGATGCGGTTTTTTCAATAGATAAAAATATTTTTAAAAAATCTGAAAAAATTCATTCCTTTTTCGAGCCTTTTAAATAAAGATTAGAATAATAAATTTGTAAAATAAATTTGTTTTAATATATTTTTATTGCAAATATATATGAAGCGAAGTGCTCAAGGTGCATCACTATGAAAACATCGGTAGAATCAAAAATGGATCATATACGAAAAAATTAAAATAATATTTATGCTATATATATTTGATATAGCATTTAATCGATATGTGTAGTAACACGATAAAATATAATTTTCTCTCGATTTTCACGAAATTTAAACTGCTAAAAAAAAAACATCAAATATTCAAATTGCTCGATATTCTTGCGAAAGAAGCAGTTCTCGCTTAAAGAATCTTTAGGAAAAAAAAGGACAAAAATTTTAAATCTCATATGGATGTTTAATTTTATATTAATATTTCTAATGTAGCACTTCATTCATAAAGATTTTATTTTGAAACGTTTATACATAAAAGTACAATGATTATACGGCTTCTTTATTCTACTGTTTCATCTTCGCGTCGCTTATGAAGTATTTGTGCCCCTGGATATTTTTGTCAGAAAACTATGCAGCTTTCCATATTTCGCTAGCAATTGTATTCTCGTTTAATCGGAGTTTCTCGTTCGTTCAAGTCTTACCATTCTTTTTTTGTAAGACGGAAGTTTAATAAAGAATGGCAGTAATTTCTTCTTTTTCAACACATCCATTATATATTGAATAAAATCGAGAGGCTCATTGGACAGCACTTCTTCTGGTTTTCTGACTTGAAGCAAATACTACTGGATAATTCCCATTTTCTTTTTTAAACTCGACTAAATGCAACCGTTTTTCAATTGCTAATTGTTGATATGATTTCTGCAAATATTTCCATATTATTTTGAGATTGATTTGCTACATGATATATTGCAATAATTAAAGTATGATTTCTGATATAATCTGCCATGGGACTGCAGAGAAAGCCAGCTTCAATTCCTTATTTTATTTAATATCTTTAATAATATAATAATTAAATTAAAGTTCTATGAACATACGCTTGAAATACTAAATAAAAAAAGATTATATTTCTTATGTACAATCCTATAAAGTTTAAGTAGACAAGAAATCATTGTTAATAATATATATAAATTGATAATTATATAGATAAAACAAATAATATTAATTAATTAATCGACACAATCTACATTTTTTTAGTTTTATGTCTAACATATGTATGTATGTGTGTGTGTGTGTGTATATATATATTTCTATAAATAAAAAATTTTTCTTTCTAATATAAATTAAATAAAAAGTATAATATGCCTTTAAATACTTTATATACACACCTGTTGCAATAAAGAACCAGTAAAGAATGATTTTTATAGTATGTTTTACATTCTTAGCTCCTTCTACTTTGGCATACATATTCTTTATGCCAATTGCCTCACAACACGCTTTTATTGCACGATGACAAACAAGCCCATATCCTTCATGCATTTTCTTTACAAATATTTTTGTACTTCCAAACTATATAAAGAAGTCATATAATAACACTGAAAAGTATAAAGTGATATTAAAAGAAGGAGTAAATTTTATATTATATAGTATTTACAATTATTTTCTTACCTTAATCTTTGACTTATTAATATTAATATTTTTATTCATTAAAAAAAAGAATTAAAATGAATATAAGAAAAATATTAGTTTTGATCTTTATCCTAAAATGTTTTTTCCTTTTTGCATTTTGCAAAAGTAGTTCGAGGCACTTCAGACAAGCATTGTTTCATATTAATGTATGTAGCAATAGTTTATATCGAAATTTTTCTGCAATGCTATACTTTTGTTATTTTATTTTAATTTAATACAGATCTATGAATTTTTAAAGTTATAGTGAGTATCTATGTTTTCTCTTTAATCATTACAGACTCAATATGGAGGTATTTGATCCGTTTTGAGTGCCTTTTTAGTGTAAATTCTTTTGTTTCTCATGAGTAAAGTGTTTACTACTATTGTAAATGTTTAAATAAGTTACCTTTTCCATTCATACATCATAATATATAATATTGAACTTTTTCTCTATGAAGATATATAATACAAAACATTTTTGCAATTTAATCAATTGTAATCGGTAACATGAAATTTTCGTATTATACAATTATTAGATTATATAATAATTAGACAGCCTGATTAGATGATGGAATAAAAAAAAAGAAACGCAAGAAAAATATATATATATTATATTAATATTATTTTAATGATTTAATTTTTTATTTTACTTATAAAAAAGACTTACATTATTACATTATAACTTTTCAGTATTCGCGCCAGGGTTTAACAATTATACAATTTATGTATCTTAATAAAGTTGTAAAATGCTTCTTTATCGTTTCTGTATATTGCAATTAATGTTCAATTGCAATGTTCAGTTGCAATATTCAATATTTCTAATTTTCATTAAAATATAATTTATTTTTATTTTTACATTGTTCTTTAATATCCTTTCTTTCTTCGACCCATTCCTTTTTAAAAAAGTTTTGACAGCGCGTTTTATTTTTAAATTTTTAAAATTCGGCAGTTTATTTTTTCACAATTGTACATTTTTTACATAGTTTTGACAGCTAACTTTTTCTTATATATTTCCTATATTTATTTTTTTCATGAAATTTTTTTTATAATTCGGATAATAACACAAAATAATATATATTTTTAAATATCTGTTATATCAGAAAGATATGACAGATATTTGTCGCACAAATAATTTTTAAAGTCGATTTTTTTCTATGACCTTTCAAGTTCTCAAGCATCTCATTTTTGAAATACCAAGCGAAAAAACAAAACAGCTTTTCGTTTCGCAAAAATAATAAAACAAAAACATTTGAGGTGGAAACGCTAGTAAACGAAAATAATCAAATGACATTCTATAGCTTTGAACAGCAATAAAAAATTATAACATATTAATGTGTGTGGATGTATGTATGTGTACACTTTATGAAATTCATCTGCTAGAAAACAGTACAATTAGATATCTCCACTGTGATTTGCGAATATTAGCATTTTATGAATTAATAGTATGCATCTGTAAATATACGGTCATCTGATTATTTTCGTTTACTAGCGCTTCCATCTCGGATGCTTTTTTTACTGTGTCATTAAATGAGACACAATCAATATTGTTGGTATCGTTATCCATATCTATTACGTTTGATTCTGATACATTTGCATTTTTATTAACATCAAGGAAAACATTTTCCTTTGTTGTCATTATCCGAATTATAACAAGTCAGCTAATTATGTTATTTTCTTATACCATAGCTTTTAATTTTTAATAATTCGACAGTTTACTTTTTCGCATTTTTAATTTTTTATATATTTTGACAGTTAAATTTTTTTATATTTTTTTTTACAATTTTTTAAATAAATATTTTTTTATAATTCGGCAGCTAATTTTATTTTCTTACGATAGCTTTTAATTTTTAATAATTCGACAGCTTACTTTCTTGCATTTTTCTCGACAGCTTTTAATTTTTTATAATTCGGCAGCTAATTTTATTTTCTTACTATAGCTTTTAATTTTTAATAATTCGACAGCTTACTTTCTTGTATCTTTCTCGACAGCTTTTAATCTTTTATAATTCGGCAGCTAATTTTATTTTCTTACGATAACTTTTAATTTTTAATAATTCGACAGCTTACTTTCTTGCATTTTTCTCGACAGCTTTTATTTTTTTATAATTCGACAGCTAATTTTATTTTCTTACGATAGCTTTTAATTTCTAATAATTCCACAACTTTTAATTTTTTATAATTCGGCAGCTAATTTTATTTTCTTACGATAGCTCCTAATTTTTATTCATTCGACAGCTTACTTTCTTGCCTTTTTGTCGACAGCTTTTAATTTTTTGTAATTCGGCAGCTAATTTTATTTTCGTACGACAGCTTTTAATTTTTAATAATTCGACAGCTTACTTTCTTGTATTTTTCTCGACAGCTTTCATTTTTTTATAATTCGACAGCTAATTTTATTTTTGTACGGCAGCTTACTTTCTTGTATTTTTCTCGACAGCTTTTATCTTTTTATAATTCGACAGCTAACTTTATTTTCTTACGATAGCTTTTAATTTCTAATAATTCGACAGCTTACTTTCTTGTATTTTTCTCGACAGCTTTTATTTTTTTATAATTCGGCAGCTAATTTTATTTTCTTACGATAGCTTTTAATTTTTAATAATTCGACAGCTTACTTTCTTGCACTTTTCTCGACAGCTTTTAATCTTTTATAATTCGGCAGCTAATTTTATTTTCTTACGATAGCTTTTAATTTTTAATAATTCGACAGCTTACTTTCTTGCACTTTTCTCGACAGCTTTTAATCTTTTATAATTCGGCAGCTAATTTTATTTTCTTACGATAGCTTTTAATTTTTAATAATTCGACAGCTTACTTTCTTGCATTTTTCTCGACAGCTTTTATTTTTTTATAATTCGACAGCTAATTTTATTTTCTTACGATAGCTTTTAATTTTTAATAATTCGACAACTTTTAATTTTTTATAATTCGGCAGCTAATTTTATTTTCTTACGATAGCTTCTAATTTTTATTAATTCGACAGCTTACTTTCTTGCCTTTTTGTCGACAGCTTTTAATTTTTTGTAATTCGGCAGCTAATTTTATTTTCGTACGACAGCTTTTAATTTTTAATAATTCGACAGCTTACTTTCTTGTATTTTTCTCGACAGCTTTCATTTTTTTATAATTCGACAGCTAATTTTATTTTTGTACGGCAGCTTACTTTCTTGTATTTTTCTCGACAGCTTTTATCTTTTTATAATTCGACAGCTAACTTTATTTTCTTACGATAGCTTTTAATTTCTAATAATTCGACAGCTTACTTTCTTGTATTTTTCTCGACAGCTTTTATTTTTTTATAATTCGGCAGCTAATTTTATTTTCTTACGATAGCTTTTAATTTTTAATAATTCGACAGCTTACTTTCTTGCACTTTTCTCGACAGCTTTTAATCTTTTATAATTCGGCAGCTAATTTTATTTTCTTACGATAGCTTTTAATTTTTAATAATTCGACAGCTTACTTTCTTGTATTTTTCTCGACAGCTTTTAATCTTTTATAATTCGACAGCTAACTTTATTTTCTTACGATAGCTTTTAATTTTTAATAATTCGACAGCTTACTTTCTTGCACTTTTCTCGACAGCTTTTATTTTTTTATAATTCGGCAGCTAACTTTATTTTCTTACGATAGCTTTTAATTTCTAATAATTCGACAGCTTACTTTCTTGCATTTTTGTCGACAGCTTTTAATGTTTTATAATTCGGCAGCTAATTTTATTTTCTTACGATAGCTTTTAATTTTTAATAATTCGACAGCTTACTTTCTTGCATTTTTCTCGACAGCTTTTAATTTTTTATAATTCGGCAGCTAATTTTATTTTCTTACTATAGCTTTTAATTTTTAATAATTCGACAGCTTACTTTCTTGTATCTTTCTCGACAGCTTTTAATCTTTTATAATTCGGCTGCTAATTTTATTTTTTTACGATAGCTTTTAATTTTTAATAATTCGACAGCTTACTTTCTTGTATTTTATTCGACAACTTTTAATTTTTTATAATTCGCAGCTAATTTTATTTTCTTACGATAGCTTTTAATTTTTAATAATTCGACAGCTTACTTTCTTGCATTTTTGTCGACAGCTTTTAATGTTTTATAATTCGATAGCTAATTTTATTTTCTTACGATAGCTTTTAATTTTTAATAATTCGACAGCTTACTTTCTTGCATTTTTCTCGATAGCTTTTAATTTTTTATAATTCGGCAGCTAATTTTATTTTTTTACGACAGCTTTTAATTTCTAATAATTCGACAGCTTACTTTCTTGTATTTTAATTTAATAGTATACGACAGCTTTTAATTTTTAATAATTCGACAGGTTATTTTTTTGCATTTTTCTCGGCAGTTTTCAATCTTTTATAATTCGGCAGTTAACTATTTTCTTACGATAGCTTTTAGTTTTTAATAATTCGACATCTTACTTTCTTTGCATTTTTTTCGGCAGCTAATTTTTTTTGCGACAGCCCATTCTTAATTCGATTTTATTTTCTTATATTTCGACAGCTTTTAATTTTTTTATCTTTTCTGACAATTTCTTTACATTAATTTTTTTTTTAATTTCCGCTAATTTTTAAATTTTCCATTTCTCAACTTTTGATAATTTATTCCTTTTAATATAATTTTCAATTTAAATTGATATACTATGATTTTTTGGCAACAAACAAATTTTCTCCACTTATAATTAAAAATTAAAATATTTAATATCTAATTATAATATTTAATACGTAATATTTTTCTAAAAATCGATTTATGTTCTTCCATATTTTATGATTGCTTCCAAAATTCAGTAGTTTATATCTTCTTAAATATTTTGACAATTAGATAATCTTAGAGATAACCTTACAACTCTCTTTTCACAGTATCTCAAAGTTTTTGATAAAGAGGGCCACAATCTTTTATTCATTCTTTACAAATAAAAGTTATTTTTATTCAAATCTCAGCCTTCCAATAAGTCGAATTATTTGTATATAATTTGGCTGGCAGTAGAGGTTTGGCAAAATTCTCTAAAGGCTTCATAGAGAGATGGTGTCTTCTGGGATAATTTTTCTCCATCAGAAATCCTTACTCATAGATCCACTTCTCCGATGCATGCGACCAGTCGATCACTTCCTTCTCGCTGAACCATAGATTGATCTCCTTTTTGGCTGATTCGACAGAATCGGAACCATGAATAATATTCCGACCGACTTGTATACAAAAATCACCACGGATTGTACCGGGTGCGGAATCTTTTGGATTTGTCTCGCCCAACATCACACGACCAGTCTTCACGACATTCAAACCTTCCCAAACCTAACAACAATTTATTAAGAAATATATTAAAATATATAAATATTACTTAGTTTTTTACAGTGCTATTATTTAGCTTTCAAGACTAAGAAATTCATTATTGTATGTATTAACATTATTTCATTACAACATGATAACAAAACTTACCATTGGCACAACTGGTCCCGAACTCATGTATTTAACTAAATTTGGAAAGAAGGGCCTTGATGCCAAATCAGCATAGTGTTGTTTCAAAAGCTCGTCAGTAGGCTAAATGTAGATATAAGATACATATATAAGTTAGAAAAGTATATATATACTTCTTTAAAATAATTCTTATATAAATGGTAAGCAAATCGACAATTACAAATAAGCATTAATAAAAGTTCGAATCTCGACAATGATCGAAAATAACAATATAAAATATGCTTTTAACTATTTTTGTACGACCATATTAACATGTTACGCATTACATGTTATCTCGCTTTCGACATACATATATATATGATATATATAACTATTAAGATTAGTGCTAATTCAGTTTGTTACGTTTCTTACAAATCAATGTCAATACTATATATACTCAATATCTGATTTAACAAAGGCAATTTGATCTGTTCTAATTTCTAAACAAAGGCAATTTTATCTGTTTTAATTTATGAATAAAATAATTGAATCTGTTACATTTGACGTATCTATGAATATAAATTCGAGTACGACTCGCCATTACTCGATAATCAGCTTTTTTAAACGTACTGTGTACGTTTATTGGTCATTTGAAACAAAAGAATAAAAATAATTTCAACTCTAAATCCTCAACGAATATATATCCAATAATATATCATTGAAAGGCTCAATCACGGAGGACCACGTGGCATGCTCATGAGCTCTTCGTCAAGTTACAACGCGTAACGATAAAATTACACGCAAGAACTACTCACCCACACCATCCTCATGGCCACTAGTTTGAAGCCTTTGTCCTCAAATCGCTGGATAATTTTGCCGACCAGACCACGTTGCACGCCGTCTGGCTTCACCATGATAAAGGTGCGTTCCTTTTCCTCCGCCATAATAAATTTGCAAATAAATTGTAGCAAGGTTGAGATGGAACACACAACCATACAGTGCCTGACTAGCCGCGAATGAAGGAGAACGGGACGACCCGAGGCCAAGGCGAGAAACCTGACGAAAGTGGGAGAGAGGCGTCGTGACGTGCCGGTTCGTCGATCGTCTTCACCGGCCGGTCTTGTGTCTCGCGTTTCAAGATGCCGGACCGAGCATCAGGAGCGTGCGCGATACAAAAGCAAGGATCCTTTCGATCCACAAGTATCCTAATCAAATCGCATGCGTGCACAATATTAGTATACCAAATGTATTATACTATAATTTTAGATATTTTAATGCGTTCGTTCTTTAACGTACAATAATCTAAACAAATTCCAGAAGTTCTCTGTTATATATATTTTATAATACACTGGAACCTCTGTTATCAGCACGCGTTCCGGGGCTTTGAAGCGAGTTTGTCCCCCACTTCATTCGCGAACCGTGAAATTCAGGGCCGTAGCGGTACGTTTCGTTTATATTATTTTTCAGCCGAGATACCACCTAAAAAAAATATAGTTTTGCGCGATTGTACCGCTGTCTTCACTTCCCATGTGCGTCTGACGTACTTGCGCGCTATTTCAAAATTTGCTATTACAAGATTTCACTATATTATAAATATATCAAATTTTTAAAATTGATATTTTCTTTAAAAGAATGATTTTTATTTTTTATAAAGTGTATAAGATATTTCCTGATATTTTACACATATATCTTATTTTTAAAATATTTAAAGAAAACTACAATAATCAATATAACATATAAAAGCTCATTAAATTAATTCTATTTTGTAATTATAAAATTATATATATATATATATATATATATATATATATATATATATATATAGACAAAAATAATAAATTATATTTAAATTACATTGCAAAACAAAACATTCTGTGTACATTTTGTGTACATTTTGTCCTAACCATTTTGCCATTACGGAAATGCTTTGAACGCTACTGTCAGGAAATGTCACGTGACACGACATCGCGCGAGAGTATCCATCGATT
Source organism: Camponotus vicinus (assembly GCF_025532165.1). Classification (NCBI taxonomy): domain Eukaryota; kingdom Metazoa; phylum Arthropoda; class Insecta; order Hymenoptera; family Formicidae; genus Camponotus; species Camponotus vicinus. The sequence continues at coordinate 8,753,206 of NW_028141956.1, forward strand.
GGCTCTACAACTTGGCGAGCTATGTAATTTTTCTCTGCCCAAGAATGCTCGAGAATCATTAAAAACGTAGGATAATTTTTTTGTTTGTATTCTTAAGATATTTTGTAATACTTTAAAAATTTTATATCGCATATCTTTATTCGTCTATTTCTTAAAACAAAATTCAATTTTATTTGTTTTAAATTATTTTTCCTTTTTCGTTTTTCGCTTTCAAAATAAGAAACATATTTATACGTATGTAAAAAAAAAGAGAAAAAAAATTTGTTTCAAGTGAATTTGATACATATTCGTCCGGGGTTCGTCTTATGTTAATTTCACTTCCTAATTTATCATCATTTCGACTAATCGCAAAAAGCTGGTATGTTAAATATATTGAATATTTCCTCTCTCTCTTTTTCATCCGTCTGTCTCTGTCGTCGTCGCCGAAGGTTCACGAGCGTTGCCGAGAACGGCCGAACGTGACTCTCGAATTTCCGGCGCTCCGTTGAAGGATTTCATGATGGCGCGCGTGTGAAAAATCGCGTCACGTACATACATATATCGCACGCATTGATAAGGTCGGATCGTTTGACGCGCGAAATCTCGTCATTTGTCGAAATCGGATCACGCGGACGCGAGCGATTCTCCGCGACGTGCGATCGTGCTTAGGTGCGTCAGCTGTCAGAGTCCTCGCCGCCTCGTGTGCCTCGCATCGCATCGGCCGTTCCATTTCGCAGCCTCGTCGACGCAGCCATGCAGGCGCAACAGCAGACGCAGCAGCAGCAACAGCAGCAGCAACAACAGCAGCAGCAGGGCCACCAGCAGATAGCGGGCACCAATGTGATATTGAAGATGAACGAGATTCAGCAGCTGTCGACTGTCGGTACGTTGGCGCCTGCCTGCTTGTTCCACGCCTCCTCGAAATCCGCTTTCGAGCAGCGTCTTTTTCTACACCCTTTTATAACCTATAACATTTACGTTACTCATTTATACTCGGTTTTCTTCCTTTTTATATCACGAGCATAGACGTAAGTTCCGTTCTTTGCGATTGCACTCTTTGCATCTTTTCATAATTTTCATGTATATTATGTATGTATGAGTATGTATGAGTATGTATGAGTATGTATATGTGCGTGTGTGCATATGCGCATTATGCGTGTTCCAGCTTGCGTGCAGAGAGCGTACAAAAGGACAGGTGCAAATAGAAGGGACAAGTAAATGGGGAAAAGAATTTAATATTATAAATTTAATATTTCTCAAATTGTTGGTTTATTTATGATAGCAATGTGCGATTAATATTAGAGGAATTTATTAGAGGAAGAGAGAGAGAGAGAAAATGAGAGATGAATAAAGAAAATTCTAATTTTCTCACGAAAATTATATCATCTCGATTTTTATGTCGCGTTTCTTATTTATAGATAAAATTAATTGAATTATAGTTTCGTTCAATTTTTGTAGCAACTTGGATTGTATAACAATTACATATATTTCACAAAATAAGATTTGCATGCGTACATTTCGCTTTTACAATGATTATATAAAGAGAGATATGATAGAAATGCATATTTTTAATCGGTAATTTATTTTGATTGGACACACCAGTTATCATCGTAATACGTCAGTATACATTCTTCGACATAAAAAAGTATTTTTTTTAGTTTTTTCCTTCATAAAATGCTCACTAACGTGTCGTCGATATGCTCTTTGCTATCCCTTCTCTAATAGCGGATGTTCCCCCTCTCTTTCTCTCTCTGTCTCTTTTCCCTCTCGCTTCCTTTTCTTTCGTTGAACGCGAATATAATATTCCACTTGAATATCTGTTCTATCTACCATCTGCACCGAACGAGGGAAACTTCCCCCTCTTTTCTCCCTTTCTCCTTCTCGTTTACAGTTTCTCTAACTGTGGGTCTCTCGCAGGACAGGGACGTGTATAGCAATTAATAGGCAATGATAGTAATTAATTTACAGTGTTTTCAAATCAATGATATCAGTCAAAGTTAATTTTCTGTGATCATTTAGCTTTAATTAGAGCTTCCTATGAAAAAAATCATTTTACATTTTCGATTAATTTTTTCACATAGAGTTTTCCCAGATGTACTAGCAATTACAGGATATGTGTATGATTTATATGTGCGTGTATGAAATGTGTAGTGAATTTTTTTTTTGTATAAATTGATTTTTAAAATTTTTAATATTTAAAATTTAAAATTGATCGCCTTTAAATTTTAAGCTAAGAAAATCAATGTTCAAACATAAACTTAAGGTAAAAAATTTTTCCTTTTTTCGACTGTAAAAACGTAGCTATGTAGTGTATCTCTAAGAAGAGGATTTCTTATACATTATAGTAGATAAAAATTGTAACATTTAATACATACGTTCCTGAAGTTTGCCGCTTCGACCACTCTTCGCTTCAACGTCGACCAATCAGCTCGTTCGTCGCGCTGTCGGGAAGGAAGGGGGGAGGGGAAGAGGGACAGAGAGGCAGCTAGAACAGAATGTACGCGCAGCATCATCTATGCGCGCAGCGACAATCGAAGCAAGAGGCATAAACGAGCGGAGAAGTTAGGTTCACGACAGGTCAAAAACTGATCCAGAACATTCGTCGGGACTAAATTGCGAGGGAGTCGAAAGCGAGGTCGAAAAGTTATACGAAATCAAGAGTCCTCGGTAAGAAAGTACGCTGATCTTCATCATCAAAGATGAGCGTGCACGTCGCAGAGAAGAACAGCACGTTGAAAGGCTCCAATGGGCTCCAATTCATCGTGGAAAATGACGACGACGATTGGCAACATGGGCAGAATATTCTGGTAGTGGCACAGGACACGCATGGCAAGGAGCTGATCAGTCTGTCCGATAATGAGACCATTAACGTGGATACTTATTGTTCGTATATTTTTGGAATACCTCTTCTTTGTTAAAGGAGACGACGTTGCACAGAGCTAATGGGTCGTAAAAACATGGTGGATGATCGGGAAATGTTGATCGGAGTGTCATATTTCAGGCGACGTGTGCCAAGTGGTTCTTTGTTTGGAAATGCTTGTTTGAATTCATGATTGATCGTTGATTAATAGTTTAGACTTTGATGTATGATTCGAAAATTTACTTAGGATTTAATAATAAGAATAATATACATGTTATTATTCTATTAATATGTTCTTCAAATTTTAAACTTTTGGATTTTTCAATATTTATAGCTTTCGTTATTTTCAAATTATTTAAATTCCATTTGCTAATTTTTATAAAATTTTGTTCTCTCAGTCACAACACAATAGTTGTTGCAATGTTGGTGTATTCTTCTTGCATCTGTTACATGTATCTGTTAATAAGCGAACTAACTGTTCCATATTGTGCTAATTATTATATATGTTATATTCATCAATATTTATGATATTAAGCAAAATGAAAAATATAATATGTAACTCAATTGCAAAAACATTTTATACATTTTTATTGAACTTGAACTCAATGTGAATCAAACACTACTAAAAGACCTCATGTATCTCAATTCTTATTTTAGGGTTGCTGGAACTTGCTCATAGAGAATATCAGGCAGGAGACTATGAGAATGCGGAAAGACACTGTATGCAGCTATGGCGACAAGAAACAAACAATACTGGTGTTCTTCTTTTGCTCTCCTCAATACATTTCCAATGTAGAAGGCTAGAAAAGTACGTAATTTCTTATCATATTCAATATTCTAAGTGTAGATACATTCAAAATTAAACATGTTGCAAAATGGAAACTGACAAATTTATATTTATAAATAATTATAAATAATATATAATAATTTTTAGATTTTTATGAAATAAAATATAACTTTAAAATAAAAATATAACTTTATGCATTTCAGATCAGCACATTACAGCAGTTTAGCGATAAAGCAAAATCCATTGTTGGCGGAGGCTTACAGCAATTTGGGGAATGTATATAAAGAGCGCGGACAACTACAGGAAGCACTGGAGAACTATCGTCATGCTGTCAGATTGAAGCCTGACTTTATTGATGGTTACATCAACTTGGCTGCAGCACTCGTTGCAGCTGGTGACATGGAACAGGCCGTTCAAGCATACGTCACAGCACTACAATATAATCCCGTGAGAAAACCGACATTACGAACACATTACAGTTTAACTATTACTTAATAAAATATAAAACACCCGAGAAGTGTGTGAAAGAAAACAAAATTCTTGTTATAAGATTTAAGTTGCAAAGTTTTATTCTTTATATAATAAAATTGTTATACATTAATAAGATTTTATATTGTTCTTTGTGTGGACCTAAAAATCCACATTTATTTCTTATAATTCAATGAGTCTATATTTTATTATATCAAATCTTTTTTATCTTAAATAAGATGAATCACATATGCAAATTATTTACATATTTCGCCTGTTCCAGGATCTTTATTGTGTGCGGAGTGATCTTGGTAATCTTTTGAAAGCATTAGCAAGACTTGATGAAGCAAAGGTACGTTTTAGAACCATTTGTACTAGTTAGTAAACTAATCCGATATATCATGCATATGTTCGCGAGCATCTTTACTTCGATCAAGCTACAGACGGCGGAATCGTCAAGAATAGTGCATTACTCCTTGAATTAGTAAGAGATTGTTATAGAGATGTTTTTCAATTTTTAACAAAATTTACTAATCTGTCCTATCCTGAATCATCTCCTTGTATCACTTCCTTTCCTAAATCCAAAAAAGTTAATAATAATCCTTCTAATATCTCTTCTAGATCAAGGAGAATCAATTTACAGAGCATGTATCGATTATAATGTTTAATTAAGAAAAATATTTCATCATCCTTGGGTCTTCACATCTCTTGATCTCGAAGTACAAATGCATCGCGCGTATGTGCACGAGCTACAGTGTGCAGTTTTCTGTGAAATATGCGGGCCGAATGGGATTCGTTCGCGCCGTTGCGACGAGAAGCTTTCATTCTTTGCCGAGCAACTTGCAAGCGCGGCACGCAATTTTCTCCGTCGTCGAGAATATATAAATTTGATAGAATTATCTATAGAAGAGGATTTCTAATTTTTTTATTTAACAATTACTTTCTCCATCAAGAAATAGTCGAAGAAGTAAGCGAGAAACATCGCGATCGCAGTTTTCTCGACAGCGAATCGAAAATTGCGTGTGATCCTTCATCTTGTAAAATTTATAAGAACTGCGTTTCATGTCGCCGATAGAAATCTAGTCTTCGTAGCGACATTAAGCGACGGTCTCTTAACATAAAACCCTAAACAATATAACAGACATTTCTGACAGACGCATTTTTCTCCAGATGTTTTGATAAAAAGTTTACGAGTCTTTCTTTGTTCGAACAAATCGACGACAAGACAATCGAAATCTAGTCGGACATTTTAAGACATGATTTAAGTTTCTTAATAATTTTTTTTCTTTCTTTCTTTCTTTTTTATCACACGTTATAAACTCTTTACTATATTCTTTCAAAAGATTTTCTAAATCAAGAATATATGTGAACACAAATCTTTTTTATAATGTTTAGGGTTATTGTCAAAATATAATTAAAAGAGGAGAATATTCTCTCTAACATTGCGCGTTTTGCAGCAACACCGAGAAAAAATACACTTTTGATTTTATTCTTTTTTTTTATTATTTCGAGGACTCTTGATGTTGTCGCAAATTATAGCATTGTTTAGCCAGTGTCATCGGATGCCATTTTAATTCAAATCGATGGCTGGCAGCGCGCGAACATTTAATGAATGAGCTGACTCTTGTCTCTTGTTTTGAGTGTGCGACTTTGCTGTTGTTATCGTGGCATACGTGCATTGTCACATGCTGCGTTTTTTTCAGCACTTTGATGAATAGTTGATGATAGAAAGAAAGAGGGAGAGAATCTACAGTGTGTACGAAAAATATATATTGGCGCGAGATCACTTGACCATTCCTTTAAATCAAAACTTATTGAACACTACATCGAAAAAAATAATTGCGATTTAATTTTTGCATCCATAGGAAAAAGGATCAGATTTTAAAGAGATAAAAATAATATTAATGCTACTTTTACAGTAGCATTAATAGAAAATCGAAAGAAATGAAAGGGTACATCGTGAAATTCGAAATTGTTAAATTCGCGGGATTTTTAGCGATGCCCACGAGTTGATTTCTAGTATTGATCTATTGTTAAACGGTCAAGTGATCTACATTTTCATGGCGCGGCGCGGCGTCGACCGATGAGAGCATATTCGTATAAATATATATACTTTTTCTCCATTTGAAATATTTCTAGCTATTTCAAATAACGTACTTTGCGTTATATTATAATTATATTTCAAATAACGTACTTTGCGTTTTACTATAATTATATAGATATGAGATTTACGGATACGCCCTCGGTTCTAAGAATGATAGCAACGAGGAAAGCTTCCCGTTACATTTCCCGCTATTCTCAAAAACTGGCTGCTATGCTCGTTCGTTTCTTGCCGAGTTCCTTCAGCCACGTTTATTTTTATCACCTCGTGAATAATAAAATATGACTCTATCACACTATTTCGTTCTCCTTCACACTACGCGATGCTTGATAATACAATATAACGAAATATTTATATCAGATAAAAAGAGGAAAAAAAAGTGTAATTTACGTTTCGATTACGAGAAGAATTTGAGACACGTAATTCGCAACAGCTGGCTGACGAACTCGGTGAGGCGTGTCATTTGCAGATACGCGAATTATCAATTCTTTATGTACACACATATACACACGCACACACGTATGTAGAAAGTAAAGAAAAAAAAGACAAAGATTTGAGGCGAGAGTAATCAGTGAAGAGACATTAACGCAGCTGTCTTATTGTTGTGGACGGGATGATCAACTCTAGGAGGGGAAGTGCAGGAGCAATGTGAGATTGGTCGGTTACCGCGCCGGTTCCTTCGTCAAAGGGTGAATCTGAATCTGGTTATTCAGTAACACACTGTCTCTCGGTCTAAGTTTATTATGAGAGCTTGCGAGCCGTACCTACCGAGTCAGCCTACCGAAGGGTACATTGCAGGTAAAGTAATTCCCAAGGCCGGTCTCTAAAGACCTCTACTCAATCCAATCTCCTTCTCTCTCGACCGGCTCCTGTCGAAAAAAGGCTCTTTATCCTTCTATCCTAGATACTGCGAAATGATTTTACGAAGGGCGATATATATTATTTGTTGCTTAGACTTATAAAGCATCAGTATTATGTAAATTGAGCTTTTCTTAAATAAGCTTCGAGACTCTGCAAAGATTTTTTTATTTTTAAAACGTTACAGGATGTCTTAGATTTATTATTTGTCCCTGCAACAATATTATTACATTCTTATTATTAAAGTAATTCAAAAAAAAATGTTACATACTCCATGTAAATATTGCAGTTAAGTATATAAATATTTAAAATATTATATTAAGAAAGTAAACGTTGCATCTTTAGCTGAATAAATATTGCAATTTACTTTTAAAAAATGAAATAATCTGTTTTAATTTAATATGTATAAAAAAAGATCGCACAATTCCTTTATTTCTCTTCCGCTTTTTTTTTTAATTCCAAGCAAACCTCTCATCCTGCAGAGACTGGTCAACTGTAAATGCCCTCTTATTTATTGTTTAGGTACGAAGATTACTCTGTTTTCAATATCAATGCAGCCCGCCTCTCGGCACGCGCGATGATCATCCACGCTAAATTCCTAGGGTCGTCATCCCGTCGTCATGATCGTGTTACGTAAAGATCGTGATAATTTTTCATCGATAAGTAGCTTCATCACACAAGTCCAGAAGAGACTTTCGTTTTAGTTGACTTCGGTTTTAGCGTACGGCCTTCAGCGTGCAGACGAGTCCGCCGAACGCATTTCGGAGACTCCGCGTGCACCGGAAGTCGCGCGTTATCCACGATGACGCCTCTAGCGCGCACCCGGATACCTTTATTGTCCTTAACACTTTCCTGATTCCTATCCGAGAATGCAATTTTGATTATGTTTGTGAGGCTACCCTCGTTCATTCTGTTTCCATTTCTTACTCCCTTTCTTGCCCTCGACGAGCATAGAAAGAGGACAAATCGAATTCAAGAATGACGATAGTTGAAGAGAAGCGAAGAATTTGTAAATTAAATGAATTAAAACCGAAGATTGTGATTGTAAAAATAATGATATATGCGGAAGAAATGTTTACCGAATATTTTAAACTCGCATTGCCTCCTAAATCTCTGATATGCACAGAGATATTAATTAGGAATGTTGATTTTTGTTGGGAAATTTGTTAAATCATAGCTTAAAAAATTTGTTAAGTATATTATCACATAATTTTAATTGTATGAATTATCGTGCGAATTTATAGGTTTTTTGTTTTAAACATTTTTATTTTTACAAATGTTTCCTTTTATTCTGACTTTTTATTTCGTATGCATATTATAGAAAAGAAAATTTTGCAAATTTTTCTAATATCGATTCACGACTAATAAATAGTATTACCGTTTGACTTATTTTAAACATATCAATTTAGTCAAATGGTTCAAGACTCAATTATTGAATCAAATAAATAACATCTGATTAACATACTCATAAGTGCAAAGCTTGACATAGTCAATCTTTTATTAAAGAAAGCTCTCATTAAATCTATGATGATTTTCGCTAAATAAATTTCAAAAACTTTGGTAAAATTTTTTAGCAATCTTTCATATCTCTAAAGACCATGAAATCTAAAGAAACAAAAAATCCATCTCACGAATGATTCTAAGAAATCGTGGAAGAATTCTAAGGAGACTGAAACTGTTTATCGATTAGAAATGAAAAAAGAAGAAACGTGGGAGGAAACAGAAGATATAAAGCGATAAAATATATTCTTTACGGAGTCGAGAGGGTGAAAAGGAGAGAGAAAAAAAGAAGGAAAGAGAGAGTGTAGTATGAAACAGAGAGTGAATGAATGAGAGAAAGAGAGAGAGAGAGAGAGAAGAGAAAAGCGCAGCGCGACAATGAGAGGTCGGGCATAGCGCGTAGCGCGCGTCTCTCTGAGTTCGCGAATAAAGTCGTTATAAAATCGCATTCTGTTTCTCTAGGCCTGCTACTTGAAGGCGATTGAGACACGACCGGATTTCGCGGTTGCTTGGAGCAATCTCGGATGTGTGTTCAACGCACAAGGGGAAATATGGCTCGCAATACATCACTTCGAGAAAGCAGTTGCCTTGGATCCAAACTTCTTAGATGCCTATATCAATCTTGGAAATGTTTTAAAAGAAGCTAGGATCTTCGACAGGTTCGTTTCCATGCTTTTTTCAATATATTTTTCTTTTATTTCTTAAAAGCGATCTATAATTCGCGACAAAATTCGGAACAGAACTCTATAATCTCATTATGTCGTATAACATAGAAAACATAGAAAATAACATAGAAAACATAGAAAATTCAAATAAGTTATTTATATTAGGATATGTGACATACGACACATAAAATTATAAACGGAATTCTGTTTTGAATTCTATCGCGAATTATGAATCATCTAACGTTAAGTAACACGAACAAGTAATAATTAAATAATATGGATTATGTATAAAACTTATATATAATTCTACTAGCATGAAATATGTGATAATTAGTAATCCAATCAAAGTAAAAATTCTATCATATCTATATAAGATAGGATAGACATATAATATTTATATCTCTCTTACTATAGTTTCGAAAATTACATAAGTCAACAATTTTTTAAAACTTTTAAGGCATTTAAACACACATACACATACACACTTCTTATTTATAATTTAAGTGCTCTTTAAATGAATCAAGTTTATGAATGAATGAATGAAAATAATGGGCGAAATAATGTTACATGCACAGTATTGATCAATCGACGTCTCAAAATTTTCCGTCGTCGTCGGTTTTAAAGTCTGTGCAAGATCAAAATGGCTTTAGTTATTCCACTGATACATTACACAAAATTATTAGTGGCTAGTCCAAAGTCATACAGGTCCTCCATTACTTCTGCAGTTTCCTCTTTGTCACAAATTTAAAATTAAAAATATTTTCCGCATATTTATATGTATAGAAAATATTTGTAAAATATTTTTTATATTTATATTTTTTAAATTTTATATCTGTACATCTGTATACATACACATATATACACACACACACACACATATATATACATAGATGATGTTAATTAATTTGCGCAGTTCATTACCGTTCATTGTATGTCGTAAAGCACGACATTGATTAGTGAAATATTATTTAATAATTAATAATTTTTCTTTCGTTAAGTATTGTAGAAAAAAGTGGTTTAGGACTTATTTTTCAGGAAAAAAATATTACTATATACTTAGAGATGTTAATTAACATCGTGTGTGTATGATATATATGTATGTATGTATTATTTCTTTGAATTGAACAGTGAGGTCGTTAAATATATAAATATATAGATGATAAGTCTATGAATAGACGTAACATATTTGCGTTGCATTCGGAAACAAACGAGTACAGCGCATGAACCGAGTGAATACCGAGGATCGATATTCATGTAACGTTCTTTTCCAAGTTCATCGTCCTCTTTGTATTCGAATGAAAATTCGGCTAATGCACCGTTTCTCTCTAGATGTATTTTCCACGAAAAATAGGAACGCAAAGCCTCTCGTATCATTAATACGCGTACGCCCAGTAGTTTATAATGCAATCTCGATAGTTCTCTGATGATACCATTTTAAACATCTCATCGATAATTTCTTTTAGTATTTTTAATACCAAAGGATTCTTAATTTCGCAGATTTTACTTCTAATATATCTGTATATCTTTATACATATATTACCCTTTCTATTCTCGATTCCCTCTCTTTGCGTGTAAATTCTTCAGGTTTCGAAAATCATTGATTGTAAAAGCCGCTTCCATGGCTACGTAACACGTTCATCCTTCTCTTTAACTACGTTTAACGCCCGCCGTTCTATCGATCTTCGCCAAGATTCGTCTGAACGAGCATCAACAGAATAAAAGAAATTCGGTTGCAATATTACCTCCGCTTACACAACCGTCGCTTGCCAAATATCGCTTATATATTGTCATATTCTTTAATATTAACTCTCTCTCGACCTATTAATTGTATTAAAATATTTTATTTAGTATAGTAAAGAGTTAAAAAAATAATTTCTATTTGTACAAGTTTTATTTTAATTTGTTGCATATTATTTTATATATAATAATATATATAAAAATTTTCTTTCTTTTTTTAGAATGAAAAAATATCTATAAAAAATATATATAAGACAAAATATAATCGATTAATATGATAATATTGGATCCATTGAACGCATTTCTCGGCTCAATTCCGACTCTAGCTTGAGAGGGGAGAGCGGAAGATTCTTTCACGCACAAAGTGGGAGGAATTCGAGGACAACTATCGATTCCAGCAACCGCTCCGCCCCCACGGAAGTCCTTCGCCCCTCTTCTCCCCTTTCCTTGCAGGATACGCGTGCTCGTTCACGACTTTCGCCGAAAACGGGAATCTCGCTCGCTCGCTCACGAGTTAAACAGCTTTCCTTCGACTGTCAGCACCTCCCGGAGCTGATCTTAGGACTCGCGGTCTTGTAATTCCCGCTTTATCTCCTGCCGCTTTAGATATCATCTGTGAATCCTGAGATGAGTGGATCCTGTATCCACGTGGATTCAAAACTGTACAATTTGCGCTGGTGTAATTCTTATTTCGTTTCCCGCGCGTAAATATCAACGTATAAGGATTTGTGTATTCGGGGATCCACACATCTAAGGATTCGTGCTTTTTTTTAACATGTTCGTTGAGAAGATCGTTGGGTCCATGGAAACGTAGAAGAGGTCTAAGGATTTGCACGCATCTTTAAATTGGTATATTCAGTCTCCGTTTTACTCCGATTTAGGACATCCTAAAATGGAAATATCCAAAGATCATTTACGCACGAATCCGACAAGATTATCGAAAGAATGATGTAATTTTCGAGAAATTTGTGGACTCAACATTTTTCGTGCGTTTTGCAAAAATCCAATTTCGAATCTTCCCTCGAAAATCCTTGTTTGACGAACTTGACGCATTTTGCATGAACTTGCGCTCTTCCAAGAAATTCCTTCCTTCCAAGGACCTCTCAAGGAAGATTCAGCATTTCTTGCATCCGCTGCCTCCCTAAGGATTCGCTGCTAATGTAACGAGCCGCGTTGTCAAGGGTCCTTTCCATTCAGATCCGTGGACTTCTGGGATCCGCGGGATCCAAGACGGGCGGGATGGGGAAGGAATGGACTGCCAGTGCGTGGTCGTCTATACGGTGATCTCACCCTCGAGTACTATCGCGCCCGTGCTTCGCGTACAAATAGAAGATACTATCGCGCGACCCTCCACCTCTGGCTGCATCTCCTGGATCAGGCGCTATCTTAAAAGGTTCATCAGACTCGTCTTTGTAACACCGGGGGCTGTATTAACAATTTATCTCTACAATTATCTGGAATGAAAAGAGCAACTTTTTCGCGGATATAGAAAAGATAGCATTTATATTAGTATTATTAACCTAATTCTTTCACAGCCGAATTTTTTTCATTGGAAATGGGATCTATAATCGATAATCGTTCTACTTATCCAGAGCTGTTGCTGCTTATCTTCGTGCATTGAATCTCAGTCCTAATAATGCAGTCGTACATGGAAACTTGGCGTGCGTTTACTACGAGCAAGGGTGAGTTGACAATTTGTGTTCGCACTTACGATAACAATTTACAATTTTTATTTTAATATAAACTTGGCTAACGAAATTGTCGACTTTTTTCGAAGACGATGAATGCAACCGAGAATTATTTGATATTATAGGCTCATTGATTTGGCCATCGACACGTATCGCCGTGCTATCGAACTGCAACCAAACTTTCCAGATGCTTATTGCAATCTGGCAAACGCCCTCAAAGAGAAGGGCCAAGTGGTCGAGGCGGAAGAATGTTACAATACCGCCCTCCGACTTTGCCCGACACACGCAGATTCTCTCAATAATTTGGTACGAACTTACGCCGTTATGCGTTTAACATTAAATTGTGAAAATATTAAATAAATTATATATAAATCATTTCTCTTTTTTTTTAGGCCAACATAAAACGCGAGCAAGGCTACATAGAGGAAGCGACTCGCTTATATCTTAAAGCTCTGGAAGTATTTCCCGAGTTCGCAGCTGCTCATAGCAATCTAGCTTCTGTCTTGCAGCAACAAGGCAAACTAAACGAGGCGCTAATGCATTACAAGGAGGCAATTCGCATACAACCGACTTTTGCCGATGCTTATTCAAATATGGGAAACACGCTCAAAGAGATGCAGGATATACAGGGCGCTTTGCAATGCTACACACGGGCTATTCAAATCAATCCGGCCTTCGCCGACGCTCATTCCAATTTAGCATCGATTCACAAAGATTCCGGCAACATTCCTGAAGCGATACAGTCTTACAGAACAGCGCTGAAGCTAAAACCAGATTTTCCTGACGCCTACTGCAATTTGGCGCACTGTTTGCAAATAGTGTGCGATTGGACGGACTACGAAGCCAGAATGAAGAAGTTGGTATCTATCGTTGCCGAGCAATTGGACAAGAACAGACTACCCAGTGTGCATCCGCATCATTCTATGCTTTATCCCTTATCTCATGAGTTCAGGAAGGCTATCGCTGCTAGACATGCTAATCTTTGTATCGAAAAGGTGGGTAATTCGATAAATTTTTCTAAGTCATATATTATATACTGCGTATAGAACAATTAATATTCTATTCACTGTCCATAAATATTTTCTCGTTATTGTTAAGTACTTATATACGAATAAATCATTGCAGATCCATGTTCTCCACAAACAGCCGTACAAATATCCACGTTCGATCTGCGCACGCTTGAAGATTGGATATGTTTCGTCGGACTTTGGGAACCATCCGACTAGTCACTTGATGCAGTCGATTCCTGGCTTACATGATCGCGAGAATGTCGAGATTTTCTGCTATGCACTAAGTGCGGACGATGGCACGACCTTCCGCGCAAAGATCGCGCGTGAATCCGAGCACTTTGTCGATCTGTCACAGATTCCTTGCAATGGCAAGGCTGCCGATCGCATCAACGCTGACGGCATCCATATTCTGGTGAACATGAATGGTTATACGAAGGGTGCCAGAAATGAAATCTTTGCCTTGCGACCGGCGGCGATACAAGTCATGTGGCTGGGTTATCCTGGCACTTCTGGCGCAAGTTTCATGGATTATCTCATTACAGACGAGGTCACCTCACCGCTGGAGCTCGCCAATCAATATAGCGAGAAGCTCGCTTACATGCCACACACTTACTTCATTGGTGATCACAAGTACGCAAGTTTATTTTATTCGCGGATTTTTTAAAATAGTATTTTGATACGAAAGTACAAAAATTATACAATTTTTATATATTTTTGTCATTTTATGAAAATTTCCGTTTACATTTGACAAGGTTTTAATTATTTATTTTTCTAGGCAAATGTTTCCTCATCTGAAAGAACGTTTAATCCTGGCGGATAAATCGAATCATAAAGGCAAGGTAGCCGATAATGTGGCAGTAATTAATGCCACGGATCTCTCCCCAATGATGGAAAATACTTTAATAAAGGAGATTCGCGAGGTAATCGTACCAGATGCGAAGAAACAACCCGTTGAGATTTCGCTTAAAGTTGCTGAGCTACCGACTACCACCCCGATTGAAACAATGATTGCTTCCGGCCAATGCCAGATGTCCGTGAACGGTGTTGTTGTGCAGAATGGTATGACCACTACGCAAGTAAATAACAAGGCTGCCACGGGCGAAGAGGTACCTCAGAACATTGTGATCACAACTAGGCAACAGTATGGCTTGCCGGAAGACGCCGTTGTTTATTGCAATTTCAATCAGTTATATAAAATTGATCCGCTCACTCTTCACATGTGGGCACATGTAAGTATACGATCAAATTATTTTTATAGAAATTGAAGATCTTCACCGAATTGTTTGTCTTAAACGAATATCTGATTTATAGATCTTGAAACATGTGCCAAACGCTGTGTTGTGGCTGCTACGTTTTCCGGCGGTCGGTGAACCCAATCTCCAATCGACTGCACAACAATTGGGTCTGACGCCTGGTAGAATTCTGTTCAGCAACGTCGCTGCTAAAGAAGAACATGTAAGACGAGGCCAATTAGCTGATGTATGTCTAGACACACCACTTTGCAACGGACACACGACCAGTATGGATGTTTTGTGGACCGGGACACCGGTGGTCACACTACCCGGTGAGACTCTAGCTTCTCGGGTCGCTGCTAGTCAATTGAACACTCTCGGCTGCCCGGAGTTGGTAGCGCGGACACGACAAGAGTACCAAGATATCGCTATTAGGTTGGGTACTGATAGAGAATAGTGAGTATTTTAACCTATTGCAAAATTTTGCAGTTTTTTGTAAATACAATATAATAGATTTAAATTAATTCTTAATTTTTATCAGTTTGAAAGCAACAAGGGCCAAAGTTTGGAAGGCCCGCTCGGAAAGCCCGCTGTTTAATTGCAAGCTATACGCGATGGGCATGGAAATGCTGTATACAAAGATGTGGGAACGTTTTGCACGCGGAGAAAATCCCGACCACATATCGGCTGTCGATAAGAATGACAACCAGAAATCGTTGAGCATGTCTTAAAATAATTTTTCCGACAAGTGTCATATGATCACTTTAACTTCGACACTTTGCGATTAAAGATTCTCCAGGAAATTTTAGAATTTACAGCCGTGGTTAATACATCTATTTCTCAAGAGATCTTATATAAATTTCATATCTCAATTATTGTTTTGTATGATAAATTCACGAAGCTTAAAATAGACAGTAGACATGAATATATACAAATATATATATATATACAAGATTCCGTACGATATTCACGCTCTGCTCTCACTCTATTGCTCTTGTTATTTATAGTTTTCTTTCAATGTAATATTCCTGCTTCTCTTGATTGAAAATCAATTGCATCCACATTGTGTGGAAAGTCAAGAAAATCTATGAAGAAATAATTTTGTTAACAAACGTACAAAATTTTTAAAAATGGTGAAAATATCAGCAGTAAGAAAAAATAATATTGAAGAATATAGAAAATCTAGAGAAATCATGTTTTCGATATTTTATTTTCCAAATTATTCGTCTTTCTATAAAATGTAATATCGATGTCTAAATAAAGCATTGATAATGGATTTATCGAAAGTAAATTGTACAAAACGTACAATTTACAAAACGAGAACAAAAAAATTAATTTTTCGATATTCTAAACTTTATAAAAAATTGCGAAAAAAATTAAATATCTTAAAAATTATAAATTTAGAGTTTTGAAAAAAGTTAAGATTATTATGCGAAATTACACTATTATTATGCGGAATTATCATATACAATTTTTTTTCTAGAATCTATAATTTTATTGTAAGCTGGGTTATAAATTGCATTCGAGAATTTACTGTACATTTTGCTTGCGCTGCTGTAATCGTCACATTGACTTGCTTATTGTAAACACTCTATTCAAACATTCATTTTCTTTTTTTACAGTCGATCTTTTAATAGATATCCTTCGTACGTAATTTGCTGAGAAATGCAAAAACACTTAACAAAGATTAGAATTAATCTCTCCTTCTCGAATTCCTTATATCCTAGCTTATCGTTTATTCCTCATCGCGACAAAGGATAAAAAGCCACAGATTTCGATCTGAATTGACAATTTTGAAAATCTTGAAAGAAACAAAGAACTAAAAAACATCTTAAAACAATAGAGAAAAAATGATAAAGATTTCTCATATAAAATGTTAGTAAATCTTAAGAAATTAAAAAAAAATATAATAAAGATTCATTAATTTCGACATATAACATTTCAGAAATCTGAATTCAAATATTCTTTCAGTCAATATATTTCAAATATATAAACACTCAAAAATCATAGAAACCACAAGTTTTTCTAAGGATCATGAGGTAGAGTTGAAAAAAGAGAAGCTTAGAAATAATGCCATAAAATGAACCTAAAGAAATCAACAGATCTAGGAATTTCTTAGAATTTTAACATCTTGATTCTGGAAGATCGAGATTCTATAGGCATTTGAAGAACGAGATATTTATTTTAACGATCATGAATAGCGTATAACGCAAATTGTATTATATGAAGCGACTAAGGATAATGTTGTACATGTAAATATTGAGGATAACTGTTAATTATTTGCGTTAATCCGGTAATGGAGTGAATTGCGTGATTTGTGTGAGGTAGTAAAAGATATGGAACTATATAATGAACTGATGTACGTGTAGAGAATAAAGATGATGAATGAAATAATAATCTTTCACGATTTGTCGGCATTGTACTGTCTTGTGACTCTGAAATATTTATCAGGTTAATAGGCGTGTTTAGCGCAATCATCGCTCAAGTAACTGTATATTTTCAATATGCTCCAAAATTTATATACACAATTCACACACAGCAATGTATTTCATTTAATTAAATAAATGGGTTATAAATCATGGCCATGAAAATTGTCGCAGTTTAAGTTCGCCATTGTATATAGTATATACATATATAAATTGCCGAAAACAATATCATCAATCTGTTTTCATTCGATAGAAAGATTCTTTCATTTATGTATCATGTAAAGCATATATTTTTCACATCATAGTTGCAAAACAATCAAACATAGTGGTAACTTTTCTAGCATTTTTTTAATTTATCCGTTTCATGACAGGGCTATAAGAAAAATTCAAATTCTCCAAAGGTCAGGTTTTCCCAATATCTTTATGATTGATCGGTTAGAAAAAAGATGAATTATTAAGCTTCGCAATTCTGTATGCGCTGCGATGAATTCAGAAAATTATTCCATTCGCTATCTAGTGATCAATGAGAATCGTAAATAAAAAGCATACTATCGATAATGTTAACTCTTAAAGGTCACGTATGAATCATTTTGACCCTATTGATATTCTAGCAATAAAATATCCCAAGTTTTAATCAATAAAAATATATATAAAATTTATTTTTCAATTTTTTGTTATGATTATTTTCTACAAATGTCTAATGAAATATACATAAACTTTTGTAAATTTTTTTCAAGCACTTTGAGATAGCTTAAACTGCGACAAAACATTGTGACTTATATGTATGTATAGAATAGAGCAAAAAAAATGTGTGATTACAAGGATTAAAAATTCATTTTAATTTCTTTCATATTCTGACATTTGCTAGAATGGGATGATTCATATTATTTCATTATGTTGATAAGACTATGTTTAAATAACTATTAAACTTAAACTAGAAAGATATATATAATAGAGACAATTATATAGAGATGAACACATCTATGATATCTTTTTGAGAGTTTAATATATAATGCATAAAGATATTACATCGAGCGATGATAGATTTTGTTTCATGCGAAAAGTTGTAAAAATTGCCTTGTGAAATCATATAATTAAAGACTTTTTTTCACACGAAAAATAGCAAATCGAGAGTAGAATCTCTCTTTGACACGTATTGCATTTTTTAACAAATAATTTTACATGAATACCTAGAAAATTAGCAAGCCAAAAACAAGCCAATTAAGACACGAGTTGACAAATGTTAATTATATATAGTATTTTCAATATACAATATCAAGGTCAAGGTCATCAAAAAGGCATGTCCGTTAATGTAAATAATTTGCATTTTTTTTTTTATTAAAGAGGTCGGATCGAAGAAAGCATCATTATCTAATAGCCAATTTTACATTCAAGTGACGCATGTATATTAACCACCATGGATCACATTCCTTCATTGTGCGTCCGATAGCATATATCCGCCCACTGTTAGAATTATCAGTGCGCACCTCCGAGCTTTCGATAACCGCTATTTGTTGTTACACGTCGGTTACGCGGCAGATAAAAGCAGTTGTAACGCGAGCGTTTACGTTTCGCGACGTTCGCTTATCGCGACGTTTACACGAGAGCCGACAAATCGTTCCACATTTCGCGATGCGTTAAAATCGACGCTACATTGCCTGCATTCATTTTACGTAACACGTAAATTATACACGTGAAAAATTCACGCGCCAGCGTACGTTAAATACATTTTACATTTAGCGCATATCGGAGTATTAGCGCATATTAAATGCCGCCGATGAATCCCGGGACTGATTGCTGGGCCTATCCAGGTCAAATTCCGCATAATGCGACTATGCGAGACTTCCCAATTCTTGCTTCCAGCACAACAGCGGCACTGCCATCGCGTTCTATGCGGCCCCGCAGTATCGATTGCCACCACCTTGCGAGGATGAAACTGGGTCGAAAGCACAGGGGGCAGCCGCTGTTTCCACCCTCGTCCGCCACTCTCCCCCGCGCCGATTTATATCATCTCATTCTGGCCAATTTGTGCCGTTGTTACAAACAAAATAATCGGGACAGAATACATTCCTAATGATATCGTTCTATTTACGCGGTGTATACTTATTATATCGCCGTTTCCTTCTCGTCTCTATATATCTGCTCTTAAAAATATTTCCTCCCTTTTAGTTAATAAAGCGATTGTTTTCGCGAGTGTCAGGGACTCGTTCACATTTCAGAATAGATTTCAGCTCATTTACTTTTACTCTCCTCTCCTTTTGACCTGGATATTTGATCGCTTCCCTTCTGCGTTTTCTCTCCTTTTATCCTCTTCTCTTTCTTTCTTCTTTTTCACAGTGAGGCAAACATGAATTTTCAGAAAATAATCGCAACAAGAATAAGTTCAATTTTTGATGAAATGACGCGAATATAATAAAAGTAACACATGAAATGAGCAGACAAAAATATATTTATACAAGAATTCTTCTCCCTTCGCCATATCCTTTCGGACTTCTCGCTTCGACTTACACCACTGGAGATTCGCTCTCCCCCTTTCACCTCTATCTACATATTCCACCACCCTATCCGTTCATCCCTCTAACCCCCTCGATCTTCAGTGTCACGTGGGTAGGCTAGTAGGCTGCCAGACTGAGCGTTTGCCCCCTCCGCCCCGGAATGGAGAATTTGCTCGCGTTTGCGTTTCGAGCCTCGAGGAGGGTTGTGGGGAGAAAATCTTTGACATAAATAATCAGTAGTGGAGCACCGCGGTGCCGGCCCGGTCGCCATGACGACGGCATCGATCGAGGCCTACCAAGAGGTCGAAGCGAGCTACCCCTCCTCTTAGTAGGACTTCCTTTTTTTCCTTTCTTTTCCTCGTGCTTTCTTACCTCGATCTTTTCCTCCACCGATAGGGTCGACTCTTCTTCGCTCCACTTTCTTAATGAATCGTTCAATCGCTTTCGCTTCCTGATCTGCTCATCTGGAGTTGATACTGATAAGAGCCGCGATCCTTGTGGATTATCCGCTGCTTCCTTGTCCCAGGAATCTCACGATAAACATCGTGTCGCGTATTGATTATGTGTATATATAAGATATTTTATATAGAAATGTATGTAAACTAGAGGCTGTTTTTTAGATAAAAGAATAGTAGTTTTTTAATAGTATCGAGACCTTTTCAAATAATATGTAGAATGTAAAAGACATGTGTTAAAAAATAATTTGATAATTAATTTATTAAATCAAACTCTAGAAGACGAAATATTATATCAACAATATTTTTATCAATATTTAATCATATTTTACAATAATATCCTATATAAAATTGCTATCTAAGTATAATGAATGAGAACACCTGAACTGAATTCAATGTCGAAGAGGATCGCAAAGAATGCGAGAGATTAACAAATATTTCAACCGGAAAGTTTTCTTCGAGGTGAAATGTCGAGGAGCTAGAAATATTACAGAAAAAACTGAATCTTACCCAGTAACCTACTTTTACGATATTTTCAAATACATTAAAACAATGCCCTGCTTTAGTCAGAAATATACTAATCTCGATTTATGTTTGTCCACAATATTTTGTACAAAGTATAAAAAAATTCAAATTTCATATTTTCGAAACTCTGAAGGAAAAACTTCACAAACGCAGGATAAATATTCGCAATTTGGAATCGGTTATCGGTTATGTAATTGAAAATCAAGTTCAATTTAATAAATTAATTTAAATCAATTTAATTTTAATTTAAATCATGTCGAACATTAAATATATTATTTTTTCATATAAACTTTAATTACTTAAAAAATGCAGTATTTTTTACATCTATTTTTACGAAATATATACGGTATTTCATATTTAGATCAGTAGAGATTTGAAAGTGAGTTCGGAAGAGGGAGAAACGCGGCTTTTTCTTAAACGTTGGAAAAGCACGAAAAGAAACCGCAAGTCTGTGCAATCTGCGGCAAGCCCGACGCTTCGTGCACGACGCTCATGACGAAGCGTTTCAAGGCTGAAGCGTCGCCCCTCTCGTTCGCGCTCCCCCAGCTCGTACCCAGCTCGGGCTTCATCCTTTTCCGTCCGATGGATCTATCCCCCTATCGCATGACTCCGCAGCGTTACGCAACAGCCAGCGCACGCACGCGAGCGCGAGCGTGAACGCGGCGTTGCCGAGCGAGCGAGCGGTGGCTCGGGGGGGAGCGGGGGCGTGCGTGTGTACATGTGTGTGTGTGTGTGTGTGTGTGTGTGTGTGTGTGTATATATGTACATATGTATTTATAAGCCGTAGTAGAAATGCGGGTATGCTTCGAATATATATGTGCTTTACACAGGTTTAGAGACGACTCCGATTGAGGCGGTCCGACTGAAACTAGGTGTAGGTTCGAACGACCCGGAAACCGCGACCGATGGATATTACGTAAATGATTATTACGACAATTGTTGCGATGCGATGCGAACGAGTAATTTGCGAGAGATCGCGGCGATGGATATATTCCGCGGAAGCGACCGATAAGACTCGTAACGACATTAAATAATAATGAAAATAAATAAATATCGTAGAGAAGTGTATATGTGTGTATGTATGCATATGTGTGTGAGAATCGATGGAACATACGAGTTTGTTCGTCCCTCCATCAGAGGGTTCGTATAGTTGGCAGCTTCGTTTACACTTCCGGTGAACTTCCGCATAGCGAGAAGACACGCGTGCACCTGCGATCGCAGAAACGATTTTTTTTGCGTGTCGCACCGCTTATTTAGAAAGGGAATAAAAATCAATCGTTACTCTTCTGGACAGAGACGCATCAATTGTACACGCGAAGACCATCATCTTCATCGTCAAGAAGGTAAAGACTGACGTTGCAAAGAAGTTACATAAACAAGAGGAATAATGGAAGGGGAATGTAAAAACAAATATAACGACATATCTCGATTCTGTCATCGAAGCGCGAGGTTGCAAAAATATAAAAGTAGATTGGAACGAGATATAATAAAAAGAGAATAAAGAAAGAGAGGCAGGAAGAAGACAACATCTTCGTGAATCCCTCCGCGTCCCTTCGGCAACATTTTTCCCTGTCCGTCCTCCCGTTCTCCTCTATCTTGACGAGGAACTGCTCCGACAATAGCTCTTTTTTTCCGACGACGATGTCCGAAGGTCGAAACGCGAGACGAGTCGACTGATGTCGAATGGAAGAGTAGCGACGAGGCAAAATGGCGAGCTCGCGTTCACGTAACCGAGAGAGAGAGATAGACAAAGGGGCAGGGGAATCCCTCCCTATACATCGTGCTAAATCTAGCGCGCGCAGCTTTTTCTCGAGTGCTCACAAGGTCGATTAATTACGCTCGCGTCTTTTTGCGGCCGTCTCTCATTATACAAGTTCTTTTCTTTAAACACCGCATAAACATTTCGCACCTTGAACTCGTGTGTTAGAGATGAATAAAATAGAAACGAATAAAAAAAGATAACTAAAAAGATAACTCAAAGTTGTACGCCGGAAGTTATACATATATGATCGAAAAAAAGAAGCATATAAATAAGATAACTCTTCCAATGGAGAGAAATATACAGGGTTTTTGAAAAGTCCGGAAACGGTCGAATATCTAAAAAATAAAGCATTTTAGAGAAAAATGTTTCAAATAAAAGTTGTTTGGTTTAAAGAGAGCTATAAAATGGTGGTAATGGTTTGACCTTGAATAGTCGCTGGAAAGTCACATGAAGGTCACCTTGAATTTTTCAAATGGAACACCCTATATATTTTTGCACATTCTTGTAGCTCATCTCGGGAGCTTTCTAAAACACTATAATTAAGTTAGTTTTTATTAAGTACTTTCCGAGTTATAAGGCTTGAAATAATTTCTTAATTTTACATAAACCGTAAAATATCTTGTAAAATATTCATTTTTCGATTATCTTACCATAATACTTTTACGTACAAAATAATGAGAGGAATCAATTGGTGTAAAGAAAACACATAATTGTTTCGAAAAAAAAATGTAATTGTTAATTGCAAATTACATTTTTTTTCGAAACAATTATGTGTTTTCTTTACACCAATTGATTCCTCTCATTATTTTGTACGTAAAAGTATTATGGTAAGATAATCGAAAAATGAATATTTTACAAGATATTTTACGGTTTATGTAAAATTAAGAAATTATTTCAAGCCTTATAACTCGGAAAGTACTTAATAAAAACTAACTTAATTATAGTGTTTTAGAAAGCTCCCGAGATGAGCTACAAGAATGTGCAAAAATATATAGGGTGTTTCATTTGAAAAATTCAAGGTGACCTTCATGTGACCTTCCAGCGACTATTCAAGGTCAAACCATTACCACCATTTTATAGCTCTCTTTAAACCAAACAACTTTTATTTGAAACATTTTTCTCTAAAATGCTTTATTTTTTAGATATTCGACCGTTTCCGGACTTTTCGAAAACCCTGTATGTCTAGGCAAAGAGTTGCAGATTAGAAAATTACGTACGCTCTTGCTAATGTTAGCAGCGGGAAATATTAGTTTTACAACTCGTCAATTACGGGTGCGAATTTCCATTTAAAACAATTGCCGCATCTCTACGTTTTATGTGAAAAAAAATTATCAATGCATATGAGTCATATTTAAATAAAAAACGATGTATTATCAATAGCTAAATTTTAAAAGATCTTGATGTAATGTTTCAGGCAGTTCTTTACAAATTAAATTTCGCAGTCTTAATGTAAAGGAGTAATTGCAATCTTACCATTCAATTTCTTTTATTTCGTTTAATTTATATACTGCTTTTTTCAAGTTAAAATAAAAAAATAACTCCGTAATAATTAAATTATATTTAAATTTAAGGATATTTTATGAAACATTATCAGAAATATCAAACATGATATAAGCTAAGTAATAACATGCAGATGGAAGAATTCTTTTATGCATCCATCATGGATTCAATTCATACACCTTGGAGCGGTTAGAATACTGTTTCGCAAATACGAGCCATC
The DNA here is from genome assembly GCF_025532165.1 of Camponotus vicinus. Lineage (NCBI taxonomy): Eukaryota > Metazoa > Arthropoda > Insecta > Hymenoptera > Formicidae > Camponotus > Camponotus vicinus. The sequence goes on from NW_028141956.1 coordinate 8,777,474, forward strand.
GTATTTACAATGGAGCATTTTATTGTAACTGTCATGATTGAGCATGAACACATACACGTATACATCTTGCAACATTATACTTATGATAGTTACGACACGTAGAAAAGCGCGCTTGCGCGATGCTTCCTGCGTATATCGGGGATGCCCTACATTTCTGAACTATACCTACCCGTGTCCACATTACATGTGCTACGATCGGTGGTGGGGGAGTTTACGAATGGACGGAAGGAGATCGATGAGAGGAAGAAGCGTATATACTTTCTTTCTCTCTATTTGTATTATATATTTTTTATAAATAGTTATATTTAAGCTATTACAATATAAAATTATATAGCAATCATTTCGAAACTATTTGAAAACGATGTAATTACAATTGAATCGGATCATAAATATAGATATGTTACATGTAAATGCGATCATACAAACCCATACAGCACAAAACATTGTTGTAACATTGCAGCAATATTGCGGAAATATTATAATGTTGCTACAATATTGCTGTAATGTTACAACAATGTTTTATGCTGTATGAGAGGGAAGAAATAAAAATATGTTATTAGTGGAACTTACAATAGCTCATTTTTTATAGAATTAAATTTTATTTAATTCTATAAAATCAATTAATTTCTATTAAAATCAATTAACTTTAAAATTAATAAATAATGAGAGAAAGAGAGAAATAAGCAAGAAAACTTTAATATTACTGTAACTCATTATTATTCATCGTAAAAATGCGAAATAAATTGAATTGGGATTAAAAATTAAGATCAATTATCTCTTAAAAATTTGCCGATGGAATTCGCTGTCACCTTGCATTGTGTAAGCAAGAAAGTTGCATTCCGCAAGCGGGCCAAGAACAACACAGCGAAGAGTGTGCAGAGTGACACAGCGCGCGTGTGCAATGACACAGATCCGCGTTTCCGAACCTCTTCCCTTTCTTCAACCTCCTCCTCGTCAATCCCTTTACTAACTAGACCGGTGCATCTATGCGAAAGGTAGGCCGCGTAAAATTGAAGGCCGCAGCTTCCTGAATTTTTTCCAATTATTTTTCATCCCATTGTATTTTAACGATATATCTTCACATGTGAGAGACTCGCTGCAAATTCGCTGTGCATATAAAATACCTTTGAATTCGATTAGAACGAATTCTTACGTTGAAAGAGGCTTCGCGCTTCGATAGAATCTCCCTCACTTACATTTTCAACTAATACAAACTCTTAGTTTCGTAGAAGCATCCGAACGGGTTACGTCATCAAGCGTGAGAACCGTCCGTGATCCTTCCAGGACTCCAGAATAGGATCCCTTCCTCTTTAAGGCAAGAGGGCTGGCCGATAGAAATCGGCTCTGAGGATAGGCGGGTGCGAACCGCTCGAGGGGCGAGGGAGGAGCGCCGCAGAATGGTATTTCCGTTGTGTTATATCGTCTGTCCATTTGGCAGGCTTCAGGTTTGACCAGGAGCATGCGCGCAACGTGCGTCCACCTACCCGCTCATCTACCTGCCTACTAATCTGTCTGCCTGTTTACCGGTTTGCCTTGATCCCCTGAATAATCAGTAGGTGGGTTGGTAAGTAAGTAGGTACGGCTATCTTACGTAAGCTTATACCGCCGGGTCGACAAGAATGAAAGACGAACAGAAAGGGAAAAGAGAGAGAGAGAGAGAGAAAGAGAGAGAAATAGGAAGACGTAGCGAGAAGGCGGAATGAGGATGAACGATTGAAGAGTTTCTCGAGGATCATTTTAATCCAGGTATTAGTGCGATTAAAAATAATTTCGAAGGATATTTTCTCTCGAAACAGTAAGAGGTACTTTGTAACGATATAACATGCGTCTGAATAATTGTTAGCGTCGATAAGAGATAAATTTATTTTCGCATGTTTTCGATAATAGCTGATATAAATCGATACGTCGTTGTTAGATATTTCCAAATATATACATATATATATATATATCTGTGCATTAGATAATCCTATTCCAAGCGTGCAAATTTATTTCTTGTATTTCATAAATTTTCGCGATATAATTTTATTGTCTGCTATTTTTTTGACAATAGATTCTTTGTAAAGATTGATAATTTGCTTCAATCTACGCTGATCTGACGAAGCTATTTTTTCTCTTCACATACATTTTCCATACATACGACAATCGTATGAAGAACCAGGATGTTGAAGAGACTTAATCGTTTCCACGTATGACTATCGGTAATTTTCCTACATCGCGCGCCACATGAATCGGCTCGCTCGCGTGTTCGCGATTTCCAGGAAGAAAGAGAGAGAGAGAGAGAAAAAGAGATAGAGAGAAACGCGAGCGGCGGTGGCGGCGGCATGCTTTTTCCCGCAGGAGCGAAGCTCGTTGTCCTTGAGGTGTTCTCAGTTCTTCTCGTAGCAGAAAGATCCGTTTCGCAGGGCGTGGTCTAGCGATGACCTCACGGCGGCCATCTTCGGCCGAGAAATCGTTTGGGAATGGTAGTAGGCGAGAATGAAAGCCGGAGTGGGCTTTTCGGCGAAAAAGATGGATGTGAATACCAGTAAGTCCATTCGTGGGATGGAAATCATTGAAAGACGGAATTGCCGCCTTCCCCGCCGTCGTAGCTTTTCAAGTGTTCGGAGACTCAATTTTTTTCTTCCTCTCGTTAAAAAAAAAAGAATACTTGAAATATATAACGAAAGTTGTTATCCTTATAGTCCTTTCTCATCGGAAGATAGAGAAAACATTCAGGAAATTTGTAGCGTAATTAGAGTCCGGATTCTTCCTACCCTTCTCCCTTTCGAAGGCATTTCACGAGCGAGGAATAATGTGTCGTAATATTGGCATTGACGAGCGCGAGGTTGCCGATGACTCGTCACGACTATGTTCGAAGACTGCCTAATAATTGATATCGTCGATTACGTAACTTACTACCAGTCTATGCATGTATATACGCGCGATTCTTACAGACTATCTTTCCCTCTCTCCCTCTTTTTCCCTCCTCCACATACACCACATACATACACACCTGTATATATGTACACAACGTATATACAATTGCAGTAAATCTATTATTGCTAATCACTTAAGCTTACTTTTTTCCATTATGTCCATCCATTATACGTTTCATGATTTACAATGCCTTTGCGCGCGATCGATATTTATCGTCAGTATTCTGACATTGAAACGGCTTTATTTGTAATCTATTGGAAACAATATAAATAGCTGAGGGATATATATGTGTGTGTGTGTGTGTGTGTGTGTGTGTGTGTGTATATGTATAGATCTTAGATGTATTCTTTAAGAAAAGGTGCGCTGACTTCAGCTCAAGAAATAGCCGCGCTGACTTCAGCGCTAGAGTTTCGTTCATAAACGATGCGTGCTTTCATTCGTCTTCGTTTCCTCAAGGCCTAGCTGCCCCCTTTCCTGGTTCCCTTCTCCTACATCCCTTCTGCTCGGCAGATTCACCGCGGCGTGCTTATATCACGGATTCTGTCTCATTTCATCATAGTTGCCATCATTCCCCCCCCCCCCCCCTCTCTCTCTCTCTCTCTCTCTCTCTCTCGTCGCTTCCTTGCATCCTTTGTATATCCTCTTCTCCCTTGTTTCTATTCACTCCATCTCCGTTCGTCTTTGCTCTTCTCTAACATCATACGCCTGGCTCCACCCCCTTCTTTTTGCAATGATCCACGGTCTTTACCGCTGTCTCTTTGCCCCACGAGCCAACCGTTTCGCAATGATGTCATCTGCGCCATTGGCGTCGATCTCGCAATATTTTCAAGAGGCTTCGATGACAGAATTAGAGTCGGTTGTTGACAAATTTTGACAATTATCGATCTCTGATAGATTATATTTTTCAATATTAAATAATTAAATAAAATAATTATATAATAAAATATTAAATATTAAATAAAATAATTATATAGTAGAAAACAAAGCGTTACTACTAGTATTTGAAGAGACAATTTTAAAATAATCATAAAGAGAAAAATGATGTAAATGTTGCTGTAAAACACACAATTGAAATTAGCAAAATATACGTGTAAAATTTCATATTTAATTGTGTTTCATTCCCAAATTTTTCGTTACCGCTATGAAGACGTGGATCGTCTACTTCTCCGCGAAAAAGTATCCTCCTGAAATCCAGGTATGGCACATGATGAGGCAAGACGATGCGATATCGAGGCCAACGAGTAAAATTAGATAGCGAGGATGGAATCCGAGCGCCGGTATGCGAAATGGAAACGGAAACGGCTTCGGTCGCCTATACGAAAGATGGCCGCAATACGATGCCGCGCAAGAAAATGGCGCTTTAGCATCCGCAAATGGTCGGTTGCGCGTATCTCACGCTCTCTCGCGTGACAGAACGAAATATAGCACGCGCTATATTTTTCCCCCTTTTATCGTCGAATTAAATTCAGAAAATTTCAACCGTAATCCATTCTAACTGTATTATAATCCAACGTGTGATGTGTACGTACTTATATTGTTGCGTCGCGCATACGGTATCGTAATTCCCTTATCAAACACATTGATATCCAAGATATTCTATTCAGCTTTTCACTCGTTAACGCACGAATGGACGTAATGCCGCTGAGATTTCGTAACGAGTTGTTAGATTATCGAAACTACAATCTCTCGATAATTCTTGCGAAGCGGCACAAGGCAAACCGGTCCCATTTTCCTCTCCTTCACAAAAGACACGCGCGTCCGCTTCACTCCTCTTCCGCCTATATTTTTCCCTCTCGACATAACGATATTCCAAACTCTATCTCACCCGTTAGATCGGCCGCTTTACGTTACGACACGCGCGCGCAAAAACGAAACGATAGACGATAAGGCTTCTTTGCGACTAACTTTCAAACAGATTTCGTCAATTATGTATTGCGAGTAAATGGAGTTTAACCGCATATCTGGTTCTGCATACAAATGGATATCATTACATTACGTAACATATATTTAAATACTGTCCAAGGCGATTACCACTATTTGAACGTAAAGCAACACGCGCGAGCACGCGCATGTAATTGTCGGCTGTACACACTGCGTTTTTCATAAAATAACTCAAAAAGTATACCCCAAAGAATATTCGATTAAAAAGAAACGGCAAGGATATATGACGATATTATATATTTGCTGTGTTTTAATATTCATTAATTTCTTATTAATTTATATCGCAACGTCATTTTTGATTATATTGTCGAGCAATTTAGAGAGAGAGGAGAGGGGAGAGGGAGGGAGGAAAAGAGAAAGAGAGAGAGAAAAAAAACAGTATTTAATTACTGTCTACAGAATCATATATATCGTCTATGACTGCATATTTAAAAAAATTGCGTTTAAAAATTTGTATAATAAAAACAAAAAACTCATAATACAATTTATATTATTATATAATTGTTACTCGTTTTTGTGCGATTAACCATGTCTAGCATCATTAGTCATTATTAATCATACCATGCTAAAAATAGTAGTTTAAGTAGATTTTCAATATTAGTTAGTTAGTCGATGCCATAATTAAATTTTTTGCATTATCGACTAACTTTTGGTATAAGATATGAAAAAAAGATTAGCATGCTTATCATAAGACTACATGAAAATTATAAATAAATATACGAATTGTGTGCAATTAATGTACATGCATGTGGATACAAATATTTTGGAATTAAATAAAAAAAGTTTCTTTAATAAAATTACAGATTTTATTAAGATTTTAATTATACAACAATGAATATATGATATAGTTTAAGAGAATCGATTCTTGCAGTTCGTTTGGAAATTTATTTAATTTCTAACGTATAAGAAATATAATAAATACATATAATTATATCTAATATAACATTAAAGAGAATATAATTTTTTTTATATATTTTTTTCTTGTATGAAATACACATTACATAAAATATTATCAATATTATAATATGATGAAGTAGAACAGATATGCTAATTTAGCTTTTAAAACATGTTTTAATTACAAGTAAAAAATCGCACAAATTTGAATAATGAAAAAAATCAATTTAAAATTATAAATTAAGAGTTAAGTATTAAATACACTATGCATGTATTGAAAACATAAGACAGGTAGTAAAAAAGAAGAAAATTGATTCTTTTTAAGATTACTTAATCGTCGCGTAGCGATGAAAAAAATGACGCAGGTACGGAAAGATACGTGTCATAGAAAACGTCATGTCGATCCGGTTCGTTCTACGACTGGTCAGGAAAAAGAATTCGCGACGGCCGCGCGGTATTTGCCGAGTTACGAAAGTAAGCAGCTTTAGAAAGTATAGTGCGCGACAAGAGAGGTGAACGGCGGCTTAAGAGTCCGGCGTCTCTAGCGCAATTACGGGGCCCAGCGGCGTATTTGGGCAACGCTAGTAGTATAGGCATGTAGACAGAATTTAAATCACGTTCGATTTCGCACTTTTACTTATTTGAAAGTATCATAATGTCGAGACTTTATGGTAATCTAATATCGTGCTAATAATCATGAATAATCAAGAGAAAAAGATTTTTGCTTGAAAGAAATGATAAAGTCAATCAAAATTAACATTCATATAATTAATATATTGAAACAAGAAGGTAGAAACAATAATAATGTGCAAATATGTTATTATTGTTCCAAATTATTCTCCTGCAAACATATTTTCGTAATCATATTGCAAGAAATAAATTTCGTAAATCCATGGATGGAGAAATATACATATCGTAATAATTCTAGGAACATTTTTATATATGAATATAGTAAAATTTTCGCGCACACATGTAAATATCTAGTTTGACTCGCGTTAATTTAAATGTTGGAGAATTGACGAGGATTGCGAAAATCACGATCCACACATCAAATCGAAGGAAGAAGTGTGTCGTCAAGAGAATCCATTGAAGTATGGCCGGTGCTCGCTCAGTGTTTTCCATATTCCCAGAGCCTCTCAATATTGTCTGTACAGCTGGGGGAACACGACTTCCACTGTTGAGCCCGTGCTATGTACAAGTGTCGAGTCGCGAATTAGAAAATCTGCGGAATTGCGGAGTCCAAAATTACGCGTCGGAATTAAGGAACTGAACAAGGATGAAAAATTTCAAACGTGAGAAATAAAAGATACATGTTCGTAATAAATAAAGTTAATAAGGGATTCAAAACCGCTTTAAAAATTAATAATATGAGGAATTTAAGGATATGTTATATCGCGATGTGTATTACATCTTTAAAAATACCAATAATATACATATATTTTTATAATAATACTAAAAATATTATAGAATAACTCGTATGATCCTTGTTAAATATAATCTATAGATTCAAAATTTCTAAAAGATATTGAAAAGTGTATGAAATTTAGAAAACAAAAATCAAGAATACTCTCCAGATCTGTAGATTATAGAAGATAAGAGTATATATATCAGAACAATTTTATAAACTGAAAAATCCTTGAATATTCTCAAAAGTTAAATTATGTGGATCTCAAGCTCCGAAATCTTAAATACACGTAATACACGAATAATCTTATATCGCCGTTATTCGCCACCTTTTCTTTCTCGCTAGAAAAAGATGGCAAACGACGGCGAGAGTTTGGGGGACCTTTTCGGATCCAGCTTTACCGCGCACCCAAAGAACGGCGGAAGCATTATTACATCCCAAGCGGAAAACGGGTGTTGAGTCGCGCTTTGTCGCAGGGCCGATAGGAGAGAGAAAAAGACTGACTGTCGTTTTGCATATAAGCCAAGCCAGTTTCTCACCCCCACTGACCCAGCGACCGAGAGAGAGCCTGCGCTATTGTCGCGCGAGACAAGAGTGGCGGCTCTGGGGTGGTCCTTCCCGTCTCTCCGTTGCTTCCTGCTGCGCTCTCCGGTGCGTACCCGCCGTCGTCGGCCGTCGTAACAAACGTTAGATCACACACTGGCTCGGCGAGCGAGGCCCGAGCCACGGAATAATCACGTGACAGCGACGGTTGCGTCATACAGTTCGGCCCCTCTCGCTAAGCTCGCTTGAGCGGACCAACGAGTGAGAGAAGGCCGCCATCTTTCGCTGAATGAGCGAGAATATGCGAGAACGGAGAGAGAGAAAGAAAGAAAGGAAAAGAGAGAGAGAGAGAAATCGCGACACACGGCACCATGGATCACTGATATTTTCTTCCATTTTTCTCGGCCTCTCTCTCTGTTACTCCTCGATCTAACTGTTCTCTTTCTACCGTAAATATGGAAATTGAGAATTATTGAGATCGAGACTCCGGAAAAATTGCTCATGTATAGTGCGTCAATGAATTTTAGTTAATTGAAATTTGGAAATTAAAATGTATAGGATTAAAAGAGAGAGTTCGTGGAATTAACGATTAGATTTATGGAAAGTGCGAAATTTAAAAGTTCGAAGACGCGGAATGAAAATTTGAAAATAACGGATTCGTACATTAATAATTTGCATTTTCACCTTCCTCGCGAGACGGGAATTTTGCCAAACGAAACGCATCAAGATCGATCGCGAAAATTTGAAATTCGAATCTCCCAATCACTCTCCACAGATTATGTTGGTCGTTGAATGAAAGTATTCGACCGTACTAGGCGTGCGCGAGAGGTACATAGAGAAAAGGAAAAAGAGAAAAGTGAGAGAGAAAGAGAGAGAAAACGAGTCCAAAGACTGCGATAAATAGGTTAGACGGTCGCGGTCAATAGGTCGCGTACTTTTTAAAATCCTTTCATAGAAAGAGAGAGGGAAGAAGAGAAAGGGGGGAGAAGGTAGGTACGATGAGATCACTGTTTCGTGGTATCTATCTCTCTCTTCTTCTCTTTTCCCTTAATCTTTCGCTCTTGAAAGAGAACAGATTTTTTTTTTTCTTCGACACCTATGCTCGTCACGATACTCACGATACACACAGGAAAAGAATTAAATTTGAAGATCGCGGCCAAAGAAATCGGCCGCGCGTGATCAACACGATTCCGAGATTCAAACACGAAAATTCTGCTTCCGGTCACGCCACGCACGCAGAATTCATCTGGCAATATCCCTCCGACAGCGCCTTTCCCCTCGTTGGTTTCTCTTCTTTTTAAATTATCCGCGTCTTTACACAATACCACTTTGCTGGCTTCCCAGTCCTCCTTTTTCTAGTATTACTTTCATTTGGATTTTTTTAAAATAAAATTGGAGTCGATTCTCGTCGTGTGCGGGAAAATTTGATTATAACGCTGCTCGATCTACGAATCTTGCGATTAGAATGAAATGGTACGTCATCCTAATCGTTAACTTTGATAGATACCTCGAATAAATTTTATTTGCCTTCTTGGATCCTTCCACCAAGAAATCTAGAGAATTCGTATTAATATCCCCGCAAAGTTCCTCCTTCAGAAGAATACAGATTTTAGAGAATATTCGAAAGAAAAACTGTAGATGCCCTTCTGCCGCGAAAGAAGGTGGTAGGCCAGTCGACCGATGGCACGCGACGGCGACGACTATCCGAGAGAGCGTTACATGGCGGACGAGAACTAGTTAACGGACCGACAAGAGAGAGAGAGCGGCGCGAAAACACAACCGAATCCGAGAGCGAGCTGCGACGAACGAGGGATGCGCTCAGACGCGTAGCCCGTACGGCACTTTCAACCTCCTCCCCACCACTCGCGGCACCGACAGGGCCACATCCGGCGATGACGATATGGCGCGCACTCGCGGGAGCACAGTCGCGAGCCGCCATTGGTCGAGCGCCGTTGCTACTCGGGTCGCGATTGGCCGGCACATACACACACGTGCGCGCGCGCGCGCGGAACGTCGCACACTTGGCGGCTCGCCCGCCTTCCCTCTCTCCTCCTCTGTCTCTCTCTCTTTCTCTCTCTGTCTGTCTTTCTTTTTCTTTCCCTTTTCCCTCTCTCTTGGAACACGCGCGTCGATGTCGCGAGCGCGCGGAATATCCTTTCTACTGTCTCGGCGGCCTGTGCACGGACGCATATATCGTAACGTTACGCGTGAAGATTCACTCTCGTCGGCGCGGTTCTATGACGACAACCGAACAGGAACTGCCAGCCGCACGCGCGAGAACCCGCTACTTATGCCCCGAGTGGGAAGAAACGGCGGAATTGAGCTGTGCGGGGTTCGCTTTTGGACTCGCAACTACCGCGGGTCCAAAGAACCAATCGCCGCGGCGCGGTTCGAGTCCGCAGATTGATTTGGCCGTATAAAGACTTATGTATTGCACCATACCAGAGATATTAAATGGTGCAGCTGTGCACGGAACTTAAAAAAAATACACGCGATTCTTCAGCGCTCTAGGATAGTAGAATGTACGCGAAATTTTTAATCATCCCGGTATATGTATTTCTGGAATATATTAAACACATAATTGGTTTATAATAATAATATTTGTAATAATAACATCGCGACGTAATTTATCGATATATCTTGAAAAAGTTCCAGAGTTCGATATCGGTTGATCTTCCGCTCAAATTCGCATTATGTGTCGCCATTTTTTTCAGGGCCGTATGTTTTAAACGGGAAAAATTTTTATGTGACCCGCTATATTTTCTCCATTTTCAAAATTACACATGCATCTCTCTTCCTTCGTATATGAATTTATTAAAATTCATTCCGACATTAAACTGTCTGACAGTTGAAAATTGTCATTATACGAAAGTCAGAAAAATTCATGTCTGCGAAATAATAGTTCGTAATTCACTTTTACAAATTACTGTATTTTTTCACCTGATTTGAGACAAAAAAGAAAGACCCAGAAACTATCTCGATGTGGTTCTATTTTTTTTTCTTTTCATTTCCCAAGTATTCTCGGTTCGCTGCAAAACGCTTGCTCTATCATTTATGGCGAAGGCGGCGGCCGAACCTTTGACCTATTTTTCTATCGATCTCGCCTGGTTTTGCATCTAGGGCGTCTCGATAGCCCCGGCCCCGGTCGTCGAGATTTCCGCCACTCCCTGACACGGAGGTCTTCGCGCTAACCTCGCATTCTGTTGTACACTTATGTGCTCTTAAAGATATTTTGCATTTAAAACCCGAGATGGAAAAAAAGATACACGTGGATAATATTCATGACAAAATTAACGAGAGAGATTTTTACGATGATAAGATTCAGATGAAGGTCAAAGCAAATAATTAATATATCGAATTAATATTAAGAATATCCTCTTTTATAACATTCCATTCAAAATTAAATTATTTTTTAAAGAATCGAAACTTTTTTTATTATATGAAGATGTATTTTAGATTTTACTATATTGAAGATATCGGTCACAAAAATTGTCACAAACACAATCGACGAAAGACGCGCAAGGTACATTGAAAGTATTCGGATACCGCGAGTGTTAGTTTTGTGACGCTGCGGATTTAATCGTATCGAGTAGAAAACGCTTGGTCTTTGGCGCGTTTCTCGACAATCTGTGTTTCGTCGAGGAGAGACGAACACTTCATTATCATCACGTTACATAACGTTCGATGATGGTCGAGCATTATAATGGGTGACGATTAAATGTAAGACGGCGTACATCGAAAGCATCGTTCATTTTCAAAGCGAGTAGAAACTGTTAAAGAAATTCCTTGTAATTTAGTTACAAAATATTGCAGCAATATTATTAATATTGTTGTAACATTGCAGCAATATTGCCGCAATATTACTGTAATGTTTTGTGCTGTATGGGTCATCAAGATATCTTTTAAATATACATGAAAACGCGCATATGATATATATAAAATTAGAAAAATACAATAAAAGGATCTTTGTACTTTTCTTCTTAAATACATCCTACAAGTACAGGATACAGCTTCGCATATTTGGCGAAAAAAAAATGAATTTTGAACGCGAATACTCGGGTTAACAGCCGAATATTAAACGTAACGATCATACTAACGGAACGATCGAGAGAATAGGCGGTTTGGTGGCGCAGTAGCCGCTCACAATCAGTCGATTAACCAGCGCGCGGTATAACGCGCCGCGGAACAAGGCCGAAGGAAGGGGAGAGAGGGGAATGAAGGAAGAAGAAGGAAGGGTTAGGCGGCTCCGTAAAACGTCGGGGACTCGGCACGTCCTATTTCTGCGCTCGGGAAACTTCGTACGTCGGGGCGATCGCGCCCGAAGCGCGAACGGAGAGATATAAGTAGGTCGTTCGTAGCCGCACGTGTCGTCCTTGACTCACATAGAGCGGCGCGCAGGCGCTCGCTGTTGCCGCATTGCTGGTCGCTAGGGTTCTTTTCTTTGTTCGCCTCCGCGCTCGCCTGTGTGCGTATCTCGTCCGACTGGAGATCGGACTCTGGATGTATGTGTCGCGCGCGCGCGCGCGCGTTCGCGGATGGGAGCTTCCCGTTCGCTCGACGGATACGCGCGTGCGCGGATGTGTACATAGGGTGTCCCGAGAGAAAATAGCCACGCGATTAGAGTCTCCCTCTTTCTTCGGGCCACCCTGTACACGAGGCCGAGAAAAATCTCCCAGCAAACATCAAGTAACAGTTATATAAGTGTTAGTTATAATTTCCTACTCAACAATATAACTGTTACATGTTATATAACTGTTATGTATTAAATAATAATCATATTGTTGAGTGGGAAATTATAACTAACAGTTATATAACTGTTACTTGGTGTTTGCTGGGCTGGTTGGAAAAATTCGATATCGTTTCAATCTCTTTTTATAGAGAGTGAGAGAGAGAGAGAGGGGGAAATTTCGGTGAAAGATTAGAATTAGTACTAAAATCTTTATCTTTTCCATACGATTAGCTTGCGTAACATTCGCGTGGACATTCGAATGGAAAGAGAAAGGTTATCAGGCGGAAGACAAAGTCTTATTTTCTCCTTCTCGCGAAATAGAATAGATAAATATATATATATCTTGTGAGCCAAGCAGCGTGACGCAATGCGTCGCGCTGTGGCGGAAATATATGCTCGATTCTTTTCTCGACTCTTCAGCCTTCCGTGTTTATAACTTTATAAACTATTACTCGACACACGCGGTAAAGTAGGGACTATAATTGGGCCTGTATTAGATAGATTAGACGTGACCTTATTTTCATGCATTCTCTATAGCCGAGACTGCGATGGCAATTCGCTATGGATATCAAGGACATCGTCGTATCACGAAGACCTCAGTACAGAGTTGGTGATCTTGCTTAGCTTCGACATCGTGGCCTGAGTATTGATCGCAACGGAACTCAAAGGGGAGGCTACCACGTTGGGCCATTCGAACCCCAATTGGATCGCCCTACCTCGTGTGGTAGGCAACTGGAGGAGAATGCGAAGCGAGTGAATGCGGCCTACTTCTCAATACATTAGAAACGAATATACATATACTCGCGAGGAACGTGAAACATTAACGCGAAAATGAGAAAATGCTATTGAAGGCGATGAAAAATGCAATACATGATATCGATAATATATTTTTTTTCAGACAAGCAATAAATCTAATAAGAATATTTACGTCAAATTTTATATAAAATCAAAATTTTAATGACAGATGGGTCGAATAATTGTGCCTCTACATATTTAAGTCGCTTATTTTGTATCACACATTCGTATCGCACGTACTTGAATCACACATATTCAATTACATTCGAGTGTTTGAGCATCACTGCGATATACTGATATACCGGAACACCGGCGCGTAGTCCTTCATCAGGCAAGTGAGTGCTGTGCACCGATGACCGTGAATCTTTATAGCGTTCGCTTCTTACACTAACCATATGTGCACATAAATGCCGTGGGAACTTCATGAATTCTATCTCTTTTTGTATTATAATTAATTGTTATTCGGGATAATTATTTTTGCAAAAAATATTCATCTACGTAACATCGTTGAAATTGAACAATGTATAAAATAAACAATATCGAGATGTATCCTCGACATCGAGATAAATATATAAAACAAAATTAAAACGCAATATTGTTAATTTTAAGTGGAAATATATCGAAGTGTGAATTGATAGAAAAAAAGAAATCGTAGAGCACAACAAATAAAAAAAAATGAAAGAGAAATCGGCGATCGAGTTCTAGAGACCTATCAAAACCCAATGCGTTAGAATTGATGCCAAGCGGATAGCGATTTGTTTTTTTCTGCAGGATGATTTTCGATGCGCGAAAAAGATAAAAAGCGCACACAATACAAAATGGAGTTCCAGTTACGCTATCAATTATACAACGTGCGTATTACACGTTTCTCGCGTTTTCATTTCTGTATTCAATTCAATTGCTCGTTTGTCCTTGATGTTTTCTCCTAGCCTTGGCGCCATGCTGGTTCTCCTCCTGCCTTCGGCTATTATACAAATCGATGTTTACGTCTTCGATTTTCTCAATCGAGTTTTTGTGAGAAAAATATACGCGATTAAACACACGGGGCTTGGTTAATTGCGAATAAACACACCGACAGAAAATTGATTATTTATTTCAATTCTGCTAAGTACAACCTAAGTATATATATCATATAGTCGTTTTTCATAATGGCGAATTCTGTAGAATGAATTTCTGCCACGTCGAAATTGCAACCGTTACGATTTGGTATGTTGGCACGCGGTTACCCGCATGGCGACGTTCCTCCCAGATAAGCACGTTCTTATCTACATGCGTGCTTACGTAAGCAACCACTCGCGTAAACCCTCGCGCTCCGCCGCTCCTCTATGCGTTGTCGCTTTTTTCCTTCCTTTTCCTCGTATTCTTTCTTTCCTTATCAGTCTCTTCGTGGCTTTTCTTCGTGGAATGTCGTAATCGAAATACCCAACTTGCAATGTCATCGCGGTTTCGCAATACAGGATCCTTTCGAAAATCTTATCGTCGTCTTATGTATTTTTTCAACTATCTGATTAGAATTTTTTCGGGAAAATTAAATATCTTATAATTTTATATATATATTTGTAGAAAATTTAAATATTCTATAATACTAATGATTATATAATCAAATTCGAAGTGTTAATACTATAAACTTGAAAGTCTAATTTGTTGTAATTTGTTTTACAAAAGAAATATTTCTGTGTAAGATATGTGATGTGAATCTGAAAAAAAATGTTTGGTAATATTTTTTTAACCATTTCGCGATGCGCAATCCGATGATTCATTTGTGTATATAATATTACGATAAAAAATGAAGGGAGAGGGAGAGAAAGAGAGAGAGAGAAAGAGAGAGAGAGGGGGGGGGGAATATGGAGTTTGCATATATTGTTAATTCGAAATAGTTTTGCTTTTTTCAACTTTTTCTTCTTTTATCAATTATAATATTAAGGAATATATATTATGTATATAGAATATATATTTTGTTTAACATAATTTTTCATTAAAAAAAAACGAGCTAAATATTTCCAAAAATAAATAGGAAATTTGTTTTATATTTTAATATTTTGTTAAATGTTTTTTACATGAAACATATGCGCTTCTCCACGCCTATGCGTCGCCGTACAACGTACATACCACGTGTCCTACCCTCGCGTGACTAAGGAGCACGTGGCCCCCTACCTTGTCAAGTCGAGTAGAGCGAGAGAAATAGATGACATTTAAGTATGAAACAGATGAAATAGCAATAGCATAAGAGCTAAGTGCGATGAAGAAGAAAAAGAAAAAGAGCGATAAATAAAAAATTGCGCGGAGGAAAGAAAAAAAACAGATGAGAGAGAGAGAGAGAGAGAGAGAGGGAGGGAGGGAGGGAGGGAGAGGGAGGGAGGAGGAGGAGAGAGAGAGGGAGGAGGAGAGAGAGAGAACAAGTAAAAAAAGGTAGAGTAATGAATAAATGGAGTGAGAAAGCGATCGATGTGTTGGTAGAAATAGAGAAGTCGACCAAGTTCGTAATGAGGAAAGGAGAGAAGAACAATGAGGTTCGGAATTGAAAGTGACAAAAAGGGAAGGGGAGAAATAGAAAAAGACGCGGCGATGAAACGAGTGAACGAAACGAACAGTGAAAAGAGACATGTCTAGAAATTACAGAGGGATCGAAAATCATAAGAGAGAGGGGAGTAAGAGACAGAGAGAGAGAGAGAGAAAAAAAGAAGACAGGAGGAAAGAAAGAGAGGAAAAGGAAGAGAGAGAGAGAATATGCGAAAGAGAGGAAGGTAGAAAGAGAGAGGAATATTAAGAAGACGGAAGAAAACGAAACGAGAGAGAGACACGAGCTTTTGGTAGGGTCGATAGTTGTCCGAGTTGCTGAGAGAGACGACTGTGTAACAAAGAAGCGAATCGAGTAACGAGAATCCCCGGGGTGCATTCGTTGGCTTCCCCAAGACGCGAACTTCTCGTCCGAATGATAGCTCGATTATTATCGAACATAATTAAATTGTGAATGCATGCGTAAATCGATAAGAGCCGATCCGTATAAATAACAAATTCTTTAATTTTGCAAATAACGAGTCATTTTTATTTTTTTTTTATTAAAGAAAATTATACAGATAATATAGTATAATCATATGCAACGCACATTTTCGCAATCGCAATGACTTCGATTGTTACTCGACAGCATTTTGTACGCCATGTGCATCGCGTGATAGTCGAACTGAAAGTGAGCTTGAGCTGATAAATATCGATAAACATAACGGCTTAGTTTTCAAGGTGGCGATGCCGAGCTGACAGTTGTAATGACTTTCAGTTCATATCTTAGAGGGAGGTTTCCGATTACAATTTATTATTTATATAAATATATCGAGATTCGCCGCTAATATAGAAGTTAAATATATCGATAAACGCGGAAAGTATATCGAGTATCCAGCAGTATCTCATACGTGGACTATCGCGTACGCGTTCCAAGAAGTTTCATGAAACGCTAGCGCGAATGACCAGCCGACTGCACTTGACTCTCCTAGATGCAAGATAAATAGGTGCGGCTGCTTCCTATTAATAGCGGTCCGTTTACGCGGTTCCGCTACGAGCGACCAAACTGTGCGCTCGCACACTATGTGTCAAGAATTTCCCGCGCCATAAATTACCCATAATTGCGACGGCAAATGCCGGTCGCGGTGAAAATTCGTCCAACTTTACGGAGACACACTCTCAACCGCGCAATTCTATATTACCCGATTCAATATTGCTTTTTAATTATTCATTTTTTATAGCTTATTTCAATTATTGTTTATATAGAATTGAAATTATGAAATATAAAGAACGACATTTTTTTTTAGGTGCTTGTACAATTGTCACATCGGTAATTATATAGAGCAAATAAAAGAAACGATATCAACTGATTCCTTAAATTCCTCTGCCACACACATATTTAAAATTTCTTTTACAAGCTTTCTAATTTCTCTAATATTGTCTGTATTGTCCAATATTGATGAAACATGGTTATTCTGCTAAATGCTCACGGAAAATTTTCGATAAATGAATGGATATGAGAGAGAGAGAGAGGGGGGGGGAGAGAAGAATCAAATAAAATCCGGTATAAGGGGCATCGACCTTTCGGCACGTGTCCCATACCACATGTTACTATTCGATGAAGCAAATGCCATAGCTTTTCTTGACGTTTATCAACGATTTCGTCATTGGAGACTTTAAATATCATTATCATGTCGGTTGTTGTGATTCCAAACGATATCGTTTACAATTTATTCTTCCACTTCAAAAAATTACAGTTTCAGTCAATCAAAAGGCTAACTTATCATCACTATCATTCATCACCTTCCGTATTCGGCAGTTCGCGTCTTATTATCCCGCGGTTTGTTTTCCCCTCGCTCCATCGACGTATACGAAGACGAAGGACGCGATGCTTGTGACGATGCTTGGAGTATTGATCAAACGGTATATTCTGGCCTGGTATCTCTATATCGCGTTACGGCATAACACAATGCACTATAGGGAGAAGATAGATGGTAGAAGATTCGAGGGGTACTGTATACAAGCGAAGGGTATGTTGTAATAACGACAGATGATATAGGGGGAAATTACAGGTGAAACAGATTCTAACGATTATAAAATTTTCCCTTTTATCTCTGATATTTACATATCTCTAATACCTGATTTGAAGAGATATTATCATAAAATACAATGATATAATAATAATATAATAATTTCTTGAGTTTATACATGTATAATTTTCGATTAACTTTAGTTTCTTCACTTTTTTTAAGGTTCAGTTTCTTGCCTTCTCTCTCTCTCTCTCTCTCTCTCTCTCTCTCTCTGCTTTCCTGGATATAAGCATTACATCGGAGACTACGTAATTAATCAGTCTAATAGACCATGCATTCGTATCCATCACATTATATTACAGAACAGTATGACGGTGCACGATGGACGATACAAGGTGCGATATATGATGATGATAACGTGATAGTTTGTCTCTGTCGACGAAGGAGCCTAGCGCTAGAATTGCTCTAGATTTCCGTTTGACAGAGAGGGGAAGAGCGGCGAGAGACGACAAAGTCAGCGCGGTACACCAGTTCAATACGAGCTCTGACCTATTTGGCAACGATCCCGAAACCAGCAGTGGAGCTTTTCTCGTACACAGAAATCTCATTTTTTTTTACGTTTCCTAATGAAACAATAGCGATTTTCGGAAACGGACATCAGTTCAACATGATGTACGAACTCTTTTTTCTGAGAGAAAAATGTATGTATTAACTTCAGACACATTTCTCGATATCTTTTAGAATAATAATTTTTTGGTGCTGCGATTAGATGTGTGTGTGTTTAAAAAGTCTTTATAATATTAGAGTTTTTATAATTTTTTGTAGACAGTTAAATTTGTCAAACGACAAGATATTTTTATAGAAATTAGTGTTGCCGTGTCTAGAGAAGAATGAAAGAAAAAGAAATGTGTTCCTTTAAACAGCTTTTTTCACAAAAATAGATTTGAAGTACTTAGATATATTTGAAATTGCAGCGAAGATTTTACTAATCCAATGAATTTTGTTAACGAGTTCAAATCGGCGATCACTTATCTTTTTTTTTTGCTCTAGCTTGCCCGCTATTTCTCACGAAAACTAGATCACGGGTATCTTTTGGTAAATGTGTCAACCGCCCAGAGACGCGGGATCAATACTTACGCCCTGGTTTTGCCTCCCCCTTCTCTCATCCACGATCCACAGATTCACGCCCCTTACCTCGCTATCTCATCCCCCTCTCTTATCAAGCTTGTTTTAGAGCGGTTGCTCTTATCTTTTTGTCTGGAGCTTGTCGTTAACCGCATTTGCTCTGTTTGATTCGTCCGGCTCTCGGATGTTCAGAGTTTGCGATAGAAGAAAGAATAGAAAGGAGGTTTCTCTATGCTCATTGCATTCTTGTAGTCTACACAAGAGAGAAGAACACTTTCGAATATTCTATACATAGCAGGAAAAGCATATTTTTGTATATATCATTTGTTCATTTTTTTATCCGGAACTAATTCCATTCAGTATGAACTAGTTCAGTTTTAATGTTCGGTGTACAATTTATGATGCTGTTATTTTTTCCAAGAATGTCATGAATCAATTGTAAATTGCAAATCCACTGATATCTTCTTAATTTATCTCGCGAACGATGAAATCGATGCTACATCTTCAAACTTGTATGCAAATTAAACTAGCCGTCGCGGTGAGACCGCAAATGTTTTGAAAGAAACAGCGGAAAGACATCGATCGGATATTTCATAACTGTCGTCATTTCGTAAGGGAGGACAAGTTTTCACTTTCCCATGCTTTCGTGATTTAAGAATCCATTGCATCTACGTATCATTACTCCAGAAATTTGTTCCGCGAATTTCTCTCCCTCCTTACATCACACACAGAGAAAAATATCATTCTACTGCCAAAAACAGCGATTACTCAGTTTATTTTTCTTTTTTTAAGTAATAGTTTTCTTCAACAAAAAATATATCCTTGATATAATATAATAGTCTTAAAATATACTTATCAAAAATATATTCTTGATATAATAGTCTTAAAATATACTCATCACAAGTGTTAGAAAATCTCATTATCATGTACTCAAAAGAAGAATTTATTTTCTCTTCAAAAATATTGTAAAGTTGTATCAAAGAAAAATCAAACTTATTTTACGCTAATTTTATGTAGTAAGCAAACCAAATTTTTGTTTTAATTTAATATTCTCGACTAAAATACTGCACTTACTATAATTCAGAATATATTCAATTAAATTTAATGCTTGTGGTGAACTTATGATATATTTGCGGATATACAAACTTGTGATATACTTAAAATAAGTAATATTTACTTGAATACAGTATACATTTTTCTCTGTGCACATCTAGTATAAGATTGTGAAGAACGTAAAAATATTAGCGATAGACTCTCCGCGTACGGGAAAAATAGTCTAAATTGTGGAGTTTTTATATTTTTAGAATGTGTAAAGAGAAAGAGAGAAATATGTGATTGAGACAAGTATGTAGTTAGGAGAAGTGAATCTTCAATAGCGAGGTCGGGTCGATGAGGAAGGTTTGACCCAATGACCTGGAACTGCGCATGCTGGATAGTTTACGAAGTGCGACCTGGATATAGGTGTACATCTAGAAATCTGACTGGAATCGGATCTTTTTTAGCGTGTGTGCGAGTTAATGAGATTAAGCTTTCCCTCGTTAGCTTCGTTCATAATCGGTGTGCAAGAAAAATGACTGATGCATAATATTATCCTTTATGTCGTTAGATATGACGAGATTTTTCGCAAATGTATTTGGCAAACACGTTGTTCAGTTTTCTTCTTTGTGTGCTGTCTTATTTTTCAATCGGCCAAATATATGATAACACGCTCATTATTATATTTAGCCGATTCTTGTGACACAACATGGACTATACTCGCACATCTCGTCCGTCCACTTTTACCGAGCGAGTGAGAGGAAGAATCCCAAAATGGATTGATGATCTAATCGATATACGATCTTCGCTTCGATCGATTTTATAATTGTTAAATTGTGCTCGCAGTCACAATGCAATGAATGGTACTTCAATACAAGCAAGTCAATTTGCAGAGGCTATGCGTTTTTATCAGATACTTTAAAAAAATGTATCTTTGCCTTAAAAATATATCTTTTGCAATTAATACTTCGTAATAAAATAGATATAGTTCATACATCTATGAAAATAGTTTTGTTTCGTTCGAGAGAAAAAAAATCAATTACAAGCGATCGTAATTAATGGAACTGTTTTTGCCCAATTTATATAGTTTATAAGATTTTTTTGAAGATATATCATTAGTTAAGCTAATGCATTTGAGCCACAGTAAATAAGTTTGAATTAAAGATAAGAAATAGTTATTTTTTCTCTATGGCAATATTATCTCGTGAGTCAATAATTAATGACGTGTATGATATTAACGCGCATTACAAATATATTTGCATTACATTGCAAAGTATTATTCTTTCGCAGTAAAAAGATTTTCTCGTATCACAATATCATCATGATATATTAACAATAACAATATAATATTTCATATATATAGGGTGTTTTATAAATTTACGGGATAATCTTACAATAACAAATGCTTTGATTAAATTTCAGTCAAAATAAATTGCTCTATTATTGTTTTTCAATGTTTTTTCATCATGTGTATAACTAAGCTTCAAATTTTAAAATTCTATTAAATTGCATCCAAAATAAAGCGAAGAATAGTTTTGTTATCTTTTGGCTCATCTCTAAAGTTTAATTTGCGAGAAATCTTTTTTTTGATTGTTTATAACTGAAATTATTGATATATTGAGTTATAACAAAAATTATTAACGTTTCGACATTTTCGCTAAGAAAAAATCAACTTTAAATTAACCAACCATTAAAAGAGTATTCAGTAATTTTGTGACATCCTGTAAAACGGTATGAAAATAATTTATACATGTGAGCGCATATTAGAAAAATCCATAATTTTATAAATAAATTTTGAACGATTCTTTTATGCTATTGGCATAAAAGGCACGTGTGAGACTGTCAGCCTTGAGTAATATGATTTTCGCTGACTAATTGGGAATTTAGTTGAACGTGCATATTTGCTATCGTGCGTGTCTCAAGCGCATTTTCAACGTATCGAAAAGAATATATGAATCTTGATTTTTTTATGGATGGGCCATCATTTTCTTTCTCTAAGTACGAACGCACAGCGATTTGATCGCGTTGTGTCTTCGACGATTGATTCCTAGATTATGTAAGCAACTCTTATTAGGTCTTTACAGGTGCGTAGGAGCGGAGGTCGCATTGCTACATTTGAAAGTAACGGCGACCTTTCTGAAAGAGCTCTCGATAAACTTGCTTCTTACACCGTAGACTTACATACACCATGGTCATAAAATCGACGGAGTTTATTTGATAAAATTCGATTAATTGATGGACGATAAGCAGCAAAAATTATTTTATGACTCGAAAGTTTTTCGTTACATTTCATGTTATTAGCGATCTTATTATAAATTGTACAGTTATATTTTGCTGTTGTAGTAAAATTATATTTTTTGACTTCTCATTAAATTTACGTAAATATTTATTATTTATATATATTTATATATATTTATCTTTTTCTATATTTATTATTTATATATATTTATATATATTTATATATATTTATCTTTTTCTTTGTTAATTTATATTATCACACACGGACGCATATTATAATTTGTAAAATTTCGAATCTTGCGCGAGATAATTTTTTATTTTTTACCGTTGTTATGAAGATATATTTTTTGACTTTTCTCATTAAATTTACGTAAATATTTATTATTAAGATATCTTTTCTAATTTACATTTATTATCATACGCGAACACGTAGTATAATTTAAAATTTAACGTAAAATTTCTCGAATTTTGTGTAAGATAATTTTTTTTAGAACAATACAAATTTACTTGTATAATGTAATACAAGACAGTATTTTTTGCGCACGAGCTAATGTACATTTAAAAAATGTAATTTATTAGAATGTGGGGAGACCATCAGGAGAGAAGAGGGAAGAAGAAAGAGAGAATGCAGTTGAAGAATTAAAATTTATATCTGTATATATATATATATATATATATATATATATATATATATATATATATATATATATAAGACGAGAGTAAAATATTTTATAATTTTAGGAAAAAAGGACGCGCAATGCCGCAATATGCACATAAAAAATACACAATGCCGCAATATGCACACAACATGAGACTCGGGCACAAGCTCACGCGCTATTTCTCTCGTATGTATGTACGTACATACATGGGAAATCTTTCGAACGCGCGTACGTTCGTTTGAAAGTTCGGTGAGGGGAATAGGCCGCGAGGCTAGAACCTAGGCAAAAGGGGACTAGAAGAGGAGAACCCGGGTCGACGACCCCCGCACGTGGAACCGTTCGGAAGTAGGCCACGTCGTGACATCACGCAAACGCAAGATGGCCGACACATCGCTAGAAAACCGGCACATGCATTCTCACAGAGTGCCTTCTGCATCGCGCGCGCTCTCCTCGAAAATAGGCTTTTGTCAGCGGCTCTCGTGTCGACGCGCAGCGTCGCGCGCTTCCACGTGCATGTGACAGAGCGTTGTCGGTTCTCTGGCCAGGTCTGGACGCTCGAAGCGATTCCGCGGAAATTCCGCGCATGCCGATATCTAACGCTCGCGAATTCTTTTTCACTCGGGAAACATGGCGACTTACGCTCTCTTGCCGAGTGTGACACATTTATCTAAATTTTACAATTTTATAATCTTACATATCTCTGATAACTGATAACGTAAGTGGCGAGTGAACAAGTTGCTCGTTCACGCCACGGATATGCTGGGCTGTTTGTTCTTCTTCGTCATCGTGTCGGAGGGAGCCTTTCAGCAAGAAAAGTAGACACACTGTCACGCGATTGCTTAGTGAATAGAGAATTTTTTAAAGTCTCGAAATGTCTCCTTTCTTCTTGTTTTGATAATCAAACGTGACATTGTATTTGTGTGCGTTTTTTTGTTGGAAAGTCCTCGGAAACTGTTTCTTGTACGAATCACTGCAATTCGCTTAATAGTCAAGTGTAATCGAGGACAAAGTGCATTTCGCAATTCATTCGATGCGTGTAACATCGTCATTCTTCGTGATTCTTTTCCGCAAGCGAGCGTAGAGATGCGTGCAAATGTTCGCATTGAATATTGGCGCATCGAGACTGTATATATGCAGTGTTCAAAAATTATCAACCAACTATGAATTCTTTGATTATCAATTCGTCATTAACGAATGTCATTAACGTCATCAATCCGTCATTAACGGGAAATGAGGCATCGATCATTTCAAAACTTTGAACGATAATGATGATATTTTCATGAATTTTAAATTTTAAAATTATATAAAAATTTTATTTCATATATACAAAATGTCCCAAAATTTTATCAAATGTTATTTTGATAACAAACTTTTGTAAATTTGTAGTCGATTTTCCCTTAACGAAAGTATCGAGGCAGATCGTCATTTATTAATTTATAAATTAAAATTTTTTGTTCATATCTTTAACTGTAAAATTCCGTTAAATTTTCGCTGAGATTGCATTGAAGAATGTAAATATTTTAAATTATATTTTAAATAATATTTTATATAATAAATAATATTTTAAATAATATTTTAAATTATTTTTTCATAAAGCTTCATGAAACTTTTCTTTTTTTAAACATTTACAATTTGAAAGTTATTGATGCTTCGACTTTTTCACCAGAAGAAGAAAAAATTATTTTTAATTTAGTTAAGGATATGTCATTAAAATAATACGTAGTGATTTTGCGATATCTTGTACATATACACATACATGTAAAATATGAAATATATAGTAAAAAAATTTCTAGGAAAACCCAAATAAACTCTTAAATAAAACTAATTTTAAATTCCAATCTTTTAATCTCTCTCTCTCTCTCTCCCCCCTCTCCCTCTCTCTTTCTGTATATATATATATATATATGTATGTATGTATATTTATTTATTTAGATGTATAATATTTTTGGAACGCCCCGTAGAGAGAGAGAGAGAGAAATTCATGCGGCGCATGGAAGATAGCGGGCGTTCTTTATTCGGCACGCGTGCGACTGCGGGAATGCGTCGTTGCGGCACACGTATCGCGAAATTGCGGTCGAATTCGATGGGCATTATATTTCGGCGAATTCTCCGGAGCGTATTACCAAAGTACGTGCATCGCTCGCGTCTGCATCCTGATTTGTCCCTAAATATTTGTCGCTCACGAGAGATCGTAGTCCGGCGACTGTGGAAATTGCTACGATATTGTCGCACGTGATGTGATTACTGCGATATATCTTGATGAGGATATAGAATTACATACATATTTTTGGTCTCGGATGCGATTAACAATTAGTTGTATTAAAGCGCAGACAAAAGGTTCCCCCTTTTACATTAAACGTCATATTCGAAGCCGGATGATTCTGGTTAACGAAAGAAGCAGATAGCAGGCGAACCTTGGGTAACAGGTAGCGGAAATATATTGCTGTCGAAAGCGACTGTAATTACGTATAATGATAGCGCTTACGTAACGTATATTTAAGTCGAGCGTGTGGTCGGCGGTGTTACGAAAATTCAAAGGAAACGATACCTGTCTTCATCGTTGTTACATGATTTTTTTTAATACAATGATTGCTTAATGCCTTTTGTATTCCTTTATGCAAAATCAAAATATAATCGTTTATAAACATTATGTATGGACACGTTATTATTATCCGGATATAAGATTTAATGAGTAATTTTTATTGTCTGTTCATTAAAACAATATTTTCGCCGGGAATTTAATTTTCAAAATTTATTATATATATATGTATGTATATATTATTTATTATTATTTATTTATTTATTTTCCATTAATCCTTGCCTTTCGGCTTAGGATAGACTTCCTGTTCAATACATCAATCTTTACAGTATTTATACTTATACTTAATATATGTATGTATATATATGTGTATATATTTCATATTATTTCATATTATATTATTACACATATTATTATATTGATTAGTATCGTATTTTCAATGATAATGTTATCGCAAAAAATGCACTTTTTTATGTATGTTTTTAATTTGCAAAAATGTATTAATGATTCTCTTATTACAATAATTTTTAAAAATCTATATTAAAATAAAAATGTCTATTGTAACAATAATCTTAGCGACTTATTTTTTGAAAATATAATTGATAAAGAAGAGTAAAATAAGTCGCTATTTCGCGATTTACTCGTTCAATGGTAGCACAAGTTAAAACTTTATTTAGTTCTCGCTAACAATAAGTGAGGTTTAAACTGTGTCTTTAATACATCACAAAATATATATATGCACATATCTTATGAATATATGTACTAGGTATTTCACTTTAAATAATGATCTTTCAAAATTTTTTTTCCAAGTTTAAGAAAAATTATTTAAAAAAAATCAATTCTCGAAGGAGGATAATTTTAATATTGGCAGCATTAGAAAATTCACAATGTCAGATCTCTACAATTTTCAATAGAAGCCTGGACAATTATAGGTCTTTGGAAATGTATCTCATATCATCTACAATCTGCTATTCTAAATGGGACATTTAGAGAAATAAAAAATGACTTTTCCGTGACTTTAAAAAATTGATTTCATTATTTGTCCCTCTCTTGACAATTCTTGTTTGAAATATATTTTTCTTAAAATTGAAAGTAAAAAAATTTTGAGAAGTGATGTTTTAAAAGTGAAACTCAATATATTCTAATTATTGAAAAAAGAATTGAAAATTAAGGAATAAAATATTTAAAATTGTTATTAAAAAATTAAAAAACTATCACTGATCAAAAGATAATAACATAATGTGAATTGACGAGTTAAACATAAAAGACCTACTCCAAATCTAAATAAATATGTAATATAAATAATATAATATTATTCTTTAATTAAACATTATATATATATATATATAATGTTTAATTAAAGAATAATATTATATCGACTAGCACAATATAAAATATGTAGATTTTTAGTCTATAATTAACGTCATAAAGTGCAACATATATTATAATTTTATGTAATTTACAATTTATTTCGCAAATACGTTTATATATATTTATAGCACAAAAAATCGCATGTTTTCCATATTTTCCTATGTCGAGAATTAGATGGAAAAAGAAGATAGAGACATCTGTATTTTAATGTAACAACTACAACGCCCACGTAAATAGCGTTCGACTAATATTGGCAACGCTTGCAACAGCAGAGCCAGTATTATATGGAGAGACAAATTTTTTCGGACATGAGCATGCATGACTACGTCATTGAGTACATGGTCGATTTCAAATGTGTAATTCTAAGTTGCTATGCAGAGCATTAAAAGAAAGCCATATAAATTATTAATATGCTTTTGAATGTTTCACTCTATATAGCAAACATTTTTTAGTTTATTTTAGTTTTTTATAACAGCAAAATATTTTAATGCTTCATACGCTTTATATGTATAATATAATGTACATAATCATCTTTAATAATTCATAAGATAGAAAAATATTTAAAAACTGTTTGTCATTATATTGTAATAAGTAATGGTGATAGTGGGATGATAGCCATCGCGGTACCGAGGGCGGTGGTGATGATAGTGGACGACGTATGATTAATATGTAATGTCAGGTAATATTAATAATAATATCAGATAATATTATTAAGAGAGAAAGAGAGAGAAAAGAGAGAGACCACACACACACACACAAATACAAAACTTATTTACATTAAAAATTTATTTAAAATAAAAGCGTCTTGTGTTACAGCACTCGTATTATCGACATTTCTTGCACGTAGCACAGAACACAACCAGAAATAATGCATATTATGTGTTACCTATTGAAAATATTCTTAAGTATTGGCTACGTAGTTCATGTCTATGTTTTTATATCTACAGAGGGCGTATCGCTTTCAGGGATTATTTAAAAGTAGGCTATGTGGTGTGTCTTATTTTTTTTTTCTGATAATATTTTTACTATGATCTATATTTACTATTTTATATATATATATATATATATATATATATATATATAATATTTATAGCACTTATTTATATATCAATGTTGGTACATGCGACAAAAAATTTATATCATATAGCCAAAATAAATTTTATACTTTAATATTTGAAAATTAAAATTATTATATAGCAAATTTTTACGTTTTTTCCTTTAATTAATAATTAATAATATTTTATAAAATATATACTTTTATATACTACAGAAAATTAAATTGTTTGCACATGCAACAAATTAAATTTTACTATTATTTATAAGCTGCATTTTTACTTTATAGAAATTCTTTCATTCCACTTTTTCTTCCAGTATTTAATATTCCTTTTTTCTTTTTTTCTCAAGATTCTTTATCTCAACGAAACATGTATGTACGTGACTGATTGTGAGACGTAATAGGGCCTGTTCTTTTTAGCTGCACTGCTGCACTAGTGCAATTAGTTAGAGTGAAAGAAAGTATGTTTGTCTCTTTCCAACTTATTGCACTAGTGCAGCAGTGCAGCTAAAAAGAACAGACCCATAGGGTGCATTCGTTTATGCAGTCGCTGCCGCAAATGTCATTTGTTCATCTATAGTTTACATCACGTACACTATAGATAAACGAATAACATCTGCGGCAGCGACTGCGTAAACGAACGCACCTATAGTGTCTGCTAGCGTTTGCACGACTACGCATGCGCGAGATTTGTTCCCTCCACACAATACAGCAACATTTAGGAGCCAATGTGGCTGCCATTTTATGGAATGTGATCGCGGCTCGTTTAGTGAGTGAGGTTCATGCGTTAATAATTCTCACGTCTTTTTAGAATGACGCAGTTTCTACCACCCAATTTACTGGCATTATTTGCGCCACGTGATCCGATTCCGTATCTGCCACCAGCCAACAAGCTTCCTCATGAGAAAAAGAACAGTGGCTATATCGGCGTTGGCGTTTTCCTCAAGTATTTCGAGGTATTGAATGACATATTAAGTTTGTATAACATTCATTCTGAATATACGAAACTATGTACTTTTTTGCATAAATATACGTCTATAAATTTATGTATTTCTTTTTTTTTTCGTTTCGAGTGTACAGAAAATAATCTTTTTGACTTTTTTCTTTTTATTATTTTCTTTCTAAGAAATATTGTACATCTAAATATCGAGTTATTGAATTATAATTCAAATTTGGAATCTGTTTATCTTTATATCACATTAAAACCTTTTTCACTTGAAACAAGTTTTATTGAACTTTGTGTTTTAAGAGAAATATTTCTTTTTAATAGGATCCTAAGGATACACCGCCACCAGTACGTGTAGAGACACGAGAGGAACGTTTGGAGCGTAGAAGAAGAGAACGTGCAGAGCAAGTTGCATATAAGCTCGAGCAAGAAATTGCAGTATGGGATCCAGCTGGTATTTCTAATGTAACGGCAGATCCTTTCAAGACTCTTTTTGTAGCTCGTATTGTAAGTATTATTTATATGAATATTACTACATTTATTAGTAATTTATGTTATTAAGCAAATATATGATTGAGTATTTGCGACACATTTAATACAAGCTTTTTTTTTGTTTTTACAGAATTATGATACATCAGAATCTAAATTGAGAAGAGAATTTGAGGTATATGGACCAGTAAAAAAGGTGAGCGTTTTCTCAATAGTAAACATACATATATATGTGTATGTGTTTATTGTAATAATCTAATGAAAACAGTAAAGGCTCACATATCTTGATATTGATTTTTTGCAGATTGTAGTAATACATAATACAATTAATGGTAAACCTAGGGGA
Organism: Camponotus vicinus; assembly: GCF_025532165.1. NCBI lineage: Eukaryota > Metazoa > Arthropoda > Insecta > Hymenoptera > Formicidae > Camponotus > Camponotus vicinus. The sequence continues at coordinate 8,807,025 of NW_028141956.1, forward strand.
TATGCCTTCATTGAGTATGAGCACGAAAGAGATATGCACTGTAAGTAACAACAACTTGGAAAGGTGAAAAAAAGAGATAAGAGAAAAAAGAAAAAGAATAAGTTATCGCGAAGCTCAATGAGCCCCGTATAGTCTGGAATTTCACCTCACTTAGCGTCACTTCCAGCTAGATATAGTGGGGGCAGGGCTATAGTTAGGCTATCCGTTTTTATTGGTACTTATAAACCAGACGGTACCCGTCTAGGGGGGTTCCCCATCGCCATACGCACCCATGCAGGGATATCGTTTGTAAATATGCATAAATATGGTAAAAGCGAAAAACATACAAACGAACGAACAAACAAACAAATGACGTAAACGTTTATTGGCTATCTTTGATTAATACAGTTTTTATCTTGTTCTTGGTACAGCGTGGTGGCCGCTGCCGGCAACTAGTGCCGTTCACTATTCCATGCAAAATCCCTGAACCTGCCTGATAAGATAGGTTTGTATGTGTGGTAAGATCCAACATACAACAACGTTTGTTAGCGTTTTACTTGTTTACCCTATTTATCGTGTTTGATTTTTGTCGAGCGATGCGTGGTCTCGGCCGAATTACAATGGACGTACATGATAATATCCGCCACGCTCTTTACGGGTTATTTCGACTTGGATTTTCATCTATATACACAATCCGACGAAATTTTTTTTTCTCTTAAAATACGTCTCTTTAATTATCGTTCTTGAATTCTAAAATTTGTAGTATCGTATAATCGACCCGTAGAATCTACGAATTTCGCGAACGTTAGTATTTACGTTAGAATCGCGTGAAAGTTAGCATTCTACATTGAAATTGATTGCTGGACTTTTTTAGGATGAAGGTTCAGGGACATACTCTACTCGTATACTCGTTTGTACGAATAAACACAGTAAACACATAGATACGAGATCTTATACGGATATTTCTCGTTCTATACATACGAATATAACGGAATAATATCTTACATCTGGGACGACTGTAATTCTGTGGCTTGAAGGTGGAACGATTATACATATAGATTTTATATATGAATAAGGCATTTATTTCTATTAGGCCTTGTGTCATGAAATATCGTTAGTTTTTCTAATATCATTGCATTAATATTCTAAAATAGGATAAAATATCATCCTACAGTATGAATCGTTGCATATTTGCATGAAACATGCAGCTAGCTTATACTTTTTAATATTTTTATCATCAGATACATTTTTTAATTTTATCTGTTCATTTTATCTTGCTAAAAATTGTTGAAAATATTAGCTTTAAAGATCATGTATGGGTCATTTTAACAATGAAATATCCCGAAGCTTTTAATCAATAAAAAAAATGTCTAAATTTATTTTTTAACTTTTGTCGTGCATGATTATTTTTTACAGCCAAGAAATATATATAAAAAAAGCATTTTTGAAACAGCTAAAACTGTGACCCATATGTGATTAGGAGCAAAACAAAAAAAATGTGTAAACTATAAGAGTTAATAATGAGTTTGAATGTGTCATAAAAGATATATAAACTTAAATTAATCTGGGAAAAGTATTCCATACATAACATTTTAATATATGTATGTGTTTTTCGGTTTAAATGTGTGAAAGAAAAAAATTAATAGATTTAGACACAAAAATTTAAAAACAAAATGCAGAATGTAAAATATGTGCGACGAGATTAATTATTGAAATTCTCTTATGTTTTTTACAAGGATATGTCCGATTTCATTATTCGATATTTGGAAAAAAATAATTAAAAATTACACAAGTCCTTAAAAACGTATCAATTTCGATATAGAATACTAATTTTTCTTTATATTCGATTTCATCTTTTTGCTTCAATTTTTTTTGTAATGGTTTTCGCGTGATCGGATAACGTACACGCGATACTTGGTGGATTGTAAAATCTCTGGATCATTGAATCTTTGGATTGCCTGACTCTTAAGTCTAAAATTTTCGGATTTCGCGAGATATCCGAGAAATTGAGATTTCGAGGATTTCGATCTCCAAGGTTTGATCCTCGGATTTATAATCTATTGCGACGCGGCAAAAGAATCAACGACACTTCTTTCCCTTTTAAAATCAGGGAGATATTAAAGATTATTGAAAGCGAATAGTACCTATTTTGAGATACTCGTGTTTAACATTATGCTAAATATAACTTACTACTAGTATCACTGTAACACACGTATCAATAAGTATATACGAAATGCGCACGGTTTGATCGTAAGTACGAACGAAAGTAAAAGCGCACCAGGTAAATGCAATGATAAGCCTCTTCGGAGAGATCGAATGAACAAACGAACGAACGTATGAAGACTGGGCATCTTCGCAATGAGTAGTCTCCTCGCGAGTCTCTTACATGAGTTCATTTCACGATTAGACCGTACCTCTTACCGCTTTGTGTTAACTTCCGTACGTAAGTAGCCGCGGTAGGTATTTTTTGTATTTGCTATACTTTTTTTGGATCTTATAAACAAGTAGATTTAAGCCGCTCTAAAGAGAGTCCGGAGCGTCTCTTGCTTTCGATTGTCGCATAATCGCAGCTACGGCCTGTGACGCGTCTTCGTTTTACATCGTAAAATGCGATTTAGTATACGACATAAGGGGTTTTAAGATTTTCGTCCACTATCTCTTTTAGGAGTTTCAGAAAAATGATAATATTTAAAAGAAAAAAAAAAAAACATTTAATCTCTTGCTCGATGAAAATTGTGTGATAAAATTTGTACTCTTCTTCAGAAGAGTTTAAGTCTCTAATATTGATTTTACGAAGAATTCGAGTAATGTATGTTTCCATTTTATTTTATTTTGAAATGTTCGTTTCATGAGGATAATTTTTGTTTTCATAATTTATATACATATATTAGCATGTTGATGTCGAATATTAAATATTTTTTTGCATTTTGCATTGATAAAACGACACATGCCGGCAAGCGAATGTGCGCGCGATCGGCTGCAGCTCGTGTCACCAACCTCGATATCATCCGTAACAAGTACAGCAGTTCAATACGACCGGTCATTGAGCTTATTAATATACAATAATGACCGCTGATTGATCTTATAGCGATAACAAGCATTGACGATTGAGAGATTTAGATATCTCCTCAGTATTTTCTGACAGATTTCTCCGCAGGATATTCGGCGAGAGATCGTACTGTCATTAGTGACTTGGGATTTGCAAGTTTCTAAGCACAATTTTAAGTGCCTATATCATCCTTTCGAGCGAATTGTCATTCGCAAGTACCTTTTTGTGAAATTGCGAAAATTCAGTCGACTCTCTCCTTCTCTTCTTCTATCGATCTCCCCATTTTCCACTCGTCCAGATCTCTGACATTTCTTCGAGAGAGAGAAGATCTGCGGAACCGAAGATTTCCTTCGGATCTAATGCATGTTTTGATCTGCAGATTGAAGCATCTATTCAAGAATTTAAAATTCTAGGATTCTTCAAACACGAAAAAATTCTTTAGAATCCACAGATCTTCAAAGTTACGAGTTGTGCGGACTAGAAATTTCGTATGTTTGGATAGAATCTGCGAATCTGAAGATCTGTGAATTCCAGTTAGTTTATCTTTTTTTTCTTTTTTTTTAGGTTCCGTAGATCTGAGAATGATTGAATTATATAGGATCTATGGATTCTGGAAGCTATGTCTTTGAAAGTCTGTGAGTCTTGGAATGTATGCGTTCGAAAATGTGTGGACCGAGAGAGTCGAAGAGATTTGAAAAGATTAAATTGAATCGTGGGATCTCTATTTGCAAAACGATTCTTGAATCCAAACGATTCTCGAATGAACTCAATTTTAGACAATTTGGCATCTTGAGATCAATTGATTCCAGGACCCGCAGGTTCCAGGAATCTCACTAATTAGCTTTTTCGGATTTTTGCCCTTTCGTCGGCACGTAGATGATCTCGTTGTAGACATAAAATATTCAGGCGCATGAATCCACTGACGAACAGTAATTTCTGATCGGTACCTTTTAGCTGCGTATAAGCATGCGGATGGTAAGAAAATAGATGGTCGCAGAGTATTGGTCGATGTCGAGCGTGCGAGAACGGTAAAAGGTTGGTTGCCCCGAAAACTCGGCGGCGGCCTAGGTGGCACTCGTAGGGGCGGCCCCGACGTTAATATCAAGCATTCGGGACGAGAGGATAACGAGAGGGAACGAGAACGGTATCGCTTGGAACGTGAGAGGGAGACTTCAGGACGCGGCCTCGACAGAGACAGGTAAGCTGCAAGGAGAAGAGGAGGAAATAATAAGTAACAAAATCTAAAAAAAAAAGACTTTAAAAAGAGATCTTAAACATTATGTTATTTAATCGCTTTACAGAGATCGCGATCGCCTGGATAGGGAACGTCGCAGATCACGTGATCGCAAGCGAAGGACCAGAAGCAGATCGCGCGATCGTAAGCGTAGACGAAGTCGCGATCGATTGCCAGATCCTGATATCGAAGAGATTGAACGTCCGCGCGATGGGAGAGACAGGAGAGAACGTGATCGTGATCGCGATCGAGATCGCAAGAGACGACGTTCGCGAAGCAACGATCGTGATCGCGATAGAGACCGTAAGCGGGATAAACGAGACAGAGATCGCGATCGTAGGGACAGAAAGGATCGCGGCGATCGTCAGGATGAGGACACGAAAGAGATCCGAATTAAGGAAGAACCTTTGGATGGTAAATGTCCAATAAAGAGATAAATATGTTTAAAGAAAGATATATATATATTAATATTAAATTATCTTTCAGATTATCCAGATTACAGCAACACGTTCACAACATCAGGCTCATACTTCACCGCTGTCAAATACGAAGATGATAATGATCAGGAGGTAGAGGAGAAATACCGTATTCCGGAGGGTCGACCCGACCCACCTCCGTACAACAATTATGATTCCGTACAAGATTATTGATCTCAAACAGTACATGTTTTCATCGAGTCCCTTTTTTTCACAGTTAGCCGCAATCGCCGCATCATTGTCGTGTTGTTTCTATTATTAGCATAATGGCAAATTAGCTCTTTCAAAAGCAAACAGAGTTGAATATATGATGTTCAAGGAACTTATTATATATGTTGCAGAAAAATTATATAAAGTTCTACAGAATTTCTGAAAAATATTAAAGTAAATAATTTATTACAATAAAAAATAAGAAATAAATTATACTTAAAATATGTAAAATCTTGATATAAAAACTCGTTGAAAAATATTAGGGATATTGCTATAGACTGTATCACGTAAAAAGTTAGTAAAACAATTAGTAAATGTTGTACAAATTGTCTCTAAAAAATTAATATTTCAATCTCCGAAAAATTTGCAAAAATTATACATTCATGCAGTTATTTATATCAATCCGAAGTATCCTTTGTCTATCGTTCTCTCTATCATTCTGTCTCTATTCTCTCTATCATTAATAAGATTATATTCGCGGTAAGAGCAACATTTTTGATGTTTATTTTTATAGATTAAGGGACGATAAAAAATTGTATCATAGATCATGCAAAATCTCGCAATATGAAAAGCACAATTGCTTAATTTAATACTGTATTGTGTTAAAATGCTATAGCTCGTCGGCCGTATGTCGTCTACATGTGTACATATAATTACATATGAAAATTTAACTTCTTCATGACTGCTCCTTCATGACTTATTCATGACTCTATATGTACATTTATATGTTCGAATAAAATAAAACGTGATTAATTTGTTACGTATCCTTTTAGTTTTCTCGTTATACCTGAAAAAATTATCTTCGAGTACTTGATTTCGTATTTCAAAATAAATTTGACTTGCAGATATAAAATAGTGCGAAGAATAATGCAAATTTTCGCAAAGTAATATGTGATCTAGATTGTCGTACATTCTGTAATTTTGCCAATAAATTCATTCATAAACTTGATCAATTGATATGTTAGAGTGCTGTATGCTTTTTGCAGTCAGTAAAACAAAAGCGCGCTCCATTAATGCATGAATAAAACATAACGCACTAATACATATATATTTTTCCTATTATTCAAAATAAGTATAATTTCTATTTGAAAGCCATTGTCTTCTAGCCATTATTTTACTCGTATCGTTGTATATTATTCTCGTTTTCGATCTAATTGTATATATTCTTAGAAATGTAATTTTATGCAAAACTAAGTTGAGTTTTTAATTTCGATTATTTTACACATTTTTAAATCAATTGTACGTTTTTCATTATTTCGAATATTTCGATATTACAATACTGTAAATTTAAATAAAATTTTTATTATGATAAGCTCAGTAATTGCGAGCGACTTTTCATCATTAATTGGAAAGTCATATAACATCGTTTTCCGCCAACTAATTTCTGTTGCAAGCTCCTTATCGCGTTCTCGCGAATGATGTTCTCGCTAACTGCCCGATACGTATTAACGATCGTCTCCCGGAAATTGCAATCTCTCTTTGCTCTTTCCTTCCCTGTCTCTCCGTGAAACGGACTGTACTCTTATCAATCGTTCACACTTTTTAAGATCAGTGACAGCAAATTGCTCTTGTACGTCAATCTTGTAAGTAGAACTTTCTTTTGATTCTTTTAATTATCTTCAGGATTCTCATCACAAGTGAATTCTCTCAGTAAATCTTCCTTTACAATGTAAGATTATTTATTGTGTTATGTTTATATCAAGAAGGAAATTTTTTCCTGATAAATTTTCATCGAGGAGTTAGTATAGACCGTTATACGATAATGAAATGGCATAAATTGAAACGAATTTGTATGTCAAAGGTGAAAAAATAAATTCAACGATGAATTCTAAAAAACGTATAATAAGTACTTGCTTTCAACGCATTTTTTTAGAAGTGCTTTCAAGGCGGAAAAGATGTTTATTTTATGAATATTTTTTTACAGTAGAGACCAATTTTTTTGCAGAATATTTGTATCGTATATCGATGATTATTGGAACATTGACGTTTCAGGCTCAAGATAGTTCTAATGATCCCTGGGGATCTGATAAGCTAAACAGACTGATGTTTAGTATTCTAGTGGGTATTCTAGTGGTGTATTCTAGTGGTGGAATATCTTCTGGGAGTATGTAAGTTTATATAATCTATCGTGCGCTGACAGGATTAGTCGACTATGCGGACAGCGGATATTACACAGATATTACGTATGCAGAGAATGTGTTTATAAAGACTATGTATTTTTTATATGGTTCCTATTTTCTTAAAATTTTTACATTTGTAATGCAAAGTAAAATAAAAATCGATATTAAGCATACGAAATATTTATCTCTGTATATATATAATTTTTTATGCAACTTATAAAATATATTTTCAAAAGCAATTTCAGTATCAATAAAAAAGTGACGAAGTTAATTCAAAATAAAAAAATTACTGCAAAAAACTTAAAGCTGCTATATTTATTACGTCAAAACGTCATTTTTGGGGCATCAAGTTTTATTCCATTAAAAACTTTCTACTTTTATTTAACCTTATCATTATATATTATTGATGCATATTATGTTTTTAGAAATTCTTTATTTGAAAATTTATATAATTTATAAATTTCACAAAAAATCATATTAAAATACGTATTTATTAAATATGGCATTTTTTAAAAATTAGAACACTAATAAAAGAATTAAATTTTATATATATGTAGAGTAATGGGTACGTGTGTGTGTATACCAACTTTTTATCTAATATATAGCTTCTCGAATTATTTCAATATATGTATATTCACAATGTTACATAAGGAATATATATATAATACAATATGATATTTATTATGCGAGACAGATATATGCGTGTATATTCATGTTTATTGATATAAATTGTATAATTGATATGATTATGTATAAGTTTGTTATGAAAATCGAAGACGTTATGAACGGAACATAAATCCGACTTGCGGTAAACAACTGTCATGCGTGGCGCGCGACGCGCGTCCATTTTTTGTTCGACTTACGTAGTCACCTTCGCAGCGCGTCTCGCGCAGTGTGAAGGTGACTACGTAAGTCGAACGGATCGCGTCGCGATCGCTCCATCACTTTTTCGTGTTTTTCGCATTAATAGTGAACGTGGATCACGGAACGGTATTAAAAATGTTGAGTCGAACGATGAGTGATTGTATGGAGCCAGAGCAGTTAGCACGATCGCGAACAACCGCGTCTTTAGATAAATATTTCGACGTATATTATTCCGATTAGGCGCGGTCATTTTTGTGCGCGTGTGATTTGATTTACGTAGTAATCTTCTTGTCACGCCGAATCTAGTTCACAGTTCGCATTGCGATTATTCTGTTACTTTTTCCGCGTGTTTCGCATCGAGAGCGAATTATCGCGTGTGAACGAATGTTGGGAATGTCGAATCGAGTGACACGCGATTGCGTGGAGTGTGGAGTATTGAACACGTTCGATTGCAATTGCGATAGTGTCTTTAGATAAATATTCCGACGTATATTATTCCACCTTGAATAGACGTCCTTGGTGAGTTTTATTAAAAAAAATAAGCTTTTCAGAACGTCTTTTGCTTTAATATATATTTCATTGTTTAAACTTTAATTGTTTTTCTAGAAAAGTAACGATTAAAATGATATTGCGGTAAATTATGAGAATGTTGTAAAATGTGTTATGCGGATAAAATTTAACTCTTTTATTAGTGTTTTAGTACTAAAATTGTTATATTTAATAAATATGTATTTTAATATGATTTTTTGTAAAATCTATAAATTATATATACGTTTTTACAAAGAATTTTTAAAAACAAAATATTTAAACGTAATATGTATCAATAAGCGATAAGGGTTAAATAAAAGTAAAAAGTTTTTATTGAAATAAAACTTGACATTTTATGGTAGTCAAATATAACGTTTTGATTGACGTAATAAATGTAGCAACTTCAAGTAATTTTTTTTACTTTGAATTAATCTCATTGCTTTTTTATTGATGCATGATGCTTTTAAAAATTGTTTATATTTGAAAATATATTTTATAAATTGCGTAAAAAATTATATTAACGCATATAATATAATTTATAAAAATTATATTATATGTGAACTCAAACCAAACACAAAACGATAATTCTCGTTTTCTGCATACAACGTGTTAAAATACATATATACGAATATTTTTAAATAAAATATTATATATTGGATTTTATTTAATATAACAACTTTAATGATAAAAACAGTAATAAAAATTAACTTTTAGTATGCGTGTAATATTGATTCTCTGAATTTAGTATGATAAATTTCTGATATTATCTGTTACTTTTATAAAAATATAATTTAAGCAATAAAATATACATTAAAGTAATACTTCTTTGTATGTATAGTAACTTTTTAAGCAGATAGTGTGAGTTTGCATCTCTTTTCTATCTTCTTTTTTTTAAATAATTTTCTAAGAATTACATCATTCTATTAAAAATTTAATTACAATAAAATTATATATATGTTATCTTGTTACATTATTTGAGTTATACTGTGTGTTACAATTTTAATATTAAATATTCAAACACTTTTCTGTTTTTCGTTATTCATGTAATTGAAAATGTATATTAAAAGTGTAAGATATAAATGTATAAATATAAATGCATAGAGTTTCTTAGATTTTTATATAGAAAGATATTCGAATATATATTTCAAAATGTAAGCATTTGATCTTAAAAGGTTTTAAGATTATCTAAAGGAAATATATAGTGTTTTCCAATTTCATCGCAAAGTTATTCTATAGTAAAAAGTATTTTTTTTAAGTGGCAGTTTTACAGTGATTGGAAGAAATACTTTTTTTATTAGAAAGAAATGTTTCAAAGCTTTTAATTCTGCATCTGCATTCCGATCAATATCAATATGCAGACTTCATCTGCAGACAGAGATCGTAACGATATGATAGACCCAAAGTCTATTAATCGATAAATCTGATAGTAATTTGAAATTGTAAATTGCTTTGTTAATTTTTGTTTTGAGATTGGATTATGATATTGATGGATATTATTTCATTTCTTGATTTTTATTTCTTCATTATAATATGCTATATTGATATTGATCTATACAATATAATATATCGATTTCTAGCGCAATTTTGTATTAGAAATTGTAACAGTACATTTTTCTCAAAACGCGCGACAATTCTTATATGTGATAACAGTTTTGATATGGAATTTTGGGTCGTAATATCTTTATTTAGAGAATATGTAGAACAAAAATAAAAACATTTTTATTTTTAAAACGGACGCAAATTATCAATTGGTTCCATTAATAGCTCGGTCAGTCCAACCATTTTCTGATAATTGAATTGTAAGATATTTTTTCAACCAATCTCGTTCTATATAAAGACACGATCTGTCTTGCTGTTTGCTGCGCGCAATTTTGCACAAGATACTACCGTGTAATTCTTGATTCATTGGAATCATTTAACATTACTCATTCGCCCGAACAGCTCGCCATCGAACGTTTACAGCGGACCTTCTGGATAATTAAAATAGTCGTTAGGGATTCATTGTTCCTTGACTTTTATGAGATACTCAGCGAGTTGAGGTATCATTATATTTTTAGCACTTTGAATCGCTCGTTTGTACATTAAAACACATCACCTTTCTGAATAGCGGAAGCGACAGGATCGAAGCACCTTGCATTATTTATTATAACTCAAAATCGTGCGTAGACGTTAAGAGTAGGGAATATGGTACACGCATTAATAATAATAATATGTAATCGTATAATTAATGGCGTTTTTTTTAATTTTCAGTCCATATCACCGTGAAAAACAAGGAAGTTGGATGAAATACTGAAGATGGCAATGACTACAGGTGGGAACAGCAGTTGCGACAGTTGGTGAGTAAATTTAATAATTATATGGCTCGATTAATTGTTCATTTATTTTACTCACAATGGTACGAGCATACACGAAGAACGAATAACATAAAAGTATTTTTCGATACTTTTTCAAAGCAATGCTTCTTTTTTAAAATGATAAATTTAATTATCAGATTTTATGTTTGCGAAAAATATTAATAAGTATTATTAGAGAATCTAAACAAATTTTGTCATAAAACGTCAAAGTGTTTTATTTTTTAAGACGAATGTGAGGGCAAAAGTAACAAAAAAAAATCTCCAGAAAAGAGTTTATGTGATCCACTCTCTCGATAGTATTTCGCACCAGAGAAATATCGCCGCAAGATTAAGTTTGTCAAAGGCTTGAGCTCGAAGGAAGCGATAAATAATTTCTTTAAACTTTCCGTCTGGTAATCCACTCAACTCTTTCTTTCCGGAATTCTCCCCATCCTTTGTATCTCAATTTCGTACACACTTATCGGTATAGCTTTTTTCAATCCTTTTGTGTGGCGGAGAGTCGCGAAAGTGTACGGCGACCAACGCGGTTGGGTTGCGCGGGGGTTGGAAGGAAGCAGTTTCGCCAGGAAGGGATGACGAGAAGGTAGGCGAAGGGAGGGAGGAAGGGAGCCGACAGAGAAAGAGAAATAGAAAGAGAGAGAAAGATCGGCATGTAACCGGAGGGTAGAGGGCAAAATGTGGGCGGCTAGCGCGCAGCGCTAGGTCGGAGAGGATAAGGTGGGGTTGGTTAGGGGGTAAGAGAGGGGTAGTGGGCCGCGCAGGAGGTGGCAGGCTCTGCTGGTGCGTCAGAGCCTGCAGTGAGCCCGGCAGTGAGGCGAAACGTTGGGCTCCGCGCGGGAGTCTCGTGGCCGCCCGCCGTTTCTCTCGAGAGTCGGGGTGCCTTTTCCCACGAACCATAATCCACACCACCGCGTCACTCTTTTCCTCCCTCCTTCGCTATCATCCCCCTCGGTTTCTCCCCCGCGTCTCCTCGGCTCGTCGCCCTATGCGGGACTTTTGTAGTGTGCACGCAGCGAACCTCACGCACTTTCACGGTTGTTTGTGAAATAGCGCTCCGGCACGCACGCATACGATTGTCGGTAGGCAGACTCTTTCAAGTAGTTTCGGTAGGATAAGGATCCCGCGGTGAATCCTCGGGGTGCCGTGTGATAAAGGTTGGCGTTCACGTCGCTTCTTCCGCGGTAAAAGAGCTGTCTCGCGGACGCGGAGAGCACGTTGGATCGCCGCGGATGCTGCGAAACCGGCCGGAAGATTTCAACGCTTCGATTGGGCATCGAACAATGCCTAAGTCATGAATGATCGCGAATGATCCTCTTCGTTATTAATATATTTATATATCGTTGATTTTGCGGACCAACGAGCAATAAGGGTGTGCAATTTTGCGCGATGAAAATTCTCATATTTTTGTGTTAAGAGTGCTTAGAATTTTAATTTCGTCGATTGTCGTATCACAATTATTGCTGTTGCATTTCAAATATTTGCATCGAGGTATCGTCGAAAAAAAATTTATTATATTTTGAAGTTTATGGAATATTTGACTCGTGGATCGAAAATGAAAAGAAAAAATTCTCACTAATAATCTATCGGGATGTTGCTAATCGGCAGAAATAAATGACACATTTTTAATGAATTTTTTACAACATTTTATATAAAAATCGAATATATCAGATAAATAATAAAAAATTTTTATCGATACGCAAATCGTAAAGATATTTAATATCACTCTAAAGAACTTCTTAAGGACAGACTTGCTCTCCGCGAGAAGAGCGTAAAGCCTTCGAGGTCGAAAGTTCACGAGGACTTCGACTGCGGCTATCCGTACGCGTGACTGATTCTGATGACCTTTGATATCGAAAATCTATTTAGTATTAATTATTCAACTATTGAGCTTCAAAAATTTATTTATAGATAAAATTATCTTCTTATATTTAAATTAAAATTACTTATTTCTTTTTTTTTCTCCTCATATCAGATGCTAATTTGATCACGTGGGTATTACATTCCAACTTGATACAGAATAATTATGTCTCATTTCTGAAATTTATTATTAAAAACTTTAATCCATCCGATTATCATTTTTACTCTGGTTTTAGTGGTTTGCGATCAAAAGGTCACTGTCGGATATATCGTAGATTAATCGATCTACAGCAAACAACTTGTTACAAGATCAAGTTAATATTTTTAACCTAATCCAAGTTAATATCTTTAAACTGATTTATTTTCCAGTTATTTCAACGTTGCTGATGTCAGAAAATTTTCTTATTACTTTCACCGGATAACATTTTAAATCAATCAGGCTTATCTAACAATAAGTCTAAGCTAAAGAGAGTGTTACAAGTTCGATAACTTGTACTTGAAAATTCGTGCAATTCACGTGATTTTACGGAAACGATTAATCGCGATCGTGTACCAATTCGGTTCCAATTCATCTAATCGCGTCTAGTTTAACGCGTCTCAACGAGGGGATCAATCGATCACGACAGGTCAAATTCGCCGTGACACCTCATGGGATAACGTGGTTCGATGCGAAAGCGGGGATGCCGCGTGTGTTTCCCCTGTCCGCGAGCTCTCTCACGCACCGCCAATGCGGCTGAGATCGCGCGATCCCATTGGCTGCTCCCGTGCCGTGGTGTCGGCGATGGGTACGTCCAGGTTCGACGCTCGTGCTCGACCGCGGAGTGCGCGTGTGGATTTCTCGCTTTTCCCTGCGAGGAGCGTTCAACCAGTTTGGGCAGGCAGATGATCGCGCGAGGAGAGGAAGCGTAGAATATCTCCGACACGCTTATCGAGGATTGGCCCGAGTGACTATCTGCTTTTCGTATTATGGTATTCGCAATCGTGATGGTGTTGACAGCTCGTTGAATCGAGATTCGCGTGTGGTTTGTATTTTTATTTCACGTGCAAATGCGCGAATATGTGTAGTTTGATATTTTTAGTTAAATGAGAGAAAACGTTCGGGAAGAGATTGAAAAATTCGTAGAGATTAAAAACCTTCCGCGGAGAAGGTCAAAATTTGAAGAAATTTGAAAAAAAAAATCTTGAAAGTTGTCATTAGAAATTCTAAAAATTTAAAAACTTGAAAAGTTTTTACGATCGGTTTTGAAATCCCTTTGGATGCATTAAAGAAAGAAATTAATCGCTAGATTTATAAATAATTATTAAGAGAGAGCATGGAATATTTGTAATATAAATTTCTTTAAATTCATAAATATATTTTAACATAAATTTATTTATTTTAAAATTATTTGTTTAGATGATTGTAAAAAAGATATCATTATTAGCATTATAAATGCCATCACATATTAGCTTTAAACCACTCTATTCGCCAACTATACATATACATACAAGGCCATTTTCCCTTCGAGATTGTTACTATATCTCAAAGTCGTGCCGGTCTCGTGCTGCGTCTGGCTTTGGGCCAATAAATGTGCGAAACCGAGAAGGACAGGGGAAAGACAGGAATAGATCGAAGGGAAGAAATGATGTCTCATCAATGAGAGAGCGCGGATCCGTGATGAATATCGTGTGACGTGATTTTTTCACGGCTGTGTGCAGCAGAATGCGACTTAACAACGCGACGTTATCGCGTTACGCCGGTTGATAGATCCCTCGGCCGATGAGGGCTGATCTAAGCAAGGGCGATGGGTTTTACGGCTACGCGCGTTGTGGAAACGAACGAAAGTGCAGTGTTTGCGATATTTCTCGGGCTGCGAACGCCGTCGTCGGATACACCTGCAGGGGTGCATTGATCCGGCGGTGAGGTGAGAAAAGGGGAGGCGAAGGAGGAGGAGAGCGACCGTGTCGCGACGGTATCCTGGAATTTGCGCAGGACAATCGTGAAATGCGCACCGTGTCGAATTTATTATCTGATTAAGATTTGGGATTGGTTCTCTCGTTCAAGTTTCACTTTCTCTCTTGTTAAATATTGCCTTGGCTTTGTAATAGTATATGTAACATAGCTTGCGCGATTAATGGAAATATTATCGCGATTTTGACAGATGCGATTCGCGACACACATTTCGCGTATAGGAATATTTAAAATTTCTAAAATAAAAATAGAGAGAGATTGTCATTTTTAATATGTTGACATTGAAAATTTAAATTTAGTGCAATGTAAAATTAATGAAATGCTCTATTAAGAAAAATAAATTGGTTAACTTGATTAAATACGTTTAATATTGGTCATCATTTCTTTAGTTGAAATATTTAAATATTTAAATACTCGTAGTGGACTTAATTACATGGTTGATTTAAACATTTCAAATAAAGAAATGATAGCCAACGCTAAATACATTTAATCAAGTTAACAATTTTTTTCAATGTAAGCATTAAAAATAAAATCATGATTGCTTAAAATCATGCCAACTATATAAATTTAAAATATAATTTATATATACTTTAATAATTATTTATATATACGGAGGATGTTTGCAACACAAGTAAGGTCACGATAAACTTCTACCCTTTAAATCATCGAACATTACTTCCGCATTATAATGATTAATATATTATAATCCTTATATTAAAATTCCCCCACATTTCCCTTTCTCTCTTTTTCTTTCTCTCTCTCTCTCTCTCTCTCTGTGTTTGTATGTGTTGGCTCTCATCGTACAAAGAAGCTTACCACCTCAGACGCGAAAGTTTGCCACAGCCACGTCCTCGGTTGGCGAGCTGGCGCAAGAAATATGTCCAGTAACAAAAGGCGTTTATAGTGGCGCACGACTTATCTCTGACGAGAGACCCTCGGCCATTACCACGCCAATTTGCAGATATTTTTAAGGGGATCGATAGTCGACTGTTTGCGGTTCTTATGCATCTGGCACA
Organism: Camponotus vicinus; assembly: GCF_025532165.1. Lineage (NCBI taxonomy): Eukaryota > Metazoa > Arthropoda > Insecta > Hymenoptera > Formicidae > Camponotus > Camponotus vicinus. Next base: position 8,822,663 of record NW_028141956.1, read on the forward strand.
CGCGCGCGTCGGCCAGCATGCAAGCGCCACGGGCACTTTTTAAAATCCTTTTGCTCCCTTTGAAGCGTTCGACTCTTTGAAGCACGCCTCTTTAACTCCTTAGAGCCTATGAAAAATACCGGCACTATCATGCATTAGTGATCGCGTCAGTATGTGCGTGTATACATATGTGTGTGTATGAACTTTTAACAAGTTGATTAGCCATAAATTCCTCCTTATCTGTTTGGAATGGACGTAAAAATCTTTTTAAAATCATTATTAGATGTATTTTTTTTGATAGAAATATGTATCAGTTTACTCTGGACCAATTTTTCACGCTCCTATTAAGACCTACTCATTGCTCCTTTTAATGATACTACTCGTACAATTGATACTCTTTACTGATGAAAATGACATTTCGTTGCTATATAATAGTAATATAAGTAATATAGATATAATTATATCTCGAATAATGTAACTGTGATTATACAAACAACTTGTAAAGTAATCTTGGAGATCGTTCTGCGAATCTTCTTTGCACTAGGACGGTTGGCGCGTGACGTTTTTCGAGAGGTGGAAGTAATTCCATTTTTCCCCTCATTGCGACCGTTTTTTTTTTGTTCCGGCTTAGCTTCGTTCTTCCATGATAGCACCTTTATTAATAGCATAGGAATTAAGTCCCTCCCCCTTGCAGAGTAAATATTTATTTTTTGCACTTTTCCTGCGCCCTTTTAGTAAGCGGTTAATAAGCTCGTTAAGTTAAATTATTTAGAAAAAGTTTACTTGTAGATATATCTTTATGTAATAAGATCTTTTCGTTAAAAATATGTAACGATATCTTTAATTAAAAATTCTAATTTATAGCTGCTGAAGTATTTTGCATGCAATATGTGTTTGCTAAATGATAATCTGAAATGATAATTAATTATCGAAAAAGAAAAGAATTATTTTACACAAATTCAAGCACCATGAATATGTATTAATCAGATTGATTTGAAACACAATACAGCAAAATATTTTTAAGAAATCTCTACGACATTGCTAGTTTTTGTTTAATATTGTGATCTTCTTTTGCATTCGAATAAGACGAAAATCCCGCGAGTAAAGGATAATTAGATTTTTTCGATTCGAGTGTTTTCTTTTTTTGAGATTGTCTCGCTATTTTATATGCGATGTTCCAATTTCACTTTTAAAAATAAAACAAAAGTTAAACCAGTTACTATAATTACCAGTGGCTACAAATACGAAATTAAATTTTTATATCAATTAAAAATTCATTATCAAGAGGAGAGATAATATTTGCACGCGTGCGCACGCTTGTACACATAATCGATAACTTTTAACAATTATAGTTGAAACTAACTGGTTATAACTCGATTAATATTATGGTTTGATTAATATTAAGCAATAATTTGATAATAAAATATAACTATATATAACGATGACAAATAATCATCATTGTCTAAAATCTGTTTAGAAATAAACAAAATTTATGAATTAAATTTATGAATGAAAAATTTTTCAAATAATTATTCATTGGATATTTCATTATGCCAGCCATACGAGATGCATCACTCTATAGTACCCGATCAATTAGATGCTCTCTTTGAAAGAGAACCAATCCAACTTTTCATCAGTGCGCGAAAGATTGTAATCTCTTCCCCCGCAAAATTCCACAAATCTCGATCTATCGCTATCTTACTAACTTCGCCGATCTCCTTCGTTCAGTCGGTGGTTTGACGATTGCCAGACGAAAAGCAAGACAGAAAAAGAGCAACGGAAAGCTCCGAGGGCGACGTCTCGGGCGACGTCGCTGCGAGATCGGGCGTCGAGAAAACGTGAGTGCGAGTGCACGCGAGCTACAGTAGTGTCCAGGTGGGAGTACGGGGGTGCGGGGCCGGCAAAGCCTTGTGACGAAACGAAGGATTAGATGGTGGAGGTGCTCGAGGGCCGGGCTAGGGAGCCTACGGGGCCTACGCGCAGGGCACCTCGCACCTACCCAGGGCCAGTGGAGCTGCAGGTGCGCCGTGTGGGCCCCCGCGAGGACATAAAGGTTGCCTCAGGGGTAGTTCAACTCGAGGCGGACTCGCAGGATCGCGGTACCGAGTCGCGCGTCCCGCTCAGGACGCTCGCCTGTGTCCTGGCGACACAGCGTCCCGAAAAGAGCCAAGGACGTCCCAAGCTCGTCGCGCGAGTCGCACGAAGCGCGAAGAAGAGCGAGGATCTTCCGTCGGAGGAAATCGATCCGACGGTACAGGACGAAGCGGAGAAGGACGTTAGTCCTTCACAAGAAAGGCCGCTCGCGGCTAATTTCGAGAACAAGTCGGAGCCCGAATCGGGCTCCCGTATAAGGAGCGAGGCTGGCGAGCGCAATGTGGCAGAGCGGCGGCATGGGCACCCATGCGGCCAACAACCCGTGGATGAAGCTGATGGGCATCGTCCACAAGGAACGGAGGCATCACGACTCGGGGTCCACCGCCGCCGCTGCCGTTTCCGGGGTGCAGGGTTCAGCGACCACCGGCAGCAACGATCGAACGCTCAATCAGTAAGTATATTGGATCCTAAAGAATTTTCTTGGCATACTCATCGTATACGCGCACGCAGTTCCTACATATTTTACTAATATAAATTATTATAAATGGCTCGAAAGTTTTTTTCATTTAAATGCCCTGATAAAATGTTATTGCGTTTCCTAAAATTAACCGTGGGAAATATTGAAATGGTTTGTCGCTGAAAGTTACCGATGATACTCGTTAGAGTAACAAAGCAAGATTGCAAGATGATTGAAATTCGATGGGGTCGATTTGCCCGTTGAAGGACTGACGAGAGCAAACACGGTGTGTCGCTACGAAAGAAAGGAAGGAGTAGTTGCCTCTCGCGCAGTCGTAGACATCGTTCTCCTTTACGCTCGTTTCCTGTCATTCTCGATCGAGGTACTTGATTGCCGCACAAATTTTTCACAAGTATTCCGGAGTTCCAGAGCACGAAAGGAATGACTTTTAATTTAACGAGTCGATGCTAGATATTGATATTTGCTATGCATAGCAAAGTATCCTTCAAAGTCTATTTCTACACTAAGAAAAGATCTTAATACAAAAAATTTTTACTTTAATAAAAAAATCATTTACTTGAGAGATTCTTATAGCTTATTTATTTATGTTAATAACTTAAATTTTTTAAATTAATTACTATTTATTTAAATATATTTAAAAATTATTAAAAATGTCAGACTCGTGAATATAAAATTAAAAGTATAAATTGGTATAAGTGGCAATGCGAGTCTAGTGTCGAAGTTATTACACCGCTATTTATTGTACAAAAGACAATCATATAAAAAAATACATATAATAAATATACATTTGAGTAAGTTACGAACGTTTCGACCTTATTTTTGGGTCATCTTCAGCGCAAATTTAATTTTATTTCATTACTTAGTTTAAATTTGCGCTGAAGATGACCCAAAAATAGGGTCGAAACGTTCGTAACTTACTCAAATGTATATTTATTATATGTATTTTTTTATATGATTGTCTTTTGTACAATAAATAGCGGTGTAATAACTTCGACACTAGACTCGCATTGCCACTTATACCAATTTATACTTTATATTTAAAAAATTTTGATGTAAAACAAAGATAAATTCTGAGAGAAAAAAAATATATCTTAATATTTTAAACAATATTCGAATTATATATATTTCTTAAAGAAAAAGAAATATAAGCAGAAGGAGAAGTAGAAAAATATATATACTTTATATTATTATAAAAAACAATTAAACAACTTAAAAAAAAGTTATTTCAATATTTTTAAATTGAAGAAATAAAATATTCAAGAAAAAATACTTTTATGTTATTTAAATAAAAGATCATACATATATAATTAATTATATATATTCAGATTCCAAACTTGGCGTGATAAAACCTTATAATCAAATATAGTTGTATCTAAACACATCTATATTAATGTTATATTTTATTTCTTAAAGAGGCAATAGATACAATTTTACCCGCTTGATTCCAAAAAATCACTTTAATATTCCGAATTTCCTGTTGAGATTGCATCGGAAATTAAACTGACAGGAACAAATAGTATATTTTTAATCTTGCAATTAGCCGTGTTTTGCAAAGCTTTATATCTATTTGTAAAAAAAACTTAAAAAATACTGCGTAGCAATGATTGAAAGAATTATAATTTGATAGAATATATAGAGTCAAATACATAGAGAGAGTAATTTTCATATTTTCATATTTAAAAATATTTTCTTTAATTGAAAAATAATTTTATTAATTGTAGTATAATATACATTTATTTAATTCCTCTTTTGTTAAATATTGTAGAAGAAGTGATATATACTTTTCGACTTATTTTTCATCGAGAAATATTGCTATGTACTAATGAGCGGAAATTAACTAACATTATACATATATATATATATATATATATATATATATATATATATATATATATATATATATGTATGTATACTTTATTTTAAATATCATTTTTTATTTTTTTAAAATTATATATTAAATTATGTTATTATAAAACACACATTCTTTACTTGAAGTATGTATATTTATTAATTTTGAAAATATGTATCAAACAATATATAATTTTTAATCAAATATTTTTTCATTTTATAAAGTATTTATTGTTGAATGTATTTATATTTAAAAATATTTATGTTTTTATATTTAAAAAAATTACGTTCTTTCATCTTTAAAAACATTTTGTTTAATACATACATTACATATTTCATAAAAATATGTAAAAACGTTATTTGAACATAGGAATTATAGTAGAATAACGTATAAAATAATCTACTCAGAATAATATACATATTTACTTAAATTTTTTAAATATTTTTGTTACATAGAATAAATAAACTTCAATCAATAATTATTTCAATAATTATCAAGAATAAAGATTTAAAAAAATATATTTATTCCGTTAAAACTTTTTTTCAGTGTATATCTATTTTATTTTACGTGGGAAATTCGTCTATCTTCTAATTTTTGTTCCGTATCTTTCATTATTCCATAAAATCTCTAATATACAGTTTATTGCACAAATTTTGTTACAATTTTATATTTGTAATGTATGTTTATTATTAAATTGTTATGAAGGAGTTATAAATTAAGTTCTTTATCTTTCGCTAAAGCATAATCAGTACGAACTTTGTATGATGATATCAGTAAGACGAAACAAATAGTTATGATGTCGGCAAGAGAAACAGTTTCCATTTCATTGTTATTTCCGTTGTTCTTCTATTGTCGCTTCAGGTGCTCTGGACAACTCTGTCTGTTGTTCACTACTTCACATCTCTCGTCTATTTTCGCGAGTTTCGCCGGTTCTCACTTAGCTTTCGCTGCCTCTTCTTCAAATAGATTCGTTAGTCAAAGCACGTTGGTCGATTTTGCCTTTTGAAATCACGACAACTCCAAATTGTACGGTCCAGATAGACGTAGTTGTTAAGAACATTTTTTATCATATTTTCTTGCAAGTTTGATTAGATTTCTGATCTACGGTTAGAATACAATACATAGTTGATTAGCAAAATTTATTAATTTTATATTAATAATAATATAAATATTTTTAATTTACTTTTTATAAAATTCTATTTATGATAATTTAATAACATTATAATAATTCTATTTATGATAATTTAATAACATTATAATAATTCTATTTATGATAATTTAATAACATTAATTTATAATATATTAATAATATGAGTTTAATATTAATACTAATCGAAATAAAAAATTATATATATATATATATATATATATATATATATATATATAATTTTAAAGTGTGTGTTTACACATAGATATTATTAATTCTATAAATCTCTATATCATTTAAAATATTTTATTGCATACATACATTGTTTTTAATTTAGCACAATTTTTGCTTCATGAATTCTTCGATCTCTTAAATTTCTATTTCTCTTTTTATTTATCTTCATAGTTTAAATCACGAAAAGAATGTGACGACAAGTCTATCGTTTACCGTTTAATTTCAAACTAAATAGACGGCGAAGAAACGATCTTCGTTTTTCCGTCTAAAAAGTCGCTTTCAATGCTGATAAATGTTAGATTCTTCTAGCAGGTGAGCAATTTTATTTTGCGTGGAATTTCAATGATGATGGAAGAGAACGTAAATGTTCTTATGTTCGAAGATTCTCAAAAATATACACGATCGCATTTCAAACAGTTCAATTGCAAATTGTGAAGACAATATGGCGAATCAGTTTCGGGTACTGTGCACACATTTTCATCATTTACATTCGAAGGAAATTAAATTACTCGATTATCGATTGTTGATGACGGTGGCGGTAAATATATTTATCACTTTTTATATCAAACAGCAGAAAAGCCAAAATGTTCCGAAAAAGTATTCAGTAGGAATGACTTACGAAGATCAAATCTTCTTTTAAATCATTGTACATAAATTTTATATAGTAAAAAAAAGACTTTTCTGAAAATTGAAATGATTTTTCTCGTAATTTAATCTAAATAAATTAAAACTGAAATTAATTTTATTGTAATTGCGATCTAACGATCAGTTGGTAGTACGTAATGTAAGCTTCACTTCATCGCGTGTTGATGATTCAAACGTTTGCGTGAGTGGACTCTAGTTACCGCAAAGAAAGCAAAAAAGATCGCAAAAGCGAAATGTGTGCTTCTTTTTCATCGTTTTACGCGAAAATTTGAACGTCATACTGTTATAGAATATCTTCAAAAGTTTTGTAATTTCTCACTTTTATTGATTTCCTTACATAAAAGTCTTAAATTTGCGAGTCTTTAAATCCGATTCTACCAATGGAATTATATATGGAAATATTTTAATATTTTTTTTAGAAATCAAGAAAGGGAAAAGAGAGAGAACGGAAAGATTGCAGAATATGATCATTGATTGCTGCAGATTAACATGATAGATGCCAACCATAGATTCGTCGAAAACGTTCGATGACAGCCGATGAATTTGTCCTGTTTCGCGGCCGGAAATTAAGAGAGGCTGGAAAATCACATTTACCCATCGACGAAAATTGAACGGTGCATCTCCTGTTCCGCATTTGTCTCTCATTAGAACTTGGTGAAAATCTATGCGTTTGTCCATCCTGCCGCGGTTCCAGCGCTGTTTATTACTTTCCCACAAACAATCCCGCGCTTTACGAAATTTACTTTGCTCCAATGTTCATTCATACGCGATCGATGATGAATATTTGTAATATTAATGAAAAAAGTGAATTGGATAGAGTCAAGAGTATGTTAAAATATTATGTCGTTGACCTATAAAAAAGTTGCACCGGGTCGGTCTTTTATAAAAATCAGTGAACCTATAATCACACAATTCTATTTTGATAGTAAACCTCTCGAAACATAAATAAGTCTCGTATATATTGAATTCAAAGATGTTTGTTGAAGTAGTCCAGATTGTAGATTTTTCAAAATGATGAACACACACAAATCTATAGAGATTCCAAGATTGGAATCTTAGACTTTCATGCTCAGCGCAAGCATGAATGTCGATTCAAAATCTGTAAAAGTTCGTATCTGATATTTACTACAATTTTTGTAATAAATAAATTCTGCGATAAATAAATCCTTGATTTTATTATGAAGAATACCTTTTTTCACTGCGACATTTCAAGACTCATCGCTTGCCTTATGGGAGAATTTGTCTTCTCTTCGTGTACTCTTGACATTATTCGTGCGGATTTCTTGAAGCGTTTCTTTTTTAAGCGAATTGTTTTGATATAATGGGTGATTCAAGAGGCAAATGGCAAATTTCTAGATAAGAGCGCGTTTGCATTTGTATTAATGTTTATTCGTATGTTTTTTGAAACTCAATGAAATTCGCTTAAAGCACCCAGTATACATGGCCGGAATAAAACTATAAGTGGGACGCTCAATTGATTAATAATAGCGCGGAATGAGCGAGTCGTTTGCACGGCCGCGTTTCGTTACTATTAATCGCTCTATTATCGCGATCGATATGTCACGAGAAGATATAATAAAAATGACACACACATATATTGTCGTCAATATAACACACACGCAACGAAATCTGAGATAATCGGAACATGCGAAAAATAAGAGAGACAGAGAGAGAAAGGGGAGAAAAAAAAGAAAGAGAAAGGAACAAAATGATATTTTTCTTTTTATAAAATTATAGTGTGTGTAAGATAATTGATACATTTTTTTTCAATATTCTATATGTACAGAGTAAACCATTAAAAATTAGCACCTTTAATATCTTTAAAATTATAGGAGTTAAAAAAAAATCTCGAACAAAGATTGCACGATAGAAAGGGGGCCATCATATGGTAATAACAGTTTTTCTATAATAAAAATCGCTTTGAGAGTGAAGATTGCTTTGTTTTTTTCAAACGGAATATTATATTTTTATAACTATTCTTTGATAGCAGCTATTAAGAATAACAATAATGGTGTGATACAAGGTCAATTCAAGATCATTAAAGATCAGTTAAAAGAAAAAATAATTTAAAAACTTACATTTATAAATGATATTTGAAGTGATGAATGAATATTAATGCAACCGTGAATATTAATGTAATACTGTATTTTAATTGTCGACTATAAGCTACAATATTGTAACTTTCCAACTATACCGATTATTGAAATACAGTAATGTTTGTTATTGAATATCATGCATACAGACGTCGTGATGAATAGTAAACATTGTTTCAAAGACAAGCTCACATGACAAGGTAAATACGATAAGATTAGTATAAATGGATCGATGGATCATGTATTCATTTAAAGAGCAAATTGATGATTCTCATTTACGGAGAATGCTAATGAAATTCAGTGTGAGAGCTTAAGCTTTGTATGCCAAACGATATTTTCACCGTTCTCAACCTTCATTAAACATTCCTAAATGTTTGCAATAAGTTGAGAGAGAGACCGGAAGTTTGGCTGTTCATAAAAGTGACTGTTGAAAGCAAGCAACTAACGAAGAAAATGAAACTTATGTTCTTGTAATCGTAGCTCAAAATCTTTATGTTAAATTGCACGTGAATATGACATTAGTCAGAGCAGCGTACTCTGTATTTTCATCTGCCATAAATTTTATACCTTCTCATGTCAATCTGCATCACAAGCTAAATAACACAAATTTCATACACGCACAAATCAAGTTGAATTAAGCTTAACGTTAGTTTCAAAATAACAATTTATTTTTTTACTTAATATTATTTTTTGATGAAATAACATTTACAAACTGTAGATACGTTTGTAATTTTTATATAACATGTACTTTTGGTTGATAAAAAACCCAGCGACATTTGTTATAACAAATTCGATACCAAAGATAATAATGCAAATTTAATGTAAGATTATTAGCGATAAAATTATCGGCTCTTATTTCATAGAGGAAAATCTAAACGAAGGAATATATATGTACAGTACATTTATATTCGAGGAACATTATCTCCGTTGCTGCAAGATATTCAAATATACGACAAAAAATAACGTGGTATTAGCATAATGGATGTCCAGCACATTTTTCACTAGTTATTAGAAATGATCTGCACGGAAAATTTTAAATCGCATCCGTGTTAATTTTTATTGATTCATCCTGCATAATAATTTCACATTTTTCATTGAAATATGAACCAATGTATGATGATATAAATTACAGCAACAGTAAATAAACACAAACGATTTTATATGATATTAATTTATTTTTATGGACCTCTAATTTTCATACAATCTTGATACCTGAGAGCTCCAGGTTACCTTGCGATATCTTATATCTGTTTATTCGCGCGTCTTATCACGTATGTGAATATAATCACTTCTGTAGCGCAAACTCGCGTACAGATCGGTTTGTAGGATAAGATGCATAGTTACCGATACCTTAAATACCTTCTGGTTTTTACTTATTATCGTGGATAAAAAAAATATAACTGTTATCGTATTACTACGACCATTAATCGAGTATGTAGTATCATACTTGTATCATTATAGCTGGTTTTTTTTCTTTGTTGTGCAAATTTTTCTTCTCCACGTAATAGATGTAATTTATGTGAAAGCACATTTTTCGAGCGACCACCCACCTAATTGTGACAACAGTGTCAACAGCCGTATCTTTTAGCCCATTTACGTGTTTACGAAAGCTTGTCACGTGACATTTCGCAGCAGCGGCTTCTGTCCGTCCCTTTCAGAGATGACATGAGATTGTATAGTGCAATTTCCAGCGCGCTGAGACATAACTCATCCCGACTAGACGACGCTAGGGAAACGTAGATCGCGATTCGAAAGCGAACGCTGATCCACTTACCGACGTGAGAAGTGCCTGTCGCGAATTCTTGTTACATCCGTCATCGAAGGTGAAAGATTCACGACCCGGAGAGGCGCGACGAAGCTTTTCTGAATCTCTGACCGCACACCACCAGGTATCTTGTGTAACAGTATCTAAGCACCTGTTGCAACCCGCGCTCGGGAGAGCGAGATTGCGCTTTCTGGCTTAGCCATCTCCGGATGCATACGCTTTATCGCGCGTATCTATCTTTATTTGCATATTATTTGACGCTAAATACGGATGTGCAAATCTCGCTTTGTAAACCGATATACACATTCGCAAAAATGTACAACATTCGATTCAAAATGAGCGAGCGAGAATAAACATCGATAATTGCAATTTGCTTTTCTGCGTGGATTTAATGTGATAAGCTTGAATGCGTGTGCGATACGCTCGATATATTTAAATGATGTGTCCTCGCATACATTTCCCGGTATAATAGCGCGTGCGTGTAAGAATTTCTATAAATAGGCGCGATACATACCTATACATGCGCGAATGTGGCAGGGAATTTAAATCGCATATCGTAATACTTCGATAATTGACACGGTGAGAGAAACAATACAGATGAGCATCGTCATTTAATCATAATCGATAAAGCGATTTCCCAAAGCGTTCTCTCTTGCAGAAAGTGTGTATCCATTGATTGAAAAATACATAAATACATAAAAAGAAACTGAAGAAATTTATTGTTTTTATATTGGAATTATTATTTATTAAATAAAATCGTTATATAATTGAAAGAAACCGAATGAAATTTCTTGTTTTTATGTTAGAGTCATAATTTATTAAAATCATTAATACAATCATCACGGATGATAACGAATTCGTAAAAGATCGCGCTCGTAAATTTTTCGAAAAGGAGAAGAGCATGAGAAATAGCGAATAAATTCAATCGCGGTGAATTGATGACGTAAGGAGTGAAATACTGGAGAAGATAGACGGTGGACACGCATAGATTTGACTGCGGCCGTGATGACGTTAAGAATAACGAACGAGGCCGAGGGCAAGAGCGAGGCTGCGACCCGACACCGACTCGTAGCAGAGCTTTGTTACTATCATTATGCAGCGTACCTATACAGCATGTCCGGTATAGTGTCTGTACGTAGAATCTTTCTCTCTCTCTTTCTCTCTTTCTACACGGTCGTTCGTGTTTCAGTGGTTCTCAAAAAATAATATGGTATCTGTTATCTGATGCTAGTAATTGCGCGATTACTCGATTTCAAATCATTTCTATGCTGAATATAAATAAGGAAAAAAATGAGAATTAATTGCGAAATCACATTCAAAAAATAAAAAAAAAACAAAAAAATGAATTTATGGGCTTACTTTAAATCAATCCTCTGTTGGTTTTTTTACTTAAAATGTAAGCGTTAATGATTAAATAAAATAAAATGATTAAATACGAAGATCATGTGAGACGATGCTATTAGTCAATTGGTCTTTTCCTCAATAAAAAGTTTAGCACGGTATGTGTAATAATGAGAATTAGGGGGACAAGCGTTCGGGGTTGGATTCCTGGAGAGCCCCTGGTGCAGGGAGAGACCGGGCATAGCGCGCAGCAAACCTCTAACACTACCTTGCGCCGATTCACGGCAATGCGGTACTCCTATCTATGTTTAATAGACTGCATAGGCGGCAGTTGCTGCTGCGTGTCTTCCGTAAACTCTAGGAGCAGCAAAGTGGGAAAAGTGGTTCGGTAGTTTGCCAGAATGTACCAGATTACAAAATTACATTTGTAACATTTCGTTACGGAATCAATCCGAGCAAATGTATTTACTAGCGCGATTTTTTTTCGACGAATGAAACATTGATATTTGGTGGAAGAATTATTGAGAAATTGCATGAAAAAATTATGATGAGATACTCTTGTCTACTCGAAATCAAAATAAAAAAATCAGCTTTTATTTCATCCTTAATTCTCTCGAATCTTCAGATAATTAAAAGAATACATATAAAATTGTCGAGATCAAAAATTCTTTTAGGTTTCAAAAATAATTAAGATCTTTAAATTTTTTTATAGAAACTCATTTATTACTCCACGTGTTTCATAAATCTGTGATTATATGGAGACTACTAAATTTTTCCATTCGTGGACTTCTAACGGATTCAATAACGAAACATTGTATTAAATGTGTATTTCTCGGATGGATCAATCACTTCTTGTTTTTGTTGCAATATTTTCGCGCAATCTTTATTAGATATTTATGTGTATCACAAATTATTTACAATATTATTTATTTCAATGAAGATTTTATTTTAAACAAAATAGTATTTTTTAAATTCAATTCTAGTAATTTATTAGATTAGAGACTCTAAAGTAATGGATCCGTTATTGAGAGAATATAGATTGAAATATAATAATAATAATAACAATAATAATAATAATAATAATATATCTTTTATTATTTGTATTATTTGTATTATTACTTGTGCCGTTAGAATCATTTTTGTCATATTTCAACGTCTCAATCATCTTTAACTGCGCTTTCGCTAAAACGCTTGGGACCAGTGCTATCGCTGCGTTTATTGCATTTCGACATATGTACTCACGTGTATAGGAATCTATTTTTTCCCTGTCACGTGTTCTTTCTCGCTTTTTTTCTCGCTTGAGTTGTAACAATATCATCGATATTTGCGCGAGTGTTTTTCTGCTCGATCGGCCGTCCGAAACGTAGATTTATCCACATGGGATATTTCGCGAGAGGCTATAACTCTATCGATCTTTCTCCTGTCTACCTATGATATAAAACGGTATATCTTATTGCGAGTGCGGAACAAGCTGTCATATTGTGTTCCATTAAGTTATTCGCTAAACGTGAATAGCAAATGTCCCACGTAATGGGCCTATATGTTTTCCACGTGTATACATACATATTAGATTTATGTATACATACAATGTAAATCTGTTATTAGAAACATTCTATATGACTGTGTTTATTACTAGAAATATTTTATACGATTGTAATTTTTTTTTGTAAAATATTGCAAACTGAAAATTTGGAATTTTCAAGTATTTGAAACATTTTTCTGCTATTTTTAATTATCTCCTCTGCTCTTGGCCTTCTTTGTCCAAAATACGTAGAATAGAAAATACGTGCACATTTTAAACATTAAGTTTTACAAGCCTTCTCGGCACAGGACGGGAATGCTTGGATAAATTTCTCGACTGTTTCTTCCGTGTCCTCCTTGCATTCGTTTCTAATTTAAAGTTTCGTGGACTTTTATCTTCCGCACGTTCACATTGTCAGATTGTATATTATTTATGACGAATATATTATTTATGACAATATTTTTTTTAATTTAAAAAATCACAAAAATCATGGCAATATGACAATATATATTAATTCTTTTCTCGAAATTATATTTTCTGAACTTAGCTGTCTGAAAAAGGAAAATTTTCTAATTATTTTATACAATTTTATATCCAAATTGAGCAAGTTAGAAGCAGGACATTATTGCTAAATATATATTATTGCTAACAGTATATTTAGATAAATATCAAGAATTTATTAATATTTCAACTTGAAAAAATTTCTCAATTTTTATTAAAGTGATGCATTTTTCTTTTCAATAAAAAATATTTTTATTTATTTTCCATATTTATATCGATGAGTTAGTAAATGTTGTAGTTAAATGTAATATAAGATTTTTTTATCGTTCACCATAAATGCACACAGTTAAAGTAAATAATATTCGAAAAATTGTTGTATATTTGAATTATTGATCCAATATATCACATTTCTAAAGCCGAACTTTAAATAGTTTGAATGCCAAGCATGCATATGATGGAGAACTATAATAGTAATATTATAATACACACACACACACACACACACACACAATATATAATAGTAATATTATAATACAATAGTAATTTTTTAGGGAAAGCTAATTATAATTTTATCTACGTATTTTAATTTTGAAAATATAAGTGCAAAAAATATTATTTTATACAAAAAGAAACATATAAGCAGAAATATTACTTCGAGTATGTCGATTTGTACTATCCAGTTTCAAGTTTTCACTAAAAAGAAATGTTCTATAAATGGAACAACTATCCTCTACAGTTTGCGAGTGTACATATAGGCGGTACGGATATCTATCTTTTCCTGTAATAAAGAGGAGGGTTGAAGATATGTTTCAAGGATCGATAGTCGTCCTTTTCGATGGCCTTTTTGAGAAAATTGCCGAATTATGCTACTTCGAAAAATTTCTAAAAATGAGCCATGAAATCTCCCATCAATTGCTCTCAAAATTCATACATATGAAATCTTTTTCCGCAGAACAAATCTCGATGTGGGTTATTAAGTTAAGAGAACGACTTTTCCAACTTGTTTGTAAATGAAATTAAAGTTTAAAAACTGCTGTTGGATATCATACAATCTACTCTTAAATTAAATTTATAATTTTTCTTTGCGATACCGATACTTTTCGTAAACATTTCGTATGCATGTCTATCTCGTCGAACGCATTAAAGTAGCCTAATCCGTACCGCGCGGTGCATTGCGTGACGCAACTGCTCGTGAAACAACAAATGATGTATGTACATACATACGCGAACGTATATACACATACAGCCACATGATAAATACGCATATAACAATGTGTGTGGCGTAGTAGAGTCTAGCGTACAGTGGACACTCAATAGCCTTTATATTCTTTCCCGCGGGAAGTAGGCTGTGCATAAAGCGGTGTCGTGGCAAACTAATATTGACGCATCGTCACGGATCGTATAGCATAATCTACCTTGGTTTCAGCGGCCTGAGAATTCCAGCGTGTATAATCAAAGCTATTGTTTTCCTGTTAATAGTAGCGAAAAAAATGGAGAATAGTGAACGTTCAGCATTCTTTAAAAAAAATTGTTTAAATAAATAATCGATGATGATTAATTATGACAAAATAATTATAAGATGAATAAATGTAGTTATAATATCTGGTAAAATGTGTCATCATCTGAAAGAAATCTTTTAATATAAAATTAATAATAAAGTGCCAAATAAATAATTATAGAAATTATAGTGACTCGGAATCGTACTAGTTTAACGAAACGTTAGATATTCTTTAGAACGTACATTCTTTTTGTCCTCTCTTGGCTCTTGAAGGTACTTGAAAGGGTTATCTACGAGGCATCCTTGTGGCATGAGAAACTAAGGCTTTCGATTAACCTGCCCTCGCAGGCCCCGGAACGGAAATCTCCGCTGACATTTCCGAATGCGGTCACTTAAGTTCCTCGGTCGCGAGACTTAAGAGGTCGGGAAGGAACTGGGCGAGGTTAATCCAATTACCCCTCTCGCCCATTCTTCGGTTCTCCACCCTCGCGGGCATCAGGAAGCAGCTTGCCAAATCGGTCGACTCTGAAGAGACGCGAGTTATAACGTGCCACGTGTTGCTACGCTCGCGTGTAATATTATTACGGATTTTCCCGGCGATTACTCATCAGAATCAGGGAAAATAAAAGCCGCATAACGTTAATTGTCTGCTACGTGAGTCGTCTAATTAATACTGAGTTCGAAGTAGAAATGGATTGTAGATGTGAAGTCGTTATTCTTTCCGCTGGAGAGTACAATAGAAACGATTTTTTGTAATGCTTGGAATAATAAGTATACGTTTAAATTTTCAAGAAAGAGAGAAGAACGGCAACAACACGGTATATCTTGTAAGCTAAAAAGAATGGACCTGATATAACAGCAATCTTGCAATCTTCATCCATCACCTCACATCTGTAATTAAAGTTAGAAGTTGAAAGACGAGCGGATATATTTTTTATGCTGTAATAAATTCTTGACAATTTAACTAGGTGTAGGTTGTTGTTATAAAATTTTCGGTGCAATTAAGGATGTCACTAAGAAAAAACTAGGTATGGAGAAAAAGGAAAAGAAACAACGAGAACGTATTAATCGTTTCTAAAGAATTAATTACCTTTCTTATTTATAGGATACTTTTTATATAGGAAATATCTTACAGATTTTTTATTTGTTCGTAGTAGTCCTTTCTTAGCGAAAATTTGATGAGCGAACTTTTATATTTTGTTTCAAGTTCAAATATATTGGAGAATTATGTTAATGAGAATTATTATTATATTTTGATATTAATAATATAAATAGATTTTATATATTTATAATATATTTATGATACATATTTTAGCTATTGAAATACGTTCACTTCAGTCACATTAATATTTATAATGCATTTTTTTATTATTAAATAAAGGAATCGAATATTTAACGAGGGATATAACGAGATTTATTAAAGACGCGGAAGCATAAATGTTTTATTAGTTCCTTTGTTTGTCTCAAAATGGTAATTGTCACCGGGTCTGTGCATTTTATTATATGGGCGCTCGTTAACCTTTCCACCGGATAACCGTTGAAATGACTAAAAACATCGGTTTTATGTCTGTTGAAATTTTTATCTTTTCCATTGGAGTCGCGAGCTCCACATTCTAGAAAGTGTTCAAAATTGAGGCATTACAGTAATATTTTGGAACTAATCGATCCATATAAAATATTGAAACATACATGCACGCGCGTCACATATATATAAGTGAGGCTCAGATGCCAAATGGCACGAGAAAAATAGAAATTTGATAAATAAAGACTTTTGTATTTTCGCTCTACTATAAGTATATATAAAAATGATTTAACTATTCAATCAGATTGACATTGAAAACAGATGATTCAGTATAATTATACTTGATTGATGATAAATCACATTATCTGTATCTCAAATCAGCTAAACTCGAAATCAAGTTTAAGTGGACTTGTATCACTTGACATCTGAATCATATATATAATATGTATTTATATGTGTATGTATATATGTATCTCAAATATTTTTATTTATAATTATTTATAAAAGTCTTTATTCAAATTTATATTTTATACATATTTTATGTATTCATTTTTATATATATTCTATGGCACAATTTCAAGTGAAGACGCTTCCGAGATTTACTTCCAAAGATTATTTTTAATGTTTTAATGAAAATTATATGATTTTTTTTTATGTATATTAATTTTTCTAGTCATTTATATAAAAATATTAAGATAGAATTATGAAAAAAATCAATAATTTACGAACTATATTCATAATTTTTTGACATATTGTGATATAAAATGTGAAATACCATGTAAAGTACTCACTGAAACATTTGTTACATTTTTACTAAAATATTTGTTACAGGATAATAAATGACGAATTGATGATTTTATCTTTGTACAAATGCAACATTGCACAGGATAATTACATATCTTTTTTTAAAGACAACTATATATATATTCTTCATAATTCAAAAGTATAATTGAAAAATAAGCACAAAATATTAAATATATAATATAATTATACGTATATATATGATGCATATGTAGAAACAATAATAAATTATTTGCTTTTAGTGGAAATGAGAATTAGCTTCGCTGCATACTTTGCTATATGTACATGTTATTGTAGCTTATAACGTATAAAATAAAATGTATAAAAAGAAGTTTAGCAAATATATTTAATTATAGTAGAATATATTTAATAATACTCTACATTTGTGTTCATTAAAATACATAAAAAATACTATTACATATAAATTAGTATATGTTATTACAAATATATTTCGAATGATTTCTTGCATACATAATGAAGTTCATCAACATCGGATATAATATGAAAAGAATAAAAAGGAGAAAGTGAAAGAGAGAAAGAGAGAAGGAAACGAGGGAAAAAAATACGGGGGAAGATAGTTGTGAATATCTTCTTGTTAGAATAGATACAGGATCTTCACACATAGCGGACACAATTTGCCGCAGTGAAAAAGTTTTGCCACTTGATGGATGAATAAAAAGTTCGTGAAAAGTTAGGGAAGGGACGAACGGCGACGCGATGCAAGAAAATGAAGTTAAAATTAAAAAATCGTTTTGCGGTTTGAATCATTGCCATTTTGTAGGTATAAATCGACCGAATTTGGCAATTTTTCTTGCCTCTTGGAATTGGCACCGTTTCAATATACATGATTAATTCTCTATTGTATTCAATGTTACATGCGCGTTCTGGCTGATCAAAAGTTGGCATTCACTGCACTTTTTGCTACTATTTAAATAAATTAAAGAAGTTTAAATAAAAATTAATAGCATTCAAGAAGATTAAGTACATACATATGTGCGTTCGTGTAATATATAAAATACATAGAGAAAATTAATATCATTCAATTAATGTAATTCATAAAAATTAATGACATTCAAGAAGATTAAGTAACATATACATGTATATATGTGTGTCCGTATAATAATATATAAAATACATAGAAAAAATTTTACAATACAAATTACATAAAAAGTACAATATCTCTTTTACAATATTTATCATAAAGCTGGAATATAACGAGAGATATTTAAAATATTTATTATACTAAATATTTATTATACTAAAAATTGCAAATTTAGTGATTATGCATTAAAATAATCGAATAATTATAATAACCTTTGTAAAATATAATATTATTGAGTATATGATATTATTATAATATCTACTACATATACTATTATTGAGTAAAAATATATTGTGATACTTCTCTTGTATATTAGTGTGTTTTACACAAATTGTATTATAATTCTTACTATAATATATATTTATTCCATGTATAGAATAATATTATTAATGGAATAGAGGATATCACAATATTTTAACATTTAAATATTTAAAATATTTTAAAATATTTTACATTTAAAATATTTTAACATTAGTGGACCATTAAAATTTATGAAAAGATAAATATAAAATAGGAATAAGTGAAGCATGTAAAGAGAATTTATCTGATCGAGTTAATAAGATTGCTTATACCAGATTGCTATTAATTAACTCGATTTTTAATCGAGTTTGGTATAGTGATCGTTCCCATTGATAATCACTTAACGTATTTAATGAATTGCCGAATCAGAGCAATAGATTTTAATGACGATTCTAAGTACACGAAGTATACTTACAAAATGCTTGTCTGTATTTCTACTAGACGTTCCCACTGAAATTTATTGTAATTCCGGCAAATTGATTGTAATTATTAAAATTGTGAAAGTTCTGATAAATGAAAGAACCATTAGCTTAACGCAAAGGGAGACAATAAATGAAATAAAGAAAAGAGCGTAGAAGACATCTTTAGAAATATTCTTGGATATTATAATAAAGAAAGAGAACTTTCAAAGAAATATAATAATATAATATATTTAGGTATATATTATATTATTAGGTATATGTTACATATATATCATTTTAAATATCATATATATAATATTTAAAATGATATGTAACATTATTTGAAACGAATGCGATTATAAGTAGATTTCTCGAAATTTTGAGATTTCTTTAAGCGGAAAGTTTGCGAGGTTTCCGCAGGCTGGTCGATATGTGATCGCGTGTATAAAATTTCCGACGGAGATCGAGCTCGAATGATCGACACGGCATGCTTGCAATCAACGTGTCGTGATGATTTGCATGATACACGACATGATGCGATGATAACACTTCGATCCTTAAAAAAAATGTGTTTTCCCATCACATTACACATTTTTAAATTTAAAAGTAATATTAAGCTATTCTTTCGAAAAATCAGTTGTTACAATTATAATAAATTCAGATATCAAAATAGATTTATTAAAAACTTAAAAGATTTCAAGAATTGTTTACATAATCATCGATTTTATCGTAGAAATACAATTTGTAAAGATAAATTATAGAGATGACTCATTAGAAGAGTTAGTAAGTCGCGCTTTGATTGTTACTGTAACTTTGTAGCGCCACTTGGGTATTATCATCTTATTGTCTCCATCATCGTCGACGTCGTCTCCGCTATCATCGTCACAAGTAGTCCCTGAGGGAAGTTCGCTTCTGTTAACTCGATTTCGTCGTGCATGCCGCATGCGATGTACAGCTGCGTCGGGTCTACTAATGGATAGCTATGGTCTGAGATCTCTCCGCAATTTTCAAACAAATCGAATATAAATGAATCAGATAGACTCTTTCGAGAGCAACATCAATAGCGTTCTTAAAGCGTAGTAATATCAATGTTAGTTTCAGTAAACTAGATAGATATCGATCTGTTGAACGATTGAATGACAGCCAATACATAGCACAATCTCTCTCTCTCTCTCTCTCTCTCTCTGTTATTGAAAGAGCATATTTACCTTTAACGATATTTATCCTGAAAATTGAGACAAGTTTTTTTGAAAACAAATCTCTCATATTTCACTTTTCATCTCACATTTTATATTTTGCGCCGACTATCAGATCAACGTTTACCCACCCACGATTAATTAATTCGTTGGCGTTATTATTTGCGCGATACTATGAAATATTTTATTCTTTTATACACGAGAAAGCTCGGCGGGTATTCGGATATCAAAGAGATTACGTTCATTCATGATTTTACGATAAGGATGTGTGTGCCAGTGAGGTTCCATGGGCGCGCGCGCACACTTACACGCTATAAAGCTGACACGCATATGCGTGCAGTGGCTCATCGCGAGAGGGTGTAAAGGTTATTGTTCGCGAGTTGCTGCGTGGATGCAGGGTCGACCGCCTTTTGACAGCGTAGATATTTTCGTAGATATAAATTTTTCATTGTATTAAGATGTTTCTTTGAAAGCTTCAAAGGATATACCAGATGGTCGATTACAAATCAATAAAAATTATTTGCGACATAAGAAATGAGAAAAACAGTTTAAACTTATTAATTATTCACAAGTTATACATTACTATGGAAAATAGAAAAATATCGATTAAAAATAAAACTAAATTTTATCAAAATTTTTTTACTGTTATTAATTATGCCGAAGGTTAAATGTAACATTGGAAAATTTTTGGATAAACATCGAAATTTTCTGTTCCTCAATAGCACCATTGATCGCGAGGGTGCACGTGTTGCACCCTTGCTGTGAGACATGGGTGGAGCCATCTACGCGTTTCTGCGCGAAACAAACAGTTCTTTATACTTGATATGTTTGATAAATTATTTATTTTTCGCCAATCTGCGTTATCTATATCTACTGATATATATCTATATTTATAATATATTACTAATATTATACAAACAAATACTTTACATATAAATGGAAAGAGTTTCAATTTGAATTACGTAGTGCTTATACTTTCTAAGTATCGCGAAAAGAAATTTCGTTTCGAATATCGTTAGCTGCAAGATAGTCGAATATATCTGAAAGTCAATTGCAAGGCTCATCGTAACGATGATGAATTTATGGAACGCGCGCTATGACAACAAAACTGATAATTAATCATGCTATTTTAGCGCATTATTGTACATCATCGATTTAGTCGAAAATTACATTGTCGTTTGCAGTGAATAGAGAAGATGAGATGAAAAATAGCGTCGCCCTTTACAATCATCTCACAACGATTCCCAACCCTTTCTCTTTTGAATTCTCGTTAAGCACCGGCATTCGCAGAAGTTTCCAAACGAGAAGGATCATCGATCTTTCCCGGCTTGCACGCTATTATCTGAACTTGCGAACTTTGCGGTCGTAATTTCGTGGGATAGCGTCTCGGATGCCTCGATCTATAGGATGATAATAATTCATTTTGCCCACTTTTTCTTTCACGATCTTCTTGCGAGGTATTCGCTAATTTTGCGCGCATATTAAAACGACGATGAAACTAGCGAAGTATCTGTCAAATTAACCGATCAGGACTTCCCGCAAAAACCTCCAGTTTTAGCTTTCTAATAATTTATTACAAAAAATGATAGCATTGAAGAAAAAGATTAAACCTTATAATCATTTAAACATGAATTAAAGAGGAATGAAAATTACGTCTTTTTCGAATGATGTTAAATAGACATTTATAATTTATAAGTCTTTGAATGTAAATGTTTTTTATTTTGATTTTCAGTGCTGGAAATTCACTTTCATGAAAATTTACTTTCGTACCATATATGTTTGAAAAACAAGATAATTATTACAAAATAAGGTTAATTTTTAAGTTAATTATATTTTTGCAGATGTGATGTGTGTCATATTTCAAATTCAACCAATTTATTTTTTTTTATTTTTCTGCGTGTCTCGTGACGATGGGGTTGAATTACCAATGTTGGGTGCGCTTAGGTTCACTTTGTTGCAACGGCCAACAGATGGCTGGTCGCAATAGCTCGTTGGCAATATGCACGTGCATCTGCACGCCCTTCGTAGACTCCCACTCTTCGTCCACCAACCCCCGAATCCCATCAGTGGCGTCGGTGACGTCAAGACGCATTGCGACATATCGCGCTACCCCGCTTCGCATCCCCTTTCGGTTCTATTCACATTGAAGGCGCGCTTTTTCGCTCGCACTTGAACCCGCTCTTGCACTCACTTGAGAGATCATGCAATGAATGACCATAATTATACATATTGACCATCTTAGCAACAGCTTTAATTCATTCTCTAATTTTTACCATATCACTCTTTACTGATAAAAATGTTGGCTTTGTTTATTGAAAAGTACTAATGAAGGATATAGTATATATACATAAGATGTCCAATTCAATTTGAGTATCTTATATATCTTACTTGTTTTAATGAAAAAATTTGGAAAATAATACTTGTTTGAGAGGATAAATATTATAATAAGCAAAAATATTTTTAAAATTTTGAAGATTTCAAGGCTATCGATATTTTTTTAAATAGAATTTTATATTTTTATATTTCGCATTATAATAGCTAAGGTAAAAATTAATCCAATAATCTGTGATAATATGATCTTTATGTGATCTTGAAATCCTCACAGAACCTCTTTATCATTTTCTGACTAATGTTAACACATGCAGTTTTAGTACGTTTTTGATAATAAGTAACAAATTGTATTGTTTAATGAAACAGAACAATTGATATGATTTTAATTATAGTGAAGAAGTATAAGAAACTTTGTGCAAGCAATTATATCCTGAGGATATCCTGAGAGAAATTATTCTTCTTGACAAACTTTCAATCAAATTGTTTAATTTTGCGAAACAGATAGTGTTTATTCAGTCAAAAAAGAAAAAAAACGATCGAAGCCTGCTATTGAAGAACAATCAGAAATCGCTGTATTGACTGTGGTAACGAATAATCATCATACAAGTTGTCGACAAATTGAATGTTATTCTGGCACTTTTAAAACTAGTGTGTGAAGAACACTTAAATGTCATAAATATCAACCGTTTTATATTTCTATGTATTAGATATTTCACGTCTTACTTTTTTTGAACATTGCACGAAATATAAAAAAAAACGAATATTTTTTTTATGTTGTTCTATTTATGAATGAAGTTATTTTTGCTAACTAGATATCTCAATACACATAATCTTATTGGATTCTTGACAATTTTAAATGACTTCGACAAATTTGTTCATTAGCATCCGTAAAACATAAATATATGATTTGGTTAAGTTAGGATTTGGTATTCGTAATCACCGCATTATTGAATCATATTTTATTGATGGTATTTTGAGGGCAAAAGTATGCAAAATTTTTAGTTACTATCCGAGTTATCCGAGCTATTAGAGAAATTAATCTTAATTCAAAAAAGCCAGATATGATATCAACATGAAGAATGTCCAGTTTATAATATATTTATAGTGAAATATTAAATATAAAAAACATCTATAATATTGGATCAGATGCGGCGCAAATATTCGATTGCGAACTCCTTGTTCGCCTCATCTAACGCCACTGAAATTTTTTCTGTGTGAGCAACTGTTAAAGTAACTGTTTATATTAATGATATTTTAGAACATTAAAAAATATGAAAGAACGCATTAGATTTGATACGCTAACATTAATCAGAAAATTGTAAAGAAGGCTCAGAGAATCGTTCATTCATTGTCTGTATCATCAAAAACAAGTGAGATAAGGTGCTCAAGTAAATTGGGACACTCTGTATATACAAAATTTTGATTATTTTCTATCGCAATAAAAAATATGAAAATCAACATACCACAAAATATAAATATATATAAAAAATATATATGTAAAATATAGATATAAAATATTAGATGTATAAATTTTTTGAAACTAACATACTTTTATTTCTTTGTTACAGGTAAGTGAAGCTACTAAATTTTATTCGTACGTCAAAACGAGGGTGAGTCGTATATTTCTTTAGCTTTAATATAGATAATGTAAATTTCTCGCATAATTCTTATATAATTTTACCAACGGTTTGCGAAGAAATTTTTTTGTCAATCAACGATATTTGATGATTCTGTTGTACATAAATGCAAATCATAATTTGACAAAGAAGGATCGTTTATAAAGATTTATAAAATCGAGCGTTTGAATTTTGATCTGGAAGGGTCGCATTTTTCGGATAAAATATGATAGAAAGTATCGGTAGGACGCATAGGGGATACAAGCTTTTGCACTGCGATCGATCGCGCCAACTGCATCTGGCTAACGTCATCGTCGCGCACACGTGACCAAATTCTGAGTTTCCTGCACCTAGTGGAAATTGCGGCGGCAATTTCATACTTACGCGTGCGTACGCCGCTCATGCTTCTCGTTGCAGTCTGCATTGCGCCAGTGCGTAAAGTGGACGACTGATCTCGATTATAACGATACAACATCTCTATTGGCTTTCCATATTGAATCTTTTTCGTGATTCAATTCCTATGAATTGAGCGAATTGATTATTTAATCTTGCTAAATTAACGATTTAATAAAAAAGTCATACAAATTAATTTTCGCACAATTAATCTTCCAATTTTATACGCTACAAAGAAACAGGATATAAAATAATTTGCGCGCGAATTTATTTAATATATTTTATTACTTATGAATGTATATGTGCGGGATATGAAATTTTTGCAGACATATTGCGGAAAAGCATTCATACTCTACGCAATATTTTATAGATGTTCGCGAAAGTCGCAAATATACAATAGATACATGAATTTTACGACATGGCGTCGTAAGAAGTCGAGATATTTATAGCGAAAAGATGATGTCGCACGAATACTTTCTTAACCTATTGCAATTTCTGGCGAATAGCCCTGACGTTGTGTGTTTAGCCGTTCCCAGACGAGACATTACCTTCGTTTCCAAAATACACTAACTGTTATTCCGCCCATCATAACACATCCTAAGGAACTATATATACTGACTCACTAATATTTGTCTATGAGCAATCGGACAATTAGATTATTCGAACTAATTTCACTGAATAATTGATTATATAATATTTAAAATTTTTTCGAGCACTTTGTGGATCGAATTGAAGTATTTTCTTGTAGAATATATTGGATATTATAAACGAGAAAATCAAGGTAAATTTAATAACGCAATTAATCCCCCAATCAAGGCATTGTATGTACATAACTTTATTCATAAAATTGATAATTTAATAAAAGTTGCGGTATCACAGCGATAACTATGCGATATTTTTGCAAAAAAAGACTGATATTCCTAGAGTGGCCAATAACTAAGCATTCCAGTCTAAGCTCGTTGTAATATCGAGTTTCCAGTATCCCGTTCTTCGAAATAGATCACTCTGCTGTAAATCAAATTAATTAAATCTCATCGTGATCTGGTGTGCGAAGATGTTACGGTGGATTCCTGTAATTTGAAATATCCTGTTTGGCAGCATAGTCCAGTGTCACTCGAGGTAAATTAAGGGCAGAGGATAGAAATAGACATACGTGTGGGTGGAGAAAACGAGAGCAAGATATGAATGGCAAATTGCGAATTTTGAGTAAGTTAAGTAAGAATCTGAATCGCAAATAATTGATCGATCATTTTAGAAAAGAATATAGTTGATATTATGTATATCTTTCTCTTTACGTCATTTAGACTTTATGTTTGTATAATTGAAGTATCGTTCTGTGCATTTTAAACGGATGTGGAACAATTTTTACACTAAATTAATAAAATTCTTCCCTCTTTAAATAATTAATTCTCATTCTATTAATAATTATCAGCTATCGATAGGCACATTGAGTTTTAACTCCGGCGAGTCGGCGATTCAGAAACGTACTAAGGCTCACGGTATATTTTTAACATCGGGATGCGTCTGTGAAAGTGTCTCCACTAGTAGACCGCTTTTTGGAGAGCATAATCGCGTTTAGTATTGTCGCTCGATGGCGAAGACTCGATCTACATATGTGACGAGGCGATCGATTAAAATTCGTTCTATGCGAAAGAAATCAGTCTACGTTGCCGATGTGATCCGAATTATCGATATATTTAGATGCGAATAAGTTTGTGAAATCTACATTATGATTTGTGAGAGTTTGACAGCTGCTGTGCGTGTGCGGAACGGGAAGTTTCAATTTTCGATTAATCAATGTAATTTATTGGCGATGCAGCTTCGATCCGTGTAATATCTTCCTATTGTAATGATTCTTTTCGATTTATATATGTTGTTTGAGGTGGCTGATGATGAAGATGTCGTGTGCTTAAAGGTCGTGACAATTCACGCCAACGTTTGGTGATTATAAAGATTTCATATAATCCTCCAGAGAGTTAATGATTAGAGATCCACACGATGCACGCCGGTATCAGAGGCACGTTTCTCGGGATGAGGATGTTTCCGCGTCGGAGACGGAAATCGTCCGAGCATGGGGGAAGGTAATGATTGTCTGACGCGAATACTAATTATCCGTTCGAATTGTGGAACACAATCTCAAGTTGTCGCTTCCATGCTATCGACAAATTAGACCGTATTCTGTGGAATAGAACTTGCTTGACAAATGAATATTGTTCGCTCATTTCTATTTGCGCGGAACATAATTTGATATTATAGGAGACAATTTGATTTTGCATTCGATAATAAAAATATCATAGATTTTATGTTTGCGTGCATTCTTCATATAAATTGAAAATATGAAATTTTGTATGGAAGAATCGATTGTAAACATGTTATTATGGGATTAATTGGCGAGTAGGGTGAAATAAAAAATAAAACATGTTAAAATGATGAATAGTTCGCGAAAAGTGTACGTGACATTTTATATTGTTCGATAAACTAAGGAAGGAATATTCCTTTCCTTGCGAAGAGATTGAAAGTTTAATCTATCGTTCAAAACATCGACCTAACCTTTTTTCAATTTAATTCAATGCGCTAAATATTGAATATACATCAAGCTAGTAGCACAAGTTAGGCTGCATTATAATCGAACGTCCGATAAACTCGCTTCTGGCAAACTCGTGCCATCTGACGCAAGCTCGTGGAAGTCGATGAGCAAGCAATTTTTGTCTCTAGGGTGTTTCGAAAATATAGTATCGAAATATTGAAATTTTTTTGTATATTTTTCATATTGATACTGATGATGCATTTTGGGAATAAAAGATTCGAATAGCGGTGAATAGAATGCGATACATTTACAAATGATGTGCGAATAATAGACTCGAGTAGAGCGGAGAGTAGATATATCTGATATATTTGATATGAATTATACGATATTATATATTTTGAACACACACAAATTAAAGATATTGATTTCTTTTTAAATTGATATTATTCTATTGACGTTTCTATTTAAACATTATGCGAATAAATCGTGTCAAATTAGAGAGGTTTTATTCATAGATGAAGGTATTTGTGCACGTTAGACACCACGTCGAAATAGATGAGCAAGATATATTTAGATAGGTCATCGCGTAAATTCATTCACCGCAATTTTCGGCGAGTCGATTTAGTAATAATTCAGCAAGCTACTTTAACGATCAAATTTGTGTATGTCACTCGACTCTTTAAGTATTTTTTCGTTAATGACCTTAATTACATGGATGTAGAATAGACAAAAATTCCTGTGTAAATTAATATTTTTAAATTGGTAAAGAATAATAGATAAATAATATATAAAGAATAAATAAATTTAATAATTATATTTTTGATAAAGAAATATATATATATATAACTAAAAAAATATAGAGTGCCTATACAGTCAATACATATATACATATATATAAATGATAGTAAGAGATTTCGTACAATAAGTTTGATAAGTTTTGATTTCTTCGATTCCAAGAATACGTCAGTATTATTGACTGTATAGGCACTCTATATTTTTTTTAGTTAATCCTTAACTGCTTCGTAATCGATCAGTAATATCGTATGTATATTGAACGGGAACTGTAACAAAAGCTACCTTGAGAAAGGGGGGCAATTGAACTCAACAATATTGACCGAGGTCGTAGATTGCCTGCAGGTAATCGAGATGCTTTTTCCCGCTCTTGTCCACTTTTTCTCTCAACGTGGGTTTGTTCATTTATGTCATATGCTTTCTTGTGATTTATATATATCTTTATTTAAAATATCTGTAATTTTTATATCTATGATTATGTTGAATTAGAGAACGATTAAAATAGAGAAAATGAAAAAAAAAAAAAAGGAAATTGAGATTGTTGGGAAACTGAGCTTTTACTGACGAAAACAGTATTCAATCTCTCTCATATATGTCACATCAATTTTTTTTAATTATTATATATAGACTTCATGACGTTCTATACATTGAGAGAAAAAAATAGTTTTAGTTATCATAAATTATAATTATTTTTGGCGGCAACTATATTTAAAGTCATCATTATTATAAGATTATTATTACCAACATTATAGTAAAGTAATAATTATAAAAAAAGGAATCTCAATTATAATTTTTTTGCTATACAAGTATAGTTTGATATTTTTTCGCAGTGTATAAATTTGATGTCGGCATCAATACATCTCGTGCGCGTCACCTGCGTCACTGTCGATGCATGTCGTGCATATCCGACGACCGTAGTGGAATACTAGGGCAGGATGGATCTAGGGTCGCCGACTCTCGGTCGCGAAGCGTGCGAGTCGCGGTGTACCGCGGAGTGCTGTCCTATAAACGGTCAACCCTCCAAGAGGTTCCGAAGCTTTCTCTTACACCTGCAATGGGTTATAATGCGCCGATCAGTCGAGCACTTTTTCTTTCCTTTCTCTCTTCCCCTTGTGAATCGATATTTAAACCTACTTGCGAGCAATCATTGTAGACAGTAATTATAATAATTATTGTGGATTCAAAAAATCGTAACTCTCTTTGCCGATTTTATTATACAAAGCACTTGAAAATGCGATGATCTAGAAATGTTGAGAATCAATGTTGAGAATCAATGAAAACTAGGATAGGGCAGTATCAATGTAATAATAAAATTATATTCTAATATAAAAAAAAAGAATATATCTTCCTCTTCCTTCTTCCCTTCCTCTCTCTTTCTCTCTCAAGGACTCTGAGATGCATTGAATCAATGAATTTGAAAACAATGTAAAAATATATAAATAAGACTATCTTATTCATTAAATATATTTTATTTAATATAATAGAAAACCTTTGACTTTTTCTGGGAATTTTTCTATCGACTTTATGTTGATCCGACTCGATTATTATTTGGCTCATCGAACTACCATAAATCGAAGGCCATTATCTCATCGGTGGTACCGGCGCGTTCCACTTCCTAAAGCCGAACCTACGTCGGTGTTGACGAGAGTCATTTATGATACGACACGACATTGGCACGCCACGGATATACACGCGAGATCGCGGTAGCGAGTCAGAAAGAAAGGAAGCGAACGCGGCCGACCGGCTGACCAACCACGGATACGCCTTCGGGTGGTTGCCATAAGTCGTGCAGGTCATGCACGACGGGTCAGGAGAGAGAAGTCAGTTATACCGACGCCGTGCTACCATTCGCGTCAGTGATTGGTCGAGTCTGCGGAAACTCTGTTTCGAGAATACCGAAACTCGATTGCTCGTCGCGTAAATATAACGTGCGCGCAAAACTGACCTCGACGAAGGGCCGGAAACTCGCGGGAAAGCTCCGTGGATAGTGCACACGTATCATCTTCGGATAGCTTTTTCCGTCACGTGACGACGGGTGGGTAGATAAAATGATCGGTGTAAGAGTTATAAGTTGTCCGATCTTTGGTATGAATGGTCGATTTGATTGTTCGATGCTAGGATAATTGTCCTTAGAGTGACTAATATAGAAGAAAGTGAAGAAAGCTAAAGTATATGAAAGAGTAAAAAAATAAGAAATTTAGTTTTTTAGGAAATTATATAAAGGGGATTATCATATGAATAGTCGGTTAGAATTTGATTATTTTTAAACGAGAAAACGTATAAGCGACAAAATAGGACATATATGACGAAATTTACTTTTTTTCGTGAAAGAATTCATTTCTCACTTCATTGAACAGCTAATAGTACTCCAAAGCTTTTAAGAGCCTCTCCGGATTGATTATTTGCTTCTGTTTGAAGTTGAGGTAATCTGGCTTGTCGGAATACACCAAAGAGTCCTTGTGGAGCTCATCTCTTTTATCGCTTTGAGTACACTCTAGAAAGTATTTTCTTCTTTCATCGATCACTTATATCCTGAATAGAAATAGAGATAGTTGTTAATTTTCAAACAAATCACAAACAACCCGCAAGAAATTTAGTGATGCAAAATCGCAAAGTTAACGATATTGAATCGTCCTAGTTGTGTAAAAGTTAGTGAGTATTATCTTTTTAAAGTTTATGACCGAACGAAGGTTGATTCGCGAGTTCCACTTACAGAGTAAGTCAACGCGACTTTATAGTACTGAGAATTATACTTATATTTTTTAAGAGCAATAGAAAAACTCTTGTTTAAGAGTTTAGTGTCTATTTTTGCAAATCACACACACACACACACACATCTTGCATTGCATATGTATTTTGTAATCTATTTGTTTAAAAATGTAAGTTTATAAATGTAATTATATAAATAGTTTAATTATGTTGGTTAAAATTGAGTAAATTTTACAATACATATTTTATATATGTTTCAGCTATATTTATAATTATAATTAGTCTTAATTAAGTTGCCATTTCAGTTATATATAGATTATTATACTCGAATATTTTTTATCGTATGATTAATTATCTGGTCAGTTGCTAATCATCTTTCAAAATCACCAAGATTTTATACATTTTCAAAGAGTTTTATATTAACTTATTTATCTTATTTTAAATCACAATCAATTATTATATTATTGAACTATTACGGTGTATTTTTTTATCAATTATAAGAATTGTATATAATATTGCGTTACAGTTTTCTTTCCGAGCAATTTTGTTTTATTCTTGAAATTTTTGTGCGGAACGACGATGCATGATTACATAGAATGTGTCGCGTTTGAATCGAGGTTAGCGTGCCAAGTGAGCCTCGTTTTCTGATATTGACCAGGTAGTCATGGCGTCTTACGGCGCTTCGTTGTACCGCCATCTTGCAATTGTCGACCGAAACGTTCCGGCGATTCTCTTTCTCGCAATAAATCAAAGAAATTTAGATGAAAAAAATGTGACCCTTTGTTTCATAATTTTCATCATATTGCTAGAATGAATGTATATCTCTGTATAAATACTGATAGGTTTTCATGTGTAGCGAAATGGAGAGATTTGAAAGATATAATGATCCTTTAACGGGAAAGTTCAATGGCAAACACAAAGGTCTAGTGCAATTCTGTAGATTAATCGCGTTTATCTTCTGCGTAATCGAATGCAGTGATTGCGGGTGAACTTGGACCGAATAAATTGGCTGACTGCCAACCTTGATTAGCAAACTCCAACCACGTGTTTTACTCGCGTCGTCACCTGCCAGTGGTTGTTCCATGCTAGAAGCTTTTTCTTTCATTTTTGCAGAATTCGTTTTATACAATTGAGCATTCCACTTCATGCTATCTTTATATACAAATTCGATTAGCGTTGTGCTGCCACCCAGCGACTTGCGCTTGGACTAGAATATTTTGGGGTTGATAGCATGAATAATAATAAATCATTATCAATTGAATATTATAATAAATAATTATTTGATACATTATCTTTTATTTTAGTAATATATTCGCTTTTATTTATCAGTTTCTTTTTATTCTATAAGAGAGGAAAAGGAAGAAATTTTAACATTTTTTCACATATTATTTATAAGATTGTTTTAACAAGATTTGAAGATATCGATCATACGTTCAAAATTATTTCCTTCGACGTTAAAAAAAAACTTTTGCATAATTTAATCCCAATGTCTCTTATTGGAACAGGAAAATATAAATAGAAAATTGATGAAAAGATACTTCTTATAATTTGTTTAAAATTTTTTCTTCTTCAAGAGAAAATCTTCTTTTTATCTCGATGTCTCGGTAGTTCCAAATTTAGATTAATCAGAATTTAATGTAATATTTCAGTAATTCCAAATTTAAATTAATTAGAATTTAATGCAAAATGCTCAAGTTAGTACTTACCCAGACAGCACAAAAAGGCTAAAAGATGTCTTAAAGACGTCTGAAAGACTTTAAGACGTCTTTAAGTCGTCTTTTAGATGTCTTTTGGACATGTGTGCTGTCTGGGATTTAATTAGAAGCAACAAAATGAATCCCAAATTTTAAGATATATTTTATTGAGATGCTTATTTTACATCATACTTATTGTTAGCTGCAATAAGTTAATATTGCCTGAGTGAGAGAAAAAACATGAAAAAAAGAAGGAAAGAATTGTTTACGAACCGCATAATGCGTGCGTGGCTGGGAAAAGGTTAATTATCAAGATTGGCACGTCGGTTTACTCGGCATATCTTCTACCAACTAATCGAGGTTATCCCACTGCCCCTGTTTCACTCTGAACATTTCACCCCCGCGACTCTCCTTGACCACCCATACTCGACACTGGCGTCTCGTGGTCTGCGGTGCTGCCACCAATAGCTTCCTTCGAAAATCAGGAACATGGCGCGTGAGGGTGAAGGGGGTAGTGGCAGTTCAGAAGCGAGGACAGCATGTTCACGCGAAGGAATCATATCAATCGTGATATCTGTATTCTTCACAACACTAATCTTTCCCTATTAATCTTTATTTGCATTATGAATTTTTCCGCTATGTTATTCACAATTGTTCATTGGATTGGTTTACCATAATGGCGGACTTATTCACCAACGTGTTTCCATTCGCACAATATGTGAAATTGTAATCGTGGCTTGGTGCTAACAGGATTTTCTTCCGTTCGATTGAACTTTGGTGATACGCCCTGTGCGTCAGTCTCGATTCGCTTCTCACACTAGTCAATCTCCATCTCTTTCGCTCGATGCGCGGTAAGCGTGTCGTCATCACCCACCCTTTCCCAATTTCCGTACCTCGTTACATCGCACCCTGTATAAGTGGTGCTGCCATCGTGCGGCGCGATACAGGGCGTATCACCAGAACAGTGGGACGCGGAGGGTGTTGCGTCGCATCTTTGTCGAGTGAGTCGGCACGATCGCGGGACAGAAGTAGGATCGCGTCCTCAGTATCAGTACACGTTGTCGTGCGCGTCATTTCCCCTCCTGTCACGAGGGTCACTTCTCCCTGGTGCTCCCTTTCCCTTGTCCTTGAGCGCGACTTAACCCCTCCCGGAAATCGGATGAGTGGCGTGTGCGAGTCAGAATAAAGGGAATAGACAATCGCTCAGTAGTGACGCGTGCATGAGGCCGGGGAAGCCGGCGTGCCGGGTTCCGTCCCGGCTACGCGGCGGTAAGTTCTCAGGCCCTTCGTCGCAGTCATTTTCCCTGCGTTCGCAGAGCGCGCCGCGAATCGGTGATCGTAAAGCCGAGAGGAAAAAAGCTGCCAGTTGGCATTTACCGAAGGCGAGCGGAAGGTGCGCGGGATCGTTGGCAGGGGCAGCCACGGAGGTCGGAGAAGTGGAGTCATCGCGGGTGGCGATCATCGCGGGTTTGAATGGGTGGGCCGGGCGCCGGTAGGGTTACCAGGCACGAGCTGAACGCGGTGCCCCAGAGCCACGTCGGTCACGGGGAACGTGTCCTTGGCGAGCCACCAGCATCAGGCTGCCGCTGTCATCCTTCGGAGCGATTGTCATCCGGTGCCGTCCGTTCCTCCGCCCAACTGCCACCCTCGCCGCCGCCGCTTACCTCTTTACATATCGGCAACAACAACGGCACTGTGTGCGCCGTCATCAGCGCTAACAACAACACCACCACCACCACTGCAAAACAGAGTGA
The DNA here is from genome assembly GCF_025532165.1 of Camponotus vicinus. Classification (NCBI taxonomy): domain Eukaryota; kingdom Metazoa; phylum Arthropoda; class Insecta; order Hymenoptera; family Formicidae; genus Camponotus; species Camponotus vicinus. The sequence goes on from NW_028141956.1 coordinate 8,856,947, forward strand.
TAGAAAAGCTAAAAAGGCGGCCGCCATGTCTTCACCGCCGAAACATCGTAGGGGTTTCGACCCCAACGACCCATCGGAATTTCACCGCTTTCGTCGTGTTAAGACGAAGCAGCGGTGAGTGCATTCACCTGTGATATCGATTGTTTTCTCTCGATCCACTGGAAGGCTGACATTGACAATCGGCTGATTATATCATGCCTAGTCCATTCCCTTTCTCATATTCTTTGTCGTTATACATTTCCCTATCTCTTATCACTTTTTGGTCGTGAGTGGAGTTTGTCAGTTTTAATTTTCACTTCCCTCTTTTGATATTTACGTAAGAGTATATTGAGTCAATTTTTGGAAAAAAATTGTTATTTTTAGAATACATAAATCTATAACGAATTTATATCTTCTTGAACATATTTATATTTATATATTTAACATTGAATTGGGTGTGCATATCAATTTTGCATTTTTACGAATGATAATTGCTCTTAAAGTTTAGCTTCAATTTGAATATACAACTTATGTAACTGTTGACTTAAAACTTAACAAAGTAAAAAGTAACATGTGAGATTGGATTCCGCTAGCGAACAGTCCTTCCACGAATGCTGATTCGACTGGGAAATTGTACATGTGACATGGAACGGTCGAGTCGATGTCCTTTCCTTTTTTCGCGCGATCCATCGAGTACTCGTTGCTAAACAGCTAGGCAAAATGCGGTATTTCCACAGTGATATACAGGGGAAAATACGATGATGCGCGTTTGTTGTGACTCACGTGTTTTTTTCGATTCAATATCTTTTTTTACCTGTCTTGATCGATATACTTACCTGTACATTGTCTTCTAGTACAATTATTTTCTCTCTTTCATTTCGCTTAACGAAATTAATCGTGTAACAAGTTCGAAGCGTACAAATTTCGATGGAAAATTCGGAGAACACGATAGATCGCCATGAAGCATGATTAATTATAATTTCTGAATTATTTCGAAATTTCCTCCTCTTTTCATTTTGTGGCGTTTTCTCATCGCCCTTGTCACGCAGCTTCCATTGATGCCGAATGCACAATGTTCACAGAGGCTTTGTATGTCCCACATCGTGTGACCTTCGGCGCCGGACACAGACCTCCCCGAGATCCCCCGACATATCCACCAGCACAAGGCATTATAAAACACACACAAGCTTGCGATGTTCGATGTTGGACCGCTTACTGATTGTACCCCCGCCGCTATAATGCGACGAAAGTACGATCGTTTTGTGATAATAAAATTTATATATTATTACCTGAAAAAAAAAAAAAAATAAATCCAGCGTCCCTCCTGTGATAGTACCTTGTAATATTAGCATGATAATATCAAATTAAGGAGCGATATATAATATAGACTATCAATCCAGTATATAAAATATAAGTAAACCAATGGTGTACATATATGTAATATATATATTACAGAAGCGAGACATATACAAGAAAAATGATAAAGATCATATATATATAATATAAGAGAGATATATAGAAAATTATAAGATAACGCTGGGTACTTCTGATTTATATTGTTTCTTTTCATCCGCACGTCTTTCGTGCGGTTAAAATTGGAAAAAATAAACTAAATATATAATTTATTTATAAAAAGTATGTACTGAGGCATTATAAAATTATCCAGCCAAATTTTAAAATCATTCTTCCTGAGCTTGGAATGCGCTGCCAATGGAATGGAATGGGGAAGCTTGCACCTTGGGCGAAAAAGGCTTTCACGCACTGCCGAGTTATCGATGTTTGGTGCGGTGCTGCGCATTGTGCGCAGCGAACGGCCCATGGAATGCTTTGCTCAGTATATGTATCAACTCCGAAAGAAATTAGCTTCTGCTTGGAAGATTTACAAGGGAAAATAATGGAAAGTAAAATGAGTGCCTACTCTCTTATCGACCCCCTTTCCTTTCTCTTATTTTTTTATTGTTTGCGGAAGCATCTTGCCTCCCCTTATTGAATTTTGTGGTTTGGCTCGTTTATCAGCGTATTTGAAACGCCGATGATTTATTAATTTATCAATTGAAGAGCCAAGTATATGTAAAGGAGCAATATTTCTTATGTGTAAAGGAGCGATTTCTTACAAAGTGTCATATTTTTATCTTGGCTATTTAAGATTTGAACTAAGATTCATATTATATAAAAGTAACATAGTCCCTTTATACGGATTTGCTTCTTCAATTATTGCGATTTTGTCAATTTGAAAGCGTCAGTGGTGCATTATTCGTTTCATACGTTTGCACTGCGAGAAATGCGCATGCATGGTTTCATCGAAGATTTGCACGTGAAATGTGATAGGACGATGTTGATACAAATATTGTAATTCGTTATTTGCACAAGTATACGAATTGTTTAAAAATTAAATGTTAATAATGCGCTGTCATAGGATGTTAATATAATATTGAAGGTTTCAACAACTAATATATTAAAAACTGATATATTAAAAACTGTAAAAAATATATTAACGTCTCTATATTATGCGATTTAAGTGTCATATTAATTTAATCCGTATGAAATCGTGTTGATTAGCAGATATTGTCTTGAAGAAAATATAGACTAATCGTAAAGAACAAGTTATTCTCCGTATACAATTCATTTGTTCATTCATCGAATAATAAAGAGAGTTCTTGTATAAAGAGGAGTACTACGATTGTGTACGATCGATCAAGCATTCTTAACCAACTAGACTTGGATAATTAGATCCCTAGACCGATCGATAAATATGAATGAAAGATTGTTGTTAGACAAAGCAACACTTCTGTTGAGTTTTATTACGTTATTAATAGTAGAGACAACATTTTTCAGACAATATTTTTTCGCAAAACTTGCAAACCAAACTTTTTATTTTTTATGGATTTATTATATATTACTATGGACTTATTATATACTTATTATATACTTATTATATACATTTTTTTATAGAAATAATGATAAAATCATAAAACAAGAAAATATGTAAATTGTGAAACAGGAAAATATATAAATTCTTGTTAGATTATAAAAAATACACATACACACATAATCTATTTTTCTTATAATACTAGTAATAATTTATATATTTTTGTCTCACAATTGCATCAGCAAAAAGAACTGACAAAAATTGAATATTACAATAGAAAACAAAATTTACAATTTATATTTCGCAACTTTACAAGAAAATTGCAACGAAAGCAAATAAGTTTGCTAATATACACGTGTCCGATAGCATTATTCTGAAGCCGCACGAGTTTTCCAAATGTGTTATTCTTTTCAAGATTGTTACAGTTCGCAAGTTATTGAAGTTTGCGCACAAGAGGCGTAAGATCAATGTGAGGACAAAGTCTAATTCGATACTTGATGTTTTAGGGCCACTTCAACCAACTCCGATTAACTCTAATCGTTGATTAAAGGGTTGCCAACATGACAAAATAATTCAGTGTGACCAATTGTATTTCTAACAATATACAGAGAGAAGCCAATATAATTGTAGAAATACAGTATATCGTCAGAAATACAATTGGTCACACTGAATTATTTTGTCATGTTGGCAACCCTTTAATCAACGATTAGAGTTAATCGGAGTTGGTTGAAGTGGCCCTTAATCTAGTAGTTTAATCGGTGATGTTGAATATTTATATTTTGTTTTTTTTTCATGCGCGCAGTCTAATTTTTAGATTTTAATAACATTATTTTATCCGAATTAAATGATTAAAGAAACTTTTTTCACATGTTTTATTTATTTATTCTGTACGTATATGCTTAAGTTCCTCTCTCATTGAATCGTGATTACTTCGCCGAATAAATTTTGTGTCTCGTTCCTTTTAATTGCATCTCACAATCGATTTTATTCTATTTTTTCTTTTTTTATCCTGCTTTTTGATCCTCGCTTAACCTGACGTCGGAGACGTAAATTAAATCTTATACGGGAGTCTTGCGACTTGAATATAGATGAGAGAAATGTGATTACATTTTTTTCGCGATATATATTGCTCTTCTTCATTTTATTTTTATTATTATTAAATTTATTTCTTCTAAAATATATTTCTTTTGTATTAATTTTTTTCATTATTAATGTAATTAATTTTATTATTTATGTAAGTAACCTGTGTAAGTAAATATTATTGTAATTTTAAGCTTTATGGGAATGACTTATTGTATGTATATTTTATGAGAAAATTATATCTTATGAGATGATATTATAACATAATAATTCGCGAATATGTGTTAACATTTACACTATTGGGACGATATCGTCAATTATTTGAAGCATATCTAATACGAGATTAATGCGAAAATCCTGATATTTTGAATGATATTCCGAACGGCAACATATATTTATAATCTCTGAAAATGAGCTTATATATTATAGTACTATTATGTTATAGTACAGAATATCAAATGCTGGTATGACATTGTTATAAATAATTAATTATGAAAACTATTAACTTGTATAAACATATTCAGCAAATAATTGACATGTAATAATCCTTATTAATGATATCATAATTAGATTATAAAATATATTAGGATATGTATAAAGATGTGTGTGTATTTTTTGATAAATTTAAAATTGACTCTTTTTTTGGAGCAGTTCTAAAAGACTGGTTGCAGATTAATAGCTTCCAATTATAATAATATTGTAAATGTTTCATAATTCGAAATTTCTAGCTAGTATCTAAAGTACTTAGAGTTTGTCTTTGTATAAACAGTATACATATATATATATATATATATATATATATATATATATATATAAGTATATAACCATCTCATCGTGACCCTGAACGATTTGGAAAGCCTTTAAACGTTTCTGCTATGCTTTATAAACTATATTGATAGACATGCAGAGCTATCAGCTTTTGAAGCTTTCAGATTTTGAAGTTCTTCAACAATTCTTTTCCAAAAGTCATAAAATATATAAAAAGCAGAGGAAATTATAAAAATTAGACAATACAAATAAAAATTACAAATAAGAATTTGAAATTTAATAAGCTTTAATATATTTTTACATTATATTTTCAATTTAGAATAAATAATAAAGTAAGAAGTTTGTTTTTTGTGAATGAAATAAATTTGCACTAATTTTTGTAGACTTGGACTTAGAAAACAGATTTTATAAAAAATCTAGATAGAATATAGCAAAATAAATTTGTTCAATTATATTATGAACATGAATAAAAGCGCTCCATTTTAATAATCTCTTTTATTTTTGGAAGCGTCTGAAGTGATCATTACATATCATACTACTCGTATTACTTCTTTTACTGTTTGCTTTTTGTAAAAAGAAGGCACAAAGGGAGATGCGTTTATTAATATTCGCCGCGAATATAAATGTACGTTAATGTTCATGTGGTTTAGATTTAAACATTGAGGAGTATATTTATCGATAGAATTGATCGTATCGAGTGATATTACTTTTGAATTATTGACTATCATATTTGTAATTAGGGGAAGAAATGCGCTTATTATTATTAATTTTTCGACACAACGAGAGATAACGAGATAAAATAATTCTTCAATTATTGAAAGATTCTCTCTCTCTCATTGATGCAAAATATATAGAATATTATTCGGATATCCTTTTAGCTTTCTCAGAATTTAACATCAGTTTGTTTTTAATCAGAATTTTATGTTGCTTTATAAATGTTACAAACACGGTTAAAAGTCAAATCTAATTCGATACATTACTGATATATTATAATTATGACTTCCTGAGTTAATCAGAGTAATTAGCGAGTTGCTTTGTATCACAATCAATCTGTTGTTCATAATATGTCGAGAATCGTTTTGAATCTTTCAGTAAAACAGATAAAACATGTAATGTTATATAAATATAAATTAGCGATATTTCATTATTAAATTTTTCTCTAATATTTATTATTAGATCTTTTTATATAAATTTTATCAAATTACTTAAGCCCGTATTAAATATTTAATAATTATGAAAACATGAAAAAGATAGTTTTGAAATGAAACAAAGTGAAATAATAGAAATAAATTTCTGCATAGAGAGATTTAAACATAGTATGTCGTATGTATAGAAGATGTCCTACATAGGCAAAATACAGATTAGTATTATTATATTGCTTGTCAATAAATAAGCATTTTTCCTTTTGGCAAAATTTCCTGAAATGCATCATTTTGTAGATATTTTATTTTTCATGTAATTTTTGTTGTGAAGATTTAAGCGGTATTATTTTAAAAATTGTCATCTACTTCCGTTTTGCAATGCGTAATGTTGAATAAATTTAATGAAATAGAAAAAGAACCTTCGTTGAAAGGCACATTTCTGCCAGGGAATTTGTTTTATGTTTCATATATATGCCAAATAAAATTTTTTTAGTGTTTTATTATAAAAATGTATTAAATTTAATTGTAACAAAATTACAAAAATGTTTACGAAGATTGTATACACAAAGTATAAAGAAACAGCAACTGCACTATATTAATATATTAAAAAATAGGATTTCGATGCATTTTTGAAAATTTTCTCTAAAAAAAGGAAAAAGAATTTTATTTTTGACAAAAAATACTGTAGTATTTGTCTGTACTCTATCTATATGGTGTATTCTATCTATACAACACAGAACATTGTAGTAATATGGATATTTATTGAAAAAAATTTTGTCTTTTAACTTAGTATAATACAATAATCAAATTTTTACTCGACAAAACACCTCAACGTGCAATTATTTTACGGATAAAACTATTCGTGACTTATATCGTAATGTATTATGCTCTGCATAAGCAATTACGTGTAGAACTGCACGTCGAATTCGTCTAGTCGACCAGAGGTTGGTGATAGTATTGATTAATAGCAGTTTATTAGCAACTCTGCTTGAAACTAACTCCTTCGTTATTTTTTACTATATTTTATTTAAATTTTTTGATAAACTTTTATTACTTATATTAGCTCATTAAGAATGGTTTTCTCTTCTCTCTGTCTCTCTCTCTTTTCTCTCTCTTTTTTTCTTACATTTTCTAACTATATAACTTTAAATATATAATAACTTAAATATATATAAATATATATATATATATATATATATATATATATATATATATATATATTAATATTTAAACACAACAATTTAATATCATACTCTCGATTGAAACGTAATTTAAAAAAAATTTTTGTTTTCATTGTCGAGTTGGTAACGCAGTTTTCAACTCCGATGGAAAACCATTGCAAGCTTTAAAGTTGTTGCAATCTGCTATATGAAATTCAGCTTTGAACGCTTTCCACTGGATGGCGCACTATAGTGTGTTTTCGTTTTTCAATCTTTTTTCTATATCGATAATTGCAAGCTCTCTGATATTTCCAAAAGAATTTGAAAGTCTTCGTTTTTTCTGAATATTTAATTTCATCGTTTACATTGTTGTGTCTAATCAAGTAATGCACATAAATTTATATTATAATCTCATTAATATTAAAGATATATTTTTTGATGTAAAATATAGTGCAAAAATATCCAAAAGTGGGGGATCAATATTGAGTGTACTTAATGGCAGGAAATGCAATATGCACTTGCGAGAAAATACTATCGCTTTGCGCGTCTATATCATTCGATTTAGACTTGGTCGACCGATATCTCCTAAGTTGCGTTGGGAATTACTTCGTGTTATGTGAGGTCAGGTAGGGTATCTTCACGATGAGGATGTCCTTAGTAGACATCGATATTTATAAAATTAGGAAAGCTCGAACCGTTATAGCTATTAAATATCACGTTGCATTATAATGAATTGTTGCTTGTCACGTTGATAAAATTAAGTTCTTAGAATTTTTTAATACTAAATATTATATTAATAAATTAAAGATAAAATTAAATTTCAATATATCTGTATTTAATTAAAAATATGATTTTATTTAATTTATTAATATAATATTTAGAATTAAATTCTATGAAATTCAATTGAGATTCCATGTTTACACTTAAAGATTTTCAACAGCTTTTCGCTTTCACGTAGTATTTGCTTTTATTCGAAAGGATTTTAGGGATCGGAAGCTCTTTTCGAGGAATTTTTCATCTAAGGATGAGGACAGTGGATTGCGGAAGTTAGGTCCAAAAACCACTTATCTTAAAAACCGGGATGCTATAAGCATCGCTAAAGATCGTATTTCTCTGATTTTGTATTTATAGTGAATTAATATTATCTATAATATTATTAATTGTTGAATCCGTCTTATTCTGATAAATTTGCAGCAGCATTCCTGTTTGGTTAATTTAATTATAAGCTTAAAAAACTAAAGAAAGCTTTACAATACTGCGATTAAATAAATCAAACTTTTGCTATTAAATCCAAATTTTACTTATGCATAATATAGTTGTAAAAGTTCTAATTCCATTTACTTCGAGTTCTTTAGCTGAATTTTATTTGCTTGACAGTCAAAATTTTAATTCTAAGATCAAATTTCTAGACTTTAGAAGCAACATCATCGTTAGTACAAAATCTGAAAATTTTTTTCACGTGATTATTATTTGTATTAGTGCTACGTATTAATAAGAAATATTAGTGCTACGTATTAATAAGTACATTTATATATAAACGTACGTTTAGTAAGAATAAAATTACTGAAATTATTTAAGTCAAAAGTGTTGAGTTCCAAAGATTTTTCTAAATTAAGAATTGAAAATTCGATTCTTGAAATAAATTTTTTAGTATTTTTGCAATAATAACATATATCAATTGCGAGATTCTGTATTACTCCCAGTGAGAAGGCTAGTGTCAAATCGACGTTATTTCGACGTCGATGTAATCTGAAACTCGAATTGAAATTGACATCGAAAATCAACCGATTTCAATCAAATTGTTTGGTTAAGAGTGACTTGTTTCCAAATCATGTGTGTCCAAAACTCAAAATTTGTCCAAAATTAAGAGGCTATCATATGAGGATATGCAGAAATCAAATCATTAATTCGATATCAAATCGACAGGAGATCAACATGGGGTGAAAAAAGATCGATGTCAATTTCGATTTCATTTCGAATCCGCACCGTCGATTCAATGTCCAGTCGACATTTCGTTTCTCACTGGGCTTAACGCGAATCTTATAGGAGAAATCATTTTGGATCTGCTCCATATGAGGATTTTTGTTTTTATCCGAAATCATGGAAATTCTCAAAAATAAACAAGCAAGTATGTTCATGTTAACTAGAGAGTAGATTGAAGAAGAGGAAGATGACGATCGTCAAGTATAATAAACAAGAATTGAAAGGATCAGGACACCCTTGGGTATTCCCCAAAACGACTTGTCGAGAAACATTTGAGGATAATACGAGGAGCTACTGTTCGTGGCGGGGGTGGATATCGACTTCGATGGCCGCGAAAGCCCACGCACGAGCAGCAGCACGAACGGGCCGGAAGGGGTGGGATGTGGGGTAGAAGGTGGATTTCATTCTCTCTCTCTCTCTCTCTCTCTCTCTCTCTTTCTCTTCCATACAAACACGTATCCGTATCCACACGAATGTACAAACACAATCGAAGCACATTGCGTGTACGCGAGAGCATATACATACACACACACACACACATACACATAGGAGTGCATCGCGCGACCCCAGGGAGGGAACGGGGGTTCGTAGCCACGGTGGCGCCTCCGCAGAACGCCGCGGCGGTTCCTGACAGCGACCCTCGGCTGGCGCCATCCACTGTACCTTCGCCACCCTGACCGTCCCATCGGGGGTCGCTTTCGATCTCTCACCCTGCGTGTACTGTCGGTGTACGCAGATCACGCAGGATCTGTTCGTGGAGTTCGAGGCGAGAGTGTCTCAAAGCTCTCGAAGTTGCCGCCTAAACGCGCATCGCCGCGTCCCTCCCTCTCTCTCTCTCTCTTTCGCTTTCCTCATTTCTCCTGTTCCCACTACCCCGTCACCACCCTACCCGGTTGCTTCTGGCGTCCCGACACGCACCACTCGGCGATTCAGAAACCCACTGGGCTCGCTGCCGAAACGTGCTCGCTTCGTGGACCAGTCTACTCCGTCGCGCTTCCGATAGTGACCTGTGACAGTGATCGCCCACTCTCCCTCCCTCTCTTCTCGCGTGTTGGATCGGACTCCCACCCGCCTGCTTCTCTTCGGTGCCCTTTTAAGCAGCCCGTTCTCTCCACTCAAGCGATCGACAAGGTTACGCAAGGCAGTCAAAGCCAGCAACGTGGTCGTCGAGGTGGACCCGGCCGTGAACAACCGAACGACATAGCATGTGTCGCTATTGGTGTGTTAAGTGATTCAATCTTATTCCAAACTCTCCTTAACTCCGTCCCTATCCCGTTCCCAGATCTTAGTCTACGGGGATCCATGAATCTGCTGATCCATTATGATCCAGATAAGGGACAAATGCAATCTAAATAAACTCGTGGACTAACATTCGAATGGACAACCCTCATTGTAACGGGCACGATGAACAAACTTGCGTTGTTACGTCGCTTATCGTTTCTCTTCGAATACGATAATATTTAACCATAATGCCAAATTTGTCATGTGAGACGGCGCGTTGAAATTAATTGAATGCGGATAATTAATTCTTGATATTTTTGAAATTGGCGTCTTCGGTAAGCCTACTTAAGCATGTACTTATTTGGGAGGATTTTGATACTCAGTTCAGTGATCAAATATACTTCACATTAAATGATTCGATCACGTTTTGTGAATCTTCCCAATAAAAAAATTTATATTTAAAGATTTAGGCTATTTTTATAGATAAAACAATAATTAGATTAATGATTAAGAAAATGCGGCGAATCGATTTGATGGTTCTAACAAGAAATCCTAAATTCATTTTGTATTTTAAAGTACTCTATTTTCAATCGTTAATTAGAAAATCTCCGTATTTAAAGATCGAAATTCTCCAAAGTAGCGGAAACAAATTGAATGTTATAGACCTGTTTGCTATTAAGAAAAGTGCAAGAGAGCTTGCATTTCTGTTTGTCCGATCCCCTAGTCCTTGTATTTCCATTTAATGTTTCCTTTTCTTTTATTGGTTCTTCCTGAGCTTGAATTTTGATACGATTACAAATCAATCAAATACATTTGACGGAGAAACATGATTAAGGGTAGACCTATCTATAGCAACAAGATCAAACGGCTTTGTAATAGCATTAATTGAGCAATCGCACAGATAAGTCTTCTGGATCATCTTCCTAGAAAACTTGCCAATGTGATAAATGAAGAATTATACAAATCAACAGTTTGGGCGCGACAATTTTCTTCTCAATCATATATAAAACTAGAAAGACCATTTCGGCGTAAATTGAAATACATTTAAAAGAGCTAAAGAAGATTGAGATGGGATCAAACAACTTTAAAAGCTCGTGTACATCGTGGACTCGTCTAAACTCACCCTGAAAAGGATTTTCCGAGCGATATTACGCGTTACGTCATGGTCGCGTGACATCATCGAAGAGAAGCGTTTTCTTTCCCTTCCTCTCTCTAATCCATTCTCTGTCTCTGTCTTTCCATTCTCGAGAACCGCAAAAAAAGTCAATTTACTATATCAAACTGTTTTAATAAACGACATTTGCACGAAATAATTTTCGTGCGATCGTTACGAGTTACACGGTGAATGATCTGTTTCGTTTCTGCGCTCGATTACTCTCCATCGTAGGGCGGATTTGGAAATGCGGATTTGTCTCGGTAATATTTCCGGTAGCGTTATAATGGAATATTCGCGTGCGAAACATCATCGCCGGCAATTTTGCTACCGTCATTGATAAATATGTGACTGTATATTGTGACAGTGTGAACAGTACCGTATAATAAGTGGATAAAGCCGCTAAAAGTCCTACGACGTGTGCGTGTGGGTGGTGCACGAGCCTCGGTGGTGGTTAGACGCAACATGCGGGAAGGTACAATAGCGCGAACCGTCACGGCGATCTGCTGGGTCATCGCCAGTTAGCCGCTGTACTTTTCTCTCCTCTATCTATCTAATGTTCTACATATATACAGAATATCTTAAAACTGTTGCACTTCCTCATTTAGCCCAAGATTCTCGAAAGCGTCTGAAGCTAATCTATTCTTAGCCAAGATTTGGCTTTGACTTTCAATTCTTTTATGCTTATCCTATATATGTATGTATACAGCAATTATACATTTTTTTAATTTTAAGTTGATTACTTTTTCTTAGTTAAATCTGACTTATCTAATAAATTATATAAATAATATTTAATTATTGGATTCACATTGAAGCATTTCGTATTATATTTATACTTTCTTTAACATTTTTACTAAGAAAAATCAATTTTAAATTAATCAAAGAATCTAAAGGCTGAAAGGAATGTGATAGCTTTGAGACATGCTGTATATAAGATGTCCTGTAACAGGAGGAAAGTATAAGAAATAATGGTATTCTGGCAGAGTTCTATATTTTAGCTCGCGAGATGTTTCTATAAACATATGTGTTCTAAAGTATAAATCGTTACAGAATAAAGTAACTTAATTCTTTGAGAAAAGTGCTTATTTTTCTTAGGCTGGTTCTAAAAGTGCCCTTCTCTCTTTCTGCCTCTTTCAATGCTCTTTGTATAATATACAGTGAGAATAGATAGATAAATAAAGAGAGAAAGAGTTATAAATAAAAAAGTTAATATCGGTTATGCAATAGTATAGAAATATTATATTTTTTTTAATGACATGGTTCATGCAAAAATAGAGATTGTTTATAATTATATACAATTAATTATGTCAATAATTTGATCTTTTAACTTGCTATATGTACAAAGCTTTAGTGCTGAAATGAGTTCAAGAATTTATAATTATGATGTTGGAATCCTGTTACAGGCCATTCAATATACAGGAAAATTTGGAGATACCCCAAAAATTTTTTGGAAATCACTCTTTACAAAGTGTTAAAATAATAATAAAAAATAAACAAAATATAAAAGCATTTCTCTCACGTTTATACATAAGGAAATTTTCTTAGAGATACAATGTAACTTTCTCTTTTATTTCTTGTTACACACACATATATAACTAAAAAAATTATATATATATTTCTATTAAATACTTCTTAAACATCTTAGTTGAATCTTAAAGTTGAGTGAAAAAGCAAAATCTATTGCAAAGTAAAAACAAACGTTAGTTGATAAATTCTATTTACCAAATTTTGAATACATATATTATCTTAACATAATCTCTTGGCATTCTATATATGTATAAAATATCTATTAATTAGATATTGATTAGAATTTGTACATAAACTTAAATTTTTATTATTTATTTAATTAAAGCAAAAATTAAATTAATTTTTTTAATCAGTCATACTTTTAATACAAAATTTTAGGTGGTGATTCCGAATTATTCTGTTTATACATATGTACATACTTCTCTCTATTTATTTCTCTTTTTACTTTTCTTATTATTCAATTTACTATTTAATCTTTACGTTTTTTCCTTCATTCGTTATTACACTAGTCCGTTCTAGAGAGTACTTTCAAACTTTTCACTATTCTGTCGTCTTTTCGGCTCTGTTCGAAGTTATAAATTAGTATCGATAAAGAGTAAACAAGATTTTTCTTATTTAGGTCATTGTGCGATCACTTAAATAAATTTAGATTAAAAAATTTTTATAATAACACACACAAATATATATATATATTTTTTTTTTCTAAATTATTGTATTTCAAAAATTATACTACACACATAGAATATAAAACTTTTCTTACTTAATTTTTTGATAACTGTTATAGTGTTTTCACAAATTTTTTAAGACATCATATATATAGAATAGTATTACATGAAAATAAAAAAAAAAACAACTTTGTGTTGAAAAGTTTGTCGAATCTGTTTGCGATTGTGAACTTCGAGCAGGGTCGTGACCTTTTCCTCTCTCTCTTGTCTCTTTAGTTATTCTATAGCTCTATTCTGTCACCGCATGCCAAACTAGAGGACTTACCGTTCCGGACTGCTCCCTCTGCGAAAAAGCGACAAAGAGGCCGCCTCCATGCAACATGCAGATGATCCTGGTTGCTGGCGGGTGAGTCCATCATAGTATCCCGCAGCTACACATGTACACACACACAAACACACACATTCACGATATAGTTTACATTTGATAAATAGTCTGATTTCCTATTACTATTTCCATTGCCCGCAGAATTTCATTTTTCTTCGTTCATTGTTTCCTTTTTCGACCGCAATCTTAATATTCATGAATATTAAATGCGATTTTTCCGACTCTAAGGATCTTTGGCAAATTTTGAATTGGAGTTTAATGAAAATCTTACCCTGGCAATATATGTTCCTTTCTAAAAAAACTTGGAAGTTCGTTGACCAGCATTTCTGCGACAAATGATTCTTTATATAATTTTGCAAGGTTTTACGACTTTTTGCTTTTGATAAAACATATTTAAAACAAAGTTTGTGTATGTCGACGGGTAGGGCATACTCTTGGGATCTACCCTGCCTATGATATTGTGTATGATGTAAAGCGTAAGAGAGAGCATAATAAACCCACGTGATAAACAATTTTCCGGTTAATATTCGACACGCGATTTTTATATTAAAATTAATTCATCTTGCTTTCAATTTGAAAGCGCAGAAGTGATCAGTTCTTAAATAGTGCGACAAAAGTTACATATGATTGTGCGAAAGATAATAATTTATGTTGAAAATTTACAATTTCTTTTTACAGTAAATAATTTTTTAATATTTATTATTAGCTTTTTGGAATTAAAAACAAATTTATAAGTTTTACTTCATATAAATATTCTATTTTCGAATTTCAGAGAGAGAAAGAGAGAGAGAGAGAGAGAGAGAGAGAGAGAGGGAGAGAGAGAATCTTATATTCTTGGCTTTTACAATTTTGATTTTATTCTTTAATTCTGGATTTTAAGTCGACATATAACCTTCAATTTCAGAATTATTTTAAAATTATTTCAGTAGTTTATATATAAATTTTATTATTTTGAATTATGGTTGTCTATGTGTTTTAGACAATATAGTATATCTGATTCAATTAGTTTGAATTAAACTCGCCAAATGGCTTGTACAAGACGATTCATCTATGACATGCATATTCAATATACACGCTTAATATACCTTAAACAAGAGCGCAATTAGGGATCAATATTGCAATATGTTGAATGCATGGCGATAACTTGAAATTTGGCAAAAAAGAAATATATGTATGTAATATATGTCGCTTTTCAGAGAGAATATTACAAAAAAAAATTATATATATTTTTAATAAGCGTAAGTAGTATAATTTTTGAGAAAGAGAATATTAATTATTTCTACATATAATTTTGAAACAAAATTTAAAAAAACATTTTAATGCTTATTTTGAATATTTTTAAATAAATTTTTATAAACATAATTGAGAGAGAAAGAGAGAGGGGGAAGAGGAGCAAGTGGGAGAGAGGGGAAGAGAGGGAGAAAGAGAATATGAGAAGACTATTAAAAGTTGTCTGCCAATTTTATCTTTCCTGCTTTTGCCATATCTATGGCGATAATGATAGCCAGATGTATTTGAATATAAGTTTCACGTGTTTCTCTTATATGTGTTTACATGACATGTTTATCCACGGTTTCCAACCAGCTGTCTACCACGTGTGTGTGCATCAACCGTTGCATTTATTTTGGCTGGCACTTATTACAGTTTTACTTTTTTCATGTGGTCCAAATGGGGAAAACTTAATGAGTATTATTACTCCTCGCGATAGAAGTGCATTAATATAAAATTCTTGTTTGATTTGAAATTTCACATTTATTGTCCCTTTTAATGAATAAAAATTTTTTAGCATATGCATTGTTTTCAATTTTTAATATTTTAAATATTGAAAATTTAGTTATATTTATATTTACGCTATTTATGTATATATATATATATATACAGGGTGTATCGTAACATGTGGGACCCACTTCAGGGATGGATAGGGGGCACACCAACAATGAAAAAAGTTCATATTAACATGTGTCCTATTTGATCTTGTTACAAAGTTACAGGACGTTTAATATTTAAATAACCGGCAACCGGTTACATTCATATAAGATGCTCGAAATGGCTACCTCCGCTCTGAATACAAGCATGCACATTAAATGCATGTCCGCCATTTCCTGATTGGAATACATCCTATACACATAAGCACCCACTTTTACCACCTAACGCAAGAGAGACTTCACGATCGTTCTTACCACGAGAACAATGGTAAATATGTAAACCCCAACGTACGGTCGTTCGTGTGACATTCCCAAGGTCAGGATATACAACAGGCTTGCCTACATCTGAAAGATATTACATATTGCGAAATACCCTGATTTGCCGGTTATTTAAATATTAAACGTCCTGTAACTTTGGAACAAGGTCAAATAAGACACATGTTAATATGAATTTTTTTCATTGTTGGTGTGCCCCCTATCCATCCCTGAAGTGGGTCCCACATATTACACCCTGCATATATATATATATATATATATATATATATATATATATATATATAATGTATTTATAATAATGTAATTAATATATATATATATATATATATATATATATATATATATATATATATATATTAATTATATTATTATAAATACATTAGAATAATTTAAATTAATTTAATTTAAATTATACGATTACATTTTTCTGTTAACAAAGATGCGTAATCAGATTTTCAATAGCTAGCGCATACTTTAGAAATTGCGTAAGAGAGATCCGCGCGAGATCACAACTTTATATTTTATCATATCGAAAATTGTCATCCCTTCATACGCTGAATGAAATCCAATTTACACGCTATTTTCTACGCATTAATCGCGAGAGGCCTCTCCCACTTTCATTCGAATACCCACGTGTCGTTTTTCGAAGTGGGCCATCCTAATTATCTGTAATGACGGATCGTCTGCCGAAGTTTTGAGGATTATTATAACTTCGCTCACACACCGTGTTAATTAAACTTTCTACAAAATAAACGCGGTTCGCGCTTAAATTATATTCGTTCGTTCGAGATATTGTTTTTCGTCGAAAATAATTTGACGCAGTTCGAAATGATGTTCCACAATTAAATCAATTAACCTCACAAGTTTTGCTATCCAAGTGCGTGTTGCTTTTGAAATATCAATTAATCTTTTTCCGCGTATGTATACATGTGTGTATGAATTTTTATTACATCAATATATATGCGTACATACATTTTCTTTTTCTTTCTATTTATATATATGTGTGTGTGTGTGTATTTATATAATATCTGTGTATGTAACCAATATACTTGAGGATCATATAATCGATATACTTTCAAATTAATTCAATGTTTCATTTACCGTTTAGCTAATAATTACATTGCAGTGTATATTGCTTAACGAGCTCTATCCGTTTCTAATCGATCGATTATAATTGCAACGTTGATGCAAGCAGGACGTTAAAGTGCATTGGTATCGACAACTTCAACAGACTATGTTGTTGAAAGCAGGATATGGTAGTCGAAATGGTGTATTCAAGAGGATAACAACCTCGGTCAATGCAGGTTTGGTCGATCGCTCGCAATAATCGATACGGTACTCTTGGTGTCCCGAAGTCCTTGACGAACCGAGAGACCCCGAAGATCGACCATTATCGCCGAGGACGACGAAACACGAACTTATTAAGCGTGCATGCAGTCGCTTTAATGCAGTATCGTACATGCGCGTGCGCCATTTTAAAACTTCTCTAAAATAATTTAAAGATTTAAAGATTAGGATAGAGCGAGGTATCCCGTTATATACCTTTTCTACCGTGATTACTTTTCATATACAAAAGATATCTCGGATATTTTCCAGTATTTTTGGATATTCAAATTTCTTTTGTATATAATATAAATACTTGCTGATATTAATATTCACATTAAATTATGTATAAAATGTTCATAAAGATCTATACAAGACACATTGAAGAGATATTGTCTAGCAGTTTAAACAAGTTGTCGAATAAAGGTATCCTTAAGTTTTCCAAACGTTCTCTGCTCGATGTATAATTTTTCTTTTTTACATGCATTTCATACGTTATCTTCTTTGATAACTTTTCAAATAATAAGACAAAATTCGTAAAAGATAACAATGAAATTTAACTATCCGAATGTTGATTGAAAAATATACGACGTTAAAAGGACGCCACGAAGTCAGTCCTTCGGAAAGATTTAAACAGGCGTCTTCGCCGAAAACGGCGCTGTTCATATCCTTACGAGAGCTTCCTCGGGCTCGATTGGAAAATAGGTCACTGGGTACCGAAATCGATAAACGATCCGTACACTGCTGCATGGTAACTGCATTATCGACAATCCTCCGAAGGAAATCCTGACTTTTGCCCGGATGGCGCATCATATCCTGGTTAAAAAGAATATGTTCGTATACAGATATATTTTATATAATATTGCAAATAAACTTAATTATCGTTATCCATAATTTTGCCGATAGTATTTCGTTATTAAATTCTTCGTAAGCTGAATTTTATCAATTATATCAGCGCTACTAAATAATTCTTCATTAACAAAAAAAAGAAATTAGTTAAACATAATATAATTTTCCAGCGTACATCTATTATGTAACATCTATTATGTAGTGAGAGTCAAGTTTTTAAAGCTTGTTTCACTCTCATGCGGAAGTACCTATTTTATCTGCCTGAGTGTGTATATATCTACTTTGTCCGCCCTTTAATGGACGTAGCTACTTTGTCTTCCTGCAGAGGTATCTATATTGGTTATCTCTACATATATGTACATTCACTATATTTGTTTGCATTTGTGTATTTATTTACTGAGTTAACTACTCGTGAAATTGAATTTATGTTGGTAAAACCATGCTTGTTGATCACAGGTTCGTTCGCACTGAAAATATATGGTAATTATTTAATACGGACAGGCGATATTGGAGATTTGTGGCTAAACAAAGTTTCACTTTAATTAGATTTTTCCAATTTAGAAAAGAATATTTGTAATATATTTAAAGTTTAGTAGATCTTTCGATGTTGCCTCTGTAATTCTTGTCAGTCGAGCAGATTCCTCGACAGCTTTCTCGAATGCGATAGCATCTATTCGGCCGTAAAAGCGAATTTAAGTACACATTTATTCCGCGTCCTAACATTTGCAATTGCTTCGTTTATCCTTTGAGCATGCAGAGAGAGATGCGTCAAGCATCGTCTGACTGTGCACAGATATAACTGCCTAAGCGTAAAATCGAATTTATGTTTGTTTGTATCGCATTTATTTGAACAAACTTAATTCAAAAAATTCAAAATAATCCGATAACGTATTTCTTCGAAACAGCAAAGAATATTACAGAAATATTGCTATATGGGTTTCGAAAAGTAATACGTGGCCGAATTATTTTGAATTCCTTGAATTAAGTTTCTTCAAATAATTGCGATACAAACAAACATGAATTCAAATAAATATGCTGTGATATGAGGATACACAGTTAGGAAAATTGCATATTATCGAGAGATACCGAAGAATCTCGCGCCAAGTTTAGGCTCAGCAACAACGAGGCACTCTATATATCTAATATACATGAGTCGGTTAATTGAGAGTATCTTAAAGTTAATAAATCGATCGAATTGTTAATAGGATTAATCGATAATTTGTATCTCAATTATATCAAGAAAGAATCTTTTGTTTCTACGAACTTTATTCAGGAGAAATATTATGATGTAAATTCTTCATGAAAAGTTTCCTTTAAGAAACATTATTGTTGTCATTTTTATCGGTACACGTACTACACATATACAATACATACAATAGAACTAAAATGGTATCGCGTTGTATTATGTATACACACACACACACACACACACACACACACACACACACACACACACACACACACACACACACACACATATATATATACACATATGTATATAATACATGCAATAGAAATATAATGATAAGCTTGTATGGTTGACGAAAGATTGCGCTAGCAGTGCTTTGCGACATTAAAGCCATTACACGTCAAAAAGTTTTAGTCGTAACCATAAGACTTTAATCGCAAGATATGATGTCTATTCTTAATACGCATACGAAATTTTTACATTCAAACACACACACGTTCAATCTAAACATTCAAAAATATACATAACATTTTAATCTCTTTGAGCGATACATACATCTAAACTTACTAAAAATTATAATAAAGAATTTAAAAAATGCAAAATTCATGATAAATTCATGTTGTTTTTAATTCCTGATACACTCATAATTGACGTAAGAATATTCTGCGTAATTTTAATATAATAAAGTTATATTTATATCTGAAATTAAAAAATATATATTATTTGGCAACAAATGGAAACAAATATTGTATTCCGTTATAAATTTTATAATATAATGAATAGAGAAACAATTTTTCATCACGTTAGAAAAGTTTGATGAAACAAAACAACCGCCAAATGAAATAGATTTAGGACTACTTTTTTAATTGATCATAAGATGTTAATGGTAAAATGTCGACGTGATGGAAATTTAGCAATTACAAATTGCGGCCTTATAATTAAATGTTACTGATTACTGTGATTAATTAATTTGTTTACGCTTACGGTTATAATTAAAACTTTTTTAAATGTATTTTTTAGCGTATAATGCTTTTTAGCGGTTTGCGCGGTTAACGGCGCTTTCGATACTTTTAATAAGTAAAAGTTAACTTCGCCAAAATAAATTATTTATAATATTAGAGATGAAAAGTGATATTTAATATAAATATATATTTTGCAATAAAAACATATTTATTATTTTAATAAATGTATGCAGATAAAATTATTAATTTAATTCAAATATTGCAGGAAATTTGCTTATATAAGGTAGTATTACTATACATTCTTCTTCTAAATAGTATTTCTAAATAACTCAATCGGATAATCACTTCACATTATTTTTTATACATCACAATCAAATAGTATTTATTTACTATAAATAAATCATCAGTGCGTATGCTTTTACGTATGCAAAATAATTCACGTACGCTCTTATATGTGCAAGATAATTTGTGTAATATATGCAAAGCAAAACAAGAACGATACATGTAGCATTTGTTTATAGAATAATGTTTATGGAATAAATTATTTCTTTAGAAGCAAGAACTATAGGATAAAGAAGTGTGGATTAAACAAATTTGTTTTTAAACAAATAATATGTTCTATAAATATATTCTATTAGGTGTTTCTCAACAAACCAAGTTGTTTCATAAAGCTGCAAGTATTATATAAGTTATCTTACGTAAGAACGCACTGATGATTTATTTATTATAAATAAATACTATTTGGGTACAATGTATAAAAAGTAATGTGATTATAATGTGATTATCTGATTGAATTATTCTGATTGAAATGTTATCTAGAAGAAGAGTGTATAACCTGTGTACGTATTTCTTTATATAGGCAAATTTTCTGCAATATTTAAATTAGATTAATAATTTTAAACTTTATCTATATTGTATATTTATTAAAACTAAATAAACAATATTTTCTATAAATTATGAAATATAACAATATATTTTCATAAATGCTTTACATACAATTCTTGCTACTTCACAATGGATTAACAAGTTATTTTGTAATATTACATATATTACACGAATAATGCATACATACATACACGAATTATCTTGCATGAAAGCATATACATGATACAATTTATTTATCATTAGGGCATCCTGGATATTTTAAACTGGATATTTTAAACTGGATGAAAATGCATTGAGACTTTTTTTCTGCCGAATCGGAGCAAATCCGCGGGCAACTAACAGAAGCGGCCGTTGACGCCAAAGTGGCACGAGGAGAGGGTGAGTTAGTTTCATTTAACCCTCCTCAATCAACTATCGATCTCGATATTCTGATTGAAAACGCGTGTCCGAAAACGTGATTCTGACTGATCGAACTATTCTCATCCCCGATTAATTTTAACACGAACCGTACATTCGCCTCGTCGATGAATCCGTAAATGCGTAAAAATTTCATCAAAGTGATTTTGATGCGCGCTATGAAAGCGTTAATGAAAATAACGATTTTCTAATCCCGGTGAAAGTGGTGCGCAATTAAAGGCATAAATGTTGAGTTTCGGCTAAATTACGCGATTAAGAGTGTTGTGAAAAGAAACACAAGAAAATTTTACATGCGAGAGAGGTAAGATAATTAAGCTCGTTAAGACTCCAATAAACTCAATAGAATTATTGATAGCCGTAAAGTAAAATATATTTTTTATGTAATTTTATGTATCTTTTCATGTAACTTTAGAGTGCGTTATTTCTTTTCAGGCCGATGTTTTATGAAACTTATGATTATACGATATTAAATTTTTTGCTTACATACGCGTTTTTTATAATACTGCAGTTTGAAGCAGAAAAAATATTAACAAAATTTATGATTACATAAGATTATATAAAAAATATAATTTTGTTTTACAGTTACAATCAATTCTATTAAACTTATTGAAGTCTTAATAATCCGTGCATAAAACGTGTTATCCCGAGTTTCTTATGCGAGGTTCTTTTCACAATGCGCTTAATCACGTAATATGACTTATATTAATTTAGAAACAATAATTTCAGTTATAATAATCATATGCTAATTTTACATTGTTTACATTTCCTGCGGAAATTTGAGAGAAAGAATCAAGACTCGCGCGACATCAGTTTATCACAAAAATCTAATTAACGTCGATTACTCATTGCTAATAGATTGAGTGGTGATTGATATACATCTACGCACTCGTTCGACCAAATTTGCGTTATTCCGTTTATATCGATTTGATTAATAGAGAGATAGCCATCGAAATGTGTGTCGCATCTCTCAGAATGACCGAATTTTCTCTCTTTCTCGACTCTGGAAACAATAATATCCGATATCATAATTCAACTCGGTAACGATCAATTGCCGGGGTTCGTGACACGCTCGCATCGATATTCTCGAACACGCGTGCAATTTGTGTTACGGATGACGAAAGGAAAAAATAAATATAGGAATTGATGTAGTTTTACAAATAATTAAGGACGGGTAAGCTCGTAAGAGTCGAGATTTACCGTGTCACATCGGAAGTAGAGGCTAACCTTTGACCGTAGCTCGCCCACGTTATATAGGCGCACTCTTATTTGCCCTTGGATTTTATATTAAACTATTATTATCAACGGTAAGTGCTCAATGGGGTGAACGACGAGAGTTTCGAGATTATAAAGCTTATAATAAACATCAACTTTCTACAATCTGCAGATCGGCGATCCTGACCTTTGCTAAAGTGGCGCAGAGATATAATTTATCAAATTGCGGATATACAAAATTTTCTACTTTATTACGTAAAGTTATAATTTGATATCATATACCTATATGATTCTTCTATGTTTTTTTGTTTTTATATTAACATATACGATGTTTGATAAGGGGAGGAGGGAGGGGAAGAGGAGAAATCATTGTTAGAATACTGTATTATTAGATCGTAAATATCGGTCCGTCTGAATCGGGCTTAACGCATAGTACGCATTAAGAATAAAAGAACCAGACCTCGGTCTAAAGTTATAGCCGAGCTATCGATATCATCTGATATTAATAGACGATGGAAATACAATCGGGACTAAATTTACTTGTATCAATAACATCAGCCGAAAATCCGTACTTCTTAGACCGTGGTGGCAATTTAATACCATCATGGCTTCTTATGGATACGCGCGCGTTACACAGCTCTACAAGTTAGACGTACTAATTTTCCTACTGTCACTTACAACATTAATCACGATAGCTCTTTCACGGCCCACCTATGATATAATGTATAATAAATAGCGAAAAAAGTTTATTAATCGATGGTAGAGCTCTGAATAATATTCTCAAAAAAACAAAAGCTATTATATAGAGGAATCTCATTTAAATTTCTTCTAAATATCAACGCATATATTCGACTTACGAACGATTTTACTTGTCGGATTCGCGATAGCACTTCCAGTTGACGGCGCAAGCGTCCTCTTCTTGCCTTTCCTTTCGTCTGTAGTCCATCGAGAAACCGGTGGATGTACTTGATCGTCTTCGATGCACGAATGCGGAAGGAATATCGAGCTGACGATGCAAGGGGCGCCCCATAGGTCGCCCCCAAAGGGTGGAAGTGACGTTCGGGATGCGGGGGGACATCGTTAGTGGGGGCAATTGTGTCGCGGTGGTGGAAGTTCCACCAGGGTGGACTTGGAAGGACGGCGTGGCACGCGCTTTGAGCAAACTAAGGCAGTTACGCTGCCGGCCGGTCGTCTTCTCGCCACCCTCTGCGAGTATCGTCGCGATAGTCATCGGGGGTGCGTTCGCGATGAGGGGTGACTCATTCGTTGTGCGATTAACTCGTTTTCTTTCCGGATTCCTCTGTAGGGTTTGTCTCTTTTCTGAATGTAATTGACATTAGACGCTCTTGTCAGGAATTAACAGCCGCAGTAATCCTAAGCGAACAAGAAAGCAGATACAAAACGATGAAATTGACACATGCATGAATCTCACAAAAAAGAAAAAAGTTTAAAAAGTTTAAAACAACTTCATTTTATTATTCAAAATTAATTTATAGTAAGCAATGTATATGTCAGAGGAAATGAAAGGACGAAAACAGGTTGACGTGCACAAAATAAAATAGAGCGCAAACTTCTTGTAAGTGCATCATATCAATGGGTTGATACAATTATAATCGGATGTGCGTGCAATGCGTGTAAAATCTCGTAAAATTGTTTCCCGATGGTACATGATTCGCGAATAGATCGAATAAAACATTCGTGTGAGTGAATCATTTCAAGATGTGTTGTATTGACTTTGTGGTGATTGTGATAATGACATTATCTTTGGTAAAGATTCCAGTTTATCTATTTTTCGAGAAACATTGATCTTAAAATTGAAAATGAATATGCATTCGCGATCATAAAGATTCTTGAATTTCATTGACTAAATTAATATACTATATAATTAATATACTATAGTTGTAATAAGGGGTATCCACTAGCAATTTTAATACAAGCTATTCTCAAAAAAATTTGAGAATTAGATGAGGAGATATGTCTTCATCTTTCTCAATATCTTTACAAGCCGCGATATACTTGTCGAAGTGAAGTGGAAATATTATTTTTTAAACGTCTTTTATTTCGCGATACTCGATGATCTCGATTAAGTACTTTATACGCTAATTAAAACAGCAACATCGAAATACGACTTGCGGAATGAATGCGTCTTAAACACGAGATTTATCGGTTGATAAATCGCATGGTCACGCGATTCTATAGCTTTGAAATTTGAATGACTCCTCAATATTTTCGTTATTGAATACAATCTTGTAAACGTGTTCGATATGTAACAGAAACAAAAGTTTGTATCTTGTCGCTTTGTGGTTGCACGTTGATAAAAAATCTTTTGCTATGTCGAATCTACAGAATTTCGCGCGCTCGATTTCATTAATTTGTAGAATAATATTGTATCTAATCGAGTTAATAATTATCTTCTTTAATGAGACACTCTTTCTTTCTTTTATATTTGATACCGCACAAAACAAGATTTCCACGCCATTAATTATTAATTCTCCGTGGCCGGAATCCGCGATCGATAGCAAAACTCGTCATTGATCGACACAAATTATAATGTATTACGTTGTAATCACAGTGTCCGTTTGTCGGAATGGAAAAAGAAAGAGAGAACGGTCATTATTCACGTCACAAATTAGAGCATATTTGCACGTGCATGAGAAGTTGTAACGCGCATTGTTTGACTCATTGTTGTCATGCGAATTAGAGCAACAATGGCGCGTTACTCAATGGCGATCGCGAGATGCGGTTATACTCGCTTTGCCGCATTTCCAGGATTCATCTTCCTACGTAGAATGAATCAAGAGTCGCGAATTCCTTTTGTCTCGAGTCATCGGTAATTTCTGGATGATAAATCTTTTTTTCCTCTATATCGTTGAATCGCGTTAACTAAAACATCAGAAAGCAAACACTTTCATACGACGACCTTTTTCGTTTAATCTCGTACAATTAGGAAAGCATATTTTTCGTTCTAACATACAAAGCTTCTTCGATGAAAGCAAGGAATATCTTCCTTTTAATCTTTATCTCCTCCCTTTGTTTCCCTAGTATTCGGATTCTTTGAAGCATACTTAGTTTTACAGGAACCATTCCATCCATTCGTCCATCGTGTAAAGCTCACTTTACGATTCAGTGACATGAATCAGCTAATTGCATTTCGCGATCAAGCTCTATGTGCGCTACTCGGTGTCAACGATAAGCAATGCGATATTGCTCATTCGCTTATTTAATTTTCTCAAAATTACTTTTCTTTTTAATAAAGATTGACGGTCTTTCTATTTTTATTCGTTCGCAATTTACAAGTTATCGTAGTAATTTTTTCATTGAGAAAGTATTTACTGCGGAGACAAAAAGAGACTGCGCTAAAGATATCGGGAAGCATGGTCGCACGCGTTCCTTTCTAATATAAGAACAAACTAAAGGAAAGCCGTTTCTTGTGGTCGAGGTCGCCAATTGCAATTTCGCCGTCAATCAGTCGCGACGTTGGCGTTGCGACTCTACAATTTCCGCGAGTAAGAGCGCGCATCGAAAACGTGTCACGGCCGATCGAACCACGTGTTATGTGTGGACGCACAATGGCATAACTTACATGCCGTTATATTAGCGATTAAAGTCTTTTAAAGGATTTTAATCGCGATCGCCGACTTTCTCGTTAACGATTAATATATATTTTAATGATCAATGTTCCGTCGTGGTTGCCAAACGAGCGATTAATGTTCATATGAATAAATTTCTGCAAGTTTTGTCGAGTCGTGCTTAAAAGTTGAGTTGCCAAATATATGACAAATTTATTATTCTTACACGAGTTTGCGTGGGAACAACTTCATTGTGAATTAACGATTGCGAAGATCGGTGATTTGTGACATTTTATTCAGTCGAAGAAAAAATTATAGAAAACTTTTAGACATATTGTATAAAATTGTGTTGCAGTACTGTATTGAATATAGCGCGTTTTCATGACCGCAGCTGATCGAAAGCTTATCACGAAGAAACAAGTAATATCGTAAATTCGCGCTGAGTAGAATGTTCGCGAATTTGATTTCATTGACAATATATGTATATAATTGACTGGTTTTGATAAAATGGAATAGTGCGGATGACAGAAAAATTAAATAGTGCTTCGACTCTTTGATGCGGATCGATCTGGATCAGCTTTTAAGGCTGGATTTATGATGACTTATGGTTTCGTTGTTTTATAAAGAGAAACAATTCTTTTCTCATATTTCATTTATTATTGTGGAAATGCAAAATTTGTCTTCATTTGTCGAATAAATAATCAAAAAAATATCTGGAGATTGTCTTTCTTGTTCCATTTTTTTACCTTCACCGCTTATAGAATTCGAATTTGGATAAAAACTTGCAATTAAAATAAAGATTAGCGATAAATTTTGACCTCGAGTGTGTTTGACGCGTGTAAATCGATCTTGCTATTGCGCCACCGACATGTCGCCCCATTATTATACCTAGGAAAAACGGAACAACAAATTAACGAAGACGTGATTTCGACTCGTCCATATTTTTATGGATTCTTTTTTAGATTTTTTCAATCTCTGACGAAGGAAAAAATCTAGTTAAAAAATTGCTCGTGGATTCCAAAATGGCAAATAAAGAATAATCGACCTTTTCGTTGTAATGCTCTTAAATTAGATAGATTTCCATATTGAATTTTCTCTTGACTTAATGCAAATCTCTCACTTGAAGAGAAAGTAAGAGGGCAAGGGAAAAGGTGGACTCGTTTATAGAAGCACGTACATTATTCGTCGCATCGAAACCAAGACGAGTAGTTTTTTAGAAATTCGACTTTATGAAATAGAAACATCTCCAATACGATTGAGATGTTTGGTGCATGATTATGCTGGATGAAAATACACGGCGCTCGTAGCAGCGTCGAGCAAGAAGATTATGAGCCTGATAAGACTCTGTAGATTGCTGGCGCACGTGGAGATTGAGGTATGGCCGCGAGTATAGCTGGTATCTATGGCATTTCAGAGGATCGACACATCAGATACTCCTCCGATCATCGTGACCGCCAACGTGACCAGATGTGAGTCTTATGAAAGGCATTAGGATGTTAAGCAATTAGGCAATTAGGCAATTAGGATATTTTTCTATAAAAGAAAGAAAACGAATCTTGTAAAAGAGAATTTAACAGAGTGGAAATATACACAATATTTTAAATATTTGTTAAAAAAGAATCAGTTTTTTTTTGCGACGACAAACAATAGCTCTATCGATCGCTAGTTTAATATTCAGTTTCAGTTTGATAGCATATTTTTCAATCCTAATAAATTCTCTTTTATTCTCTTTTATTCTCTTTCTATTTGCTAAAATACGATTTGTTTAACAACGAATTGTTTAACTACGAAATTTTAACGCATCTAAAATTACGAATGAGTGAGAGAGTCTAGAAACTGAGATTTTTCTCTGTCTTAATAAATAAAGTTAGGGACTGGAAGAGTTAACTTGTACCCGAACGGGTATATAAATATAGGCATCCCTTTGGTGCACTCTCACGACTACGTCAACGTGTGGCGGATGTCGCGTTTAAGAATTCATCTCACGTTGGGAAGAAAACTTCTGCCGTTGTTGCATCGCACGGACGTCATTTGCATGCTTACCTTAAAGACCGCAACAAATATAGCTGCTGTTATAAATATATATGAAACTCATATCTCGCGCATACAGTTCTTGCGCTCCATACTTCACTGGAAAACTGTAGAAGAAAAGTTACAAATAACAAAGGATCAATGCGGGCATTTGTTACAAGTATATAAGTATATAATATCTAGATTCTCTTTGAAACTCTTTTGAAATTTTTTTCACGAGACAGTGCGATTGAAATTCTTAAACAAAAATATTATTTTTTATCACTATGTTTTGTATGTAAAATTATGTAATTTATTATATTTTTATACGTATACAACATGTGCAGAATAAGATGAGAAAACGGAAATTATTACTGTTTGGGTATATAATGTGTATGATAAAAAGAATAACCTGCACCGCAGAATTTGTGCCAAAATCGTGCCAAAGAACCAAATGATAAAGGTCATTTTTGCTTTTGAAGAGAGAGAGAGAGAGAGAGAGAGAGAGAGAGAGAGAGAGAGAGAGAGAGAGAAGGAGAGGGGAAAAGAGAAACACAACGAGGATTTATCGCGCTGCAGCGAGTGATGTTACACTTGGCAATAATTAAATTGACGCAGAATGCAAGTAGTAAACTCAGTTGTAGCGGAAATAGTAGGTGCCCTATTTAAACAGACAATTCTTTGAAATTAAGTAAAATAATATATGGGATCGTGTTGTTTTGTTTATCATACACACAAGAGAAGGTCCATATATTACTTTATATTATATTAATTTTAGTGTGAAAATAGTAAAAAATATGTGTAAGAGTGTATATATCTTTTATTTTTTTTTATAAATATTTTTTATGTATATATCTTTTATTTTTTTATAAATATATGAGATCATATTATCCAAAATATACCTAAGATAAATATATAAAGTAAATATGTAAGATTATATAATCCAAAAAAGAAAATCATCGGTGAAGCTAGATAAAATTATTCATAAAACAATGTGTTTAAATATAATTGTTAGCAATATAGTTGTTAAGCGTGAAATAACTTTTTATCGGAACGCGGATGCGCACTTTTGTTTAAGAATTAACTTTCATTAACTCAATAAATTAAATCTGTAAATTCATCTACGTTTACGACAGTGTGACTGTACATGACAGACTTCATAAACCTTAACGAGTTCCTACAAGGAGAAAGCAGAAAGGAGAAGCGAAGAAAATAATGGGTTAATATCTTCACGCACAACAGGATTGCAGCGGGTGTTCCATCGGTTAGATAATCGATTTCCGATATCGAGTTGACCGGCCTTCGGATACACGCGAGATATAAAATGTGTATCTATTGCGGTAACGTAAGCTATCGATATATATGCTGCTGCACGTTAACCCGCAAATATTCGCGCTGTATTTTATTAAAAATGTTTTCTTAGGAGACGATTATTAGAAGAATTATTTATTGTCATTTTGTAATTTTTAATATTTCTTCTTTAGATCCGATACATTTCGGAAACCGGATTCTGTCATCTTTTAAAATCGACGCACCAATATTCTTATCAATATCAAAGATATTCGATTACTTTCTTCTTCCTTTCTTGCTTTAGTCCAGCGAAGAGTATCACAAAATATCTCCAGAAAAAGCGGTGAGATGTACAAGAACGGTTAATAATGATGCTTGGCACGCTGTCCGAAAACTTTCGAAATTGCCTACTTCTTGTCATCCAAGATTACGCTTTTCTCGCATGCGATGAGGGAAATGGAACGGAAAGGTTACGGAGAAATTATCGAGAGAGTGATTAAAAAATATCGGCTGCCAAATACGCGTATAGCTGTGGTGAAATTTGTCATTCGGGAAGCGAAAATTGTCTCGTTGGGATATAGTTATCATATTTCAACATGGCGCGTATTTATTTATTTTCAATAAAAGATTGAGAGAGATTTTTTTATAGATAGCGAATTTTTTTATAGATAGCATCGAGAGATTAATGATAGACGTCTTCAGAATGTATCGTTTAATTTGTTCATGCGTACGCGTTATGTCATGAATAGGAAATAGCTCTCTGATTCTCTACTTAACAAATACCTTTCTCTCTCTTTCTTTTTTCATATAATTTAACAGGAAAGGTTAATTATTTAACAGGAAAAAGACAATTTTCATTGATTATATTTTATTTTGCATTTATTATTTTGAATAACATAATGGTAAAGAACCAGTTGCAACTTATATCTCACATATTTTTCTAGTCTATAAATATCGTTTTCTAACGATTATTTGTTAGGATAAAAAATATGCAAATACACTACATAAATATATCAATGGCTCTGCTACAGATAACTACGGAGACATTTGGACTCATGCCACCCTCCACTATACATACAGCTTTTTGTTTATTATACAATTAACTTCCCTTCGTGGAGATTTGGATCAATTGCGTCAGTGACTTTTGGGGTATAAGTAGACGGTTTTGGAGTAGGCATAATTTTTTATATTATTCTTAATAGCACCCTCATAACAGCTACGATATGCGTCGCAATAAATTTTTATCTGTTGATAGAAAAACGCATCGTTATCCTCCGACAAAAGCAATTATTAGATCCAAATTAATACTTACAGTATTATAAGTCGACGCAGGATTACATTGGGATTATAATCGTAATCGGGAATAACTGTATTCAACATAATTATATGGGCGGGATTGGGTGGCGCAGACCAGAATTGCCATGATTAAACACGCTACTGTTAGCTGCATGTTATAACTTTGCACATCTAATGTTTGCACCGTAGTGCAGCAGCGCGATATTTATATCGCACTGTCGAATGACAATTTCTATTTGTTAAGCATTGACAATGAATAATTGCATGCGTCTATTTCGCCAGTTGCATAGTGTTACTTAATGAAAGTAATTAATAATATCGCGAGATGCTAAAGTGTTCTGCATTTTTCTTGATGTATGTGTTGCTAATATAAAAGTTGCCATATGCGGAAGCGATGTTAAGAGACAAGTGTATTCAAATAAATTCTGACGTTACAACAAAAAAAGATCTTTACGTTTAAAAGTAGAATGGTATCATTTTGTCAAACATTTTCGAATTACAATTTTCCTTAGACAAATAAATGAAAGATAGAAGTTAATTAGTATATTGTAGTACGGTTGAAAATTTATCATACAATAAATTAATTTTTTGAATAATGTGTAATGATAATGAAAAAATAAAATTAAAATTATATAATATTAATATTAAAATTATATAATTTTTTGTAAAAAAATTGTTATACAGGGTGTCCCGAAACTACCGCTTCATATTTTAAAGGCAGATTCTCTGGCCAATTTAAAAACGATTTTTCCTCAGCGAAAATGTCGAGGGAGAGCATTATTTTTTGCATATTCCCAATTTTTGTCATCATGTATCTTTCTAACTAAGCCTTAAATTAAAATTCTATTAAAGTAAACTCTACCTAAAATTAACTAAAGAATGTGACTTTATTAATATTTTATTCCCATAAGGCTTAGTTTGCGAAAAACCCTTTATTTTCAATCGTTTATAACTCGAAAACTATTAGTGCCTCGACATTTTCGCTGAGGAAAAATCGTTTTTAAATTGGCCAGAGAATCTGCCTTTAAAATATGAAGCGGTAGTTTCGGGACACCCTGTATATATAATCAGGACCGTCTTGACCGCGTGTGTAAAATGTGGTGAAATTAGTCATTCGAAAAGCGAAGATTGTTTCGTTAGTATGTAGTTACCATATTTTAACATGACGAGTGAATTTTATTTATTTTCAATAAAAGATTGAGATAAAAGAGGGAGATTTTTTATAAGGTAATGAAATTTTTTATAGATCGAGAGATTAATGATAGGCATCTTCGGAGTGTATCGTTTAATTTGTTCATGCGTTTGCGTTATGTCGGGAATAGGAAATAACTCTCTGATTCTCTACTTAAAAAATATCTTTCTTTCTCTTTCTTTTTTCATATAATTAACAGGAAAAAGACAATTTTCATTGATTGTATTTTATTTTGCGTTTATTATTTTGAATAACATAATGATAAAAGAACAGTTGCCACTTGTATCTCACATATTTTTTTAGTTTGTAAATATCGTTTTCTAACGATTATTTGTTAGGCTAAAAAATATGTAAATGCACTACACAATATCAGTGGCTTTACTACAGATAGCTACGAGAGGCTCATGTCACTCTCCACTACATACAGCTGTGTTTATTATATAATTAACTTCCCTTCGCGGAAATTTGGATCAATTACACATGCCATATGCGGAAGTGACGTTTGAGACAAGTATATTCAAATAAATTCTGACGTTACAGCAAAAAAAGATCTTTATGTTTAAAAATACGATGTCTTTTTACGATGTCTTTTTGTCAAACATTTTCGAATTACAATTTTCTTTAGACAAATAAATGAATGGTAGCGAAGTTAATTAGTATATTGTAGCACGATTGACAATTTATCACACAATAAATTAATTTTTGAATAATGTATAATGATAATAAAGAAATAAAATTATATCATTTTTTGTAAGGAAATTATTATACAGGGTGTCCCATTTAAGTTGATAATGCGAAATATCTCAAAAACGAAGCGTTGAAGAAAAAAATGTTTTAAACAAAAGTTAATTGACTTTAAGGGGGTCATAAGATGGTGTCATTGGTTTGACCTTGGATGGCATCGTTAAGGTGAGGTCAAGGACACCTTTAATTTCTTAAATGGAATCACCTATTTTTTATTACTTATTCTTGTAGCTTATTTCGAGAGCTTCCCAAAACACTATAATAAAGTATTTAAATAGAACCCCCTATTTTTTATTACTTATTCTTGTAGCTTATCTCGAGAGCTTTCCAAAACACAATAAAGTATTTCTTCATTGAGTACTTTTCGAGTTATGAGTCTTGAAATAATTTCTTAATTTTACATAAACCATATAATATCTAGTAAAATATTCAATTTTCGATCTTACCTTAATACTTTTATGTACAAAATAATGAGAGGAATCAATTGGTGTAAAGAAAACACATAGTTATTTGTAAGAAAAAATATGTAATTGTTAATTGCAAATTACATATTTTTTCTTCGAAACAACTATGTGTTTTCTTTACACCAATTGATTCCTCTCATTATTTTGTACATAAAAGTATTAAGATAAAATAATCGAAAAATGAATATTTTACAAGATATTTTACGGTTTATGTAAAATTAAGAAATGATTTCAAGCCTTATAACTCAAAAAGTACTCAATGAAGAATACTTTATTATAGTGTTTTGGAAAGCTCTCGAGATAAGCTACAAGAATAAGTAATAAAAAATAGGGGGTTCTATTTAAATACTTTATTATAGTGTTTTGGGAAGCTCTCGAAATAATCAATTATTTTGTTATGTACTGACTCAATTATATAATCATGATATGAAGTACAGTTGCGCATAGTAATTATGCACTGTATAAAATTTTATTGTTTGTGCATTATGCAATAATCAGTCTACAGATCAATAGAAAAAAAATAGTTTATACAAGTATAGATGTAGACTATTTCTATATAATATTTACATGTATTGCGTGTATTTGCGTGTGTGTGTGTGTGTATGCCTAGCATTTTTTATCTTATAAATTATAAAAATGTACATGTGTATGCTAATAATACACACACGCAGCTTAGAGAGCGCTGTATGAGCGTTACATCGGTGGAAACGATATCCATGCAAGATATAGTGACGTAACAAATAATAGTGGTTCCTCTTTTACCGACTGTTCGAAATCCATTAAAAGTATCTAAAGCAAGAAATTACACGAATCGCCCTTCTTTTTTTCAGTAATTTATTATAAAATTTTTTAAAAATAAAAGTTATTTCGAAGCTATAATAATAATACATTAAATTTTTTCCAATAGAAAAAATAGATTTTGTAGACTTCTTCTATAAATATTTGTAAATTCGAAATTATTGAAAGTGTCTAATTTTTCTTTTTTTCATTTTGTTTTAAAAAGATTGCAGTTTATCATGAAATAATAGAAGTTTTCTTTCTTATTTGATCATTAATCTTCTTGAATGATTTAAAGAAGCTAATTAATGATTCTTTTGTCAATAATAAATTTGAAATCCTATTTGATATTCTAGGAAAAAATCTTCTTTCCTTCTGCTTCTTCTTTACTTATTAAAGAATTGCATAAAAATATTCAGTATTTTAATTTAGTTGAATTATAATAGAATTGAGTTTATTTACAATCATATTTTTTCTTGATTATATTAAATTATTGTTTTTTCTGTATTGTAAATAATTTATAATCATTTTTATATGACATATGTACCTATGAAGTGTTACATTATGTTTTTAAATTCTTTGTATATTTTTAACTATAATATTATAAAGATGAGAGAAAATATATCATTGTACAGATAAGAAATAGCTTAGACTGTAGTTGATAAATACACTTGCAACTTACACAATCTTTCTATCGCGAGGCTTTCTTTCCGCGTAAATCGATCTACCTGCGGAAGAAATTTTATACATATACGAGTAACGTGTAAGCATACACGTGCGCCGCAGGTCGATGTATCGCGATTGAAAGGAATTTCTAGAGAGCCGCACGTGCGCGCGCGTATTTGCCTATATACACGTAAATTGTAAGCATAGTTAGCACACACGGAGTATTCCGTTTCATCTTTATGAGATCCTCGCAAATAAACGATATTTCTTTCTTTACGAATAATAAGTTTGATAAATTCTTTTGAACCTCGAGGATTTTTAATTTCGTAGAATTTTATCACTCTGTGTACCGACAAACACAATCTTTTCTAATCTTTTTCGACAGACATTCGTTGGGAACGTTAGTCTCGTCGGGAATGTCCTGTAGAGACCGTATGCGGGGCATACATAAGATTTGCAGAGTTCCTCGTGTGTGACTCGAGTATTCATCGATCCGTGTTGCGAGGCGCAATTATTCGCGACATATTTTCCACGTCTGCGTGCACCTTCGCGTTTTCCATTATTATTATTTCTTTCTTTCTCTCTCTCTCTTTCTTCTTCTTTTTCACTTGTTTCCACCTCTCATCATCTCGTAACAGTAGCTACGCGTCACAAATGATCGCGAATATTGTTAATCCCCGAGTGCATCCTCACATGCGCATTATAAAAATAGGACGTGAGTATCCTCATTTAGGAGCGACAATCATTATCCTGACCATTCAAAGTTTTATCCTACTCACATTTGTAAGAAGTAACTCAAATAATCGCATTATTCACGATTCTAGTGCTTCATTTCTCCTTTATCTTCATGGTATTTTCTTTAATATTATTTTCACGAATGTTCCGAAAATTTGAGGTACACATATTCATGCAGATTTCTCTCTCGATTGAATGCAACGCGGATGAGATAGATTCTCTCTTTCCAAGTTTTGCTAAATTAAAAGATTATTTATCTCCCTATCGATCAAAGGCGATCAAGTAAAAATTATAGTTGAATTAAATACAGTGAATTAATTAATTTTAAAATAATTTACACAATTTTAATAGTCATCTAATTTGAAATTCATCTTGTTTTATAAAAATGAGAGAGGGAGAAAGAGAAATTTATGTGCTCGTTTCTTAACTTCAGTTTCAGCTAGAAAGATGGAACGCATTTTCTCTCATCTTTCTCTTTCTCT
This sequence comes from Camponotus vicinus, assembly GCF_025532165.1. Lineage (NCBI taxonomy): Eukaryota > Metazoa > Arthropoda > Insecta > Hymenoptera > Formicidae > Camponotus > Camponotus vicinus. The sequence goes on from NW_028141956.1 coordinate 8,893,142, forward strand.
TCTTTTTTCTCCCTTTACGTGTTTCGGAAAAATAACATTCGTTTGTTTGCATTCGTCACTCTTATGTTTACGCGACACGGCACGCTTCTCGATAATATCCGGTTGAAGTTTGCTCGACAAATTTATCGGAAATCGCGAACATCAGCGCCCGATTTTGTTAACGTTTGATTTCGTTCTCGGTATTTACCTCTACTCACCACCAGATTTAAATCTAATACAACGTGTAAAAGAATTAATAGAATCTGTAAGTTACTTAAATAAAAGAAAAACTGATATATAGTAAAAATTTATTTGTAAAATTCAAATATAAATTTCCGATATAATTTCGGAGTTTCTTTCAAATAAAAAGTAACTTGAGCTATATAATTTAGTAGTTTTTCAAAGAAGCTTGCAAATTGTATCTTTTTGAAAATTTTACTCTCATTATACTAATTTATCTATTAGTTTCTAAATCGATCGTGATAATTGAAAATGGTCGATCGCTTGGCATGCGTGACTGTCGAAACAATTTGTGCACAATGACTGATATGTGATCAGTTGCAGGATGATAATGTTAGAGTCGATAAAGGAGCGAAAACATACTGGTATTTGTCGCCATCTTACGGTAATATGACGAATTAAGTAACGCTTAATGGCGCGGTTTAAAAAAGTTGACGGGAGGGGGGTGCCCCTCTTTGTTTATGTCGTTGTCATCTCTTCCTATTTACTGTTATCGAGATCTTCCTGTTGGTCTATCGATCGAATTGCGGAAGCAATGCGAGAATTACTTTGAACACGATATCAAAGAGAAAAATGACTGATCTCGATAAGAAGATCATAAACATGAAAATAAAGAAATGATGCCGAGACTTTATTGTCCTTAAATATTGTTACCACCTAAAATATTTATATTTAAATATATATACACATATATAAGATCTTAAAAATTATATAAAAAATATGTAAGATCCTAAAAAATTGCAATTTAAGAATCAAAAAATTAGAATAATTTTTAATAAAATCTGTATAAAAATATGAAATATTTCTACAATAACTTTCTATTTCATTAATTTCAGTAAAACATTGAAATTAATGCAACATTTCATAGAAACAATATGCATACAACTTTGTAGAAAGCTCTTATTTATTTAATATTAAACTAGATCTCTGATTCTTGTTTCATTGTTCTCAATCTCATTGTTTATTTTGTATATGTGGATGTATATACATTCTTTATATTAGTTAAATAAAACTTTATTGCATTTACTTAATATCATATAGAATAATAAATCCAATTTTTCGTTTCGTAATAATGTTCACTTTTCGATAAATGGTCCTCTTAGATTGATCTTCTTTATGGAAACAATTATATATTCATGCTTACATACATATGTTTTGTAGCAAAAGCAAATATTTGCGTTCCACAGCGGATATATCCATATGATATGTAACATTCGTACGATATTATTAACGAATAATCCACCATTGGTTATTTTAAGAGAATGAGATGGTGATGGTTGTGTGCACGGATGGAGCTATCCGCTATAATTAGATCGCATTCTGAGGATTCATCCACGGTCGTTTTTAAGTGTTTAGACAATTTCGGAATCCGACAATATATATGAGAGAAACAGGAAGACAGAGAAATATGAATTTTGTTTCAAGGAAATTTTATTTGCAACCATCTGGAAATTGAGACATCAATTATCTTTTTTTTTTTTTTTAGAGAACATGCATCATTTAATTAACTCAATTTTTATGAAAAAATTAACGGACCTTCACTGTGAGCACGGTAAATAATTTGATACATGCTGATTATTAATTGGTCTGACATTTAAGTGATGTCACCGGAAATAAAATTTAATTCAATTTATATTATATTTTTCTTTCCTTTTTGTAATATTATAAAGCGGATGCACATGATATATACACTATTTATTTCCTTTGACGAAATATTATTTAATAAACATCAATAAAAAAATTTCAATCTGCAAAAAATTTGAAATCGGAATATCTTTATTTTTCACAAATTTAATACATGTCATTTAATCTATAGGATTATATAGTTTAAGTTAATCATTCAAAACAAATATATGACCATTTTTTTCATACTACAAAGATAAATTTGATATAAAAGCTTCATTAGATTTGAAATGATTTATAATTTAATCAAATATATATTTTAATTATTAAAAAAATAAATATATATCAAGTATATATATATATATATATATATATATATATATATATATATATATATATACACCTAGTATACACCTTCAATATTAAATAAATAATGCATCTTTATTATTAAAAATATCGCGTGAATTTTTATTAACCATGTTACAGTATACTAATTATAACTAGGCTACCATTCATTTACTTGTCTAAAGAAAATTGTAATTCGAAAATGTTTGACAAAATGATACAATTGTATTTTTAAACGTGAAGATGTTTTTTTGCTGTAACGTCAGAATTTATTTAAACACACTTGTCTCTTAACATCGCTTTCGCATATGGCAACATTTGTATTAGCAACATATATACATTACGAAAAATGTAGTAAACACTTTAGTATATCTCACGAAATTATTAGTTACTTTTATTAAGTAACATTATGCAAGTGGCAAAACAGACGCGTGCAATTATTCATTGTCAATGCTTAACAAATAGAGATCGTCATTCGACAGTGCGATATAAATATCGTGCTGCTGCACTACGGTGCAAGCATTAGATGCGCAAAGTTACAACATGAAGCTAATAGTGGTGTGTTTAATCGTGGCAATCCTGATCTGCGTCGTCCAGTCCTACCCTAACCCTAATTTTTACGATGGTGTTCTTTATCCTGACTATGTTATGCCTACTAAAGCTACTACTAAACATGAAACTACTACACATCGTAAAGGTCCTATCCGAGAGAGGATTTATTTTATTTAGGATGAATAAATTGCCGACCCTCCTACTCCTACTAACAAGGTTGGTAATGAAATAAGTATTATTTGGTATAAATATAAATTTCTAATAATTGCTTTTGCCGGAAGATAACGATGCATTCTTCTGTCAAGGAATATCTTTGCGACGCAGATGAGTGTACGTTTATTAAAGGATAATACACAAAAAATGGACAACGCCGCTACTCCAAAACCATCTACTCTAAAAGTCACTGATGCAATTGATCTAAATTTCCGCGAAGGGAAGTTAATTATATAATAAACACAGTTGTATGTAGTAGAGGGTGGCATGAGCCCAAATATCCTCGTAGCTATCTGTAGTAGAGCCACTGATATTGTGTAGTGCATTTACATATTTTTTAGCCTAACAAATAATCGTTAGAAAACGATATTTACAGACTAGAAAAATATGTGAGATACAAGTGGCAACTGCTTCTTTATCATTATGTTATTCAAAATAATAAATGCAAAATAAAATACAATCAATGAAAATTGTCTTTTTCCTGTTAATTATATGAAAAAAGAAAGAGAAAGAAAGATATTTTTTAAGTAGAGAATCAGAGAGTTATTTCCTATTCGCGACATAACGCAAACGCATGAACAAATTAAACGATACACTCCGAAGATGCCTATCATTAATCTCTCGATCTATAAAAAATTCCATTATCTTATAAAAAATCTCTCTCAATCTTTTATTGAAAATAAATAAAATTCACTCGTCATGTTGAAATATGGTAACTACATACTAACGAAACAATCTTCGCTTTCCGAATGACAAATTTCACCACACAAATTTCATCACACTTTGCACACGCAGTTAAGACGGCCCTGATTATATATATAACAATTTCTTTACAAAAAATTATATAATTTTATTTTTTCATTATCATTTATACATTATTCAAAAAATTAATTTATTGTATGATAAATTTTCAATCGTGCTACAATATACTAACTAACTTCGCTACCAATCATTTATTTGTCTAAAGAAAATTGTAATTCGAAAATGTTTGACAAAATGATACCATTGTATTTTTAAACGTGAAGATTTTTTTTTGCTGTAACGTCAGAATTTGAATACACTTGTCTCTCAAACATCGCTTCTGCATGTGACAACTTTTGTATTAACAACTTATATACATCAGGAAAAATGCAGAACACTTTAGCATCTCACGAAATTATTAATTACTTTCATTAAGTAACACTATGCAAGGGAAAGACGCGTGCAATATATTTATTGTCAATGCTTAAAAAATTTTTTTCTCATCGATTGTATTTTATTTTATATTTATTATTTTGAATAACAATGGTAAGAAAACAGTTGCTACTTATATCTCATATATTTTTAATAGACATCGTCATTCGGTATAAATGCGATATAAATATTGTTCTGCTGTACTACGGCGCAAACATTAGATGCGCAAAGTTACTACATGAAATTAACATTTAATCGTGACGATCTTGCGCCACACAGTCATATGGTAGTCCTGTAAGTATTGATTTAGATTTGATAATTGCTTATGATGGAGGATAATGATGCATTTTTCTGTTAACAGATATATCTTTATTGCGATTAATACAACGCCTGTTTTTATAATAACATGTTGGAAACTAATCCGAGTCCAGAGTTTGTTAGAAGGTCATTTAGGTCATCTTATGTTTTCTTAAATCTAAAATTGGAAAATCATGTCTTCGCGAAAGGAAGTAATAAAACAGAGTTGTATGTGTGTAGTGAAGGGTGTGTGTATGGCACCCTAGTGAGCCTAGACACCCTCGTATTCATAACAGAGCCATTGATATTTGTGTAAAGCATTTGCACATTTTTTAGCCTAATAAGAAAATGATATTTACAAATTAGAAAAGTATATGAGATATAAATAGCAATTGTTTTCTTATCATTGTGTTATTTAAAATAATAAATATAAAATAAAATACAATCGATGAGAAAAATTTTTTTTCATTTAATTATGTAAAAGAAGAAAGAGAGAAAGAAAAATATCTCTTAAATGTGGAATCAAAAAGAGATTACTTCCTAAGCGTGGATGAACAAATTAAACGATATTTATCACGAATTACAGAACGCCTAAGCATGTCTTAAAATTTATAGTTGATAAAATCGCATAAAATATTATTTATTGTTAAGATTCTGAATATCTGAGCTGACAAAATATGCAATCTCTATAATGGGAGTCAACATATTCTTATAAACTTGAGAGATTAATGTATTACAATCTTTTTTAAAAGTTTATTATATAAATAAAATCATAATACCGCTATCTTTTTTCGAACTGTCAAAATATCTGCGACGACAGTTATTCATGAAATCAGCATAGTGAAAAAATTAATCATTATTGTGGAAGAGCGATAATATTATAAACATTTGAATAACTTTTTTTTAGTAGGTGAATATTTTTTGTAAATAGCTTTTTTCTAATCTAATTTTTATATAATCATCATGGTCGCGATTTACGAGGGGGTCGTCAATCGTTATTACACTATTACAATAATATTACAGTTAGTATTAGTGCAGTACTAGTGCAGTGAGTGTACACGTAATTGTTAGAGAACGTGAATCGATGATGGCAAATTGGAAAATAGCGACGGCAGTTACATCGGAAGAGGTTTCTTACGTGGATCCTCATCGTTACGTAACGAAAATAAGGATATAGATTGAGAGAGAAGAGAAAGCTAGGTACACGTGTGCGTGAGATAGACAAGAAAGAGAGAGAGAGAGAAGTAGTGTGTGCGTCATGTCGGATCCATTCACCGGCTTCGCAAAGATGGAGTAAACCAGGTCGCGGGCACAGTTTATCTAGGTCAGCTTCCCTGCTCTTTTCACGACCTCGATGGGAGCGGTTAACTCTCTGGTTACCATGTGAATACCGCTAGGCATCAATGAAACGTCTAGAATGACTCTGATCCGGCGAATTGTCGTTAACGAGTCGCTCCACAAAGTCATTTTCGTTATGCACTCATATTATGTATGATTTGAAATGTCATCGAGATTTTGCTTGAATTTTATTTTTGTATTGAATATGTTCGGGATACAATGTATTACAAGATGAAGAAGCCGAAAATCGTAAATGGACTATTCGTCTATACGAATAGTTTAATTTTGGTCTATATATATAGACGAATAAAATATAAAGAAAAGAATTTCTATATTTAATTTATTTATAAAATAGAAGTTTCTTTATTATCATGAACGCAATAGAATCATAGTTGTTCGCGTTACTTCAGTTCGTTTAACCTCTTATTTATCGGAATGTGAAGCCATCGACACTCTCGTTGCTAGAGAAGCTCTTAAGATCAATCGTCAAGTGCATCCAGTGATACACATCTTTATCTATTGTCTTCTTTAGTTTTTAGTAGTTCTTGATAGCGTGTCGTTATTTGAGTTTTTTAATATCCTACTTTTAGGATTGGAATGCTTCACCTGCTCCATCTAGACTATTTGTTTAGACACTGATAATTTTTGTATATACTAGACATAGTTTAGATTTTGTAAATATTGGATAATTAATGTTTTTCGAATCCAAATTGTATTAACTTTAAAGAGATTCTTTCTAACAGATAAATTTTTATAATCCAGTTAAAAAATATATCAATGTACTTTAACCTATGTATAGGATGTTGCATTAGCGTAATTTTATTTATTGCTATTGATAATAATGATAATTTCAAAGTATCTTGACAATAATTAAAGAACCATTCTCCGGACAACTAGCCTAGTTGCGGAATCTACGCGACATTGGCTTAGCTCCACGTCGCGTTGCGGATCGCGTTTCGGTGGCCTGAATACGCGGATATTTATCGACATATATTAACTTTCGACCACGAATTCCGCGCTGCGATGAATCACAAAAAATTGCTTCGCTCGGTTTCGAGCAAATATGAAAAAACGTATTAAGAAACATGCACTTTCTATAACACACACAGTGTACATTTTTTTAAAAATCGTATAAAAAAGTTATTATCGAGGCACTTTGTTGCGTAATAAATAACGATGCAACTGTGATGATCATCGTGTGACTTAAAAGACGAAACGCTGATTAACGAACGAACATGTCGAATCTTTGACAATGACTGTTCATCGCAAATTGCGTCTAAAGGCGAAATACAGGAGAAGATAGCATAGAGATAATGGCTTTATGCGTTTAATCATTTAATTCCCGTTAACAAGAGAGAACGGGAAGGGAAATTAATTTCTCTCGGTCTCTTGTTACTCTCAAACGGACGTGCTGCTTTTTGTTAAATGCGCGTTGACGTTGACGTTCGTTCTTCACAAAGAACTTCCCGTCGAGTCTCTTTTCTCCCTTTTTCTCGGACGTTTCATAACCGTTCGACGTTCAACTGAATGAAAAAAAAATTTAAATAAAAACCCGTTCCAATGAATCATTCAATTATACGTGTTGCAACTTTTATTAGCCGTCATTTCGAACGAATGCAGCAATTCAAAGCTGTTGTTTGTTGAGAATTCAAAGCTGTTGTTTGTTGAGTTTGCTTAGAAATTTATTGAATTAACTGTTTGATATTAATTTGTGTTGAGATTATTGCGTTAAATTTAAGTAACGAATGAGCTTATTTGATTATTATAAGTGAAATTAAATAAAGTTGATTTTAAATGTGTACATATGTATTTATATCCTATAAAATCGTAAACTAATTTATCGATTTAAGAGCTGGACGTCAGGATTGTTGTTCGTTTTATTATGATTTTACAAAATGTTTTATTTAAAAAAAATCTTAGCTTACTTAATGCAAGGCCGAAAATTGCCACACAGAAACAATTCGGAAAAATTCATTTGCGATCAATAACGCGTGCTTTTTTCCTTGAGTTGAAAAAAAGATTTTCAATTGTTATGTATATACGTAATTATGAATCCGACATTTAATTTAAAATAGAGAATAAATAAGTTACGGAAATAATATACATTGTAAATTGTAATAAATGAATTTATATTAGTCTTATTTGACTAGCTATTACTACTTAAGAGCGTATAGAAGTAGTACAGCTGTATTTTTGGCCCGACATGCGCTCTTGGAAGACGTACTGACCTTGGCTTTATGGTAGCAGAGTCTCAGTGGATCAGCTGACTCGGTCATGGTGAAAATGTGCGATAAAGAGAATGAAAAAAGTAGCGATGATAATAAGAAAAACGCGTAGAAATTGTAAGAAGGAAAAAGAAAATAACAAAAGCACAAGAGAAACCAAGAGAGGAAAATAGACAATGAGCATTATTATGCTTCTTTTAGTAATTATATATTAATAATTAATTGTTATGTACAAAACACTGTGCACGTATGTTAAAAATGTATTAAAAATTTACATTTCTGAAAGCGAGATGTAAAGAGTAGAAGAGAGAAAAATAGTGAATATGTAGTAAGGATAGTGGAGCGTTGTAGGGTTGGTGGGCCAGGATCAAGAATAGTGGTTGGGGGACGGAGGTTCGTGGTAGGGACATAAGTCGTGGAGGGGGATGTATTGATTGCGCGGTTAGTGCAACGAGAAGAGATCAGGCAAGACAGAGAGAGAATCACCAAAGAGAGAAGTAGAGATGAGGAGAAAGAGAGAAAAGCTATCGGTGAGAGAAAGTGAGAGAAAGTGAGAGAAAGATAGCACGAGAATGGCGAGGGATGGTAAAGACTTGTGTAACCGAAACAACATGACCAACGCAAACAAGAGAGGGAGAAAGGAAATGGGAATTGTTATTGATAGAAAACAGGATGGAGGTTAAAAAGGGGATGGAAGGAGAGGAATAGGTAAATGAAGATGGAGGTGAGCCAAGAAGAAAGTAGGACAAGAAGATAAAAGAAACGAAGAATTTACACTGCGAGAAAGTGCGAAAGAGAAAAAATTTTCAGGGAATATTATTGCAATTGAATAAAATTGCCGCAGAGCTATCGGAATGAAATTACTCATGTGAAAGTACAAATACAATACGAAATTTTGAGAATGGGATAGAAAAGGAACATGAAACATCGCGCTATATGCGATTCCATTTTTCCTGTATATCCGGAACGATTCGATTTTCAGTATATGTCGTCTCATTTTAATTCCTTATTTTCTCATTTGCTTTCACAAGTTGCTTTAAACTAGATTTGTATTATAAAAAGACTAAAGTACAAAAGGAAAACAAAATGATTTAAATTTAAATTACTAAATGATACTTAAAAAAATTAACTAAAATTTTTATATAAAAATAGAAAAACGTCTAATGAGATGTTTACTAAAATAAAATCATCTTTATATATATTTTCATCTTTCAAGTTATGAAATGTTTATATAATTTTAAAATTAGTTTTTACTATTATTACTTAATCGGGATATAATTAAATATATATACTTTACATTCTTTGATTTAATAAAAATTTTAATTTAATAAAATAAAATGCATTTAATGATTTACAGAAAACAATTAACGATGCAGATTAAGTCTTCTTTGACATTCCTTATTATTTTCTTTTTTTTCATACTCTACAATAAGGGAATTTTTTCGAATCGTAATAAATATGTGAACGTAACAGTAAATAGTTTGACATCTTACAGTGATATTCTTTTGTTCCTCTTTTGAATTATTAACGTTAACGTACGTAACATTAGAAAGAATTTAGTAATCAACCAAAGGAAAAAAAGAATAAAAAATGAGAGAAGTGAAAGAGACCAGAGATAAAGTGAATGGGACAAAAAGAAGAGGAAAAAGAGAAAAAAAGAGAGAGAGAGGGGAGGAAGGGGAGAGAGAGAGAGAGAAAGAGATGAGAATCAATGTGTTATTCTGCAATGCTGCCATACGCTATTATTTCCTTCCACTCTGGGATGTGTGCCGAGGGAAACTTTCGTGAAGCTTTCGTTTATGCGAAATGCTATGCTAGTCAATGTAATGTAGGTCGCTTAGTTGCTCGCTGGCTGGTGTGAGTCACGGAAGGGAAGATGCGCCAGGTCGCGTCGAGTTGGAGTTGCAACTCGATGAGCGCCAGTGGGTTGGCATTTATCAGATTTGCGATATACCGAAAGGCGCGAAATGACGAGTTTTCGATTCTAGTTGTAATAAATCTTAAGAGTAGTTAATTATTTAGGCGATAAGTCTATATCGAATGGATTGTCGATCCGATTTTTGGGAGATTATATACATTATATAATTTTCAATTTTTAAGATGAGATTCTATTTTCTAAAGAATTAATTAAAGCAATGACAGTAATACAGTCTGATTGCATTTGAATTATATCTTCTTCTTTCAGGTGGTACAAAATTGAACTAACATTTATGCATCAATAACTGATACTATATAGTGTTGGGTCATTGTAATCCGTTCACAGGATTGCATTATCATCATGCGCAAGTTTCACTCAAAGTTTGTTAAAGCCACCGATGAAATGGCGTTAATCAAGTTGCGGTTTTACGAGATTGATGATAGAAAGCACTGCCGAATCATGAGAATGTTATGTTAATTTTGCCTCTGCCTTGTTTCACAATGACTTTTTTCCAAAGTAATGGTAGTATATATTATGTGTGTCTAGCGGAACTCAGTATTGTATCCGTATTGTCATGTTTTAATCTTACAATTATATCAATTGTTTTTATATCTTCTTCAAACTTTTATAAAAAAATATATATTTCAATGACAAAGATATATATTATAAAAAATGCATTGTTTTTTTTCGGATATTTAATATACATGATCAGTGATGAAAAATTCATGATGATGTTGACGATGATGGTGACAATGGTTATGAACGAAGACCCCGCTCGCCCGATTTGTCATCATCCCTCTTTGCTGCCTTCTTTTGTCATTCTCATTCGCGCGAACCACCCACTTTTTTCTCTTCACAGCGTATTAAACTTTTCTCATCCACGAACACGACAAGCGGTCTGTCTTATCCACAAAGGGGAGAGAAGGATAGAAATCTGGAGTGTGAGGAGGATTGTGAAGAACATGCTGGAATAGAATGGGGTTCACCTCGTTGCCCAGCTTGATTACGCAACAATCATTGATCTTTTCGATCTTTAGAACTTTGTGTTCTCCATAGTTAAAGTTATGTTTTATAGACGATTTAGACAAAATATTTTATCTTTCAGACATGCGAATAAAGAAGGATTGCGAAAGCGTAATCAGAGATAATTTAATTAAAGGAAGGGTTTACAGGAATACATGTTGGATTTTTTATTTGTCTCCGTACGTTTATTTCGTATATGTTTATTCTTTATCTTTATTTGAATAATATGAAGATAATAAAATCTAAGGCAAACATGCATGTTGACGCACAATTTTACAATTAACTAGGTATATTATTGTTCAATTTTTTTAAACAATCGCGATAATAGGTCAAATTAAGAGATTCAAGACACGTTCAACAGAAATGGGAGAAAACTGATTCGAGAAAAAAATTCGCATGCTAAGTAAATAAGGGTATTATATGATTGCACTACACGACTAAGGCAAACGAAACAGCCATGTAGAAAAAATACGTTCTGACGCGGCGTGGCGTAATGTGCATAGTCAAATACGGGGATATGCAATTTTGTGTAGGGTGAGTGGAAACTTGGTCAGGACGGAAAAGAGAAGGAAAGGCTCGGTGTTTTGCACGAAAGAGGGAGAGCGACGGAGGGTGGGATGGCGAAAGGAAGACGACATCCCCGCGCGCAGGGGGACACGCGCAGCTTTCCGACCGCTCCAGTGAGCGAAGCGTGTGCGACAAGGAAGAGGATACGACGGAAACGAGAGTCGCTTCTGTCCTCAATTCGCGATACTCCTCCATGCGTCGTGCTCCCACTACGGACAACCTCCGTCACCTCCATCCAGCTACAGCGAAGAAGAAGAGAAAAAAAAGAGACAGAGAGAGGGACAGAAAGGGAGGTGAGAAACGGAAAGAGGGCTCGGTACAGTGTGGCATCCTCAGACGAGTTCTCGTCGGCGCAGCGCGAAGGTGGAGCCGAGAGAACACTCCCTGGCCTCTCTCGCTCGCACCTCGTGGCCGGCTGTAGGTAGATACGCGAGGGATACGCGCGCGAGCGCCGTACGACGCGGGCGAGAGGAAGAGTGAGCGAACGGGCGACCCGAACCGTTCGGACGTATACGAGTGCCAGTTTCGCGGAGGAGTGCGTGCGCGAACGAAGCCGCGGCTCCGGTCGGCGCGGCGGCGGTGCTGAGTGCGGTCGTGCGCGCGGTACGAGGTGCAGTGAGGTGTACGAAGGTGTACAAGGTGCTCCGGAAAGGCGTTGTCGTTATCGCGGGAGAGGACGCTCTCTTCTCTTGACGATGATTAAACCGCGGCAAGGGCGACTCGCGAGATCCCTAATGACCCGTCGTTGCATTCTGCGCGACTTGGCGCGGCTGCTCATTCCTGTCGCCGAACGTCAGTGATCGACGAAATGCGCGAAGGCATCAGCGTCAGTTGATCCTCAAAGTACTTGGCACTGTTTGTCCCGCTGCGCCTTATCCTGCGTCGGAATCGTCTCGCCGGACAGGGTGGAAGACGCGATAAGGGTGGAAAAAATCGGGACGAAAGAAAAAAATTGGGAGAGAGAAAAGGAGAAGGACACAGACAGAATAATCGAGAGAGAGAGAAAGAGAAAGAGAAAAAGAAAGGTTGACGAATGATGAAAGAAAACCGGAGAAAAGCTGGGAATCCAGGAAGAGAATAGAGAGAGTCAGCAGCAGTAGCAGCAGCAGCAGCAGCCATTTTGATCGTGCGTTCTGCGCTGCCGCCGCTAACTACTCATCACAAGTGATCTCGGTGTTTGGTGATCTTGTATAATATTCTCGTGGTATACAGTGGTATCAGTGTCGGTGAAATTTACGAAAAAAGAGATCGATACCGGGATGAGAGGAGGAAGAGAACGATTCGAAACGGTGTGCCTGCGATAGAAGGAGTGCAAGAGATAGTGCGAGAGCGAGAACAAAGAAGAGTAGACACAAGGACGGCGAGAGTGACAGAGAGAGAGGGACCACCGAAGGGTGCGTGTTGTGCGGGGGTGCACCGCTCTCCGGTGGCATGGGGCTCGGGAGGGGGACTCGCCCCCTCTCGTAACCGCCGCGAAGCGCCAAGATTTCCCGCATCGAGTTCATCGAGAAATGGGGGCTGACCCCTGTCCTCAAACCGAGGCAGGACCTACGCCCCCACCGGAATGGTGCGGAGGAACACGGCGACACGAGGTAGGCCGAGCCGAACAGCCGCATTGAGTAGCAAAAGTTAACATAGCGGATAAAATATGATAGAAGGGTTAACGATGATAGATGACAAGTCGTCTGAGCATACGTGTATTATAGACGTACATATGTTTCGATGATTGTCATGAACCATGATTTCCGAAGAACCCGGGAATTAAGAGAAAATCTAATATTTATTTCAATTTGAACATGTATCTCTGGATTAATGTATGGATTCTTAGAATCTAAAGTCTTGGAAACTGCCGCGCAGTGATACAAATCGACGTAAGGTTAAACTAGAGTATGATTATTGAGATAACAGGTCATTCGCATGTATGTAGAGATAATCAATTGTCATTGATTGTGGTAGAGTACATTTATTTTTAGAAACTTTCGGGTTATACGCAAAGCAAAATTAATTTGAATAGAAAATTAAAGAATTTATATATAGACTTAAGTTTTCCCTTACAATTCTTAAACTCATGAATTTATAAATTTAAAAGCTGCAGTCTTTAAAATTTTTGAGATTTCTGAATCTCGCTCTTATAATTAGTTGTGCGATTGTTCCACGATCATTGATTTGCATGCGGATGGTGGGGTGGATCCGTGAGATATAGCGTGCATAAAGCAAGAGCATTGGAATCTCGTGGCATGCTTGATTCACTATAGTTCTGTTAGCTATTTGCTCTTACATAAGCTTTAGCTCCTTTTGAGTTTTATCTCTATCCAATCCCTATCATTTTTACTCGAACATTTTTTTCTCTTAGTTTTATTATATGTGATTATCATAAACAACTTGTATTTGACATATTTTTTTGTAATTTATGAATTTGTGCACATTATATTGAAATAATATTTTGAGGACCTTAAAAATATCGTTTCTTCATGTTGGCGTTAATTGTATAGAGAGAGAATAGTGAGAAAAATCAATTCAATCAAATTAAAAAAAAATAACAAATTGAAATTGCAATTGAAGGAAGCTTTTTTTCAATATATATTATGTATACTTACTAACATATAAAAGATTATTTGTAATTTCAATATGAAGATAATACAAATTTTATAAAATATATTTTTATTTTATTATTATTGTCAAGAAACCCTTGACGTCGATTATTATTTACTTTTATTTACAATAAATACACAACATTTGGTTTAAATTCAAGGTTCATATTTTGAAATTTAGGACATCTAAATCTATGACCTTGTTGATTAAATATTATCAGTATTATCTTTAAAACACAAAATTATTATTAAATTGATCATGGGTAAAAGCAAGCATAAATATGTATCACAGTTCTAATGAAGCAAAATTATATAATGGAATCTTCCTAGTATCCTACTTTACCGTGAAAATATAATTTATCATGTTATTACTTCGTTTATTATGTCAAATGTTAAGCTCTCGGAAATAAGCAGCATTAAAAACACATTATGATATTATATTGAGAAATAAATTATCTTTTCAGAATCTTGAAACCCTATCCCCAAGTTAAACAGATCATTATGGTTTCGGCACGACGAAGCACTTAAGAATTAGCCGTCAAAACTATGACTAGATGTAAATTTAACTGACAGTTGCATCGTGTTAACTCGTTTTCCACCGGTGGCAAACTCTGTTGAAACACATTTTACGATTTCATGCATTTGTAATTCGCACAAGAAACTATACGTTCTCGAAGACACGATAAAGATAAAGATCATTTTCCTGCGTTATAATATTGTTTACGGTTCGATCTGGCAGTAAAATCCACGTCTCCTCGCCAGAAAAAACAACAGGAGAAACAAATATAATCAATGAGCTGATCTAATAATAAATGCAATGATTATATATGTATGCGGATTTTCGCAATCGTTGCTATATTTTCTTTCTTTTCTTTTTGAACACACTTTGACTCACGAATAATTATTTTAAATTTAATCAGTATCGTACAGAAAAGATATCCAGATTATCTATTGCTTTTTTAAAACTAAAAACTTGTACATTTCACTTGTACATTTCAACTTGTACATTTCAAAATTTTTTAAATAGTAATAATCATTATATTTCAAATAATAATGCAGAATTAGGATTTACTGTAGAAGAAACACGTAAATTAAATATATAATAAATTATTGTTTGGAAAAATTGATATTTGAGAAATAAAGAATAAATATAAATATGAGACTTAGTCCTAGTTCCTAACACACATTTATGATCTCGCAATTATATTAATTACTTAATATGCAGCATGGCTAAAGAACGAGACAAAATTTATTTATCGCCGCTAAAAATATATTATCATTTCTAAAGTAGTTATCTTTAAGACAACAGGAAAGCATTCCTCTTTCTTCCTCGAGCCATCACTGGGATTATAAATTCTTTCCAGTTGTTGGGAGAATGTGTTACTGAGACAGATGTATCTTTTGACGTAATTGTTGTAAGAAATAAAATCTATCCAGATTTATAATGAGAGATGATAAACGAAAAATATATTTTAAAAAAATTTGAGAAGAAAATCAAAGGTAATTAAAATGTTGAAAATATAAACTTAACACATTGATAATTTTCGAAAAAGTAAATGAAACCAATATGTTTTTCTTTAAAAAAAAAAGAATACACTTTATATAAATTTTTTGAGAATAATTCTTCGCACAAAATCTAGTGACTATCTATAGAATATTTGAAAGTTTGATCAATATTCACATCCTTGTTAAATATAAATTCGTTCAATTTTATGGATCATTGGGAACAAGATATTTTTCGTATTCCTGATTCATCTCTTGCATACGAAGCTCTTTTAATATATATATTTAGATTATCTTCGTATGTGCGCACGCAAAGAAAATGCACTTTTGTAGGAGTTGTTACGTATGTGCATACGCGGGAGTGCTCGCATTCTTGCACTTGTAGAGATGAGATTGTTAGAGATGAGATTCATACTTTAATCTTAAGTGTTGAATGTATAAGTGCCGAAATATGTAAAACACGCAAAATATGCGATCGTTTTCGAAAAATCTTTCTTTAAAACTTATTTTGCATTTATATACTTTGCATGTTTATTTACATAATGGAATTTTTACTGTAAAAGTATTTTCTTGGATCGCGCGCTCTCGCCTCGATCAAAAGAAATCAATCAATTGAAATCGATCAATTGAATTTTCGAAAAGAGTTAATATATACAGCGAAAGAGAGAGAGAGAGAGAGATATTCTAAAAGAATTGAAATTAATTTATCGCAAGGAAAAACATTGTGAATATACAATATTACATGTCGACTTAAATATACAATATTATAAGAGAAAAATAATTTTTAAATTATTTTTCTCTTATAATATTGTATATTTTTTAAATTATACTTCCGCCAAATGAATCTTTCAATTTCCTACTTTGATATTTAGTTCTCTCGCACTTTTTCGTTTTATGTATTGTAACTTTATAAAGATCGTTAAGGGCTGCCGCATCGCTCCGCAGTGGCCTCTCTATTATTCGTGAAATATTCGATGCAGCAGGAAAATGTAGACGACGCATTAAGGAGCAGAAAGTAGCACGACGTGGTCCAGGCTTCTTAAGGAAGCTTTGAATTAATGATGAAGTCAGGACCGTGACTAGAGAGATCAGAACATATTAGATCCAATAAATCATGACATATGTTTTTGCTTTTATTTTTCTACATTGATGTAGATCATATATACAAATAAATTTAAATTTTATATAAGATGTATATCCTTTTTTTTTTATCTTTTCCATTTCTTGGATATACCGTGAAAGTATAATTTCTACAATCATTTTTTATGCGTTAATCTGTTATTTTGGTAAAGATAATAAATAGTTTGATCACACTCACACACATACATACACACACATAGCCCTCGATTGATGTAGAATAATCTTCCTCCATACAAGCGAGACAGATAATTATTCTATCCTAGAGATAATATTCATGTCCTTCTTGAATTTATTTGCTTTAAACGTCATATATTGGATATTCGTATTTTGATAAAATGAAAAATTATGTTTCCAGAAGGAAAATTGTTTCACTGAACCTGAGGAGATTATAAGAGTGATGTGTTAGGACTTTGAATCCAAGTCTACCCTTTTCTAAGGATCAGGTTACGCAACTTTCTCCTTGAAGATTCGTGCGCAGTCAGCTCTTCGTCTTTTTCACCATCGATCTCTTCTTTTAATATGGGTCAGCCTGATTATGCCAAGACACGAATGGTCGCATAAAAATGGAAAGAGCGATGCTTCATGTAGGCGAAGTGTTGCAGATAAAGGAGAGTGAGGGGTATAAGAGCTCAGCGAGTATTTAGGGTCCTCGATTTCGCCGTCTTTTGACGGGAAAGAAATTATGATACATAAGGGTAACAGTTCATACTTTTCATATGGATTAGATAGTGTTGTTATAAATTTTGAAAGGCAGATTTTGGTGAATATAGTATCTTGTTAATAGATAATACATGCAAATCATCGTTTCTGTAATCATCGTTAAAATTTTATGTAGTCATGAGTTAAAAAATACGCTTTTTTCAACATATTTCTTCAGCGACGTTCTTAGAAAATGTAGATATCAAAAATTATGACGTTATAGAACTACATATATCATATTTTTATCAGCTACATTTGAATATATATACATATACATATAATCATTAGTATGCACGATCAATCGCAGATCATTGAAATCAATACTCGTCATTTTTTTCTTTTTCCAATGACCAATTTGTTTCCTGTTATTTTTCATTATTTTCATTTTGTGCCCTCTTCTATAGTCTTTCGCTTTTTCGAGAATACTCAGACAGTATCATATAAAAATGAAATTGATTCTCAATCGTAATCACTAGACTAGATTCACGTTACCAATTTGAGGCCGACATCTTTTACGCTTCTTCTCTGACGGAAACAACTGCTTTAATAGATATCAGGCCTTACATTACTCGGCATTGATCAGTGCCTTTTAAACTTGTTACCTACTTTCGGACAAATTTGCCTGAAAAGGGAAGGAAATTTTAAAATTGGAGAAAATTGCGCCATAAACTAGTAAAAAATTTGAAAACTATTTTCGATAATATTCTGCGAACATAGAAAATATAATATTCGAATAAATAAAATAAAAAAATTTACTCATCATTGATGAATTTAAACTTATTATCTTAGTATTTGCAAGTGGAAGAAAAGATTCTAAAATTTATAAAGACTTCTTTTTTACATTTTCTTTTTTCCCCTTTTTATTCCACTTTGTACTATACGCGAATGTTCTTATAACAATTTGATATTTATCGTGAATGGAATAATTTATCCACATAATAATTATAATAATTATAAGCTGTCGAAATATATCAAAATAATATATCAAAATAATGTAGCGCGCATCGCAATTAAATTTTAAATTAATCAAAATTTAATTCGATGGATTAATTTCCTGAAATCAAAATCCCATTTTCATTTTCTTAAAATTGTGAACGATTGTGCGCAATGTAGTTTATGCGCACAATAACGAGTTGTTATCAATAATGCATTTCTAGCGCTGCAACAACACTGCACTTTGTACACAAAAATATCATCATTATCTATTGTTTCTTTCAGCGGATATGATAGTTATGATAGTGTTATAAATGATTATGTTATGTAACCTAATGAATGTTTGGTAGAGTTGAAACTTATATTGAAAGTTAGTTCTTGATTATGAATTTTTCATATGAATGTATTATTAAAATCAGACACGTAAAAACTTTATCAGTTATATTCGTTATACGTGAAATTCTTCTTTATGACGGCACGTGTCATCGGCAATCGTGTAAGACCGCGTAGTGGCTATTTCCGCTACTACGTCGTGCTATTTCCATCGTCTGCGCTCTGGGGGTACACGGACTTCGAAATTGATGTTTGTCCTCGTCACATCGGCTTCCCATTGATGTCCTAAAATAAATCACCAATTTCTGCCAAATACAACGACTGGGTGCATCTTCGCTTCTAAATCAGACATCTCATAAAGTAACTCTAGCCGTGAGTGATTTTTACGTCCTCTATAAGTGGATTATTCGATGATTAATTCTAGAGAAACCAAGAAATGTTGAAGTATTCCGCGAGGTAACTTCAAAGAAGATTATAATTACACTTCTGTTAAAAATTCTTTCTATTGCTACATTTTATAAAAACAGGCAAGAGAATGGAACATAATTGCGCGATCTTACGAAAAGAAGCATCTCACCAAATTCTTCATCCTTTCGGCATCATTCTAACGATGCTTAAATTTGACAGAACATTGCTTAGTTTTATGCTTTATATTATTTTTTTATTTATCGAAAAGAAAATTATATATAATACTTTAGAGATATTATTGGGATATTATAAATATGTTTGCGCTACTTATCAGCCAAGACTTTTTAGGACAGATTTTTGATACATTAACAAAGATTAAAAATTAGCGATGATTTTCCGCCCTGAAATTATCGTAGAAAGTTTATTTGGATGAATAAATTTTAGCAAAACAAAAGCTCTTTCTCAAAGCGATCTCTGTTCAAGCGAAAAATAACTTTCGAACCCTTAGAGAGGAATTGTTATCCCCTCATTCATACTTAAAAGATGCCATGCAAGCGTCTGCATGTGATTAATTTTTTAATTACATGTGATTGCGTGATACTGACTATTTATTATTATTATTTATTATTAACTATTTATTATTAATTCTGACTATTCGTGGAACTTAATTCAAGTAAAGGAGAAAATTCTTATTTTTGCGTATATTTAAAAGGATATAGGCTAATCTAATTCCGAAATAAATTATTATATTTAAAGTCATAAAATGCTTTCAATCCTAGTGTTTTGATTTCGCTTAAGAATTAATTAACGCGTCTGATAACTCACCGATGTAATTCCAACGATTGTCGCTCTGACATTCACCCGAATCTCGTGTTTCCAATCTATTTGATTATTGTCGAAACCGACGCGCATCCATCAATTGCTCGATACACTTTCGATACCGTGTACACATCAGTTCAAGTAGAGACTGCTAATAATGAATAGACATTAATACACGTAGAATATCGTAGATTATAGATATGCATTGTATGTGTCTATTTCCATTTGGCCGTTAAGTCTAGTAGTCTAGCGGACACGTATATACGCCATGCGTCCTGATAGTCTATTAATAAGACAGCCTGCGGACTTTCTGGTAAACTAAAACTCTACTTGCTTGTAGTGCAGGGAGAACACTGAGCATTTACAGTACAATAATTGTGTATTAAAAGTCTATAGAGAATTATAAATGGTATTTTACCGTATCATATTAGTATCGATTCTGGAATGGTTCTGTATGCTATACAATTTTTTTTACACCACAACATATGAATATTTTAATCTTAATCTAAGTCTAGAATTTAGTAATCTAATAATTTCCTCTTTTCTGTGATTTTTACATCATGTAGATGTTGAAGTTATTGAAATAACGGTGCAATATAACTTTTTAGTTGTACTGTCGAAAGATTTATTAACGACATTACGACTTTGATTATTGCAGATCGCTGCCGAAACTCAGCAGCCAGGACGAGGATGGAACGAATCCTCACACCCAATACACAGGCGTCACACATTTCGAGCCCATACCGCACGATCATGATTTCTGCGAGAGGGTCGTCATCAACGTAAGTTGTGTTTTAGCGTTTAATCATTTTAATTCCGAATTTTCCCTTTTTGTGGATTGATAACTTACGAATTTTATCTTATCGTAATCTCTCTGGTAGAAGACATACACAGCGTTTTATTGTTGTAAAAATATATATTGTTATTATATGTCGTTTAGATTCTCTCGAGGGAGAGATATCAGAAAGAATTCTCTCGAGGGAGAGATATCAGAAGTTTTTAATTCTTTATAATCTTTGGCGACACCGATTCTTGGAACGAAAAATTTTCGATTCCAAACACCAAAAAAGTTTCGTCTTCGCGGAACCTTGGCGCCACGGATTCTTAATCTCGCAAAACTCCTGGCGCCATAAATCTATAGATTCGATGCTTTTCAAGGCGAAGGCAATAAAATACTACCGATATCTCAAATATAAATATAGATCCATTTAAATATTGCTTTCTTTAATCTGTTTTTCTCGTTTAATCGTATTTCCATCCTTGTTTTATCGCTATAATCGCTATAATTATATGCATAATATCTTTATGCATAGATAACTCCAGTCCGGTTCAATATTCGCACACGTTCTTATTTTCGACGAGGTGAGATTATCTCAAGACATGAAGTGACCTACAGACCGCGTTTTGGCGGTCGTCCAAGTTCGTCTTGGAATCGGGAGCGATATAGCATCAAGGTCGTATTGTATGAACGGAATTATCTGTCCTCGCGGATGACACGACTGCATTGCGCCAATTACAGCAATCGGTTCGATCAATGCGTCTTATTCCTTTTTTTCGCTCTTCATTCCGCCTTGATGGACATGAAAACTCAGCAGAGGTCAAAGCACGCTGCGCAGTGCGTGGGTAGAGCGTGTAGGTATCACGGGATCGATATGTAACATGCACACACATATACACATTCGGGAATTAATACATGCTTTTGCTTTCGTTCTCAGTAAAAAGTAAAACGTTAAGAGATATAATTGAAGATTATCTGAGAAATTTTCTTCTTCCTAAGAGGTGCTTTCAATCTTTAGGAACACATCGTTCCTTTACAACGAATTTATTTTATCCTCTTATCTTTTACTTGTCAACTCTAGTTCTATCTAAGAGATTCTTGGACAAAATAAAAATATTTTGTTGTTCAAATCATATTTGTCACGTTTTCCTTTTTCTCTTCTCTATTTTCATTGACTTCTTCTTTTTCTTTCCTTTTTAATCATTTTGTTGTGTATATAAAGTTTGTATTTTCCTCGAACGCATATTCAGTTCTTGTTGTTAATCGAGTTGCTATTATTAAATCGAGAAGAAATGCCGATATGTTAAAATATTTCTCTATAAAAAATTAAAAATTATAACATTTTGTCAAGAAAAATTAATTTTATTATTCGTCTTGAGAATAATTACAAGTCATTCTCGAATACGATTCTAATCTTTTTGAATACATTTATTTTTATAATTCATTGGAATTCATTACAAGATGTTGTTTACGCAATCCATAGCTTCTTTGTACAAGATTGATTTAACATACTATTTCTACTATAGATTAGTCTCTAATGAAAAGTTTCATAGGTGTTTTATTTATATAAATACATACAAGTTATATAAATTATTATCACAAATCTATCGTTGCACAAATCTTTGATAAATGTTATTAATTAATTAATTTTCAATTTAATAGACGTATCATTAGTTTTAATGAAATTGATTTTAATCATATGGAATTATGATTTTTTTAAAAATCTTAGAGAGAATTACCGGGCTATTCAACATAAATTAACAACGTTAGATGAGTGGTCTACTCGACATGATAATCTCCGATAATACGTTAGTCCCTTTGTGACGACCAGCTTCTACAACCCACCCGCGCCCCAATTAACCGCTTGAGCGGCGCGCCCCGCCCAACGTGGCGCCACTGTACCAATAATCGATTGCTGCGATCGACAGGTGAGCGGGCTACGGTTTGAGACACAACTGCGTACGCTGAACCAATTTCCGGACACGCTGCTCGGCGATCCGACACGGCGGCTCCGATACTTCGATCCGCTACGCAACGAATACTTCTTCGATCGGAATCGACCTTCCTTCGATGCTATACTCTACTACTATCAGAGCGGCGGTCGCCTACGCCGCCCGGTCAACGTCCCGCTCGATGTCTTTTCCGAAGAGATCAAGTTCTACGAGCTGGGCGAGATGGCGACTAATAAGTTCAGGTATGAGAGCAACTGCCTTTAAATTGTACGCAACAATTGGTGCGGAACAGTTACTTAAAATTAGTTTAATTTCATTCAGATTCTTGTTTTTACAAGCCTGTAAAATTAAAAAAGAATCCACGAATTTTTAACATCTCGTATCCCTGTATTCATAGTTTTTCATCCTGCTTATATATTATGTGTATTATATCCGGTAGTCCTTACACTTACACTTAGGAATTTTTTGATCAAATTTAGAATAGATCTATTCTTGAACATTGATATAGCTGTACACCTCGCACAATGATATAGCTGTACAGTCCCTGCTTCTTCAGATCTTGGTTACAATCCAAACCTTGCTTTGAGAGAATTGTAGTAATACTATATAGTTCTCTCAAAGAGATCTTTGACTTTCACTCCATACCACGAATACAAAATACGAATGTAGAAGATTTACAGAGAATAGCTCTATTGCATGAGATTAACGAAGCAATGATTAACCAAACAGGGAAGACGAAGGCTTCATCAAGGAGGAGGAAAAGCCGCTGCCGTCGCACGAGTTTCAGAGGAAGGTTTGGTTGTTGTTTGAGTATCCGGAGAGTTCGCAAGGCGCCCGGGTGGTCGCCATAATCTCCGTGTTCGTGATCCTCCTATCGATCGTGATCTTCTGCCTGGAGACGCTGCCCGAGTTCAAGCACTACAAAGTCTTCAATACGACGACAAACGGCACGAAGATCGAGGAGGACGAAGTGCCGGATATCACGGACCCGTTCTTCCTAATAGAGACTATTTGTATCATCTGGTTCACATTCGAGTTAATAGTGCGCTTCCTCGCCTGCCCAAACAAATTCAACTTCTTCCGTGACGTAATGAACATCATCGATATCATCGCGATCATTCCGTACTTCATCACCCTCGCCACGGTAGTGGCCGAGGAGGAGGACACGCTGAATCTACCTAAGGCGCCAGTAAGCCCGCAGGACAAGAGTACGAACCAAGCAATGTCCCTGGCGATACTCAGGGTGATCAGGCTAGTCAGAGTGTTCCGGATATTCAAGTTATCTAGGCATAGTAAAGGCCTCCAAATCCTCGGGCGGACTCTCAAGGCCTCCATGAGGGAACTCGGATTGCTCATCTTTTTCCTCTTCATCGGTAAGTTTGATGATAGATTATTTCAAAAGATTAGTAATAACACTATGGCGAAAATAACGCTTTATTATCAATTAGTTATATGAATCTAGAGTTTTTAATATTGAGTACAAGCTGTGTAGTAATTATACTACACAATTTAGATAGTATTTATCTAAGCTAGATTGACATTTACTTGTACTTATCACTAACAATGGTGGCATGCATAACCAATCTTCTCATTATCGATATCATTAGCTATACAATTAATTAATAATACATCAATGAAGACTTTATTGGATGCCTGAATTGCAATTTAAGTAATATATGTATACACATTCGCGCGAACACTTTCTTAAATTTACATGTTAATTTCAAAATGTGTGAGAATTATAAGTTAAATGAAAATAGGATATGTAGAAAGGGGAAGGGGGAGAAAAAATATAAATAGATGACTGACGCGAGAAGAATAAAAACAATAGTATTTGACAGAAATTGCGCGAGGTCGAGGTAATCGAGCTTTCGCTATTCTAGTTTGCATTATGTAACATATACCGTATGCAAATGCTTTGGAGTTTGAAACTGTTCCACGGAGGACCTTGGAATTATCATGGATGACCAAATCGCGAACAGCTATAGATCTGTTTTATTGTCGAAAAATTTATGACATCTTTGCATCTCCTCCTTCCTCAGATATATCTAATCTTATTTCTTTCGTATATTATATATATACCAATCCCAAAATGAATGAGAACATAAAATTTAGTAATCTCTCTTGGAACTCTTGAATACGCAGATCTCTTTATACTTGGGAATATTTATCTACCGGAATTTTTTATAAAATTACAAGTAAATTTGATGCAAATTATACACTAGAAGAATTCAATGAAGAAAGTTTATCCACTTAACTATCGATTCATTGATGTCAAAAATTGGTACGGTTGTTTTCGTGAAGAAGTTGCTTTTAAGTCAACAATTTCCCGGATGTTTTCTTCTTCGTTGACCTCGGAGACATTCGAAACATCGTTTCGGGACCTTTGTTTCTTGGTAATCGTTTCTACGCGAATACTCGTTGCCATTAAAAGGAGCGAATAAACAAGATTTATGATGTCGTTTGCTATTGAGTACAGTTGGCAACTTTTGGGAGTTGAAATCTTCGTCGAACTGTTCGCGGCACAATGGCTTTCGAAAGGGGACATACAAGAAAGGATGTAGATGAAATGGAAGGAAGAGTTTTGAAGAATATAGTAGTTTTAATTTACTACATATTTTTATACTTATAGAAAGTTGCTGCATAGAAATGGTTTAAAAGTTTAGAGTCCAGTTTTAAGAGTTTAAAAGTAGAACATACGGTGCACGACAATACACTGTTTGTTTTTACATTTTAGATAAATGTGTCATTTTTCAGTAATATCCGTTGTTATGTAGTAATTATGCGTTATCAGTCTATCAGATCTAACTTTGCTGATGCTGTTATTTATTGGAATTCGATGTTGTATAAAATTCTTGTATAAAATTATCACAATGAAATTATTTATGTTTTATCATACTGAGATATAATGATATAATTGTACATATAACATTATAAGATAACGTCATTTGAGGTGAATTGAACCGAGAATCGAGAGATATTATACAACAGAATAATATTTTTTGAAATCTATTTATATTTTTATAAGTTTATTTTAACTAATATAATGAAAAGAAAACAATTATAACATTCAATTATTTTTCTAAATGAGATATTATCTCACTTAAACTGTACAAGTTCGTCTGCTTAATCCTCTTAAACTCTTTCAAGGATAAGATCTTTTACAGCCGACAACTAAGTTTTCAACCTTACGTGGAAGAAGAATTCCTGTCACCGAATATGCCAACAATAAGACAATGAGTATTGCAAAAGTCCTCCAGAAATCTTTTCTTTGTCATTGGACGACGAATGACAAGCGTCTTAATCGAAGAAGTCATCGAAATCTAGCTGATTCTAGTTCTAGGACATTTCAGATGCAATCGCGACTTTATCCAGATTAAGATGATTCCAGTAACTATATCGTAGTATACATATTTAATGTATATTACCACATCTGAGCGATTAATCGATCACCTGGAGACCGCGTGGGCGATTCCAGGCCGGAATCTTAATCAGAAGGTCGCACAGATCGGACGATCCTAATGGTCGGATCCGCGTCCGCGGAACGTGTCAACATACGCGACGAGTGCGGATGATGACGTACACCGTCTTGACCCGTGCCTTCCTCTTGTGTTCGTTGCAGGTGTGGTGCTGTTCTCGTCAGCAGTCTACTTCGCGGAGGCCGGCACGCAGGACAGCTTCTTCAAATCGATACCGGAAGCGTTCTGGTGGGCGGTGGTCACGATGACGACCGTGGGCTACGGCGATATGAGGTACAGAGTCACCGGGGGCGTTAAACCCACTGAACCGGTGTTTTCTTCCTTGCATTGCAGGTGTGGTGCTATTCTCGTCGGCGGTATACTTCGCGGAGGCCGGCTCCGAGAATTCGTTCTTCAAATCCATTCCGGACGCGTTCTGGTGGGCCGTTGTCACGATGACGACCGTGGGCTATGGTGACATGACGTATGATGTACTCACTTTCACTTAAGACTCTAGTTAATGCCCGCAAAACAATGACGACCGCGTCAGGTCATTGAAAGAGAGAGAAAGAGAGGGAGAGAGAGGGGGAGAGAAAGAGAGAGAGAAAGGGAGAGAGAAATCTAAAAAACTCACACAATTCCTCAACTTTGATTTATTTCGACATCTCTTTAAAGTTGCACCAACATCCATTAAATGTTTAAATATTTTCCGATTGAAAATTGAAACTAAAGTTAAAATAATAATTAGATTGATAAATTAAGAAAATTTTTTTTAAATTTATAAGTTTTGAAAAACGTGCAATTTCTTGAATAATTTATATATTAATTAGTATTATAATAATATTATAATAGTATATATATATATATATCATTTGATCATAGTCAAAGATCAGAATTAACTGTTGGTGCAATCACATCCTCTTTCTTTTTATTTTGACCTTTCCTTTCAGTCAGCACGCGTTGCTCAAAGCACATTTTAATTATTTTACTCATTGACATATTGTTCTATTTATCTTAAATTGGTGATGATGAACACACTTAAATTATTAAGTGCGATTAAGTTCTGTAATGTTATCTTTTGCTTCATACACAAGAATAAAGTTTCATATTACAAAAAAACGTAATTAATCCAATTATTGTTCGATAATTACTTGGTCAAATTTACGTAAAAAATTTTAATCTGGAGTTGAGCCGAAATTTAGTTATTATTTTAATGTGCAATTAAGCTGTTCATGTAAGATTTGGGGATTAAAGTTTCTACGCATGAATACCAATTGTATTTTCATCATTGAATTAATAAAACTGATGATGTTTTTCCCACACAATCATTTTTCTATTCATCTTTTAATCTCGCTCGCACACTTATTAATCAAAGCTGACACGTGTTTTATCCTTAATTTCATAAAGAATATGTCTCTCTTTTGCCTGAGATCCTTTAGATATTTCAGATTTTAGATTCCTAATTATCTTAAGTTTTACAATGACTTTTTTTTAAATATTTAATATTATGGAGTCTCGCAAAGATATTTTATGTTAAACTCTTTATATTATTATACTAAATTTTACTCAATTACGATTAGAATATTCTCTTAAATATCGCGAAGAAAAACTATAATTGTTCTCCAATTACGTGACCTACAATCACATGCAAGTTCAGCACTCCAATAAATATAAACTGCATATCATGCTTTCATCATACACCTCTTCAGCTCTCTAAATACTTTCGCCTATTTTACATTTTTCACGTGTCAAAATATTCCGTTAATACTATTTATTCTATGAATTCAATAATCATTTGTCAAATTTGAGAAAATTAGTTCTCTTTTAGTGATAATTTTGAAAGAAAAGTAACCAAATATTTTATTAGATAATTATAACTTCAAATTTATCGAAAATGAATCAAAACGGAATTGAAATTATTGGTATTACATGTGCTCCTAAACTTTTTTAAGCTATTACACAGTATTATATAGCATTTCGCACACGTGTATAAAATTAGTATGAGTTGGATCAGCAATAATTTTGACGTTCAGCAAAATTTTTACGATTGTTTCTACTGCGCATTATACACTTGACATTTGCAACTGTTTGAATATCGCTCTTAAGAATCTGAACATTTAGAAGTTTAATCCGAACATTAAGAAACTGAACGTTGTCCGTGGTCCATCTACTCATTTAAGAAACTGAACGTTGTCCATGGTCCATCTACTCATTTAATTTTCGCGCTCAATGAAATTCGCGTCATAGATTTTATAAAACTCGAAAATATATATCTATTACAATCTAAAAACTAAAATTATAAAAAAAACGAATACGTTTGAAATTGAATTAAAAATATTTTAATTAAGATATGGAGCGTAGCAGTTTATCCTTCGGAATAATGAAATAAAAAGCTTCGATACTCTTAATTTTCTATCATTGGAAAAGAATCTCTATCGTGTTGCGGCCTAGAAGGCCTCTCGGGCAATTGTCTACTAAATCAATAAGTGTCCTCAGACACGGAACCGCCCAGAAGCGAAAGGAAAAATCACGGAGAGATTTGAAGCCGCCACGTTACGCTACACCTCACGTATCGATCGATGCACACCCGCAAAATGTGCGCGGCCGCGAGGTGTCCGGCTATTCCACTTCCGATGACCTTTGCGCGACGTGGTTTGTTGAACTCGCGCTATAGATGGTCAATATTGTTTGCAAGACTATCACACTTGCTCTTTGCACACTACCGATTGCCGTCTAGTAAAAATCGAAATAATAAATTAATAATAACATTTTAGAAATCTTGAAAAATTTATTCTTTTGCCCTTGCAATTTTCAGTGTGTATTTAATATTATCGCTAATATAGAAAAATGTCAAGGCGCACGAGACCACCGATCCGATGTGTCTTTGTTTACCTTATTAGAAATAATTCGATGACGTGAACGATGGTATGATCGACTTTGCGCAGAAGCGTGCGCCGCTTGCCCCACCGAATGATCGCTGAACGACATCGACCCGCGTGGCATAATACATACGCATAATACATTTGCGTAAGGAAAGGAGAATGACCATTTACATCGATTTTTGGACCCATTTCTTTATGATTAAAATTATTTATTATGAAATCCTGACCAAAAGTTGTTAAGAGAGTTTTTTTGCAAGACGTGCAGAGGTTCTCTATGAATTTGAAATTCTTTGTTAGGATAACTGATCTTTGTTAAGATAACTGATTTAAAAAGAAAACAAATTTAAAGATTTATATCTTTTTTTTAAATGTTATCCCAGATTTAAATCGCGATAAGACCTTTATTGGATTCTATAAATTAGATTTAATTATATAATATTATGTACATTATATTATAATTATATTGTAATATAATAATTATGAATATTATATGTACGTATTATAATATAATATTATTATATATATATATATTATTATATTCTATTATATAATTATAACATATATAATTCTTTCTATTTGTAGATTCTATCAATTCTATCAATTTTATCAATTATTTATTTATTATATAACAGTAAAAATTAGTAATTTGGATGATGGAAACGGAGACTAGCCTATATTTCTACTAGTCCTATATTTCTAATGTTCCCCAGTATTAAATAAAGTAAAAGTCGTATAAATACTAGTCATGTGTCAATCTTTGAACATAAGCTCTCGAATAAATCTTATTTTTCATTTGTATAGAAAATAGGTCCAAAATGGTCACCCTTCTTTTCGGAACGGAACTATTACATTTAACGGGAAGTCCCGAGTAGAGGTCGTAAGAGTTTTTAAACAGAGTTCAAGATAAGAAAATCCACTTTCATTTTTCTTACCTTCGATTCTTCTTAACTTTGTACGTTAGACCGGTAAAAAAAGAGGCTTTTCCAAAAAAAGATTCCCCATCCCTGGTCTTGTGAACTCTGACCTATCGGGTTCACGCATCCTTAAGCTCCTTACTTATTCAGACCTTTGGTTTCATTCGAATTCATCCGCATCATTTCGTCGAAACTTTACTCCTCCTTTATTCTATAATTTGGTTCTACAGATTCTTGCGTGTGCTCTCTGAAAACGGATCCTCCGAGAGTTTTAATCTTGCAAGATTTCTTGATGAAAAAGATCAATGCATGCATTTTTGCCTGACGATTGCCCAGCATGCGATTGCCCACGCAAATTACTATCATTACAATATAGTCATAATTAATATAGCATACATTACTTTCTTGTTCGATCTCATTTCTTCTCATAACTATGCTAGCGTCATTATGATCACCATGGTCATGGATCACGAAGGCCTATAGTAATATCTAGCAATAACAATCTCTTTTTTACAATTAATGTCTATCATTATAACGATTGTTCACTTTAATAAAGACGCGTGTTGCACAGACGTAGGCAAGTTATTCGTTTATTCCTTTGTAGGACGCACATTTTATATGAAAAAAGTGACTTCGATCAAATTGGCTGAAAGTGAAATATGTTGTAGTTTAAGTGATGCTGATCAAAAGTTTCCTTGGACAAGAAGTCCGAAAATCAAAAGTATAAAAGATATGATGATTTGAAGTGAGTGGTATTGAAGTTTAAAAAACTATTTTTGAATACATAAATTATATAAATTAATATATAAATGTTTTAATAATTCTAAATTCTTTCTGTTGTGCGTGTGTGTGTTACGCAGAGATCATGTGTGCGCGCTCACACACATACACACACGCATGCACACATATATGATAGAGAGAGTTTGGAGTTATTAAATATTGTAGAAGTATCACACATTATATATAAATATAAATATATATATATATATCCAAATATTTATATATATTAATTTAATCTATGTATTCGAAAACAGACGTTTCTTAAACTACAATACCACTCATTTCAAATAATCATATCTTTTGTACTTTGGATTTTCGGACTCTTTGTCCGAGGAAATTTTTGATCAACACTACCTAAACTACAATATATTTTAAGTTTAACCAATTTGAAGCTACTTTTTTCGTATAAAATGTGCGAGGTTTTTTGCTCTCGATATTTAAGCAAAAGTTGTCCTTGTTGCTTCGTGATTAACCGGCAACACAATCACAAATTTGTTTTTTTAATCCAATCAATTCTTTATAATCTTGATAGAAATTAAAACACCTCGTTCTTTTAGCAATTTAATATGTAATTATATAAAATACGCACTTAAATATTTTATTGACGATAGAAAAATGGCTTTTATTTTATTTGTCAAATTGATTATTAATTCTTAAATTTTCCAGATTGATTATTTTCAATAAATAGAGAACAAAATTATATGTGGAGAAAGATATAGATAAAAAAAATTGAAGGCGTGTTAAAGACGAGCCTTTCGTTCGTACTTATTTGAGTAGTGTATCGCTGATGTTCGAGTATATTTGGCTCAATCGATTTATACCATGAGCGAGAGTTTCTGTTGAACTTACGACTTGCACGTAATCTAATTTGCACCTTGTCGTAAATGCCAGTTCAGAAACGGAAAAAGCTTGGCGGAATTAATTCACTAGAATGTTAAATAGAATGTGAAAATAAAAACAAATACGTATCAAAAAACACTTTTTAACTTTTGTTCAAAGCATAATTAGTAACGTAATAATTCTTTGCAATTGTTCAATCTGATGATCAATACTTCATAAAACAATACAACATCTAGACGCACATAGTGATTGATTAAAATAAATTATTAGAGCGATAATATAATGTTATTAAGTAATTTTTCTACAATATCGTACCGTCCAATATTTTTGAAGAATATCGAGCTATTTTTATCGAAGCCACTAATAATGTCGTCGTAATTTCTTGTGCCTCTTCAGTGCACAACGAGTAATTATTCAATACATTTCGCGAAAATCTGCGAAAGAGAAGAACGGTACTCAATTGTTCTTTTTAAAAACTCAAAGTACATGGATTCGGTCAAGTACTTGCCTTCGCTGTGCATCATGAATATATCGAATTGTTCTTGTAATTCATTGTAACAAGTAACCGAAAGTGATTGAATAAAAATTAAGTTTAAATTTTAAAGAAATAAGATAGCACACAGATTGTCGCATTATTTTCAGGTAACTAGTAACGCAACGTGCTTTTTTAACAAGCATTATGAAAAAGCCATTTTAGCGAGTTCTTACATTAGTCCCGTAGTCCAGCTAGAGCGCTCGCTTATAGACGCGTCATCCGTTGCTAAATTTATATATGATTGAGAACGTATAGAATTAATGGCGTTGGTTGAATGAAAAATTGAGACTGTTAGTTGGAAAATTATCGAAATATATTGAACCTGCTCGGTCACAGGTCTATTAACGGAGCGAAGTGTATTCGAGTTAGTCAACTGTACATGCAGTCGACATGGTTGAGCATAGTGTGCTAATATACGTCCACCTTGTTTAACATTCCGCCAACGCACGTGGACAATCGTTACGTATCTATAGGAGCCTCCAATACCGCATAAGTAGCGCCACACTCGAAAAACACGGCAGATACACAAGATATAAACACCACACCTAGCACCAAAAGTTGAAGTTTGCGCTCGTGTTCTCCAAATTGTCGTGTGTATTTAGGACCTGACATCTGATTGGTATCTTTCCTGATTTTGTTATAGGCCCGTGGGAGTCTGGGGAAAGATTGTGGGCTCATTATGCGCGATTGCCGGTGTCTTGACGATCGCTCTACCTGTCCCCGTTATCGTCTCCAACTTCAACTACTTCTATCATCGTGAGACTGACCAGGAGGAAATGCAGTCGCAAAACTTCAATCATGTGACCAGCTGCCCGTACCTTCCTGGCACTTTAGGTAATGTTTCTTCATGGGATAAGAGAGATCGATTTGATAATAAATTGAAATTATAAATAATTGAAAATGCGAAAGAAAGATTTTCATGGGAAAATGTATGTTGTGTGTTCTTCAGGTCTGAAGAAAATCTCGATGTCGGAATCCTCGTCGGATATAATGGAACTGGAGGAGGGCACCTTGTTTACTCATCCAGAGATAACTAAGAAGTCAAATTGCAACCCTCGCCACAATAACAATATCAATCCAGCCTGCATGAGCATCGAGACTGATGTTTGACTACTAGGTATTGCAGATTTAATTTGTGCATACATTGTACTCGATCGCGAAATATAGGCAAATAATGTTGTCCCCTCTCTACGCTGTCAATTGCAGTGAAGGAGATGGTGGTAGCGTGGTGGCCGTTGCTGGGCCAGTTGTCAAAAAACAACTGCTGTTCCCTGCGGTACCTGACGTAGGCCTCCTTCACACCTCGTCATAGCCATAACGGCTGGCACCAGCGTCACATCTCGCCAGCCTGTCCAATCAGATCCGTCAGGGGCGCTTCAAGTCAAGATCGCGAGGAATCACGGAGGGTCACGTAACTCTCTGAGACGTCGATTAGGTGCTTCCTCCATCCGTGACGAGAAACGGGGAAGAGAGATGGGATAGACCCAAAATGGGACGAAATAAGAACGAATCTCTCCCCGTTCTCGAGACGTCATCATCTCTCCCGCCACCGCCTCAGAAGACTTGCGCCTCATATAAGGATCTACGTGCGAACGAAGGGGACGGGATATTCCTCGCTCGAGTGCCCTGCGAGCACGCGTGCGGCCCGAATCCCCCACACCACCGACTCCAGTGTTCAAAACAAAAAAAAATAAAATAAATAAAAATATAACAAATGATATCGAAGAAACATCGCGGCGTCTTCGTATAAGCGCTGTCGAGTGTCCCACCCGTCCCTGCGGGCTCCTCCGGCTTCCGGTATCAGACGAGTGAAAACGGAAAGGGGGAGCCGATAGAGGCGGCAAAGCAAAACGGGGGATCGTACCAGATAATACTATATTAATTATTATCGATACAATTAATATCGAGTACCGTACATGTAGGGCGAGGATAAATTAACAAAGTACGTTTTATGGTTAATTGCGAGTGCGGACGAGGACACTTGGACGAAGACGCTGTTTGCAGAAGAAACGAAAACGGCGGAAACGGCAAAGAGGCACATGAAAGAAGCGTCAACGACGAAAGACCGAGGAACAACGTTTATAAAGAGAAAACGAGAGAGAGTGAGAGCGAGAGTGAGAGCGAGAGTGAGAGCGAGAGAGAGAGCGAGAGTGAGAGCGAGAGAGAGAGCGAGAGTGAGAGCGAGAGCGAGAGAGAGAGAGAGAGAGAGAGAGAGAGAGAGAGAGAGAGAGAGAGAGAGAGAGAGAGAGAGAGAGAGAGAGAGAGAGAGAGAGAGAGAGAGAGAGAGAGTGTAATGTGCGTTGGAAAGATATTCCATTTCTTTTTAATTTTTTTTTTTTCATAAAAAGCAAGCTGATTTTCATATCATTATTACATGATACATTATTAATGTGAAACAATTAGATAACAAATTCAATTTTTTCGATTTGTTACATTCGCGCATCTGCGTACACGTAAATAGACTTACAAGTGCCGATGAAGCGATAAGGTCGAAATCGAATGACGCTATTATTTCTTAAAAATAAGAAATTAATATATCGATAAAGAAATTAATCATGATGGTTAGACATTTGCGAAAATAATGACGCAAACGATTTCGATGATATCTACATGTGACTGTAAAGGTTACTCTGCCAATGTCGGTTTGCCCCTGCCACTTAAAATTGCTACAATAAAAATTATCTAGATCGAATATATCCGAAGAAGAAACTAGAGGCATATTGTGAAAAATCAAAACATTACTTAAAATAATTATCATTTTTGAAGAAAATTACTTATTGATGTCAAATTATAGCACAATTTTATCGTTACGATTAAAGCTTCATATTATACATATATACATAAAAATAAATGTATTCGTATGCTTATATCTGATGCGAAGAAAAATAGAAACTAGGTGTCAGCATTATAAGTGGCAAAGGTGTATGTCCGTCTGGTAGTAATTTCGAAGATTATGATAGATATTGCGACAGATTAAATATTGAGATATCGCACGAGAGCGATTGTAATGATAACAAGTGTCCAAAAAATCAAAACCGAAAATGTCTGCCGATGGCGCGTTTATATCCAAATCATAATTTGAAACCTTTCAACGCATACGACTTGATATTTCTGTCTTCGATGTATGGAATAGTGACTTTTCGAGAATCGTGGACAATTGTTTGCACTGGGGACAGAATAATGACTATTAATGATGATTAACGTGCATGAAAGTACGCATGTTAAAAATAGCTCATATATCACGTTCTTCGTCTTTCAAAGCTCAAAGATCAAAGGATTACTGTGCGATTTCTTATGGAACTAAATTTTGATTTGTCTCGGAGCTGCCAGAGGCATTCCTTTGATAACGAGGCGTAAAAGCTCGTTGTAAAATATCGAGAGAAAACGTTACGATAGTTCTTATGGTTTTCCTCTTCCTCTCCTGTACGCAAATTTTCAACGGAGTCAGTATTTTGCAAAAGTCGTCTTTAATTCGTCCAAAACACCTTGTTACATTTCAATGATCAACGAGGTAGAGTTTAGATCATTGTTTTGTATTTTAAGTTAGATGGCAATAGAATTTGTATCAAGAAGGAAGAGGAAGATGTCGAGACAAGCTACCGTTTGGAGAACGAATTGGCACGCCAATCGATCCTAGCACTTAATCTCTTCCCGGAGAGAATTTTCAAATCTATTCGTCTCAAAGTTCTACTCCTTTTAGTACGACAGAAACATGTCGTAGAATCGCCAAAAGACTGCCATTTTAGCGCTCTCGATTTATATCGCGCCAACAAATTACCCCAGGTACTTCCTGCGGAGCCAAATCGGTCCAAATCCGATCAATCTTCGACGTGCTAAT
This sequence comes from Camponotus vicinus, assembly GCF_025532165.1. Taxonomy (NCBI): domain Eukaryota; kingdom Metazoa; phylum Arthropoda; class Insecta; order Hymenoptera; family Formicidae; genus Camponotus; species Camponotus vicinus. The sequence continues at coordinate 8,929,038 of NW_028141956.1, forward strand.
TCGATCTAAATTCGATAAGAACCGAAGTCAAGTAGCGGGACATATCTTCACTCGCGTAGAATTCAAGAATATGGGAAGAGGAGAGATGTATACGCAAACACGAAAACACAAAGTCTTCGTTCCATTTCCCGAAGTTACCGATTTTCGATCGTCATTCAATTCGATGGAAGAAAACCGAAGCAGAGCCCAGGTGAACCTTCTCAGTATCCATTTACTTTATATACGTCGCACATTAGTTTTGATTGATTGGCATACATTAAAGCTTTATATAAAGCGTTATATAAGCGTATAAACTTTAGTAATAATAAAAAAAAAGTTAATTGAAATTTACAGAGTCACAGTTTTACTTAGATTAATATATTTTGATACTGAAGAGGTTAACTAATTCTGTTTAAGAAGGCACATGTGATTTAAGGCTGATACATAATGAAAAGTTTCAAGAAAATATAGGAGCAAGAAGCAGAAAATTAGTTTGCCAATATTAACATAAAGAATAAAGAAATAATTGCGCAAATAGTAACACATGAAAAAATAGATATTATCGAGCAATAAAATCAATGACGTTTAGTCTCATAATTGTCAACCATAATATAAGTAATATCTAAAAGAGGCATTGAATTAGAGCATAGACACGATTGAAAAGTCAAATGTGTAGAATGTTTTCCGTCTTTTAGGATGAAAGTTTTGCACTGATTTAATTGAAAAAGGAATATAAGGATCGCATTATTCGGGATATATATTTATTCCCGATTCGTTGTTCGATGTACCATTCATTGTTTGCTGGCACTTACGCTCCTTGTTCTTATATTTCATTGTGTATCGGTTGCTATTGTAGATATCGATTATGCAGCAAATGACGAAGCAAGCAATTCAAAGAAACAAAAGAAAAGATAATTCGATCTCAGTAGGTAATCTCTCTTAGAAGTGATTTTAACAGACGGCTAATCTCATTTTTTAATAGACGCAATATCGATAATGGTGAAATTATAGAATCCATGAAAGAGATTGAGAGAAAGAGAAAGAGAGAAGAAGAGAAGGAGAGAATGCAGATGCATGTGTATATGTGTGTGTATGTATGCGTGTACGTCTGTAAAAGAGAGAGAAAAGAGAAAGAAGTAAAAGAATAATGAAATATATAGAGATATAATAAGATATATTGATACAATAATATTACACGGAGATTTAAGTTACACGCTTTTAATACAATACTCAGACCTCTTGCCTCGCTGATTTAGTCCGAGAAAAGAAATATTATAATAATAAAAAAAGCAAAATATAAAAATTACGCATCAAACTACCAGCCTAGCTAAAATCGTGAAAGTGAAAGAAAGAGAGAGAAAGAGAGAGAGAGAGAGAGAGAGAGAGAGAGAGAGAGAGAATGTGTGAAAACAAGAGAGACAAAAGTGAGTAAAAAAATTGTTCTATGAACGATAAATTTATATTACTACTACTAAAAAATACTATTACTGTACTATCACTACTGCAACCGCTACTTACTATTACTATTACTACTATTACTCTCTTATCATTACTATTTACTATTATTATTAACTAACTATTGCGCTATTACTATTACTACTACTGCTGCTACTACTACTGAACAAAAAAACACGCTATGGTGAAGTATTTAGATAACGAGAAACTACTCCGCTAGGCAGTCAGTAGTCGTTAGAGTACACGAAGATAGCCATTAGGTGGCGAATTACGACATCATTGTTGTCGCTGCGTCGGATTATTCATAATAATCGTATCAAAATTCCAAGTCTCCGTAGAATCGATCAAGCCGAGGCGGTTATACATAGTCGGCTTAATAAATATGAAAAATAGGCCGCCGTCAGATAGAAAAAAAATATTATAAAATGCCAGATACGTTATTGTTCCGTTCGGTTTCCATCGGCAGACTTTCGTTGCCTGAAAATAAATGCCAAGGATCGAACTTTCATGATGACTTCTCAAAGATAGACAGATCTTTTTCCATTTGTCTTACTCTAAAAGTTACTCACATGATAAAGCAAAAAGAAAAATTAAATATTAATTAAATTACTTTCAATTTTTTAATCTTATTTGAATCGTTTATTAAATTAAAATTAAGTTGAGATCTAAGACAAAGTTTACATATGAATTTATTCAGGCAATTTATATTATGGAAATTACTCGTTCATTAGAGATTTAAAAAATCGAGATATAAAAATTGATTTTAATTGATCATCTTTAAAATTCTTTTCGCTCATAGCACGAATCTGAAGTCGTCATGCAAAAGTGGAATCCTCGAAAATTCATTGGACTTCCATTATGTTACGCCGTGTCTATTTTTAATTACGCGAACAAAGAAAGGAAAATAAAACTAAACGAGGTGTCACGGAAGTGTAACTTTCGACGTTTTCTGTTTGTGCATCGAGGCACGAAAAGGCGTCTTATAAAAGGACATAAGACGAGCGTGCGGGGAGTAGTCGCCGATGTTCCTTCTGTAAAATTAAGTCACCTGCATTCCCGGAGGAAGAGGGAAAGGAATTTTTCTCCCCTATGATCCTTTCCGCTGTGGTCTGTACGAATCGATTAACGAAGCGATTGTCGATTATCGAAGCGTTCCCTCCACTGAGGATCCAAGAAAGAGATAGAAAAAGAAGGGGAGAATGTGAATAACGTGAATGAAAAAATGTATGAAGGGGAAGAAACGCGCGAAAGAGACAGCATGAATGGAAGTATGTCTGAGAATGAGTGGGAGGGAGAGAAAACATTATCGGTAGTGAGAGAATTATGCGAGTCGAAGATGCATTCCGAAATAATTAGTTAACAATTAAAAAAAGAAGAGAGATACTAGTATCGCTATACGAAGTTAGAATTATATTTCGCTATTGCCATAAAGCGAGACGATTTGTCACTGCTAATTAATTAAAGCGAGAAGGGGTCGCAAAGAGGAGTAAATCGGCGCGTTGTCGAGAGTTCCCTTTTTTGATCAACCAAAAGAATAACTAATAATAATAATAATAGTAATAATAATAATAATAATAATAATAATAATAATAATAATAATAATAATAATAATAACGCGTATGGTAATCAGGCTGGGTAGGATATTACGAATATTATTATTCAAAGAAGATAAAACGAGTAATTAAAAGCAATTTAGATGCCGGCGTCATTCTCGAGCATTCTCCATCTTGTTTTGATCTCTTCGTGATTCGCCACGATCGATCCTTCCTTGCTCGATCGTCCTTCTTGCATGATCAACACCACTATCGAATTAAAATAGCAATAAGCTACTAAAATTAATCACCTAACGTCAAGTGAGGATAATCCAATCGCGGATTGCCTTGCAGAGATAAAGAATCGATACGCGAAAGGTAGAATCGATTGAAATGAATCTTCGCGCATTTAAACATACGAGGGTGATACACGAAGCGACACGGAGAATGCTCGAGCGCCGCCTGGATAAAAGAAAGAAGAAAATAGTAAAAAATTAATACAAGCGAGAGAGAGAAAGAGAGAGAGAGAAACAAGTATGAGCGCTCGTAGATCGAGACGACCGCTTTCAAGTGATATATTTAGGTATTATATGGGTCAAAACGTATTAAAGCGCTGCTGAAAAAGATAATATAATGTATAAGAATTAAAACGAACGTTTGTTATCACTCAGATAACATTTTCGACGTTTAATTTGTGCCGCGACGAGTATTACGTGTAAATGTATGCAAATATATCATGTACAAGATAAATCGTAAAGAGCATAAAGATTAGTAACAAAGTTGCATTTCTTGATGAGTGTGTTTACAATTGAGTTTGTATAATATTTCATTCGATGTCATTGTTTATATCAAACTTTTAGAATCACAATTTAAAATGACTTATAAAAAAATGATATTAATTTTTTACTTATTTTCTTTGTCGAACTCTAATCGATAGTTGTACTCTTGATTGTACAACAATTTCGTAATTTGATCTTTGTATCAATTCTCATCGAGGAAAAATCGTTTCCAAATTCATTAAGGAATAATTATTATTATTATTATTGACATTTATATTTGACGAAATACTAGATATATGTATATATATCGTGTACATGATATATAAATATATATACACACACGAAATATGTAATTCTAACGGATATACCGGAAGAAAATATGGGGCAAATAAGAATCGCAGGAAGAAAAAGAGAATATATCGTAAATTTGCAATATGGAAAAAAGTAACTCGTTTTTGCGAAGAGTAGAAAGTACTAATGTTACTATATATTCATACATAACAACAAACACGTACACATACATGTATACAGACATAAATACACAACAATGTACACGGATACAAGAATGACTTTCGAATAAGCTATTTAGTAGGCTAAATCTAAAAGAAAACCGAAAAGTATATAAAAAATTTGTAATGCGAGGGCTGCATGCGGTGGCGGCCATCCCTGCCATACTAGTTGGTCAAAATCCATTTTGTGAATTAATTAAATTAATTAATTGATTGATCGAGAACTCGTTTATATAGTGTTGAGCACTGTTTTAAGTGCTTTTCATTTTTTGGCTGTGTGAAGCTTGTACTAAAGTAATTTAAAATGGGGGAAGTCATTTAATTATCGATTGACATTGCGCAATCACTCTCGAAATTTCCATAAAACGAAAAGAGATAAATAGAAAGTACATGAGAAGGAATAGGGGAAGATAGAGAATTTTGTGATGCATCGAAAAACACGCAATCACGGAAGAGAGATAGAAAGAAAATGAAAAAGAAACGAAAGAAAGAGCGGCCGCAAATCATATTCGATCATGAAGGGTTATTAATAAAATAATATTATTAAGTAAAAATAAATAAAATAAAAAAATATAATAATACGAATAATAAAAAACTAATGGGCATATATTAATAATATCCGATAAGTCGCACATAAACGCCACGTTTCCTTCGATACGTTATATGTATATTATATAATTCCGCATCTCCGTTTGTACGCATTTTAACAAACAGAACGAGAAAAGAGAATACAAAGAGGAATATTGAGGACTAATAAGCGAATTATTACATTTAAATAGCATATAGATACCAAAGGAAAAGATAATTGTATTACTCTTAACGGTACTAGCTCACACAAATATTCTGCCGAGTTGCCCCGGGTTATGCTAAGAGCCATCTGGCCCATTTTAACACAAACAAAAGATTTATTAAGTTTATAAGTGCTAAGAGAAGCTAAGCCCAACGCCTTATTCAGAATTAAATGGAAACTATGAGTAAAGAGAAAAGATAGAAGAATATAAAAAAAAAGGATAAGGGAGAAATAATAGTAGAGAAAGATAATAGGAGAGAAAGAGAGAGAGAAAGACAGAGAGAAGTAATAAAAAAGTAGGGTAGGAAAATAAAGAAAACGAGAGAAACGTAAAAAAAATGAAAAAATATAGGTGACAGAAAAGGAAAAATATAAACTCTTATAGAGAAGTTGAATATGGAGTGAGAAAAGACAGCATTGTAACACATATAATCTATTTTTCGTCTGCGCCAAATAAGATCCTATGAAGATAATTATGATTATAAAAGAAAAAAAGAAAAGAAACCGCTAATTTTTCTAACAAACCTGCGTATACCGCCAGGAGGCGACTGATGTCCTACGGCACGATTTTTTGTAAACTATTTCTATATTGCGCGAAAGAAGCGACGAAGTTGCTGCAACTGCGTCGAAGGAGATAGAAAAGAGAGAGTCCAGCGTAATTATTTACCAATTTCAACGAGAATGTGCACGATCGGAGCAGCAAACTGAGATATAAGATGGCTACAATGCATGAGACTCGGCAATGAATTTATACAATTGAGGAAAGATCTGTGATATAACAATTTTCCATGAGTTCTTTGGATAATTGAATAAATTTCTTAAAAAAATCTATTTTAGAAAAACTTCCGAAATAAAAGCGACAGATCTTTATAAATTTGTGAATTTTTGTTTCCACGCACATTATTATTAAAGACTTTTGTTCACAAGTGATTTAAATCTTTGACACTATCAATTCTAAATTGTGATTTTCCCTTTTATCTTACAGGATTCATTATCGTGACTCGTGCATATCTTTCGTCGTAGATTGAGTATCGAGAGATGGAGATCAAATTTCGTTAGGGTACCAAGGCACTCAGGGCAACGTTTAATATCGATCTTATTTGTATGTGGTGATCTAAGCTATTTTCGTTACACATTCATTACACTGAATAGAAGATACTGAACGAAAAATTCACGCGCAATATACTCAAATGCATCCGTAGCTTTTAAATGAAGTAAAGAAATAAAAGGCTGCTCTCCCAATTATTAATATAATTAACTCTTTAAAAGTAATCGCGCAGTTCGTAGAGGAATGCTTACTTCACGTTGTTATGCCACACTCGAAACTGTCAAAATGTAGTAATAGATGATTTATATCGAGTATTTTTTTTCTTTTTAATTCCTCTCTTTACGTATGCAATTAACAATGCATAATAATGTGGTTTACTCGAGTTTCATATAAAGTAAACGCGAATAACTGAGCTAATGGTATGAAATTATTTGCGCAAATTAGAGTTGCCGTCATATTGACGATAGCGAGTTACGCGAAATCGTAAATGGAAAAATAGCAGAGGGGGGAAAAAATAATGGAAGCACCGAAGGAAGAGAATTTACAAAAGCTAAACATGCGTCGGAGGGAAGCAAGTATGATGGAATATCATATAAAAAGCATATCCAATAATACCAACACCAAAGAATACTCGTGAGAAAAGGAGAATGAGATGTTTTCGAAAAATGTAGTTCGAAAAAGAGAAAATGATTGTGAAAAATAATTATAGAGAGAAATCCTTTATATAAAATAAGAGAAGAGAGAGATTGAATTTTTGTTACAAGTTGAAACACCCACTAGTGCATTGTTACATATACAATCCATGAGAATTATGTTTCTTTCGTTGAATCACAATGAAAGTTGATAGGGGCTATGTACAGATTTTGAGGGAGTAAGAGTGTGATATATAAGAATCGATTTATTGATCGAGATCCATACACATTGGGACAAGATGATCCCTATCCACTAGCTGTACACTAATTGTAAGGACAACTACGTAGTGCTCATATAGTCCGTTTGTTAATGTTTCAGATACTTTATTAAATGTTGATATAATGTACTGCTACATTCCTTGTTTGTGTATGCCGAAACCTGTTTCAAATCTTTAACCCTTTATAGATTTCTAAATGCCTCACACTTAATGTGATTTAAATATTGTTTAGTGACGAGCTAATGTATTTGTGTTCTACAAAAGATGAAAATTAATTTTGGAAATCATTTTGCTAATTATGTTATTAAAAAGATAAATCTCTCTTTCGTAATTTCTCTCCAAGATTAATTCAAGTACACGTACACACACACACACACACACATACATATGTTATAGAAGATTTAAATTATTCCGAACACACTAATTTCTCAGGTTATATAATTTTAAAGAAAGTATTGTGTACCCTATAAAGGGTTAAAAAGTGAGCACTTTCCATCCATGTTAGTCGATTGGTTGGTCAACCGTTCAATCATTAGCGCGTATGTGAATATACAAGGTAATTTGAACACGCGAGAACTTTGCGAACTGATTAAATGATTCGAAAATTCCAAGGCAGGTTACGTGCAATCTTACGAATGAGTCTACTTACGTTCTAATAATCTAATTGATTTCTCCTTTTTATTTTGAACCGTTTAAATTCATGCAAAGTTCTCAGACGTATTCTCGAAAGAATCGCTATAGATATAATTATAGTACTTTAACAAAGTATTCTCATAAAATCGAATCGACGATCCGTCGAAAAAGATAAGAGAGAGGGATATGGGGTAAATGTGAAGAATAAATTCTAGAAGAATGAATATCAGAGCAAGAGAGATTATCTTGATATTGCGCAAATTTCTCGCAAATTAATGTCACTTATTTGATTGTTTCTCATACAACATAGTGCAAATTTTAACTTTTCGATTCATAATTATAAAATATAATGTCAATTTGCATTATTTTCTTTTGACAAGTTGATTTGAGATCAGTTTTCAAAATTAATATTATAAGATATGTGTATGATAGAGAGAGATATTTGATTTTGCTAATTTAATAACTCGATTTTGCTAATTTCGAAAATAGCTGTATATAACTTGCGCGATTTAACCGTTTGACTGCTAAAATATGTACCTTCGATTTTGTTTTTTTTTTCTTTTTTAACATTTGTCTAAATCTAGTAACTCTATATAATCTTGTTTTTTTGTTTTAAGGAAAAAATAATAGATAAATTATATTTAAATATATAAAATTTAAATAATATATAATTTTTTCGTAGAAAATGGAATATTCTGTTGTATTTATGATATTGATTATTTTAAACAATCTCACTAAACATTCAACGTCAAATATATGGCTCTAATTTTTACCTTACTGAATTCTTCAAAATCAGGCAATTGTATTTAACATTGCGCAATATAAAATATATATTTTATTATATAAAATATTCTCTTATACGCGCTCAAACGGTTAATCGGAAACTCTCCGATTCGCATAACTAAAGAGTTCTTCGCTGCCAATTAATTATCGCTAATTAGAGATAGGCCGATGTCAAGCGATCGCTGATACGAAATCAAATGGGTGCTAGACTTGAAAATTTCTCGATCGTAAAGGAGAAAAGAAATAAAATCGATTTCACACGAGTCACAAATTAACGTACCATTTTGCTTTTCACACGAGCAATGTTGTCTCGTTCCCGTGCAAAACTTTCGATGTAGGGGAATATATGCTTGTCCGTCATCCCGCTAGCGTCCAATGAAGAATTTAGACTCGTTAGACCTGTGTATTACTGGCGCTCATGGAACTTTAGAATGTACAAATCAAACCACTGTTAGCGTCTAAATGTAATTCGAGTGTGATCTTATTGCAATTACGTCGTGATGCAATTGCGATCGAATCGATTGAGATTTAATTGTAATCCAATTGTAATATAATTGTGATTCATGTTTTAATTTGATTGTGATCCGTGTGAAATGGTCTTAAAAGGGCGAAAAAACATGGCACCTCATTTCTGCTAATATGTATTCGCTAAATACTGAAAGGATCGCGAACTATCCCGAGCCTGTAGAGATAGCAACATAATATCGATATTTTTCGGATTTTGATTTTGCAGTCTTCAAAGATGGCAAAAATAATATCGGTATTCTGGAAATATACGTTTCAGCGTACTTAGTAGCAACAATAATAATTTTTTGCAAATATTGATTGGCTGTAAATCGACTTTTGCCATCTTTAAGAATATTAATATAATATTAATAATCAAGAAATATCGATAACGGCAGCAGTTTCGCTACTTCAAGCCCATATAAACACGCCATGAAAAAGCGCTCATAAATAATTTGTAACATTTTATATAAATAAATTGGCATATCAGTCTTATGAATCGCGAGAAAGAATGAAAGAAGGGAAGGTTATATGTGAAAGAAAAACCTTTCCTCTGAAAAAGATAAAATATATAAAGTGTACAACTGAGCAAGAAAACAACCTGTGAGCAAGAAAACATGTGCATGAAAGAAAACGCGTATGAATGAGTGAGTGTGAAAGAGAGAAAGAAAGAGAGAGGGAGAAAACAATTCGTAAAAACTATTATTCTCACTTCTTCATCAATGAATGCTCTGCTGGTTTGGAGCTGTAGTCATATCGTTAGTATATAAGTCTGTATGTGACGATGTTAATTATTGTAATATAAAAAAAACTGGAGATAAATGCGCGATGTAAGGGAAGGAAAAAAAGAAGTACCATACTAAGTCATTACTATCACAAGAGAGGATTAATATAGAAAGATCAAATGGAGAAAAAAATGAATGCGATATCATTTGTCTGGTATTACTGGGCATGCTTCGAAAGGATAGTTTCTTATAAGCCAAGATTCTGTTTCTTATCCCCGCAGACGCCATGACTTTCCCCCTTTATCCCCGATTTTTAATCAATATTTTCACTATTGAGACGTAAAATTCTCTCGGTTTGTGTTACGCGAGCTAGACCGCTTTTTGCAAAAAATAGGAAGGTAGAGTAAGCACGAATGTGTAAATGAAAAATAAGAGAGAGAGAGAGAGAGAGAGAGAGAGAGAGAGAGAGAGAGAGAGAGAGAGAGAGAGAGAGAGAGAATCTGAGAGGAAAGAATGCGAGAAAGAAAAACAAGAACAAAAGGAATAATAAATAAGGGTAAAAAGGAGAGTGAGACTTGGCGAGAAAGAAAAAACCAGAGAGAGAGAGAGAGAGAGAGAGAGAGAGAGAGAATGAGAGAATGAGAGAAAGAGAGAGAGAAAGAGAGAGAAAGCAAGAAACAGATAATACGAAGAAGCAATCGCACCTCGACCGAATTTAAATCTATAATTTCCTCTCACATTTCTGCGCAGTGTTTTGGGCCCTTCCGTCCAATACGCGATGTACCACTGTCATGATTTAATTAATTTTTGCAAGTCTGCGTACAATAAAATTGTTATTGCTGAAACGATAAGTATGTAAAATATATATACTGTACATTTTGACCTTCGTTCTAAAAAGCATTATTAAGGTCTCGCTGGACCAGGATTCCTGCCGTCCTGGCGTGTGTTGTAATTGTATATGTACATATACATGCGTATTTTTTAATATCAGACGGTACTTTACTCGATAATTAGAATCGCTTATACATTAGAGGGTATGTATATTTATATATAAATATAAAAACACACGTATATATATATGTGTATATAAATATATGTACGCATACGCGTGCACGTGCGCGAGCGCGCGCGCGCGAGTTCGTGCACGCGTGCACACATATTGCGCGATAAATGAGAGCGGCATTCCCGACGCCATTGTCTGCGATGAACGATCTTCGAAAGGAATAAAGCACTTTCACGTAGCAACGTGTTTCTGTTGACATCACTTGTAATATCCTGCAATCCTAGCAAAGCCTCTGTAAAACAGTAGAATTCTCGCTTTTTTATTACTCTCTTTGTGATCATAATAGTAATTTCACTCTAATCTTGGGAAAAGTAAATTTCGAAAACGTTGAATCGTAAAATAATATTTTTTTAGAAATATAGAGAACAATTTCTAATTAAAGAAAACAATTTATTTTTTAATTTTTATTGATTAAATTGATTGATGGAGGTTTTATTGATTTTATTTCCAAATACTTTTAAATTTTCTATGTTAATGATATCTGTTATGACTAACAATAGTCTGTGTTATACTAATAATAATCTGTTATACTAATAATTTAATTCATTAATATTATTAATATTCATTGATATTATTAGAGATTAGCGACTATAGAAGAAAGATAAGAAATATCTTTGAATATCTTTCTCTCATTTCAATTAATATTATAGATTATTTTTACGTTAACGAAAATATTGCTTTATATAGCCTTAAAAAAAGAGAGAAAAATATTTAAAAATGATTCTGATAATGACTGACAATGACTGATAACAATGATTTTAACACTTTTTCTATCTATTAATTAGTTTCATTTTAGGAATTAAATGCTTGGAGTACATATGCAGCGCATTAGATTAACCATATACTTGTGTTAATATCTCATACATTAATTACGATGCTTATATGTTTCGAATATATCCGAGTCACAGATATATTAACGAAACTATTAGCTTCTGTTAACTTTTTTAAGATACTATACTTATTTTTATTATCAACTTGCTCTCATACAAAATCAATACAAGACTGCGTCTATACAACACATATAAACACATACAAGTTTAGAGATTACATAATCATCATCGATCAGAATATATGTATAAAGGTTGCCAATCTCTTATAGAAAAAAAACTCGCTGTACACTACTGTAGGTATATAAATCTTTGGATTGTCGGTAAAATAATGATTTGGTATACTCGTATTTGTTATTCTTAAAATAGAATTACATAAAAAACCTGTTTATTATTGATAACAAAATAATGGCTGGATAAATTAAAATACTTATATGATTAAAATAATTGCAAATAGTAAAAAGTCAATAATATTTAAATTCTTTCAAAATGCGGTTTTGACCAATTCAGATCTACATTTTAATACTGTATGAAGTCGACAAAAGCATTTACAACATGTAGGACATTAAATATACAACATTAAGTTGCCTAGAAATAACTGACGAGTATTAATATTAGTATAACATCGTTTTTGTTGAAATAATATCATCTAGATATTTAGTCTATAATGTGCAACATTTCAATGTTATAAGCATGTACATATATATATATATATATATATATATATATATATATATATATATACACATATATTGTATATATACAGGGTGAGTTTTAATGGTTGTGTCAATCTTTTTATCATGCGGGAGATTATCGCAATTTTAATAAATTGATCGGTACATAGATGTCAGTTAATTGGATCGACCGTATCGAAGGCCGAAATATAATGTGTACAATTAAAGCAAGTTAAAAGCTGAAATTATGTAGTATTATAACTTATTAACCATTAAAACTCACCCTGTATATTTGATTATGAAATATTATAATATATATTTCTGCTAAAATATTTTTAGTCTTTAATGATCGATAATAACAGTGTTCTTTACTTATCTTCATATTTGCTCGATTGAGAATTAGTCCATGACATATTTCTATTAAATTTCAAAAGCTATTAATTTCTTATATCTAAATACGACATAATATTAAAGAACAACAATCCTCCGAGAGTAGGATGATTAGAAAAAACTCTCTATACGCTACTGTAGGTATGCAGATCTTTGCATTATCGGTAAAATATTGATCTGGTAGGATAAAATATTTGTGTTAATTTTCAATAAATAAAGTAACGATTGGGGAGGGGATGAGTTAAAATATTTGTATGATGAAAATCACTCATGTAATTATCTTTGATCAGTTAATATTATCAATGCTTTTTAACTATTTCCAAAGCTCTATTAACCTTCGCCAAATGGTGCCTGGATCTTTTCTGATCCAGAAAAAAACTGATATTTGCGATCCACTTGTTTTTACTAGTTTTTACTCTACTTTATATACAGGGTGTCCCGAAACTAACGCTTGATATTTTAAAGGCAGATTCTCTGGCCAATTTAAAAACGATTTTTCCTCAGCGAAAATGTCGAGGGAGAGCATTATTTTTTGCATATTCCCAATTTTTGTCATCATGTATCTTTCTAACTAAGCCTTAAATTAAAATTCTGTTAAAGTAAACTCTACCTAAAATTAACTAAAGAATGTGACTTTATTAATATTTTATCCCCATAAGCCTTAGTTTGTGAAAAACCCTTTATTTTCAATCGTTTATAACTCGAAAACTATTAGTGCCACGACATTTTCGCTGAGGAAAAATCGTTTCTAAATTGGCCAGAGAATCTGCCTTTAAAATATCAAGCGTTAGTTTCGAGACACCCTGTATATATATGGGTACGCATCATGAAAATATATATTTTTTAATAATGTTCAATGTTATTGTTACGTCCAGACTGGGAAAGGATGGATCGAAGGAAGGATGTAATAGCGAAGGATCCTTGTGACGTTTATTTGATGACCGAATGTGTGGTCGCATTAAAAACTGAGGATGGACTGCTGAAAACCGATGACAAACTGACTGACTGATGAACTGAACTGAACTGATCTGATTAACTAAATTGACTGATCTGATGTAATACGTTCTGCGAGTTTCCCTTTTTATACCCAATTCGGATTAATTTTCCGGGATGTACTTTGTGCTTCGATTAGATTTTAAATTTTTTATTATTTCTTTTTATCATTTTAGCAAAATCTGGTTATTTATTCAAGTGTCTGTTTACTATTAAATTTCTTGGACTAAATTCGTCAATTGTTCGATTTCGTAATAAGGTTTATTTAGGCATTGATTAGATTTGTCATTTTTTTCTTATTTTAGATATTTGTCAGTTTTTTTGTATTTTAGATATTTGTTGTTAAGTTCGTCATCGATTTCTAGTAATATTTATTTAGACGTTTGTTGTAAGTTTGTCATCCAATTTCCTATTTCCTCCTTAATAAATTTTGAAATTTATTAGATTTTCTCATGATTACCCATAGATCAAATGATAAATATTGATTGAGCAGGCGCGACTAATTATCAGACTCTATTTAATCAATGATGTTTTTTATTATTACTGCCATATCTTCGCGGAAAGGAAGGAATTGTGGAGTTGGCTGGACATAACATTATATTGGAAAGAAAAATATTTCATTTTGAAATATTATATTTTGCATGATATCGATTAAACGTGAGATATCTGGTAGATAAAAATATTAATTATTCTAATAATAAAAAATTTGTTGTTAAATCTTTACACAAGTAAAAACAATATGGGTATAAATGATAATAGTTGCGCGATTGCTGTTGTCATGAGTACTACGAGAATTAATAATCGTGAAAATTTTAGAATTGATAATTTTTAATAGTATCTCATCGTCTTGAACAAAAACATTTCTAAAAATGTTTTCAAAAAAGATATTTTATAAATTTATTTAAATGCGTTATTTTACAGATATTGCAAAAGAGATCACACAAGTAAAGGCTCATGATAATACAAATTTAAATTTCAATCTTGAAATATATATACATATATATATTGCTCTTGAACGGAAACGAAATTATTCAACTGACTGACTTTTATCAATATCCATGATAACATCATCAATTTTTCGTTTGTATTATAATATCCATTACAACCATTTTATTATCACCAAAGACACTATTCTGCTTCCGTCCAGTTATAAGCTGAACTATAGGATAGAAATAGCAAATACGTGAAGAGAAATTAAACTGACCCGCGGTCAATAAAAAAGCTTTCGTTTCGACTTTCAAACGAAAGTATTTTATTTATATAACCTCATGAATGTATCGTGATATACATGATATATATTAAAATGTATTTTTTGTTTAATTAAATTTAATTTATGTTTTGATAAACATTTTCTCTTTGTTATTTTTTTATTTATTTTTATTTTTAAGAATATTATTATTTTAATAATATTACTTTTGTTCATATAAAATTTTAAATACAATTTTGTCAAAGCTATTCACATGCAGCTATTAAATGAAATTCTAAAATAATAATAAATTGATATGAATTGTTTGAAATTGTGGTTAATTGTGGTAAATTGTGCTTTTTGAAGTAGATAAGCTATATAAATATGTATACAGATCATTCAAGATAGAGATCTATTCAGAATTGAATTTTCTTAATGAATCACGCAAATTATACTGAAAAATATATAGTTATAGTAAATTAATGTTATCTCACAATCAGTTCATTAGCTTGTTTTCGACTGGCAGCCAATCGAAGTGCAGCTGTGTGCCAGACATAGAAGGAATTATTCTGTTGTAGAGATTATGTGTACACCGTTATGAAATGTTTATTGTAATAACAACGCAACGACAGATAATACAGAAATATCAGACAAAATTGATAATGATTTGATAATAGATGCGATAAATAGTTAATTAAATCGGTTATTCGTTTTGAAGCATATACTTTTATATATTGTTTGCATATTAAAAGATTGAAGAGTTATTTTACTCGGAAAAGAGCCTCTCAACATCAATTCGTAAGATTTAAAAAGCGCAATTTTGATGTAGGCGACAACGTATTGAAAGACTTAAAAAAAGGAATTTAGGAAATTTTAAATTTTTAAAAACGCGAAAGTCAATCTTGGCTAAAACTTCGCAAGTAGTTAAGAAACTTGAAGTAGACGACTATTGTTTAACATTTTCATGATAAAAGAAATCTAAATATAATATTAAAGTATTATATATAAAAGAGAGATTGTGAAAAGAAAATTTTTTTGTAGAGTATAAAAATTTAGAATATAAATTAACCATAAATATTAATATATTGTTGATTTATTTCTGTTTCATTATAAATTAAAAATTCATCAATAATGAATTGATATAGGTTGAAAAGTCACTCAAAATATGTTATTTGATTCATTCTTATGCCTAGGCACCTTTCTACACAGTCTAAGATAAAATAGGAATCCATTTTAACATTGTGTTATCGTCTTACTCGTGACGTAACCACCCCCTCAGCATCGTTATCTTTCATCCATCTTATATCTCCCTCAATATATTTTTTCATGTGTATCTCTTATATGTTGATTTGACATTTAAAAGAACTAATATTATAAGTGACTAATATTATAAATGAAAAGTATCATCACACGGTTTTGAGCTGCATCGTTTCTATAGCTTCATTGCGAAAAATACTGTACTTTCCAAGCACATTTAGCCTAAATAAAAATGGTCCTATTTTTATTGATTAAATGAAAAAGAAGCGATTAAGTTTGCAGAATATAATCTTATTCAATAATATTATATTAGAAAGGAGAGTAGGTGATATCGTTCCATATGTCGCATATCTTCGTAAACGATAAAAAAATAGGATCTTTCCGATTTTCATTGCGTGATCGAAGATAGCTTAGATCTTTAGAGAATGAGAAGTATCATATTCGGTTACTGTCAGCTCTTTATCGAAATCTTGAATGTAGACTATGCGCAGTAATAACGTCCTTTGTCGCAGGCACGCATAACCGAGCGGTTTATGGCGATTCGCCGCTTCGTTGTTTCCGTCCAGATCGTAACTGATCGTAATTCGCAAACGGAGCCGGGAGTATGCAATTACACAAATCACGCATTCGAGTTTGTTCCACCCAAAGGAACAATGTCGACGGTAACGAAGTGCTCGTTTAATCCTGCGCTAATGCAACGCGTCTTATGTTGTTTGCGCACCGCAGGATCACATAGGTATAGCAAGATATGACAATGTGACGACCGCAAGTATTGACGCAATGGTCTTGTCGAGAGTGAATAGAATTGTGCACGAGGCAAAATATATATCTCTATTATTTTCATAAATTGAAAAATACTTAAAAATTTATTCCATGATTAAAAATGATTTAAAAAAATTTATTCCATTAATAGTATATGAATAGTATCAAAAATAATATTTAATTAATCCGTAAGCGTAACAAGATTTATTTACAGATTTCGGCATGTTGCTTTATGCATGAATATTTATCATAATTAATTATGCTACGCACTGCGCACCTTGTTCTCTAGTTAACTGGTCAAATCCGTTATATCGGAGAAACCGGTATACCTGCAGATAATAGGATATCCTAGACAGTGGATATGATGAGGATTAAGATCAAATCCTGAAATGACCCGTGCAGATTAGAATATTACTGAGGTTTACAATGACAATCAGATAGGCTAAACCTATAATATAGCGTGATGTAAATGGAAAGCATTTATATATGTGTGTAAGTTCCTACTTAAAACTTATTTAATAACTATTAATACTTTAAATTTGATAGCGATATGATATATTGTAACATTTAATTGTCAAGAAAAAATACATAATCACTTTATTCTTTAAGATAAAAGACATTAAATTGATTGAAAAAAAAAAACATTGTAAAGAAGATTTATACTGAATGATGCTCTCAAACACATATAATCAATTTACAATAAATTAAATTACATAATTAATTTATAATAAATTAATATAGTATAACATTATAGATAATATTAAATAAAAAAGTTCCTCCGTCTTACTTATCATAATTCAAGTTTTATCGAGAGTGATTTCTCCAAAGAAGCTCAAAAGTTTCTGTGCAATAAAAAGTAAGAGTAAAATAATAAATACATAACAAAATGGAAAACGCATGGCGGAAAATATTTCGATGACATAATCAAAAGTTGTCAGAAGAGTCATGATTGCGTCACCCCTCCCCTTCTCCCCATGGGAAGCAATTTAAAACTGATTTCTCGCAGCGATATCAGAAAGTTAGACGAAATCGTGTTAAGTGGTTTTAATTACTTAGAAAACTTGGACAGCCCCAGGAAGTTTCCACGTCGCTCAACAGCAAAGTAGATGCACTCGGAAGCGCCTTCGGGATTCCACCTTCTTACACTCACACCGCTATAAATCCCTACTTCTTACAACATTGCCAACGACCAGTCATCCACATTGCTGCAATGTTTTTGCCTTTAGACTAATTATAATTATGTATCTAATTTTGTCTAATTCTTTAATCGATTCAGAAAACGATATCTGCTCTCGCATTCATCATTTTAACATTTTTTATGATTGTGAGTTATGGGAACAGTTATAACAATCATTTGTCTTCTCCAACAAGCAACTCGTGATCATAGATCATTATTAAATTGAGCGATTATTTTTTGAGCCATGGCTCTGATCTTTCTACTATTTATCAACTTGCAACTTTCAATATAGAACATTATCACGAAACTCAACGTCTTATTTATTATTTATTGACAGTAATTGAAAATAATTTGAAAAAAATAATTTCATTGATAAAAATGTGTGAGAGAAAGAGAGAGAGAGAGAGAGAGATGATACGAAAAATATTTCGAGTCAGGTTGGTGGTCGCAATGATAAATATGAAGAATTATATAGGGATGTGTGTGTGTGTGTGCTCGCGCGAAGTGTTTATACTAATTAGTTTTAGAGCCAAGCGTTAGAGCGATGCCGACGCCAATGCCACATTTGCATAAAACATTTTTGTACATAACTCATCACATTTTGATATGATATTGGCTTAGAATATAAAAACTATTTTTTCTTTCGAGAAAGTGTTTCCACCTCTAAAACTGAACCTCAGCACGAACAAAAAATTGTCTTGGTATTATAAATCTATCTGCTTTACATTTACGTAAAGTTTAAAATTTTTTTGAATTCTTGCGTTTTTCTGAATATCCTTCATCAGAAAAGTTTTTTCAGATTTGCATAGCATGAAGATTTATCACTTTGTCATCATTACTTGTTAGTGACAAATATTTATAGTCTCCATAGATAATAGTAAGAAAATAGAAAAAATATTATAAGTGCATATGGAAATTAGATAATGAACATGATATTTATATATTTATATACATTATATTTATATAGAGATAATTTTTATTTAAAAGAAAAATATGTTATTAACGTTAAGTAATTTTGCAACTTGAATACTACAGTGTTGTATATATTCAAATAAAAATAGATAAAAAGTAAAATATTTTTTATATGATAATATATATATATATATATATATATATATTTAATATTTTTACAACTTTTGTATAAAAGATATAGAAGGTTAAATACTTTTAATGTCTCCTTAGCGTAAACAAATGCCTCAAATGAATTTCTCAATACACAATTCTAATATAATGTAGAATTGTTTAATCCAGCACACATGAACACATGTGAGTGTTAACTCGGAGAAAACGAAACGGAATTGAATCTAATGTGTTATCCTGAATTCTTCATGAGAAACTTCCGTACACTGCTTGGATCCAACAGTATCTCGCGTTCTCGTCAATTCCCATTTTCCACATCCACTACACACCGCTCCGTCTAGCAGAAATACATAATTCAAGAGAATATTTGAATAACGTTTTACACTGCTTACAGCTTGTACTCATAGTGAACTTTGTCGTAGGACTTCTGCGGTTGGTAAGTAGGATACTAATGCTCTTACCGTTAATTATTTCACGCCATTGTGCCAAATTGTATCCGTGAAAATTGAATCTCATCATGCTGTTGTTCTCACTCCAGAGAGAATTTTCCTACTTAATAAAATGATGATGCCAATGAAATAAGCTTGGCATTAGTATAATTCGATTATGATATTAGCGGAAGAATTTAGTGAAATTAAAATTGAAATTCTAATAAAATCGATAAAATATAAGTCATATATTTCTTAATTTTGAAATTATTCTTTACCATATTCTGATATTTAATCTATATATTTTATAATTTTCGGAAATTCAGAAAATCTTATATTATATATATATATATATAATAAAAACGTGACAAAATACACACTTTTATTCGTTAAATAGTTAAATTACATTATTAATGTGCCTCAGGATTTTTTCTACACTCTTTATATACACGTATATATTACATTACATACATATATATATATACACATATACATACATATATACATACATATATATTATGATGTGACATTTTCAATTGTCCATCACAAGGGTCGGAAGCCCCGACTGTGGACGATTTTCCGGGAGCTTTCGTCCTCCCAATTAAAGAGAGAGCGGCCTTCGAGATCGAGCAAAAGTTTACTTCCCTCCTTTTTTTGTATTTTGCGTTCTTTTTGCGGAAAGCGGTGACATCCAGGCGGTAGTGAAAGAATCTCATTCCACAGTTCGAAAATACAAGTAGCTGACGATGGGATAAGCAGAGGCGCCGAACACTCAGGAGCACGCTAGTTAAAACACTCTTAAGACTATCTAATTACCGTTAAATAGAAGAAACGATCGCTACTGCCCGTTAAAATTAATTATGCCCACAGAATGAGCGTATGACACGCCTGACCTCTTCCCTCACACATTCCTATCTTTACTGGAGGCCATTTGAAGGATAGCAAAGGGGACGCAAGCTGAGCCCCGAAGCGGAATCATGCTAAAAGCTCGAGCGTGCGAAATTGAGACTCGGATGTGAAAGCAGATCCGATAGAGAAGTTAACCTGCAGAATATCCGGCGCTCCACATCTATAAATAGACGATCAGAGGCAATACATACAGGACGCAGAAATGATTACGGCCATGAAGGCCACAAGGAACGATAAGGCCGCCGACATCCCTGAAGGATGCGAAAGCGTCTCAAGTGGTCTGTTTTTAAATTAATTCGCTGTGACTTCTGCGGACTTTTCGCTCATCACTGTTCGGCGGATCGGCATGTGCAATGGAGGCTCCCAACAACGTGCACCTAGAAGAAGATTGCGAGCCACCGGTGAGGCGAACGTCGATTCCTTTATAAAGTTGTCGATTAAGTAACATATTGTTTAGTTCGAAGTGAAAATTAAATAAAATATCAGAGTTCTCAACTTAATGGCCATAATTTCTTGTAACTAATATTTTGGGGTCATTGAGCCATTTTTATTTAGAAATTAATTAAAATGACTAATATATTTACTTTGAATTATCAATTATTTTATCAATCACCGGTATTTGATTATTTTTATTCTTCTTGTTGCATTTTGTTAGTTAATAACATTCATAGCATTTTAATTCGAAGCATTTACACTGTACTTATTTCACTCCTAATACTCTACTCCGCTTAGAAAATAGGATTGGAATTAAACTGGTTTATGTTCAAAAATTTTCACTTTACTTTAATGTGAATCGGGATTGAAATCGGGTTGAATATAAACAAAGCCATAGATTTTTATGCATTGTTGTATGATTAGATTGTTACCTTCACTTATGCTACCCAGAATAATCTAGCAAATATGAATAAGATGTTAAGCGTTATTTCGAGATTCCAATATATTTTACAAGCTAAACGGATAATTAGTTTATTTATTGCCCGGTTTCTATATAAGTAATTTAATATTCTAAATTCTTTGATTGTATTTCTTTGATTCTTGAAATTGTATTAGAAATTAAATTGTTAGAAACAGAAATTATATATATTTCTAATCTTAATAGCCTTTATAGACTTTATCTCTCTCTGTGACAAGAAAATGAATACCAAATAAATACGTTGCATAGCGGTAAAATCTTAAATTATAAGAAAAATGCCAATTTGTTCTTACTTCCTGATGCACGCTTCACATGTAGAGCTAAATTAAAGTTAAATTAAAGCTAGATTAAATGTAGAGGCCTTGTGCTGGACCATATATATTATATATATCAAGCCTGGCCACGCAGAGCACGCGGAGAGGAGAACGTGCCACCTCTCCGCGCGGCTGCTTTTTCCCGTCTCTCCTCTCTGGTCACTCGATATAGGGCTCGAGGGGCTAGAGAAGAAAGACGGGAAGAGACAGCGGCGCGGAGAGGTGGCACGTTCTCCTCTCCGCGTGCTCTGCGTGGCTAGGCCTGATACACACACACACACACACACACACACACACACACACACACACACACACACACACACACACACACACACACACACACACACACACACACACACACACACACACACACACACACACACACACACACACACACACATCAGCGAGTAATTTGAGAGCGGCTATATCACTCGACGAGCACATTTCCCGACGCTTGAGAAAGTGGACGTGATCTATATCCGTTAGGCTCGATAATGGTACATCCCAGATAGCAAAAATAGTCATTTTGACGTCATGTTGACGCAATTTGACGTCAAAATGATTACTTTTGCTACTTGGATGGTTTATATCCGAACTATTCAGATGAGTCAGGGGGAAGGATGAAGGAAAGGAGGAAGAGGACGGCTTTATCGCAGAAATAAATTCTATCCCTAGCAGGACTCGAACCCGCGACTCTTCATATAGCAAGCAAGAGCTTTGCTGCCTCAGCCACACGTTGTTCCAGAACAAACAATCAATCGCTTTGGTTTTGTTTCACCAACGATGATCAATCATGCGGCGGTATACTGATAAAAAAATCTGGTTACATTAATTAGAAATCTGGTAGAGAGATTCAACTATTAGATTCAACCAGTATGTCTGTTGGAAAATGGACGAATCAGAATTCCTTTAGGAATTACCAGATGAGTATAATTAATTTCTTCCTGTTAAATTTACCAAATTTTCTGGGTAATACTAAATTTACAAAAAAATGGCATCACTGTATCCATGTTAATATAATAAGAAGTTTTATAGATCCAACTAGAAAATACTAACCAAATCCTTATAGTAAATTCTATTAAACGTTCTAGTTATAAAAAAATCGAGGTTTATCGTGATAACTAGAAATTCTGCTTGGTTTAACCAAAATGCCTTCTATAAGATACGTCTTGTTAGTACAATCAAGCGATTTTCCTCAGTGTAGGCATGAGGCGAGCTAGCAGCCTCTTATATTGCGAAACTTATGTCCCTTTCTACTCTTTAAAAAAAATACGTAAGATAAAGATATATTTAACATATTTAAGAGTATATAAAATATATATCTGTTATGTATGAAGTTAAAAAATTAATTTTATTATATTTTTCAATAATTAAAAAAATGTAGATCGATCAATTGAATTTGTATTAAATTTGTTATAAATTTTATAAAATAAATTATATATAAATAAAAACAATAATTATTTCGATAAAGAATTACGAATTAAAATAAAATAATACATCAAAATTACATGTTACATTAATAAGTTATAATTTAAATTAAAAATTTTTAAGACGGATGAATTTGTTTCCGAATTATGAAAAAAAATTTACAATAAAAAAGTCTACTAAAGAGAAAAAAATTTAGTTATTGTTAAAAATATAACTAGTTATTTTTAAAATGCTTTTTATATAAGTTATTGTTATAACTAAAGTTATTTTTAAATTATTTTGTAACGAAAATTAGTTTTAAGTTATGTTCATAAGAATTTAAAATTAAAAATGGAAGAATTTAAAATTAAAAATATGTTAGTAGGTATATTACTAACTTGCAATTTTAATATACCTTTTAATTTCGACTGATTTTTTTCAAAAAATTATTGTTATCATAATCTATACTTCTAATTTTTGTTCTATTTGTGATCCACATAAATTTTCGCATTATTGGAAAATATATTAATTTTGCAATCGCCACTATTCGTCTCATGCCTACCAACGCATGGTTTGTCCATCATTGGTGATACAAAACCAGCGCGATTGTTTGTTCTTGTCTGATTTTGTGCATCTCATTTGGTTCGGATATAAACTATAGCACGGACACGAACCATATATCGATACCAAGCGTAACGACATAGTTCACGTCCACTTTTTCAGGTGGCGCATCAGGGCAATATGCACGGTAAATTCGAGATAGTCGCTTTCTTCTTCTTCTTTAAATTAATTGGCCAACACTGACTTCTTAATATGCAAGTTTAATCAATCCAGCCATACTGGTAATAGAGTATTAACAACCAGCAGAGTTTCTCACATCAAATAGAGTATAACAAATCAGGAGACATAGATAAGAAAAGGGGAAGGATAGAAGAAGGAATAGGAGAGAGATTGGGGCGACTTTATCGCAGAAATAAATTCTAACCTTAGCGGGACTTAAACTTCCGATTCTTCATATGACAAGCAAGAGCCTTGCTCAGCCACATGCCGTCCCGTCTCAGATTTCTTTCTGTATATGTGTGTGTGTGTGTGTGTGTGTGTATATGTCGATGAACGTCATCAATGCGAACTTAAGATGGTGGCGACAGCATAGAGGTTAGAATTAGCATTTTTCTTATAATCTAGGACTTTACAGATAAATGAAAGAATTGTAATCCGATATTAATATAATATCCATAAATATATAAAATACACAGAGCATTAGCTACATCAATGCTGGGATTTACTTGCAACTTTCGACCAGATTTCTTAACTTACACTTACTGTTCTCCTCTTACCGCTCGCATCTTAGCGACTGCGCCGCCAGACGTTCGTAACTAAGGAGCGCTTAGGAACGTGTGCTTTGTAATATGGCAATATATCTAAGTTCTCTTTATTGTTTATTAATAATAAAAATAATTATTCTATTATTAATTACGTATCCCATACAGCACAGAAGCTTGCATCAACATTGCTGCAATGTTACAACATTGCACATAGCAGTGTAATGCTGCAGAAATATTGCAGAGACATTATTTTGTAATTACTTTGGCAATGTTGCAGCAACATTTTAACATAGCGAAAATGTATAACATGTGTTTCTTTACTTGCCGCTATGTGGCGACACCAAACTTAACTAACTCGTATTCGAATTTTCATCTAAAGTGGATATAAGGCCTACAAAGGACTAATGTAGTAATTATATTTTTTGTCTTGTGTCAGTTAAATTTCTGATAAACTGACTTGATTTATTTAATATTCTGAATCCTAATAAGGGATCTAGATTATTAAACAAATAATTTGTTTAATAATCTAGATCCCTCGTTGGGATTCAGAATATTAAACAGATTTTTCTTCATTGAATCGGTAAATGGGAAATAATTCATTTATTGCACGTATTAAAATATTCTGGTATCGAGTGTATGTAAAATAATTGTATGTATATTATTGAGATAAATATTTAATAAGACACATTTGATAAAAAACACTAATAGATATTTTTTTTCAAAGGCGGTAAATGTTTTTTTTCCTATCTTTCTTAAACATTTCCTTATATTTTCAAAGTTTATTAAATTTAAAACGGTCTGCATCGCAAACGCGTTTTAATATTGCAAATACGTTGCACCGTAACATTACTACAATCTTACATTGTAATATTTCTGAGGGCGGACATTTCAACGTTGCTGCAAGCTTGCAGTAATGTTGCAGAAACATTTCGCAACTTCTATGCAATATTACAATGTTTCAATGTTAGGTCTATGCAACGTTTTTGCAATCTTTCGATGCTGTATGGGATATGTTTTAAAACAATTTAAAATATTTGTGTTTTGAAACGTAATTAATAATAGAATAATTATTTTTATTATTAATAAACAATAAAGAGAATTTATTGTTAGATAGAGAGATTGCCACATTACATTTGTGATGCGCACGTTTCTGAGCGC
This sequence comes from Camponotus vicinus, assembly GCF_025532165.1. NCBI lineage: Eukaryota > Metazoa > Arthropoda > Insecta > Hymenoptera > Formicidae > Camponotus > Camponotus vicinus. Next base: position 8,954,548 of record NW_028141956.1, read on the forward strand.
TCCTTAGTTACGAGCGTCCGGTGGCGTGGTCGCTAAGGCGCGAGCGGTAAGAGGGGAACAGTAGGCATAAGCTAAGAAGTTTGGTCGAAAGTTGCAAGTAAATCCCATCACTGAGCTACATTGATCTTTATATATAATTGGATATATCTTTATATATTCAATTGTCATAAAACGAAAAACTAACCCATGCAGCACAGAGAGTTGCAGCAACATTGTTACAATGTTTCAACATTGTACATTACAGTGTAATGTAGTAAAGACATTACAAAGACATTATTTTACAATATTACTTTAGTAATGTTGCAGCAACATTTTAAAATAGCGAAAATATATAATAGTGTGTATGTATAACGTGTTTCTTCGCTTGCCGCTACGCGGCGACACCAAACTTAACTAATTCGTGTTCATTTTTTCATGGATTCAGAATAAACAGATTATTTGAAATTAGACGGACAAATGGGAAAAATCATGAAATGAATATAAAGGACTGTACTAATATAAGATCCTGATACTAATACAAGATTCTAATATAAGAAAAAGTGTATGTTTCTTTTCTCTTTAGTTTTCTGATAAACTGACTTAATTTAAAATAATTTAAAATAATTTTTTTAATAATCTAGATTTCTTGTTGGGAGGACTAATCTGGATTTTTCAGAGTATTGAACAGATTATTTGAAATTAGACGGACAAATGGGAAATAATTCATTTATTGCTTGTATTAAAATATTCCTGTTGTCGAATATATGTAAAATAATTATTTTAAAAATGGCTTTAAAGAACTAGAAAGTCTATATTAGTGTTTCTATTAGTGTCTATTAGTTTTTTATTAAATGTTTCTTCTTAAATGCTTATCGAGATAATCTATATACAACTATCTTACATACACTATAAGTGATTTAAAAATAGTTTACCATAATTATATTATTGTACATAATTACTGTTAATAATACTTATTGTGCCATACGGCATCAACAACATTGAAGTTAATTGAGGCAAGTGTTTTTAGTAAACACTGCCAATACTGAAAATCTATAGTGTACGTGACGTAAACTATAGATTTGCCAGTACTGAAAATCTATAGTTTACGTCACGTGCACTATAGATTTTCAGCACTGGCGAGATATCGAAACATCTTATATGTTGAAACGAGAGAAGTATGACCCTATGCTATCTTTTCCCCACGGCAATCTGTGCCACGCCCCACCATGCTTAAACAAAGGGATGGCTCATTCCAGTATGTGTAGGATTCAATGATTTTATCTACTGGGAAATATTAACTTTTTTTGTCAAATATATTTTTGTCAAAATCTGCAATAAATAAGTTAACTAAGTATTAATTAAATATTTATCATTTAATTGATTATGAAGAAATGTTATTTTTCATAATCAATTATTTTGGATATCGATTTTGTTTCTGCTTTCTTCCAAACAGTGATATCAGGAAGATGACGCAGCTCTCACGCACACAATCAGAGAGCCGTACATGTGCTACGCAGAACGCTTTGCTCTCTGACGCAGTGTTGGCATGCGGGGCCGGTTTTTCGCGCATGCGCGGCAAACGAGGCCTCAATGAAGTATCTAATACAGACAAAAAGGTGTGCCACTGGTCGCCCGAAAAAATTTTCTCTTAGAAAATTGTTTCGAGTGATCAACAGCACACATTTTTATCATATACTATATGAATAACTCACGACTATTTATTAAATATCACAAAACTTTTAATAAACTGTGTCTCACTCAACTATGTCTGTATGCCACGTAATTTTCCTCGAGTCCACCAAACCTTCCACATGTGGTACATCGCTGGTTAGCCGCCACTACTGTCGCGCATGCGCGAAAAACCAATCCTGCATGCCAACACTGCTCTGACGTGGCTCTCTGATTATGTGGGCGTGAGCAGTGTTCTCGTTCTGGCACGACTGTGTCTAATATAACTTTCTTCTTTTACGAGTTAAATTGACATAGATTGTATATATATATATATATATAGGATTAATTTCAATTAATTTAATTTTAATTACCAACTGATAAAAATAATAGATGAAAAAACGAGTGAATAAAATCCTTCTGGGTCCTTCTCAGCAACACACAAAAATAGGATTCAGGTAGAGAACACGCATTTCGAGAACATTCCATTCCGGGCGATAACGAACTCAATTCAGTATAACCGACTGAGTCGACTGCGCTGTAGCATTAGTCAGCGGGCCAGCCTCGTCAGTTGCGCCGCCATTTTATGTAACAGTTGTGGCTTGGCGATCGTGAGCAGTGTTGTGCGCGAACGTACTTGTTAAGATATTTCCGAATTGTTCAGTGATTCATCTCTATACTAACGATACAATGTTGTGCTTTATTATTAAACTGTGATTGCAGTGTAATACTAGTGGTTTTAAATCGATATACGATATCTATGCTACTCCTTCCATTCAATGATCCGACACGTTTATATTCAGGTACGATGTTTATATCATGCCGATTTTCTTATATCGATTTTATTATCTTGTCGTCAATTCATAACCAATATCTTATACAAAATGAATATATTGGAGGATAAATATAAAGAATTCTTCTTTTTGTTCAAAATGTAATATAAATCAGATTTTGCATAACATTGAATTAGATGTATAATATTAACACATGTGCTTGTATCCCATCAAAATTTTAAGATTATTTTTGTATGTAAAATGTGCATTCATAACCTTAAGCTTAGATTGATTATAATCTTATATTCAATGCATAAACAATCTCTTCTGGTACTATATTTATATAGCATTAATTGTGGTCATTCTGTTAACTTGTTAAGTTTTTAATTTTAAAACTAAATTGTATTTGCCTACATGAATAGTTTTTAACATTGCTTCTGCTTGATGAGTTTTAATAACATAATATATAATTTGAATTATAATGTTACAGAAAGAGTAAGCGTATTGCGAACATTGTGATATGGCTAGAGTTCTGTTATACGAGAGAGTAGTGGATGCTGTACTCACAAATCCATCAGTAAGTACTTTTGCAATTATATGTCAACAAATAGCTAGTGAGCTTTTATAATTAAATTCTTTGTTAATATGTCTATGCAATTTAAGATTTTATTTTGAACATTTTGATTGTAAATGATTTTTAGATATCAATGCTTAATCTTATATGAGAATGTTTTGGATTTAATATAATCTTTGTGGGTATTTAATTATTTGCATCAAACACATCAAACTTATTTTCATCAATTTCAGATATATTTAATTATTAAATCAGTTTGTATGTGTTTAATCACTTATTAAATTATATATATGCTAATGTTCGTATATATATATATATATATATATATATATATATATATATATAGTATTCTTATTTTCAATTTTGCTATATAGAAAAAATGTTTTTATATTAATACTTTTTAACACATTTAAAATCATTCAGAAATAATAATCATTTTAAGTATGATGAAAAGTGACATTTTGGCTATTGAAATAGTAATTTGGTACATAACATGTAAACAAGTGTTTATTGTGAAGAAGATAATTATAGCCGATAAATGTGATATTTTATTAAATCTTTAAGACATTCTTATATAAGATTAAGCATTAATATCTAAAAATATTTATAATCAAAATATTCAATGTAAAATATCAATAAAATAAATATCAATAAATATATCTTAAATTGTGTGTGTGTGCATGGACATGTTAACAAAGAATTTAATTATAAAAGTTCAATTTAATTTATGATAATATGTGTAGTAATGCTGCATTCGTAAAATTCAATGGTTGTGTAAATGTTAAATGGTAATTATCTATGGTTGATGTATGAGTTTAATGCTCACAAATTCGTTCTTACAAAAATCGATAACGTAACCATTGTGTTTTCTGGTCAATATTGCATATGTAGCATGGCGCTTGCTTATACTGAAGTTTGCGATAGTCGATATAGTAGGAAACTACTAAAGGATCTACCGCGTAAGTTCCTACTTTACTATCATAGCGTAAACGGATCATAATCAATCGAAAAGAGTTATATATGTTTCTCTTACTGATACAATGCGTTAAAATGTAAGGGTATTCAAATACAGGGTATTCAAAAAGTAAGGGATACAGGATGTTCAAAAAGTAAATAACATTCTTTTATTTAACATTTCTTTTATTCTTATTTTAAATCAAAGACTGCGATTTTTAGCATTTTCATGCCAAGGCTTTTGAAAAATAATACAAAAAAAATCATAACTTTTTTTCCATAGAGAGAAGGAGAGAAGGTGGGAGGTTAATAATTTAAAACAGCATCTTTCTTTAAATTGTAAGTTTGTTTTAAAGTTCTTTTAAAAGGAAAGATTTTATACAAAATTAATGTGATGCATTGTTTCAAAATAGTAGCGAACAAAAACAAAAATCTATTAATTCTTGAAAAATTTTTACAGCAATTGTAAAAATTGCATAAAAATATCCATAGTATTACATTACTTAGCTGAAAAAAACTTTAGAGAAAAAAATTACTTAATTTATTTTGGATTACTTTTTATGAACAAGAAGATCGTTTAAAGAACTTAAAGATATATCAAAATTTAAACTTATTACTTTTATTAGAAGATAAAATTTTGAAAACTGAAAAATTAAAATGCTACTAATTAGCAGGATGCTATGAAACATGCCGAAAAAATCATAATTTTTTGTTTAAAATAGAAAAATATGTTACTTTTTGAACATCTTGGATAAAATCTCAAGTTTTTGAGTCAGCATTGTTTTTGAACAAGTTGGACTGCAGACATTATACTTGCTTTTATTTTATGTGATAAAAATTCTAAAATTTGTAACTTATTGTAGTTTAACATACGATGCGCGACAATAATTCGTTCCGTGGCTCCTCTCGCGGGATAAGGGGAACGTAGAAGTAGCCATGGCGCCATCAGCCGGCAACGGTCAAGTAATCCTATTTATCGATCTAATTATTGATCGTCACAAAAAAGGATGCTACAATATTTTAACCCTTTCGTATCTCCGGTTTTCCCAAAAGAAATGCGTTTTATATGAAGTTTTATTTTATTCAGTTTTATAAGTTTTTGGAGGTACCAATTCCAAATTATACAAAATCCATATACAAAATGTGAACTATAAAAAGTTGATATATTTAAAATATGGGCTTGAATTTTATTTTTTTAAATATATATGTTTTTTTTTTAAATATACATACACACGCTCGACTCGCGGCGTTGTTACGTTACACATAACACATTTTTTTTGCAAGCCACACATCTGCCGCGAGATTCTTTCGGATGCCCGCGTTGTCACACGCGTCGTCTTATTTCACGCACAATTTGATTACACATATAAATTATTACAATATTTATTATAATAAAGTTATAATTACATTTAAATAAAACTTTAAGCGAATCCTAAACTGAACGACGAACTCGTACACGATTACAGCGCCCTCATCTAATCTTCATCCCGTATCTCTCTTTATCACGTTATTTATAAAGAAGATGCACTGCTTTTTCCACTCTACTTTACCGATATTTCAGGTACATATGGACTGAAATTTTCGGAAGAATGCCATTTATTAATTAGACAATTAAATTCAGTTTTTATAGTTCGACAATGTTCTACGGTGCAGTACACAATCGTGAAAGCTACTGTTTTATGCATGAAAGCTATAAAACTTTTATAAGAAGCTAATATTTGTACAAGTTGATAGCTCTGACGTCATGTTGATTTCAGAAGTCGATAAATAAAAATGTAATTTTATACTTATTTTCTTTCTCAATATAAAATCTCATACTGTATAGAGTTTTCACGTGTCCGTTTGCGTGTATACTTAAATTCTGGAGAAGGATTTTTAATTCTATACAGGCAATAAAAAATGGCACACTTCCGAAAATTACGGCGTTTTTGTCAATAAAACAGACGACTTTAGGATCCCCTTAAATATATAATTAGCGTATCAATTCTATGATTTTTTGACGTAATATACGGTTATTATCTAAAAATTTAATTTTTTTCGAAGTTTAGATAACTATATTTTATTGCAAATATTACATTTCAAAGTGCGCGATTCTTTTACATGATTTTTTTACTTGATCTTTCTTTTTTAAAACAAGCCAAGATAAAAGTCGATAGGATTATTTAAAAGTTATGATTTTTTTCGTAGGTGGGACATATATGTACGAAAGAGTTAAATAAAATATTAGATTATTTTCTATATAATAATTTTTTATTTTCTATATAATAATTTTTTCTATATAATAATATTATTTTAATGTTATTTCTTATTTAACATTTTTGATTATTGTGATAAATCGTATGCGTATATTTTTACTCAGCGCATTTCTTTCCGGCGATCGATAATTAAATCAATAAATCAGCGTCAATCAGCCGCTGCCGGTTGATGGCGCCATGGCTATACTTCTATGTTCTCCTTGCTTGCGGAAGGGGCCATGGAACGAATCATTGTCGCGCACTGTACAGTGCGCGTCAACGATCTTGTCCTACGCTCCCCTTGCCCCGTGTAGGACAGGATCGTTGATGCGCACTGTACATTAACACTGAGAGACCACGTTGCAATTACTCATACATTATAACTATTACCTTCCTTTATAATCGATCACTTGATTGGTCATGTTGCGATTGTCCATGAGTTCATTAATTGCTGTTAATTGATCACAGTACGATTACTTATGCGTTAAGATTGATTAAGATATTGCCATTGACTACGTTGTAATTAATCATGGGTAATTATTTACTTCAACGGACACCCCCTCCTCGCCGATGATTTTGACTTTGACATTTGTTGTAGGGATGAGGTTGCTTATCAATATTCAGTTTGTTTTATTTGGCGGTATAGTTTTTAAAATAACGAAAAAGATTGATAAATATTTATTTTAAGTGATATCTCACGCATAGTTTTTATTCCAACATATATTGTAGAAGATACATTCTTAAATAACACATCGTTTGAATTTGGTAGCGCTATCTTTTGGTTCCTGAGATATGCGATTTTGAAATTTCATATTTTCGTTATATCCTACTTGTGTATTTATATTTCATTGTTTACATTTACTCTAAAAAAACGTCTCTCAAAAAATGGAGAGGGGCTCATCATTCCGTCTGCATTCCCATCCCAAGAAACTAACCTAATCTAACCTAACTGATCCGAGAGCATATCTTGCTTCACATGGTTTCACATTTAGCAGTTTTCTATGCTAAGTGAAATATACCCCATATCTCGAACATGGGTTGGGTTAAATTAGTTTTTTTAAGATGAAGGAAGAGTGTAGAAGTGTAGGAAGATTCGATCTTTGAAATTATAAAAGTACAAGAAATTGTGAGTTTTATAATTTCAAAGATCAAATCCTCCTTAAAATTTTTATTATTTTGCATATTTAACGTATCTGGCCGCAAAATTTCCTTAGCACATCAGGTTTTTGAGTAATTTGTGATTAAATAGTCCAAAAATGGTTATTTCGGCCAATTTCATGAATTTATTATGAGAGAACCTAATTTTTTGAGATATTTCTGCCAATAGCATCGTATAGTCTTCAGCTTTCAAATCCATTTTTAATTGCCGCCGTACAATTTTTTGCCGCAAAATTACTCAAAAACGACGTGCTGATGAAATTCTGTGGCCAGACTCGTTTTAGCGTCAAAAAATCTACCAGATTCATCTACTTTGTATTTTGTAACTAACAAAACCCAAATTTTCGTAGGCCTGTATAATCAATCAATTTCTTCTCGTAATGATGCTACGAAATTCGTGAAGACTACGTGAGTGAGGTATTGCGACTAAATGACCTTACTTAATAACATAAATACTCGATATATATACATTTTAAACAAATAATTGATACAAGTAATTTGTGTATTAAATGGATAAGGTTTCTGAAAATTACATTTTAATCAATAAATCTTTTTTATTCAATATCTCAAAAATATGCCAAATAATACGAAGTCATTAAAGCATGAACATTAAAGTGATCAGCAAGTTCATCCTTACAGCATATGTGAAAGCCAATCCTTGGTCGAGGTGTTCGTTAATGTAAATAATTATCTAATCATGTTGTGATTGAGATTCTTCCGATTTACATTATTACCAATGAAATATAACCGTGTATGATCAAATATTCCTGATTATATATATTTTCTGTTGGACGTAATTTTGATGGGACAGTATTTACACCTAGACTTAGTTTACATCCAGTTGTCTAATCCAGATTTACTCTAAAGTGAATTGAATTTAAGGGAACGTTTATTTTGGATTGATCTTACTCCTACTGAAAGCAGAATGAAAGAAAAATGTCAGAATCGTCAACTTATAACTATAATTTCATAATGTAACCAAATATCTCGGGATTGGGAAGTACACTATATTTATTCCATTCCTTGTTAATTTGTTTTACTTCACTTAGAAAACAATTGAAGTGGATTGGAATAAAACGGAATTAAATCGGTTTAGACTGAAGAAATTTCACTTCGCTTCGAAATAAATCGGGATTGTATAGCTGGATGTAAACTAAAGGTGTAGACTAAAGCACTGTCTCGATCAATAACTCTAATCAAGGATTAGATCGCTTTAGATTAGGTTAAGTTAGGTTTATGTAGAGGGAGGGCAAAGAAGGGAAAAATTCGATAGCATAATTTCGAGCATACATCTATACATATCGACCTAGAAACATAGAGATATCATATATAGTTATATCTATATTGACATATAGAATCAATCAATATGATTCAATCAGAAGATTCTAATATTCATCTGGCCGATTGATAATATGGACTATCGAATACGACTCGATTTTTAGACGTATGTACATACATAGTAGTGTTTAGTATTTAATAGTAAGGGTATGCATATGCTTTAAAATTCCACGATTTGGAATTACTAAATAAAGGAAGATGGGTAAATGGATTTTGGCCATGATGATGGAACTTTTCTTATGCATGTTTTCTTATAGTTTTTGAATCATTATCAAACTTTTTTTTATTATGATATCTTACCCCTTCTAATACATATTCGATTGCTATGATCTAACTTTCTTCGCTGAGATAAAGCAAACTGAATCTTTTTGTTTTTTAACGCGAGATAGTATACTTATGCGTAGAGAAAGTACAAGAACTTCTAAATATCTCGAAAAGGTTGGGTTTGAGAGAAAAAAATTTATTTCGGGATATTTAGAAATCCTTGTACTTTCTCTACACGTAGGTATGGGAGGGTCCCGTTAGCGCACGGTGCGATAGCGCACCAACCCGATAGCACACGAAAAATTGAACACAATTCCCGATAGCCCATGTCCCTTTAGCACACATCCCGATAGCACACAAGGTTCCACATGGGTTTGCAACGGGGCGGGGGGGCGGGGGGCGGAGATGCAGTCTGTGCGTGCACTTTCTCATTGGTGTGCTATCGGGATTGTGCGCGATTTACTTTGTGTGCTATCAGGATGTGTGCTAAAGGGACGTGGGCTATCGGGAATTGTGTTCAATTTTTCGTGTGCTATCGGGTTGGTGCGCTATCGCACCGTGCGCTAACGGATCCCGTTCCGTAGGTATACCCTCTTGCATTGAAAAACAAAAAAAAATCAATTTGCTCTTGAGAGATTGATGTATTACTTAATTTATATCTAATGGAAAGACAATATATTCATTAAATCAAAAATTGGCATAAGAGCTACAGCGGAGAAACAACACTTTGGACAGTCCTGTCCCCTCTGCTGCATTGTCGGGTGCGGACGGTTGCTCTCTCCACAGGATATGCGTCAATGCCGTTGCCACGGATGGATTCTGTCGCTCGTTGATCAAATGGGCGTAAAGACACGTCCGACCTCCTCCCATATACATCCCTATCTTTCTCTGGAGGCCTGCCCCGGCCCTATCTTAAGGTCCATCCGCCACTGCTATTTAGTACAGTGGGGATTTTAGTATATACTAGAGGGATCTTGGGGGATGTGGTCACTCTACGGCGTTGTGCTCGTCGGTGCCGTTTCATACGGAAGGCCAGTCGGAAGCCAGCATGCACGCGAATACCTCCACCGGCACTTATTTGGTCAGCGAGCGACCTTTCAGGGATTCTCCGTAGCAATCGGCATTGCATCCATCGAGTGAGATACCAACATTGCTCTGGAGTCGCATATCACTATGTTAAAAAAGCAGCATCAGGTGTGAGGTCTGGATAGCTCAGTGGTCTAGAGCAGTTGCCCGGAAAGCGAAAGACTCGGGTTCGATTCCCGATCCAGCCACTTGCGCCTCACATATTTTTCTAGTCTGCGAATATTGTTTTCTAGCAATTATTCGTTAGGCTGAAAAATGTGTGAATGCTCTCTCCACAGGATATGCGTCAATGCCGTTGCCACGGATGGATTCTGTCGCTCGTTGATCAAATGGGCGTAAAGATACGTCCGACCTCCTCCCACATACATCCCTATCTTTCTCTGGATACATCCCTATCTTTCCATTCTGACATCACTGTACTTGATGCCATTTTGTGTACGGATTGAAAAAGAAAAAGCGCGGAATCTGATCTGCTGCGATTTTGCACAGCAAAATTTTAAAATTTTTGATGAACTTTTGGAAGCAGCACGCTTGCTAGATCTCTGCGCGATGCAGTTTGGCGTCACCTGTGCGTCGAGGAAAGGATAAAGTCGAGCAGTTTTTCTTTTTTTTTATTATATAATGGTTTGTTTTTTTATATTGTTAATCGCGCTGAAGAGGGATCAAAGACGATTCGAAACATTATTTTTGTAGGTTTTTAGTTTGAAATAAACAACAAATAATAAGAAGAAAGTGTTGTTTCTTCCCTGTGCCCCAACTATCGCGCTGCGGCTCTTATGCCAATTTTTTATTTAATTTTTATTTTATTTGAACCAAATTCCTAACTATTAACAATATATTCATTTTAAAACACTTGTACATCTATATATTAACTGTTTGAACATAAGCTGAATTTCTACAGTGGTTACTTGCGTGGGATCTGATAGCCTACATTACCAATTGGCCAATTAAATACTAAGACCTTCTGATTGGTTAGTCTTGCTGGTTACACTGGCTCATTTTTAAATTCATATGACATTAAATACTGATATGATAGAGACATTATGTGTGATGAATCTTTGATGAGTTATGAATCTTTCTAATCTGAAAAATGACAGTTAAGTTAATACTAATATAAATTGTTTTAATATAATCAATCACGACGAAGCAAGGTCGATTTATGTGGATGTGGATTAATGGGACTGTCTCGATTATTTATAAAAAAATGTACTTTAAAATTTGATAGGAGTTTGAATTTCGCGAAGAGAGGTTCTTTGCTTCGCGGCGCGCGGATCTGCCTGTTTCCTTCCTTTTTCCGCCCCGCCGTTCGTAGCACGTGTGCTTACTGTTCGTTTCGCGTGTACCTTATTATTACGATAATGTATTATTCTTTTCCTTTTGTTTATATCTTTTTATTGTTATTGCGTTATGCATATTGAAAGAAAGGATTGCACGATATATTAAATTAAATCCTATAACAATATAACAAGGGACTCTGCTTTATTTCCTCATAACCTATAACAAAATTTGTTCTAGAAGTATTGTGATGCTATTAGCTGTAATGAAATTAGCTGTTATTTAATAGCTATAATTCTAGCCTAGTTTTTTATATTTTTGATTTTACAATTAGTAGATTTTGTTTTAAATAGATTTAGGAAATTAAATTAGACTTACATATTTTTCAGCGTGATACGGAGATCCAAAATGGAATGAAGATTAAAGAAGAGCCTGCTGATACGACACTAAATACTGGCACGACGGAGACATTAGTTAGAAATTTTTATCTGAAAAATGATACGTCAATTAGAAATTGTTCTAATATAATCAATCATGACAAAGCATCATTACCAGAAAACGATGTTTTGCACAAAATCATAAATAATGAAGAAAATAAACAAATATCCAATGGTCATTCTGCATACATAGATAGTGCAGATGAAATGTTTAATTTAAAACGTAAAAGAACGAAAACAGAACAAGCACACGACGGAACAGAACATGCACAGTCCAAGAAGAAACAAAAACGTGCTAATGATTTCCAAATTTCTAAAAATGAAAATATGAATATGTCCACGGAAACAACTGAAAAATTAAGAAAAAGAAGAAAACGACAAAGCATCACATCGGATTCTAGAACCAAAAAGCAACACATAGCTCGACCATCAAAAAGAAAAGTTTCCACTGAATGTAACATATGTTTTAGAAAGTTTTCTTCTTCTCGAAATTGTGAAGTTCATAAACAGTATTATATTGGAGGTTATAAATGCACAAATTGTAAAAAGCATTATATAACACGCAGGAAACTTTATTTGCATACCATGAAATGTAACAATATAACACATAACCACTCAATGATCAATAATCCCTCAAGCATATATTGTAACTTTTGCAATCGTGTTTTTAGAAAGAAAATACTTCTACAATCACACTTGTTTCACTTGCATAATGAATTAATATATTCCAATAACATAACTAAATGCGAAAATGCAAAATCTAAGAATGAAAATATATTTTGTGAAAATAATACATTGACTGATGCACATGAAAAGTCACTATGTTCAAATAATCTTGTTAAATCAAAGAAACGAAATATTAATTTTATAAATAATAATAATTCCCGGAGCGATGATGATATGACAAAGACTGAGAACTTAAGAACTGAAGAATCATTCAGTGATGGAATGTCACCTACGAAAAAACTACGGCAACCAACATTAACGGAATATCTTGAGCTCTGCAAAAGAAAACGCGATATTAGTGCCAGTCTAAATAAATTTAACATTATGAAAGATGATTTTTCGTCTACTTTATTTCATGGTGAAAAAACAGCACAAAATTTTAAACCGAAGTTTTCAGAAATGTGTAATGAACAAGTTGATTCTTTATCTACAAAATCAAGTAATTCAGGACAAACGGTATATTCTACTTTGGAGCAAGATAAAAATATCCAAAGCCACGAAATGCCCAAAAAGCCATTTGTAAAATTACATGCGGATGTTGAAATGATGAAATCTTTTTTGGAAAAACTTCCAAATATAACTATTGAAGATAAAGTAATCAAAGATCAAAGGAATGATATTGCTTCATATTATCATGAAGTGCCATATAGTCTACGGTCTCTAAGAACCTCTATATCTTCCGTGGAAACAATTTCAAATTCAAGGAAGAGGAACAGCAAAGACATATTTAAGAAATCTCAACCTAACGCAGAACGTACTAGTAGTACTAGAACGGAACATAATGTGACTAATTCAAGTAAAACAGATTCCAACTTTTGGAAACCTACTATGGTTCGTTTTAAGTGTAAGGATTGTAGAATTATTTTAACAAGATGCGATGAGAAGATAAGAAATTGTCATCAAATTCCTTCAGTTAAAATCACGTTTAATGAAAACATTTCTTTTCCTTCTCAATGCAATTCTATGTTATTTCAAGAAAGTGATATACAAAATAAAATGGTGTTGAAGAACTTAGAAGTTTCTCTGGAACGTTTAACAACTGTTCCAGCTGTAGATATTACAGAAATGAAGACAGTGTCAGACATCGAAAAACGCAATAATGATTCTTTTTTATGTAAAGTTTGTAAGAAAAGTTTTTCTTCAAAATTGGACAAGCATATGCACATTAAGTCATCTCATGTAGCATATATGTCAAGTATATGCGACGCACGATATAAGCTGAAACATAAATTACTTCAACATTATTTGAGTGAACATCTATTTAAACAAAATCAATGTTGCGTTTGTTATATATTCTTATCTAATTATGTAGAGTTGAAGCGACACTTAACTCTTCATTGTTTGAAATATGTTCAAAGAGAAAATGATCAGTGTCCAATAGATATTGAGATAAAATGCAGCTCGATAAAAAACAATTATAAATGTCTTCAATGTGGCACAGCATTCGCAACGCAGTCTACTTTGATGATGCATCAAAGTTTTTGTATACTACAAGAAGAAATGACCAAGAATCAAAAAGATTCCATACAGAAGATAAATGCGTTCCCAAAAATTATTCTCAAGGTGCAGCGCAGCAAGAATACCAATGGACTTAGAGTTATACATGATGAAAATACTCATTTTGATGAATGCTCAAGTAAAAACTCTGTAGAAATGACAAACAAACATCAGATATCACTAATTAATGAAGAAAATTCAAAAGTTATTGAAGAAGATTCAGAAGTTAATGAAGAGCCAAAAATTAATGAAGATAAACAAAAGTCTTCTGTTAATAATAACTTAGTTACAAAGGAAATCGGGATTACCAACGAATCACGAAACTCTGAAAAACTTTTAGAAAACAGTAATTCGATTAGTAACCAAGATACTGCGAGTGCGCAATTGGAAGTCATTAAATCAAAAATTAACATTTTTCCTTGTAATATATGTGGAAAACAATTTCATACCCTTAAAAATTTGCAGCAACACATACGCACTTTTAGTTATACTACTGATATCTGTCCGATATGTGGCACTGCATTCAGTTCAAAACGTCTCCTACAAACGCATATTACTGCGGCACATGTACCACAGATCTCAAAAACTTACAGTTTCCATTGTGTGTTTTGTAATCAAGGTTTTGTTAAAAAATATGAACTTCGATCTCATATATTACATCTGCATGGCCAACAAATACTTGACACATTCACGCACGATTCTCGCGCGAATCAAGAGAAATCGGATACTCAATCCGCAATGTGTAATATATGTAATTTATTATTTGAGACGCATAACCGTTACACAGAACACAGAATGTATTATTACAAGGATCATACATTCAAATGCTCGCTCTGTGGACAAAATTTTCAAGGAATGTATATGTTGAATCATCATAACAAACTCACACATTATTCAGAAGATAAACGTAAATCTTATAATTATATTTGCGAAATATGCGGCGAAGGATTTAGCCATGAATTTCATTTCCATTCGCACAATATGCATGTCCATTTAAATGAAGAAAATTTGAATGAGATTGCAAAAGAATCTGAAGGAAAAAGCCAATTTGATCACACATCCGAGATTCAAGAACAGATTAGAGATTCAGCAAATCAAAAAGAAATTGAACAATTGCCCAATGAATACATTTGTCATATTTGTCAACTAAAATGTATAGATGCTGATGATATGGCAAAGCATACAGCACTTTACTCTAATGACGGCAATTTTAAATGCGATAGATGCAAAAGGCAATATAAAACACTTGAGCTGCTTTATCAACATAGAACATTAACTCACATTTATCGTGATATTTATAATGGATATGCTTGTTGCATTTGCGGCGAAGTTTTAGAAACAATTATTTCATTGGAATGTCACAAAAAACACTTTCATTCGAACGATATTGCGTGCAATAGTGCCGATGACTCTAAGAATTGTAAACAGACATTACCTTCGAATACTGCAAGTAAAATAATAACATATCAACTTGAATCTAACGATACACATAACACAGCAAAATGCAGATATAATTGTTTGTTCTGCGACATGAAATTTTTTTCTGCTAATGCTATCCAGACACATATTATTCAAACGCATATTGAAGATTTATTTGCCAAACGCACTGGCATAAAACCTACACTTTCCATTATTGAAAGCGACAATATTTGCAAACCGTCCGATCAACAATTAATTGGAGCTATTCAAATATCAGCGATAGCAACTACAACATCATCATCAGTAATTGTAACATCAGCAACTACAATAGCAACATCAGCAGTAGCAACTACAACATCAACAACAGCAGTAGCAACTACAACATCAACATCAGCAGTAGCAACTACAACATCAACATCAGCAGTAGCAACTACAACATCAACATCAGCAGTAGCAACTACAACATCAACATCAGCAGTAGCAACTACAACATCAGCAGTAGCAACTACATCAACATCAGCAACAGCAACTACATCACCAACAGTAATTGCAACATCAACAGTAGCAACTACAAGATCAACCTCAGTAATAGTCGCTACAACATCAACATCAGCAACATCGGTAGCAACATTTGAAGATAACTCAGCGCTATTTCTTCAAGATAAATTCCCAAATAATATTTTAAATAAAAATGGAATAAAAGATAAAACTAATATCGAATTACCAAATCAGACTAAAGTTACGCTTCCGAAAGATAATAAAATTGTACCGGAAATTTCTGCGATACCATCTATTAGATTACCGGCCAATATAGCAAACTCTATAGTTATTGCATTAAATAAACATTTTAATGCTAACAGTGTTAAACCTTCAATTCCTCTATCTATTGAATCAGAATCATCTAATGACCCTCCAAAAAGTTATACAAATTCTATAAAATCTGGGTCAATCAATGAATTTAAAACCAACTTAACATCGTCATCGAATAAATTTATCCATGATATCTCTGGATTACTCAAACCTGTGTTTCTTGTACCACAAGCTTCGAAAAGCAATGAAATTACAAATCAAAAACCTGAACCAATGAGCACTTACAATTGTAATTCTAGTTACACGTGTCCTTTATGTCCATTAGAATATCCATCTTTGATGTTCTTTCATGCCCATCTGAGATATGCTCATGCAGATTCTATTCGAACTGATATGATTAACCCATTCAATCAATCAGTTCAAGAGATTTCCCTAATAAAATGTTTATTATGTCTATGTACATTTACTGATGAAAATAAATATAAAAGTCATTTGAAAAATTCTCATATTCGTACAGGTATCTCGAACTCTAAGAATATGAGAAAAATAGATGATAAGGAAAAAAACACAACTCCTGAAATTATTACTGTGGATGATGATGATGACAATGTCGAGAATAATTTGAATCAACGTACAACCAAATCTACAACCACGCTTGTTCATGAAAAACAGGATGAAAAAATTGGTAAATTGAGAGTGAAACCTTTTGCGAAGATTATGGAAAATTTATCTATAGAGTATGCGTCGAAACACCCGTCTAAAAAAGTCTCTCATTTTACATAAAAGTTCTAGATTTAATTATGACAATGCAGTTAATAACATTAATTCCATTAAATATTTATAAATAAGATCTCTTGCATACACATGTAAAGAATATTTCAGTTTTGATAATTTGTTATAGAAAGATAGTGATGATAGATAATGATGACGGGAATTAATTTATTCGTTATAATATATGAATATGATCCTTAATTAAGTATTGTATGGTTAGATAGTTGCGTAAATTTTATTTCATATAAAAACGAATATGTATATTATTATTATTAAATTAATTATCACATTAAACTGATATAGAGCAAAACTTAAAATATTTAATTATTGCACGAATATATATAAGTAAGATATATAAATAAGAGGAGGGGGGGGGGTATATTTTATTGTACATGTATACGGAATTTTTTGGATTAGATGTTTATATGTATTTGTATATTCATAAATAAATAACTGTTTATATATAGTTAGAAACTTACATATTACATTGTCATAAAAAATAACAAATTAATTAAAATAGTATAATCAATATTGTAAGCAAATGTTTTTAACTATATATGATTAAATAAATTCATAAAATTAAAACTAATTGGAATTGTAATTCAATATTATCCACAATACAGTAGAATTTCCTTGAATTCAGTCCTATTAATTTTAGTATTTTCCCATATATACTTTCACAAACATTAATGTTGCGCTCTTTCCGGGTTTATAATAGGCTTACTTGATGATGCCGCATGCATCTGTATATAATTTAACAGCTTCGCACACGCATGTGCGTTCGCACAAGCATACGGCGATTGGAAACCTTTGCATTATGATAAAGGAAGCACACAAGCTTCTATATAATAATATAGAAGATTGTAGAGGAGCGTATCTTTTAATTTTTTTCCAATTTTCCGCTCTTTCCGCTCTATAGAACCAAAAGTAATAAGATTTTATTGCACTAAAAGAATAAATTTAACACATCCTAACATTTGAATTTTGAAAAATATTATGTACATAGCCCTTAAAATTTCTGTTTAAATTGGTACATAATATAGAATGAATAATAGTATATAATATATTAATGAATTTATATATATATATATATACAGGGTGAGCCATTTTAATTAACGCACGCAATTATTTCGGAAACAAAGCATTTTAGAGAAAAATGTTTCAGATAAAAGTTTTATGGTTTCGAGGGGCCCATAAGATGGTATCATTGGTTTGACCTTGAAGAGTTATTTGAAGGTCACATGAAGGTCACCTTCAATTTCTTAAATGGAACCTACTATTTGTCATTGCATATTCTTGTAGCTTATCTCGAAAGCTTTCCAAAACACTATAATTAAGTACCTTTTCGTTAAGTACTTTTTGAGTTATGAGGCTTGAAATAATTTCTTAATTTTACATAAACCGTAAAATATCTTGTAAAATATTCATTTTTCGATTATCTTATCTTAATACTTTTACGTACAAAATAATGAGAGGAATCAACTGGTGTAAAGAAAACACATAGTTGTTTTGAAGAAAAAATATATAATTTGCAATTAACAATTCCATATTTTTTCTTAAAAACAACTATGTGTTTTCTTTACACCAATTGATTCCTCTCATTATTTTGTACATAAAAGTATTAAGATAAGATAATCGAAAAATGAATATTTTACAAGATATTTTACGGTTTATGTAAAATTAAGAAATTATTTCAAGCCTCATAACTCAAAAAGTACTTAACGAAAAGGTACTTAATTATAGTGTTTTGGAAAGCTCTCGAGATAAGCTACAAGAATATGCAATGACAAATAGTAGGTTCCATTTAAGAAATTGAAGGTGACCTTCATGTGACCTTCAAATAACTCTTCAAGGTCAAACCAATGATACCATCTTATGGGCCCCTCGAAACCATAAAACTTTTATCTGAAACATTTTTCTCTAAAATGCTTTGTTTCCGAAATAATTGCGTGCGTTAATTAAAATGGCTCACCCTGTATATATATATATATATATATATATATATATATATATATATATATACAGAGCATATGTACAGAATAAATGCATAGAGCGCAGTAGACCAAACAAAAAAGTTCTGTACCATTTTACAATTATTGTAAAAATTGCAAAATGGTAAAGGACTTTTCTATTTAGTTTACTAGGCTCTACTCGCTCACAAGCGTTGGTCCAATCTTTATCAAACACTCTGTATATATAGGGTGTTCAATAATTTTTGATACATCTAAAGTAGAGTGACTCAAACTAAGAAGGAAATTCCTCTACCGTTTCGCGATCTTCGCAATAATTAATGAAAAATTAATTAAAAAAGATGGACCAATCTGCGTGAGTAGAAGCGTGCAGCGACGAGACCGCTGTTAACTGATATTAGGCGCGCGAAGAAGCAGTGAGTGGGGCGCTCTTCAAAACAGGATGGTGACGCGTGGCGCTTTAGCAACACGGTATATTTATCATAGATATGTACAGATGTTTTGAAATTTTCAAAAAAATTTTTCATTTTTTTGTATTGATTTATTCGCCAAAACAGAAAAAACAATATAATTGCAAAGATATTGCGTTTATGTAAAATGATAATTTTTAATAAATTATAGCTTATAGCATAAATTACACAGGACATTTTTTCACAATTTTTTAAGATTTCTATTTAAAGCACTTAATTTATTAAGAAATAGAAAATCATTGATTTCTTTTGGAACTGCTATACAATAATTAATTAAATTTGTTATTCTTTTTGTTGCAAGAAAATTTTAATTTAATTTGCAGATAAAATTATAAAATGCTTTATGCGTTCAATACGTTAATATATAATTAATGTACAATTATTAATAATTATTAATTCAAAAGTGCTATTAAGAAATTGTGTAAAAAAACAAAGCAAGTAAGTTATGTTTGAAATATATCTTTTTAATTGTTTAATATTATATATGTAATATAAAATAAAACGATTATATAATAGAAAATTATATTTGAGAAAATGTATATTTTATTATTTATATATTTTTAACACAAAATCGTATAATATTAAACTGATTAATAATTATAATCATTAATTGTACATTGGAAATTCTCAAGAATAAAACTTATGCGGGTCTGGTATACTCTAACGAGTTACTCTCCTATTAAATTCAGTACTATAGGAAGTATCGTTTCACACGATAGTTACTTGCGAGACTTGTATAATATGTGTTTTCTATATTATCGGGAAGAGAGTAGTGCACTCGCAGCTTTGTGCATTGCTGTGTGATTGGGTAGTTATTCCTACTTATGTTACTCGTGGGGCTTAGCGTATGAGTTAGTGAAAAAGATGTAACATATCTTTAGAGATATATTTTTGAGAAAATAAGTATAATTGGGTGAGTGAGAGAGAGAGAATGAGGGAGAGAGGGAGAGAGTTAATAAATAGGTATAATAAATAGGTATAATGGATATAATATGTGATCAATGTAATTTGTCCAAAAATAAAGATGATTTTATGTGTGAAAAAATAAAATATTTTCTTACTTTACAAAAATATAAACATTTCATAATTCTTTTATAAATAAATTTGATTAAAAACTTTTGTCATATTTTTCATATGGACATGTACATATGCTCGCGTACGCACACGGACACACACACATACACACTACAATTTAACCTTGCCTATTCCACAAGATTTCCTCATCACGTAAGGAACATTTTTGCAGGGCGAATTTGTAAGGAATGCATTTTTTCAGCAAAATGTTGCTGAATTTTACCGAGACTTTGTAAATGGTAAGTAAAAAGAATCTACACATTATATATATATTTCACATATCAGAGATCTATCTTGATCCGTCCTGATTTTTGCGAATATCAGGCTAAAGCTCTTGAATTTTATTGCACTATCTGATCTGTTCGACATGGATTTTCACTATTCCCAGACTGTCTATGTTCGACGTAATGGTTCCTCGTAAAATCTTATAGCAATTTAAGAATACTCTTCTGATAGCTGAGAGTTTATTTCTTATTTTGCAACACGTTATGTCACGTATCACCTCAATGATATGATTGATTTCAAAATCTATTAATCAATAATTCTGATAATAATTTCAAATTGTAAACTGCATTACCAACGTTATAAGTTATGCGGTTGATTTACGGATATATAACATATATATATATGTATGTATGTATTGATTAGCACGAATTTAATATTGAAAATTGTGAAAATACATTATATTCGAAATAAAGCGACATTTTTTAAAATGAAATTTATTAGAATTTTAAATTATAATTATTTTTATTTATAGAATAATAAAGAAAAAATAAAGATATTTTTATTATACTATGTAAAACACAAAGCTATCGATTACTAGCACAATCTATTGGGAATTTAATAAGTCTAGTCACTGAGATCCGATAATTTAAAATATTCTCAATTAGTCAGTTCGCTGATAAATATATGGTTCGTCTCATTGCATATGATTTAATGCGGATACAGTCGTATCTCTTGATAGATAAAATATGTTATCTTTGAATTTGAGATTCTTTCTATCTCTGTTTTTTTGTGTTAAAATTTTAAAATTGAAGTTTATTTTATTAAGAATTAGTTTTCTTTTCATAATTTATATTTTTATAGTCTCTCTTTTCAAGATTTATACATATTGAAGATAAAAAATTTAAGATTAATATTATTTGAAACTAAACTTAGAAGTTATAATTAAAATTAAAGTAGAAATTAAAGATACAAAGAAATATAAAAATAATAATTCAAAACTAATTTTAAAAACTTTTAACTAACGAAGATGAGAAAAATATTTTGTCACACATACTATGAGAAGAATATTTTGATTCTGGAATAGCAATAGGAGCAAACACGAGTTGTTTTTCTTACTTTAGAATAGAAGCTGTATATTGCGAAAAAAATCAATTGCAAGAATAACGAGCGCTAAATGTTCAAGTAAATTTAGAAGTCTGAATAGACTGCATTCCCGTCGACAAGCGTCAGATCTCTTCCTCTACAAAAGTAAATCAAGTAGTGGCCGCGCTTGTCTTCGACTTTGTCTAAAATTAGCAGTTAGTTAACGGGCTGCGGTTATCAAGGAATGTACGGAAAGTTTTCTCTGGTTTGAATTTCGCTCGGGATGAGATGTTTTAAATTTAAACGTAAACAAGCCAGTTTTCCGTATTGATATTTTATTTCAAATAGTATCTGTGTTTATTTTTATTTTGTTACGCGACAATATTTTAGAATATTTAAATAGTATTGTAAAGTAATATTGTGACAAATAATTTGTCTTGTTTCTGCTTTTTGTCCTTTCCATTAAAATATTATTATTTTTATGCTAATATATTGCAAATTTCCGATATTCAAATTTTAAGGAAATGATACAAAAAACTTTAATGCTTTGGAATACATAAAAAATTTTCCGCAAATCATCAAAGATGCATTTAATACAAATTTTGAAAGAGTTTAGGCCTCCTGAGTAATCACCGCAGCCATATTGAAAATCATGACGTCAGAAACGAGAAATGATACGCTGAGAATTCTTGCGTGCCATTTTTTTAGATAAAAAGATATTTTTTAAAAATAACATTACCAATCGCTTTAACACATTTACAAAATATTCCGAAAACTAAGTTTTTCCCTTGATAATTAATAAGTAGCTTTAAAATGAGTATCAAAGTAAGCGAAAAAAGGAGGGTTTGACAACGGTTACAAAATGACAAATTATAAGTCAAAAATAGTATGTCAAAAATGACGTTTTAACAGCCTAAATTATTCTTGCGTGCTATTTCATTATTATTCGCTTTACACTAGTGCTGTGACGTGTAAAGTTTTATTGCAACTCAATAAAAAATTATATCTAGCGTGATCTTTTGTTGCTTTTATCTCTGGCTATACCACCTATCTTTGTTTCGCGTTATGAAGAAGTATCCAAAAACTTTGTCACTAAGAAATTGTTGATTCTGCAAAATTCATTTTAAGTTTCGTTCTGTTTTTGTTCATTAATTCTTGATTGCTCGCTTGTATTTAATCACAATAAATGTACGCATTTTTAGCGAGCGAAAAAATCGTTCCTTCTACAACTGAGTTTTTCTCATATTCTTGATTCTTCTTCTATCTCGCATCATCCATCTTGCTCGTACACTTCTTTATCAGCCTACCGCGAGGCACATTTTCTAGCGAACCAACCGGAAGACCTTAGAGACATTAATAATCTTGCACTAAGCTGTCTGAAAAGGATCGCGAGGCACAACGGGATGAAGCGAGATGAAAGAGAAGTGGACGATGGGCGGGATGAACGGAAGGGGTTAAAAGAAAAGATCAGTGCAGAAGAAAGGAAAGACTATCATCCTAATAGAATCCATCTTCCTGGCGAAGCCTGATGATCCTGGATAGAGGACATTGCGCTGAGAGATGATGCGACTCGGTCATTTCTCGATTAAGCTTTCAATTTCAAAAAAAATATCATAGCACAGTTTTTGAATTTTAATCAATTGGATCTTACTGTATGCAATGTATGTACAGTATGGATCGTTTAAGCATTACCTTGAAAGATAATATTAAATAAATAATAACCAGTAATCAAGAAATCAGAGCTTATATAATGAGAATTGTATATGTATACAAGAGAATTAATTGAGAGAGAATTAATTGAGAGAGATTATATATTTATTGATCATCAACATATGTAAAAAGAAATTTACACAGAAAAAAAGAACATTCTTGTTTCGAAAACATCTTTAGTTTAATCTTGAAATGAGATTATATTGTATTAATTAAAAAGAATTTACTTGAATAAAGCCATTTTATATAATTCAATCAAGAGAAATATATTCTTATTATTTAAAATTTAATTTTCTTGAATGGAAAAAAAATAAGATAGAAAATAACATTTTAGATAGAAAATAACATTTTCAAATCAAAGATTATAATTTTCTTAAAGTAAAATAAATATATTCTTGAGATGACAATTACAATATTAAAATAAGACTGTAATATTGTTGACATTTAAGATTATTAAATTCTTTTAAGAAGATTATAGATTGTTGTGTATATACGAAACAATGAACGCGTTAATTTAAATATTTATAATAAGTTTTGATTTGACACTTATTTTTTTCTGTGTAGAAAGAATTTGAGTTTTTTAACAGTTTTCGAAATTATTGTATGAACTATTGTATTTCTACATAAATTATATCTTTATGAAAATGAAAAAGGATAAAAATTTAAGAAAGAAAATATAAGCATGAAAGAAAATGTCGTCATAAAAAAAAGAAAAAAGAATATTTCGTTGAATGGAATCCATTGTTTCGCTTATCAATTATGTGTTCCCATGCGGATTGAATCGCAAGCGAGGTCAGGTAATTCGATCGCGTTTCATGGTTAAGCTAAAGCGTGATTATCGATATACTTGATATCGGTAGACTATCGATTATACTTGGTTACATCGCAGAAAACATTTCAGTGAAATAGAATATTCTGAGAATTTGTGGCTTTCACGAATTGTCGGTTGTATATCACTGGGATAATTTAATTTAAAAAAATATATAAATTAATTATCTTGAAATAAAATTTTAAAAAAATTTTATGAAAGTATTGCAAGTTTTAAAATAAAAAAATACGTGAGTTTTATATACACATAGGTAAATGTAGCAATAACAGAGTATGTGCATTTCTTTTTATATTTTTTATGAAATAAAACTGTTTCGCTCAGTTTTGAGTTGACGGCAAACGATATCAAATATATTTACAACTTGTTTTTTCGCAAAAGTCTATATATGTTTTCTAGTTGGTTGAACATGACATATACTTATATTTTTCATTGAAAATGGAGGTGAGTGGTATAAACGACAAAATTGAATGGTTTCATAAATTTCATTTACATTTACCATAGTTTTTTACCATAGTTTTTTCATACAATGTGTCTAGAAAATACAATTTTACTGATTGTTTTTTTTTAGTGGAGAGGCTCTTGAGAAACGATATTATTTTGTTCCTCATAACTTAATCAATCAAATGAGTCATCGATTAAGACTGTAATTTGTGATTACGTCCGTGTGATTACATGTAACATTAACCATCATATGACTTGACTTCTTTTCAATCTTTCCATCGAAAGAAATGGTTAAAGAAAAGTGCGATGGGAAGGTCGAAGGGAGAAAAAGAATTGAAAAATCTCATTACGCAAGAAAGAAGTTCACAATCGCATTCCGGTATTTCTCACTCAAAGCACGAAAGAAAGCCGCGCTTTTCCTCCTACGATTCGGAGAAGTAATTAAATCGGTTGTGCGCTCAAACGACACCATTATAATCTCTCTCGAGATGCAAGAAAGAAACCGTAATATCAAAGCATAGTAAGTTTGCGGGACAATTAACGGTGATGTAAAGTTCCGCACGACTCGTATAATTTGTAACGGTTTGGGAAAATCGATCTTCGCATTCTTCTTTTTTTCCATATGTGCGCGATCGGAAATTATTTTCGCCAAGTAATAGACTATTGTAAATTTGAGATCGATCGAGCTCCGCATCTGTCTGATTGACTCGGATGATAACACGCTTATGGTTTTCATTGAAGGATAAATTTTTATCGGTATTGGACGCATATTCATGGATATTGATAAATAATGGCTTTCGAACAATTTATATTATTCAAACAACTACATATAAAATACACAACTACATGTAAAATTTGATATGTTTTACGAACTGATATTTTTAAAAAGATTTTTAAGAAACTTTTCTAAAGAAAATTTGCAAAAGAATTTTACAACTTTTACTGTAATTGTTTTCTATATAGTTTAAATCATAAAAGTTTTATTAGTCAAACATTGTGATTTTATGATTTATTTTTCTTATGCGTAAAAATGTAGATATTTTTGAAAAGTTTACTTTTGAAAAGTTTAGTATTACTATGTAAATTAATACTTTATAAATCGAAATTTTACAATAATTGCTACATTATTGGTTATGCTAAACTAACAGTTTTTGCTATTATGTAAAAAAAATACAAATTGCAATTCGAATTTTCTTCAATTTTTTAGTAGTATAATAAAAAATTGTAGCGGTCTTCAAATTCAGAATTGCATCAAATTGGACAAAAATTTATTGAAAAATTTATTGAAAATGTTTAACCTGAATTAAAAAGCAAATTCGAATTATATCATGAATTGTGTATTACGATTAAAATTATTGAAAGTCATGACAGGAACATGAATTATATACAACATTAAATGGATTTCCCAAATTGTGTTTAAAATCGCTTTACTCGAATCATATAACATGAATATTAAATATCTAATAAATATATATTGTGTTCCTATATGTATTTTTTCCAATGATAAAAATTTTTATATTTGTGCAAAAATATTTTTATGTCGTACTATTCTTCGTAATATAAATTTAAATTTAGAAATACACGAAAAATAAAGTTAGTTGCAACTGTTTCTATTGAGATTGAATCGATACAAAATATTTGATAAGTATTTTTCATTTCCTCCACAAGAATTTGATTACAATCGAAGAAAACACTAAGCACACTATTTACTATGCTTATAAATGTAATTATTACAATGTCCCACAAAATTGATTTCGGTATATCTAAATTTAAATTTAAAACAGGAAAAAGGATGGCTGGAAACAGGGATGGGTTCAACTCTTTTTATTGGCGCTAGATCAATATCGAGTATTTGACGAGCCTCTCTCACCCTGATCCATCTCCCTTCACTAGCGATGCAAACGGAGGAATGTTGCGAGTAATTTATTTGAAAAATGTCATCAAAGGGACGTGGTCAATTCTGACGAAGCTTTTCACGGTTTATTGCCTCGATGTGCGCTGATAGGTTCACGTGACGTTTCCGGTTGATTGACCGAGCATTCGGCGGAACAAACGAGATCACTTTGCACGATTACCGCCAATCGTTGAATCGAGTGTGTTAATGATTGCCAGTATCGCGATAGATAGTTCTTTTTCAAACAAAATATCACAATAAGAGATCTTTCTCCTGAAGAAAAAAGAAACTTGGTGAATTTTAACATTTTAATATGTGTGTGTGTTGCGTTTCACATAAATTTTCTTACAATACACGGAATAAATGCGTGTAAATGTTGAATTTAATAGTTTTGTTTAAGTTCTCAGAAATCTAGGATCTCAAAAACAAATGTAAAAAGTTTTCATGTCATTTTGGAGATTGCCATCAATGAAATATAATAAATATAATAAATTACATATTTACAACAGATACAAAGTTGCTCACTAATATGATTGCGATCATGAATACAGCGGAAGTGCTTGTCATAATATTCCATATGCTATTTCGCGACGGAAATGACATCACTCGTTAACTGTATTACAAAGCGGCGTTTCATCGCATTGTTGGTCCATCGTCGCCGACGGTAAAACCCACGGATACATATGGTCCCGTCATTGTTGCGCATCGCGATTCATTTCGCCCGCGGAAGCACACAGTTGATCGAATCGATACAATTTATTTGCCGCGCTTTCGCCGCGACCAAGTGACAAATTACAACGTATCGCTGCAATCGTTCGGAAATGACGTCGGATGCATGTTTCAATTCTGGACAGAAACATATCGTTGAAAAATCATTTCTGTCGAAATCATTTAATACAGTTCGGCTATTAATCCTGCATAACGATCGCGATAATAAACATGTCCCCACGAACATAGCTCGGACAATTATTGTATATAAGTGATGTTATAAAAGTTTTTCGAAAAGTGTAAAAATAATTATACAAAAATTGCCGTAGGATTTTCTCTCTCTCTCTCTCTTTCTTCGCCTCCCCCTTCTCCCCTTTCTGACTCGTGATGAAAAACAATTGAAACGGCAAAAATGAATCTTTGTCTTTATCGATGAACGAATGTAACTCTTCACTTCGACCCAACTCCTACTAGTTGTGGAATTTGCAAGCCATCCACGCTGCGTTGCATTGATTGCGCCCTGGGGCGAATTGCATCCGCAAGCACGATCCCCACCAACATAACGCAACGGCATGCAATGCTGAAATTGATGATGCGTGTACAGATGTGGGGGCTGCTTTGCCGGTCGTACGGTAGGCGAGACAGATGGCGCCCTCCGTTCGCTAAGATAAATTCCTGGGAATCAATTGCCCCGACACCATTTGTAATTTCGGAGAGGGTTGCATCGAAATTTTAGAATCACAAGTTGCGTTAAAATTTTGC
The DNA here is from genome assembly GCF_025532165.1 of Camponotus vicinus. Lineage (NCBI taxonomy): Eukaryota > Metazoa > Arthropoda > Insecta > Hymenoptera > Formicidae > Camponotus > Camponotus vicinus. The sequence continues at coordinate 8,982,677 of NW_028141956.1, forward strand.
GTTAGTTTCTCTCTCTCTCTCTCTCTCTCTCTCTCTCTCTCTCTCTCTATCTCTCTCCTCCGTTACGTTAATTTTCTTTTGTTGCTAAGAACACTTAAGTGGATACATATTCAAAGGAATGTTAATCCCCTTTTTGCATGTATGATGACACATATAAAGATCTTTTCTGAATTCATCGCATGTCGTTTTATCTACAGAGATTCTATGAAAAAGGTTTGAAATTAATCTTTCTCAGCGAGAAAATGTAGAGCTTTTTCCATCGTGTTATCGGATGCAAGCACTTGAAGTGCACCAGAACGTCACCTAGCGTTACCAGACACAAACAAACGAGACGCTGGTGTCATCTACCGTCAAAAGCCATTGTCATTAAAGTCCAAAGGTAAGGATCGTCCCGGATACACAATATGCATATAAATATATTCTCTCAAAGCCTCGAAAACCTTTCCCGAATTACAATTTAACTTCTAATTTAATAATTCATAATAATTTAATAATTCATGTGAATTGGATCATGGGAATTGGATATTCCTCGAAAAGCATCATTTTGTTTTCTGTTCTCAGCGATCGATGTTATGTCAATTAAAACTTCTCCTATATAACTTCCTATAATATAGAGCTATATCAATGCATACAGTAGCCTTATCAAGTGCGGATTATTTTTTCCTCGTTTAATAATTTTGCTCTTTTGAACTCAATATTTAAAAAAATTACTGTTGCATTATTTAAATTATTCTCATTATCCGTAAGAATGTAATAACAGTTACAATAATGTAATAACAGTTATTATTAGCTCTTAACAAAGGAACCAATCGTTTAGAGATGTAGAAAACAAGGGGGATCAATTCCTAAAGAAAAAAGAACAGATCGCAAAAAAAAAAATAAAAGTACAATGGCAAATAAGCACGGAGGATCGTAAAAATGTATCCAGCGCGATCGTGATGTACCGCGCGGGGAAAAAGTTGGAGGGTGAAACGAAGACTTATCCCCAGCCAGCGCATAGTTTTAGAGGCCGGGGATTTACGAGCCTCGCATCCACACTCTCGAAAGCCCAAACTTTGTCAAATATATTAAAGGCTGCCTGCCGAGCGCCTCGACGAAGATATTCCAAGCCATCCTCCACCGCACACATTCCCCCCTTTCTGCCTTTTCCAACCCTCGGACCGTCTCTCGCGCGTAGAAACGCAACATGCTCTTTTGCGTTCGTTTGTTGCGCTTCATGGGCGTAGGCGCATAGTCTGTTGAAGTTTCGCTTCCAGTAAATAATAGTGCTATTTTGCAAATATGAGGGACCATTTTCAAGGAGAAATTTAGTAAGACGAAGTTGAAAACTTATAATGGAAATATGAGCATCTGATTGAATAATTATCTCGATTAATTATACAACTGCTATGATGACTATGATAGTAAACAAGATGTAAAATACAATATCTCAACAAAACATTATATAGAAACAAGTGTAAAAATCGAAGTTTCGCTTTTTTTTTTTTAACAGTTTATCGTATGATGGTTAAATTATTAATTTGAGTAATTGGAATTGCACAATATTACATTATATTGTTGGATTGTTTTGAAACAAAATGCATAATTACAAGTGTAAACTAAATTGATCGAGTAGATGATACAAGACGAAGCAATTGTGTCTTGTTTTATCAGAAGTATGATGCAAGAGGAAATGATGTGTAGATGATGTAAACAAGTTCGAAAGATAGATTGTTTCTTGAAAAGAAAAAGAAGATGAAAAGAAGTTAAAGTAGATACACGTGGGTCCTTTGAGAATAATACGTCGATACTATCGCGGTATCGTATGTGTCTCCCTCTCTCTTTCTCTATTGGTCTCTCTGAAGAGTATTTCATGTCTGGTCCTTCGAGAGGCTGCGCCCATGTGACAGAGAGAAAGAGAGAGAGAGAGAGGGAGGGAGGGAGAGAGAGAGAGGAAGAGAGAGAGAGAGAGAGAGAGGGAGAGGCGTGGCTGCATCTGCGGAATAGCAATATCTACCTTTCCACTACCTGGCACGGTGTCCACCAGCTTGCTGCTACTACAACCCGCCTTCCATATTTACCTCTCTTTCTCTCCTTTTTTGCGCAGCCATATTTTCGAACATACGACTTCACATTATAACGCAGTAGCATTCAATTGCGAAACGGGTAACCGAAAGAAATCACGATTCATAGCTGGGTTTTCATCTTTTTCGTGGCAACTTTTGGCAAACTTTCTGTTGTACATTTACATATTTTCAATCTACCAATTTGCAACTACTTGTTAATGTGACAGGTATATGATAGATTACACGTATATCGTGTTGGAGTATATTTAAAAATGTTTATATTAAGAATAAATTAATGTGTGAAATAAAATGTTTGAAAAATAAAATTTATAGCATCGAAAAGTATACTTGGTTTTACATACGTAGGTTGAAGATATAAATTGCTCTACAAAAAGATATCTGTGGAAATGAAAGGACAATTGTAACTGCGATTCTTTTGCACTTTAGTTAAAATTGCTTCCCCCTGCCCTCTTCTGCATCGCACTTTCACCCTCACAAACTCCGTCCGCTGATAAGAGAGTTCCTCCCGGAATACCAAGATTCCTCGCTGCCTAGTCACCCCGTTTATCTCGCAACGTCGTTAGTCCTTTCGCGCAAAGCGAAGATTGATGAAGCGTACAAGGGCGTCGCTCCGAAACGAGCCTTCCTTTCGCACCGAGCCTCCCTCGTTCCCGCAACTGTTCTCGTTTTCCTTCCTGCGTCTCACTTGTCTTGTTTCTAACGCGCGCAGTGTTTCTCTCGCTCTCTTTTGATACATATATTTCAGTTACACAGTTCTCCTACCTCCTCACCGCCCTCGATCGTTTCGTCTTCGTCAACGTGTAGAACTTTCGTTCCCAGTTAATGTTTGTAATTTGTGGCTAACCAATTTTGATTTTCAAGAGTGCCGATTATGCTCATGGCAAGATCATTTATTTCCGGTTTTTTCTTTTTTGCGTATATTTGCTCGAAAATGTTATCGGATTTGAATCCCATATAGTACCCCAGGTAGAACATGAAACTCATAATGACATCATCATGACGTCACCTAAAAGTCATTTTTAAGTCATAGAAAAATCATAATGATCTCATTTGATATACTTTTGGCAATGTTTTGGTGACTTATTTATATATATATAAATAAGTATATTACGCAATTACTTGTTTATTTAATTATTCATGTATATTTTAATTATATTTAAACAACATAATCTTTTTAAAATTATATAATGCGATTATTGAACTTAAAAATTTATGATTCTTTTTGTCATCTTTAACTCATTTTTTAATCATTTTTGTTTAGGTAACTTTTAAGTGATAAATAAAATCATGATGGCGTCATAATGATGTCATTATCAGTTTCATGTTCTACCTGGGACTCGGAAATACTGAATGGAAATAATGATAATGCGTGGTGACGATAAGTAACAATTATAATCTTTCAATATATATACCAACCATATTTACAGTTTAGATTGAAAAATATGACGTTTTTTACAGTTATAATATTACTTTATCGTTTTATCCTCCATAAATGCTCTGTGCATTATCATATTATGATAAAGATGTCGGCAATCAGCACAGTTGTCTATGGAGAACAAAATTAGAGAGTTTTTATTTTACGTTTTTGTAACAATTTTTTTTCACTGAGTTAAAGAGCTTTGAAATTTTTCTAGCGCACTATTCGCTTGTTAAGAGGAAGCTGATCGCGCGTTAACCGATAGCGCGCGTGACCTATTTTTTTTTTGCTAGATCACGTGACTGTCAGTGCCGTTGGCTAACATGCCAGTCACGTGGCGTCCTCTTCTGACGCGCGGACATTCGATCGTATCGAAATAAAACGAACGACGTTGCAAACTAGGATTATTATTCCAATGAAATAAAAATCAACTTGTTCTAAGATGGCGTACATACATATATATGTCTGTGTGCGTATGTATATATTTTAAGATATTAGGTAATTACAAATGTATATGTATGAAGATATTAATTAAATGATTATTACTGCATTTTGGAAATTAGAATGAAATTGCAGTGCCTCCTAAATAATTTATCATAAATATTAGTTTCACCTCTTGCACTTAATAACAAGTCCAATTATTAAAATCTAACAAATTGCATATGTAATGTCGCGTGACTCGGCTAATAACAGTACCATTATTCACGGTACTTCAATTGTTTTGCTTTGTATAATGGCATAATAAATACTAGCAACTCCCGAGTCGACTTAGTCGAAAGCGATGCGGCGAGTTGGACATAATTAAATAGCGTAGAATTTAACGCGGGAGTAAAACTCGGCGGACAGCCATATTTACTGTTTCCTGTGGTTTCTACCCGCGAAAAACAGCGAAATGAATAAAACGATTAATTTTCTAGTATTTGTTATCCTTATTACTAAAACAATATTATTGTGTAAAAAAATCAATATATGAAAGATATTTCGTTTCGATTGTTGCGTAAAAGTATCGATGCAGTTTGTGCCGGGCGTATAGTTATTGCGGAAATGTTTCGATAACAGCGAGATTAATTAACAATTGCGCCAATCTGCCACTTGGGTCTCGCAACTTCGTCGAAGCTTGTAAGCGGCAAATGACGATACGCAAGAGAGGACCGTACAAGACGCGCAAGCAAGCCGCGGCAATCATGACAATATCGGCGAGAGATGTTCTCTACCGCAGCAGTTCGGAACCATAGAATCGCCCAGGGGGGCCCGGTAAGTTTCTGACAACTTTATACCTGATGAGAGCCTTACCGGAAGTGCCCATATAATGCTCTCACTGCGACACAAGTGGATGCAATTCGGAATGATTGTCCGTGCATTGAATGGTTCGCTACAGCATCGTGTTATTCAAAACGACAGTGAAGATTTGTACTAGAATGTAATGTACATTTATATATACATATTTTACGTATGTCATATATACATATGTATAATCTTCTACGAGAAAGGTTTAATGCAAAGTGATAAAATAACAGGATTACGAAGACCTTTCTGAAACAAGTTGCTTGATTAAAGATATCGAATCATGTATCTAACGGAGAATATTGCTACCGCGCTTGGCTTTGAGAATGATCCTGCCGCGTGCGAAAAATGCGCAGCTTCTCGCTTCGGTCGGCGTTTGCCATCGGATTGAATAAAGCGAGATTTTCCCGGCTCGACGCACTATCGTCGCTTTGATACGAACCCTTGAACGACAGAAAGCCGTATCGAAAAAAGAACGAGGCATCGCTTATCCCGTCGCGCATCTCTCTCTCTCTCTCTTTCTCTCTCTCTCTTTCTATTCCGTTCTTCACTTCCGCGTCCTTTTGACGCGAATTCACAGACCCGCGATCCTCGCGGACGAAGCGGGCGTACGCGCCACATCGTCAGAAACTCGTTTGGAAACTCCTCAGTGTCGATCTCTGATATATCAACTTTCATATATCGCGAAAGATTTCTTATTTCGCCTGGACGATCAAACGCCAACTTCGATCTCATCAGCAACGATGGTGTATGTTGAAATTTCTTTTTCATGCGTTGCCGCGTTTGCTACAAGATGACTAGCATCATTTTCTTTTTGCATCTCTATTATGGTTTTTTCCTATATTTGCGAGGAGTTTCCGTTTACAGAATTTCTATTAGGACTAGTAACTTTTAATATAACTTTAAATACAAGAAATCAAGAAATAATTAAGAAGAAGATACTTTTTGATACATATATCCTGTGTATCAGCGACAAAAAATGCAGCACGAGACAGAAAAATAAAACTGAATTGAGTCAAAGACGGAGATTAGAGATTCGAGACAAACTACCGCGAGATAAATCAGCACTTTTTCGTCGGTGACTATTTTTTAATTTTCGCCGGGCGAATGACCTAGGTTTAGGTCTACGGAAAACACGTGTATGACGCTACCGATTAAGAGAATTGATGAAAGTTTGCTCTGTTTACCGATTACAAAAGGATCGACGAGGTGTAACAGGATTCTCTGTGACACAATTGGGAGAAATATTATTAATTTCCAAATAGTAATCGGAGTCAATATAGTTTCTATGGAAAGTAGTTGAGGTTGTGTATGTGTGTTGAAACATCGATATTCAATTCTACAGACTAGAATACAGCCTTTTATATATATGGATAGTATCCTGCATTTTTTTAAACCGAGCGTTCTATGCGTGACAATGAAAAATCCTGGCTGCAAAAGATTTAAAATCTTTTTTTTAAATATCGATAAAAATATATAGCTGTTTTTTTCTATTACAAAGAATTATGATCAATAATAATTTGATGCTCTAAAAAATATATTAATTAATTATTGAAAAAATATAAAAAAGGAAAACGCTTAATAATCAGTTTTACTATAAATTTACAAGAGAGAAAGAAATCAAGACGATCTTTTATTGATCTTGATGAATTTTAGATATCTTGTAGTTATAAAAATAAGAGATATGCATTTTTTATATAAAATATATAATAAGAGATATATATTTTTTATTAAATGTTTTCACACGAGATATATATTTTTATTAAATGTTTAAGAGTGTAACAATTCTTCGAAGTTGGTTCAGATATTTTTGATTTTGATATCAATGGAAACCATGCAATATATAAATAAATATTTCAAATAAAAATTTTATGACATTTTATATATTTCGTAACTATATATTTAAATTTTTTGAAAATAAAATTGTCAATATGCCTTTATTTCTCTTATTATTTTTTATAAATGTAAAAATTTATATTAATATAAAAATTAGAGAAAATTTGTATTAATATAAAAACTGAAAAAAAGCCAAATTCATCAACAGATAATATTACTTTCAAAATCGTATTTTTTAAAAACGAATTTTACACAATTTTTGTATTTATTTTAAATGTATGTTATTAATAATATTGATACATAATATAATATTGATATATATGTATATATGTATATCATGATGTGTTAGAATAAAATTAGAATTATATTATTGTAATATCTATTATATAATATCTTATATATGGGTGCTATTTTAGATTTTATTATTAAACTTTTAAATTATTACACTTATTAAAACTTCCAAGTTAAAAGTATTTATTGTAATTAATATATCTCTTAATATTATATTAATATTGTTAATATTTTTATATAACATTTGTAAATTTTATCTTTATTCGTAATTCTTTATAAAATTGTATGTTTGTTAAAATTGTGCAAATTATTATAAATATATATTATATATGCATATATATATTTATAATGTTTAATTAAACAATTTAATAATATATTACAACAATAATTTAATTGTATAATTGTATATTAATTGTATAACAATTAAGTAATATAACAAGGCTTAATTTTTAAAGATTTAATTTGGCATATGAAAATAATTTAATAATAAAAAGTTTTTTTTATTCGAAAAAAAGAGTCGAAAGCAATTTATGTTTGATATAAATCTTTGCTTATATAATATGTCTGTTCCTATCTACACTTTATTTATTTCCTTGTCACAGAACAACGAAAATAATTTGACGAAAATAAATTCTTCGTTTGCGTGATCAGCTCTAAAAAATATGATGCAAATAATGGAATATACAAGATGATTCAAGAAATGTAAAATTCAGTAATAAATATTCTTCACATGATTGATTATATATCTTGCTAAAAAAAATTTATTTACATTTTTAATCTTTCAAAACTATTTTTCAAGACTTTTTGTTATCTTCATGTAAAATATCTTGTTGCTTAAGATTCAAATGAAATTTGTATTACACGATATAAATAAAACTATTTAAATTTTTTTTTGAAATTTTAAATATCTTTAATATACTAAATAATTTGAAATTATTAATATATATTATCATGTATGAAATTATACGATGTTTTGTGTACACCCAGTATGCACGTCATTCTATATACTACGCTAAGCCGAAGATCGCTCGCTCGTATTATTACGGTGTCAAAATGTCCCGCGCAGGGTATGACAATGTTTCCTCGACGACGTAATATCCTCCTCGCGATATCAAAGTCCACGACTGCAGTATTCTGTTTTCCTTTTCTCCCCCCACTTCCCCTTCGTCTTATCGCATTTACGCCCCCAAAATTTGCGACGGCAAAGTACAAAACACACTTAGTTCGACACTTTTTGCAAAACGTAAAGAAGAGAACGCGTGTTTATACGTGTGAATCTTTATGATCGCGAAAGATAAAGTTTATACAGATCCGTCGTGTGTGAATCATCCTATATAGACCCTATTTCCTAAACGGCCTTATTTGTTCTTCGCTATCCAACAGCGAGGACGGGAAATAAAATTCATGGCGGTCTGAAATGCGCTCGGAATATATTCCTGTCGATATCTGAACGTTTTCTCAGTCCTTCCTCCCCATCCGCCTCCTTCCCTTGACACTTCTAACTCCTTCGGTCCGCCGAAAATATAAAAGATGAATCGGGAAGAGAGCACAACAACAATATCCTCGCCGGTATGACGCGTACACATTTCTTTCCGCATTGTATATAGTATTGTGCTTTTGTGTACACGCAAAGAGGTTTTATTCTCCCACATACATTAATTATACCCTTAAAAGAAACCTTTCTGTTTACTCGCAATTCTGCATTTAACTTAAATATAAATATTAAATCCTCTGCTTCGTTTGAGAATCACAAGAAAAGTTTGAAATGGTTTCTTATAGAGATTCAGAATAAATGGGATATAATAATTAAATTCGTATATATAGAGGATGACCCAGAAACGCGGGAGATGACATCCCCGCCACTGATGCCACTAACCCTATTGCTGGTAAACGCGAGGAAACGTGGTGCGCGCGTGTTTGTTTCTCGGTTTGGCGTCGCGACGAAGTGCACCGCTTGCATCACGATGGTGTAATGTACCACGCCGGTCGCACGAGGCTATATTTAACCGGTTTTCGGTCGATATTGGCGAGCGCAACGCGGGACCACGAATGTATTGCATCGCAGGAATTACAGTGTTCCATTCCCGATAGTATCGGGAAGAGAGATGGGGGATGTATTGATACCCCCTAGTACTTTTGGCACTGATATCTCATTTTCTACATAATCGAAAAATCGAATCGAAAGCATCGGCGCGCCCGAAAACCTGAATAAAGATGTCCATAATACGTTTCAGGGCAATGATTCGGGAATATATTATATATCACATGCATGAAATATTGCGACACGATTGAATAGGGGTGCAAATTCAAACTCTGCCCTCGAAAGTGCGAAAATCAACTTTTTCTATTGCATTCGCTCGTTACGAAGAATTATGATGTTGTTACTGAATAGAAAATGACTAGGAATTTAAAGAAAAGTTTTGTTTTTAATACTACAATATCTATGTACATATTGATCTCTTTGGAATATTGATTATGCACCGATAGTAAAAGAAATTTTTAATATTTTATCTTTTACGATACATCGAGACTTTATATTGCACAGTTTCGAGATTTTATAATGCATTTTTGTGACTGACATTTAAGCGAAAAACATAGTTGAGAATCTTTCTTTGTATACTTCATTTATGTAGATCGCTGCGCGAGGAGAGGACTTTTCGCTGGATTGATCGAGAGGAAATAAATTTAGAAGCTTATTGGAAGCTGAAGTGGATGAAATTAGTTATGCGGACGCGGCGGCTAAGATGGCGGCGCAATCTGACGAGCGGAATGTAATTATCGGGGACCAAATTTAGAATGAGTCGCCGTGCGATATTAGCGGCGTGTGACACGGGGTCGATACGTAATTGAGGATTAACTGGCGTGCGACGTTAATCGCGTGTTCCCGGCGTCTACTTCGAATATTCATTAAGGACGAGGTAAAACCGAGGAACGCTTCACTCGCCTTAAAGCCGTTGGTTACTCGAGCTCGTACATTTTATACATCGCTGCAATTTTTATTATCGTAACCGTTCGACAAATCGCAGGTCGTTGGCTTAATCCCGACAAGGTCTAACATGCTGAAATCTAATTTAATAGACCGTTATAATTATATTTGGCAATGTGGCGTATACTAGAAGACCTCATCGATAAAGTGTAATGTGGTATCCACACAACACATCGGTAAAATTATTGATAATACTAATATTGCTTAATCAACTGTCGTTTCGAAGTTTAATAAGTGCAAAATGACCTCGTTAATTCAACTTACGCGACATATCTCGTTGATGGCATTCGCTTTAGATTATAGAATGCATTTCAACGAATACGATAAAACGCACAACGAATATTAATCGCGTTCAATTCCAGCAATGACTATTACAAGCGATTGGTGTTCCATGCGTTTTCACAACAGAGTTTAATTACGAGAATATTATTCCCGGCGATTGAATCGCGAGTTTCGAATCCGAACCAATTTAAAGAATACCCCGCTGAAAATATTAAAAACACTTATTCGGATTTTCGAAACAATAATTTGGGTTGAAACCATTTTCAAAGAGATCCTGCGAAACACACATTGCGTCTGTGTAGAATGTCTTAAAGTTATCGCATGTTTTAAAGTTAGGTTTTAGAGTTTTTCTAGAGTAATGAACTTTAGCAGGAGAATAATCCAAACATATAAAATTTTTTTAATGAAAGATAGTCTAGATTCGTTTGGCTTGCGTTTTTTGTGAAATTTTTTATAGGAGAATGCTTCTTTCATCTGTCGCGAGCGGATCATCATTAATATTTCTTTGGAGGATGAATTTATTCATCTGCGTAGAGAGAGAAAAAGAGAGACTTGCTCGTTTCTGAGAGAACTTTATCCGCTTTAAGAACAATACCAAATATAAAAAAAAAATTCTGACGCCGTCAAAATCAGGAACACGATGCCACGTTATTAATTCGGATAACGAGATGCCGTGTTAATTATTTGCTCGGCTCGATGAAAAAAAAAATTCATAACAACGGGCCGACCTAATGTCGTGCGGCTATGATGGCGTTAATTAAAATAACGAGCTGCAGAAATGATTATCCGTCCGATGAGGAGAGAGGTCAAGCCGGCTCTCTTCAGATAAAAACATATGAATTTCAATAGCTAGCAGATAGCCTTTGGCATGATTCAGATTGTGAGTGCGCGTGAATGGAAATATTTATATAAAAACATTGAAATATATATCTATAATTATAATATTATTGTTACTTTTGTCAATAACTTAATCCAATTCGATAAATGCAACGGAAGTGATCTTTAAGAGCAACTTTTTTCCAAGATGCACATGATAATATCCCTCGAACTTCGCCTTATCGATAGTTTGTCTTGCCAAGAAAGAGGGAAGTTTTAAACGTGTTTCGGGGTTGGAATTACAATGATCGTAGCGAGAAAGAAAAAGACGAATCCACGGAGGAAAAGAAACCGTGTCGAACCGAACGAAGCGTGCCAAATGAAATGCCGCAAATATTTGCGCGCCGCGTGAACTCTAAAAGGAAACTTTTATATTAACTTCAATTGCTTTGTTAATTCGCTTTGTTTAATCTGCCCGACAATTTGGCGCAGAAATTAGCGATAAGATTGAATGTAAGTAGATTAATTGCATTTAAGATGTTTAACAATTTTTTTGTACATGTAACTTTTTTCGCACTTTTACATTTTAAAATATCGTCCTTTTCTTCCATCTAGATGATTATGGTCAGCGCAAAACTCTCGTTAAAAAACTTTTTTAATTTACTGTTTATTCTTCTTTATAGTGTCAAGTTGCGATTATTTCTTTATGTCTTTCTATCTCGAGTTTTTACATGGATGTGAAGTTAACGGGATAAAAAATGAAGTCGAAAGTACGTGAGAGCAATACAGCATGGCGTAGCACAGTAAACTCTGGTCGATAGTTAAATTTAAGCCAGGCTGACAGGCGATCTTAATCGCGTCCGACTCCGTGCTATTAATCGCGTCTCTCCGCTTTGAAAGAAGTTGTTAAAAAGAGGAGATGAGATTACCTTGGACTCTGACGATACGTCCGCTTTAAAAATGATAATGACTTGGCGAAATACTCTTCCCGTTCTTCATTGGGAAGTTTCTTCCAAATGAGGTGCTACAGAATCTCGTCGTTGTCGCAGATTTTTATAGATATACACATATACAGGTGCTGTTCTGTGAAATTCTGGAAAACTTTTTCACGCCGGGTATCGCAAACTGGGTGAGAAAAGATGGCTATTTCTTTAACTTTGAGCACAAACATTATGCAGACATCCAATTTCAAAAATTGTTAATGTTTCCCATTTCGACAAGAAATTCTCAAATCTGCGACTTCCTGGGTTTACTGCTATTGCCTTTGGTTTTACACAGTTTTGGTTTTAGATCCCTCTTCTTGGATCCTTACTTTTTTTACGTTTCTCTTCGGCTTCAATAATTCTCGTCTCGCGGATTCTTGCTTTTGCCAAGTTTTGGTAAGTCTTCCTTCTTTATGGAATATGGTCTGCGTCGCACCACCGTGCCTCCTCGTCTCTCATCGTTTTCTGTGCGCACGCTAAATTGACTTTAGCGCAGAATACACGCAAAGCTGACACGATCGAGTCGATTGAATTTTACGCGTCGTTGCTTGTGCTATACCTCAAAGTTTCGTAGTTTCACGGAAGGAAGCGTACATATCGTAGTCTGTGAGAAAATGCCTGTCGCCAGACTTTAGACGTTGCAGGATCCACGAGGATTCTTCCGCTGACATTGTGACATTCTCAATATTATTGACGAAAATTGCGCTCTATTAACTGGAAAAGTCGATGTACATAATAATTGTAATTGACATCAATTCTAAGTGAAAAATTATTCGGATTTTACAGTGATAAAAAATAATTATTGCCTCATCAAAATGTCTCTACATAAATATATAAGTATATATACTACACATTGTATTAATTCAAAGATCAAGAAATGTCTGCTGGAAATAAACTTTATTGATATCAAACACGGATGTACCGTGTCGCTCGTGAAGTATTCTTTAAAGTTTACGAGAGAATGCTTGAAGAAGATTCGAACAATAAGGCGTAGTCGTGCGAAAGACAGTGCGCGATGTTCTTGAAGTCTGACACCAGAAATCTTTCGGAATGTGTGAGTAGCGTCGGGTACCCTCGCTATAACAATGAAGATCAATGATTAATTTAGTCGAAATGTTAATTTTCGAGCGTTATTCAACACTAGAATTGTTTCGCGATATACAAAGTTGGAGATTAAGAATTTTGCCGATTAAATTTCCGAGAAAAATAAACAACCTTGGATAAACAAGTTTGTCGATTCAGTGGAAAAAGCTTCCTGCATGCTTTGCAGCTTCTTTACTTTATTATTACGCGCATCATTAATCAGGCACGTCCTTCTTTCGGTGCTTTAATCTCCTTTTTTACCCCGACATCCTTTCACAACATCGTCCTAAGGCAGATCCTGCCTCATGAAGCCGAAACCCATTCAGGCTATCTCGAAGGATGCACTTGTCGGCGGCATCTCGAGTCCTAAGCGTGCCACGTTCTCAGGTTTCCGCACGCTTCGGGAAAAATGGGCAGACGCGTTTCCCGGCGGAAAACTATCCCGGAATATCGACGAGCCTAGCGACGACGTGGCAAGCCGTTCCGCTGAAGTATCACCCACTTCCGAGGGTATAGTCTTCCATATCTAAGAGCGAGTTGAACTATACAGGGTGTCCCGCAACGGGATATTCTCGAATCAGGACATCACCGTCCTTTACAATCGGTACGATTATTATTCCTATTGTCCTCTATGTCGTATTGGCTGCATATGATTGTTAGCTGAGCTACGATTAAAAAATTACGTGATTTACACTGATGATAATGTCGATTCTTTTCGTACAAAGTTTCCGAAGAAATTGAACTTGGCACGTACATAAACTGTACGATGGACGATATTAACAATATCGTTTCTGCAAACGTTTTATCGTGAAACACCCGATGTGTATCGAATACGAGGGAAGTAATATCGGGCCTGCCGACGGGCAAATTGAGAGTTATGCATCTCGCGCTCGTGAACTCTCAGCAAGAGCGTTGCAGCTGCTCTCGCAACGCGCGCCGCTTGATCCGGCGAGACCGTGTGTCTTGCGTACGGAAAGAAAGTATTGCGTTTCAGGAAGATTTAACTGCAACGGAGCCGTTCTAAAGCCGACGACAACGACGCTCGAAGGCTGTATTTCCATTTCCGAGGAAACGCATTCGCGAAAGATCGAGCGAGAGGAAGATGGAAGCTTCGAAAAGTGTTTCTGCCGAGAACGATATATACGATGGTGATATCAACTCTAGGGCGCGATGATGGCTCAAATCGTTTCTGGATGGATGACAAGATAGAGACTCGAGGGAAAGACACACGTACACACTTATAGATACTTTATTTATTGGAAAATGTTTCGCTCGTCTTACATTTAACACTAGCTTGATCGTTTTAATTTCGCGCGTTTGATATTCTTTTCCCTCAGTAAAAGTTTTTAATATCGGAAGAAATTTTCTCTGGCAAGGAAATCTCGTAGCGCAAAAAGTCTCGAAGCACCGATCGCAGAATCTCAAACATTCAGGTACCTCTCGTGCATTCGATACCGGCGCGCACGTTTCGAATTTTCGACGAGTGGTCCTGCCCTCCGTTACAGTGATCCTTACAACGCGCGCCGACAAAGATGTTTCCAATCCTCGGAGAGAGGAAGGAAGTTTAAAGTCGCTTGGCGAACGGCCAATACCCGTACTGTTGTACCCTATTTCAAGATTACCAAGAAAGTAGTCAAGCAAACGATACCTTTTTCCCATCGGCACCCTTGGTACTGTACGACCCCCTTCTTCTAGGGAAGGGACAAAGACGGAGTGCACGGCTCGAAGGAAAGATTTAATTTATTGGAACCGAAGAGAGCAGACGCGGCTGAAAGTGCCTGTCCTCTTTAATAGTCATCGACGTCGCATTTATCGTAATGAGCTTCCTCCGGAAGGCGATGTCGCGAATAATATCGTCGTTCACTTTGAAGAGAAAGGTTCGATCTGTATGTTCGCGGCGCATTTCATACCACCTGAGCATTTGATTTAAATGAAATGATGTATAAATAAAAATCGCTCCATCTCATTATTTATGTGGTATAATTATTAATGCAAAATGAGATTATTACGGTAGTATAATAATAATTAACCGTAATTTATAGATGTATTTTGTATGCATAATATATAACGAAATTAATTTTAGAGGAAATAGCTACACACACATTAAAAATTAATTTTAGAAAGTTTATTACATAAATATATATGTTCCGAAATTCATAACTCAAAACACTTTATATACAATATTTATAAGATATAATAAAACATGACTCAAAATACTATAACAGGAAAGGATAATAAAACACGATACTATAACAAGACTCAAGATACTATAACAGGACATTCTCGAAAAATTAAATAAAAATATTTGCAATTTTTTTATAGACATTTTTCTTTATTTGTGAATTATACGTGCATCATTAAAATTGTGCGTACGCAATTTCACAATTAAACGACCATATAAACATATCCTATGATTAAGCAGAGATCTTTAAATTCTCATATCTCAAGAACTATTGCTTGGAGTAAAACATCGCAAATATTTTATTATTTAATTTTTCGAGAATTTTGCTGCTCTTTTGAGCAAATTTTGGGACATCCTATGTATGTTGTATATAAATATCAAATTCAATATTTATACTCTGCAGTCTAGATTATTACAAAACAAGATTAATCGCGACGTATAAATCAATATTCTCCTCTACCAGACAACAATTGATAAATTTTTTTCTATACAAAGTTTTCGGGACTTGGCAGGTCTACCTCGAATTCTCTGTCTCTCGGCGCTTATATTCGCGACAAGATCGGGACAACACGTTCCTGTCAATTAGACGGGACGAGTTACCGTCTGCGGGATCCTTATCGAAAATAATGCGCTGATATTCCCCGGCAAGGAACAGCCTTCGACCTCGAACCACTCGAGACACTACGTGAAGAGTTTAGATAACAGCACGCCGGAGAGAGTTACTCTCGAAACTTCGCCGTTTCCTTCTTCAACGGGGCCAGCCGCGCGCGCCAGTTCCTTCGTCCTTTTTCCACCCTCGACAATCCCTCGCCTATCCTATTCCCCCTTGCCCCGCCCTTCCGCCCTCAACCTTTCACCCACCGTGTTTCCAGACGCGCTCGCGAACTTTCAAGCGACAGTTTGACAAAATGCAGATTTCCTTCGTTTCCCTGACAACGATCGGTTTTTCTACTTCCTTCTCCGTCTCCACTTCTTCTTCTTCTTCTTTCTTCTTCTTTTCATTCTTCTTTCTTCTTTTCCTCTTCTTCTTTGGACTTTTCTTTTGGGCAGCAATGCTCCGCCCTGCCTCGAGCAATCGCGCGTCCTCCCGTTTACGCTCTTCCAAGCTTTCGCTTTTCTCTCCCGACCATTCCTTTTTTTCTCGTTTGCTCTTATTCAACCCATAGATCTTCGGTCCGCCTGCGCCAGATCCTGCGAGCAATATGCGCGAGTATTTGCCGTTGGAAAGACCGAAGTGGCCGAAATGACCGTTAGCGAATCTCAAGCAATCCATTTATTTGCCAGAACCGCATATCCATTCGAGGGAGACTTCAACTGCCTCAATTGACTACACGTTGACGTCGCTATGCAACTGAGCTACACGAAGTCTTTATAATGGGCAATGTTGGTTAAACTCCGATGGATGTTTTTAAAGCGCAGCAGAAAAAAAGAGACAGAGACGTATCCTCCCGTGAAGTATCTCCCTTTCACGGTGGATGAATCCCGGCGGGTAGCGCCCCTAAAAAGAGATAAGCGCGAGAAAGGGATTTTTTCCCGGTGAGTTGACGTTGCTGGTCGGGGGACGGCGCAACTTTTCGCTCTCCCCTTCCTCTCCTGTGCGCCGTCTTCTCTTCTCATAAATAATAAATGGCCAAATGGGGCTCGACCAGACGACCGGTAACATTCGCTTCCGTCTCAAACCGCGCGCTTTACACGTGTCGCGCCGGGAGAGAAAAAAAAGAACGGGGAAAAATGGGCGACGCGTGTCTTATCTGCTGTTTTAAGTGCGCCGGTTATCCTCAATGGCGTGAAAGCGTCCGCTGTCTGAAGGGAAAAATCCGGCTCGTCGTCGCTCGAAAAATCGCCCGGGCCGCGGAGAATAACTACGTCTTTAGCGACGACGAGCCCGCCATTTTTTTTCGCTCGCGGAATTTCTCGTTTGCCGGATTTCTTTCCGGGTGGAAAATATTCGAGTACACCAATGTGTAAAATTATCATATATATAATTGCTATTTTTTAAAAGTACATGTTCAATATTTTAGGAGCTAATTTTTTGACGTGTGAGATCATTTTATAAAGAAAAGTTTATATATGGTTTTAAAGTTTTCAAAGATACGAAACATTATAAATTTCATAAAATATTATCATTTTATTAAGTAGCTGCTAAACAAGAAGAAGTTTCTTGTTTCCAACTCGGATCGATAAACCTCATCACTTTTTAATCTCTAGCTATTTTGTAAAAAGTCATTATTTTAGGAGATGTAATTTTAAGAGTTGTTTGCATATATCTCGATGAGGGGTGCCTAATAATGTTGCGCCGCAGGCGTGTTAAATGCAAGACGAATGCCGCGCGAGAGAGTCCTTGTACATTATTTGCGCTCGCAAGCATTCCCGCGCAAATAGTATGAATCGTGACCGGCACAATTTTACCGAGTGCACCGAATGCGCCACACGCGCGATTTATTCCCGTTATTCATACATTTCAGCGCTCATCTAAAATGCTGCAATTGTCCGCTCGCGGCCGCATTTTGTCGACACGGCCACTTTCGCGCCGCGAAATGACGATAACTAGCGCACGTATAAAATGTCGCAGCCTCGTCGCGTTTTTATTCGGAGATTCCTTGTCTAGTTTGAAATTGAATTAGGTTCTTCTTTCTTTTTTTTCTTTCTCTCTTTCTCGAATTTAAAATTGTTATTTTCAAAATACATGTGCGTTTAATATTTATTTTATTATACGTAAGTGTTATTTGTCACGTACAATAAATTTATTTATATCTTTCACGAGCAGTCATGCTATACACACACATGCACACATACACATACAATATTTAATTATAAATTAATTTAATATCTAATATATTTCTCGATATTTCATTATAAAATATAATTAAATGTTTGATTGATTTACATTTATCTAATAATATTTAGCATTTAAAATAAATATGATGATAATTGTAATTTATTACTTATATACTTTAGCAATTGTTGGGGAAAATTATTTCAATTTTTCATGATAGAATCTCATATTTCAATTATAATAAATTAAGTAATTCGTATACAAAACAAAATTATAAAATCACTTTATATATCTGATGCTACACCTTATATAATTAATTTTTAACTACGATCGTAACATAACGTTTTACGCATTGAATGCAGCACAAATCTGCCTCGTTTAATTATCTCTTTACGCTTTCTCTTTCAAAAGTCTACCTTTGTTCTATATAACGCTTCTCTTTAAAATGACTGCGGCATTTTTTCTCAAGTATATAACGAGTAAATGTACAAATTGCACAATTGTTCGGCTTGCCAGTCTTCAAGCCAAGAAAGCCAAGGTAGTCGCTTGAGACGCATGCAAAATGCATAGCGTGTATTATTGAAGTCAAGCATTACGCGGCCGCAAAATGGCAAGATGGAAGGAACGTATCATATATAACATTGAATAAAATACGAGTTGTCGGCATGCACGCGCGCAAATACAAACGTCCGTACACGCGCACAAACGCACATGAATAGGGATGTCTAGGAGGAGGTAGATACCAGATTTCGCGTGCGAGGCATTCTCGATTTCCCTGTCAAATCTGATCGATATCGCGGCTACTTTCTGATTTATGGGGACAGAGAGTAAAACACAATAACCGACGTGTCTATGGAAAACGGGACTCGTTTATTCTAGCAGACAGTACTTTCGATTCGCACAGCGTTTAGCGAATATCTGGTTTGTAAAATTTTTGTCCCTCAACTTGAAAGAGAATAGAATTCTATAGTAGAAACCGCATATTCGCATTTCAACGTACGAATATCGATTCGGAGAGGGAGGTTAAGGTATATATTTATCAAAATCCCTCTTATTTTGCCTTCTCAAATTTCCTGGAACGGTTCGGCTATAATAGAGAGGCTCTCTAAAAGTAAACGGCCTACCCCTACGATTGAAAGACCTCGCGCGAGGAGGAGAGTATATTATTTTCACCTCCCCCTGTAATTTAATATCTGTTCAAATTCGATTTCGCGAAGCCGTAATTCGCAAAAATCGGTATCCTCCTAGCTCGCTGTTTCAGAGGGCTGTAATCCAGGATAGGCAGCACCGCAGTCGTGCTGTAGACGATCGTTGCGCTTGACCTCCTTGACCCCAGTCGCGTTTTTCTTCCCTCGGCCCTTCGTTGCGAGTGCAGAAACGAGTATATCCCCACTATCAGGTAATAGACGATCTCGACGACGCTGAGCAACGAGCCGCCCAGAAATAAGCCGATTATGCCGCCGAAATACACTGCAAGAAGGTATGCAAATCGGGATCGAGTTATTAATATGGTGATCGTGGCAAAACATTCGATGATGATGACGTCGACGGATTCAGATCAGCATCGACGTAGAGTCGATTAAGCACAATGTTGGCTTTAATTTCCCGCGATGTTAATTCGCGTCATCTCTCGATGGTGATTTTCGCTCCCGCGATGAAATCGCGAATAATACGCAGCAAGATAGCCGTAAATAAGAGACATAAACATTTTGAATAAGAAGCACCGGAACGCTATGAATTCGTAACTCGGTATCTCGCGGGACTCGTTATGCAGGCGAACCGCCGCGAAATGGCTAATAGAGATAGGGAAATAATTAAGGCGCCGCAAATTAAAGTTCTCCGCGAATCTAGAAGAGCGAGCTTGAATAAAGCAGCATTTTTCGCGAGCAGTCCATGTGTTCTCCTACAATTTCGTCTTTATAAATTACTCGGACCCGACGCGGCCACATTGTCTTAATATATTAGACAAAATTCCAGATTAACTATAATTTAATATCTTTTCCGAAATAAAAAGGAAGATTGTTGATAAGAATAATTGAATAAGAAGTTGGATAAGAATAATTTGATAATAGTTGGATAAGAATAATTAATTTTCAAAGTTTATCCTTTATCGTTTTCTACAAGTATGCGAGGGAAACATTTAGCGGAAAAAGAATGTAATACACGCAACAAATGTATTCGTAACAAAAAATTTTGCAGATAGAGAGAAACTTACCGAGGAGGTCCATTTGCGTGAAGACTACGTCCATTTTGTAGCGAAAACTGGTTTGCCCTATGTAATGCACGTCCAGCGTAATGTCGCTTGCGTTATATAACGGCACATTAGAAAACTCCGTGACGTAGTTATAGTAGACGCATTCCGGGGAACATTTGCAAATCATTCTAGAAATGTCGTGTGGGATCTCGTCGCCGAAGTAAAGGATATGATCGTTGAACAAATCTTGCATCATCGCATGTCAAGAGAACAAAAAGAACAAAATATTGTATTAATTTTATATTTAAGAGGTATGTTTATATACTAGGGCAAGTGTGTGTTAAAAAGTAAGGGAACTTTGTTGTTTTTCAGAACAGGTGAACTCACAATATTAATTTCAAAAAGTGTCTTTGCGTGTTCAGAATAATGGTTTCTTGTTTAACTGGTTTTTATTGTAATTGTACGTCAATTTATAATGAGTGCTTTTCATCTGCATCAAAAAACGAAATACGAGCAATGATATGTTTTTTTCTTTCAAAGAGGATAAAGCTTGTAGAGATTATTCGTAAAATACAACAGCAGTATGGTGAGAGTCTAAGTCACGGAAGGATATATGAGTGGATATCGTTTTAAAAATGGTCGGATTTCTGTCTACTCTTCATCTCAAGACAATAATCCGACTATTTTTAAAATAATCTATCTACTCATAGATCTTGCTGCGACTTAGATAACTCCTAACAAACCACCACTTAGAACACACAAAGTCACTTTGAAGTTATGATATTGTAAATCATAAAGGAGTCTCTTAGAGTTGCCATTTGTTCGAGAAAACGAAAAAATTCCTTTACTTTTTGACTTGTCCTAGCATTTATAAAACAGAACATGGAATACGTTCCGATAGAGAAGCTTTTCTTACCATTGTAATTGAGCAGACACATAAAATCATCGATGGTGCAATCGCGATGAGGAGCGACTGAAATAGTTTACAATATTTGTCAAGGACGAATCCGAAGAAATACGAAAGATACGTACTTGCGGGAAACAGGAAGGACGGATTACAGCCGCAATACTTGATGACGTAATTGCGTTTACAGAGCGACAGACAGGTCGCCTGATTGTACAGGCCTGTCTCATCATATAAGCACGGTTGCTTATCTCGATCCAGTTCGAGGACGCGATGGGTGGCGTATCCGGAAATGCACTTCAAGGACAGGCTGACCAGCGAACTCGACGGCACCATGGTGCCGGTGTAGGGCCACACATGCGGTTCGTTTATTATCACTATGACACCGTCAATTAAATCTGCAACGCGAGATGTATTAGGAATACGACCGATTCTTGGGCTTCGATTTGGGCTGGATTTGGTCTTCGATTTTTCGTAAGAGGGAGGAGAGGAAGGAAAAATGTCTACCTTCTAGTCGACAGAGCAAAGCTTGAACTGAAAGGTTTTCTTAGAGGTGACATTTCAATAACTGCCTCGCAACATGGCACCGATACATCGATTTTGCAGTTTACGATAAATCCCGTTCCCCATTTCGCGCTCCGAGGTAATAAAGGAGCGACATTACGATGGAACGCGGGGGAACGTCGCGTCGTCCTATTCAAAATGCGTCCGACGGCTTTTCGTGAGGATATTAAAATCATATTTGCGAGATTCTCCGCGGCGCGTTTGCATAACAGCGGATTAGTAACGATACGTCGTTGGTGTACACTTTGTCATTTAGCGAATCTTGGTAGAAATAATATTAGTTATTAATTCGCCGCACGGTTTACCCGACTTTATGTTTTGTTTGTCATTATATGTATATACATCTCACCGTTCCCTCTCTTCTCCTCTCTTTGGCTTGGATTTATACTAAATGTTTATTCGAATAATGCGTTTACCTCCCTTTGCCGAGATAATGCAATAATAAACACATAATATATATGATCATCTCAAATGATATGCATGCAATTTACTTGAAAATGTATAAATATATAATCAATGTAACAATCTAAATAAATAAATAAATAAATAAATAATTGCTCAATCATCTTGATGTGAATTATATCTAAACTTCCTTTTTATTTCACATTACATCAGCAAAATTTCCAATTTTCTGATGTGGCCAGGCGAGGCATCGAAGCAAATATCCCAAAGATTTCTTTGATTCACGTCGATCAAGCTCTGAATCTTTCAACATAATACAACGAAGGCGATACCCAAGGGCGTGACTGGAAGGCGAATCAGTGCTCGATCGAATACGATTCCAAATTTCCAGAGCAATTTATTTGACACGATCGCGCACATGGTTTTTCTTTTTATTATTATTATTTTTTTTTTTTGCGAAATATAAGTAACTCGCTCTATCCGATTCATATCGCTCGTTTCTCGTCTCCCTACACGTAGAATATTACACGGTCGGTGTTGCCAATATCCTTACTGGAATCCGGAGGCTTCGTTATGTTTCCCGGATGAATCGTAACCTTAATGCCGCTCCATTCGCCATAGCTAGATGCTTTTCGTGGTCGCGATTCCGTGGGATCCGCCAGGGATGTCACCGCCATTTCCGAATTGAACGAGTAGCAGAAGCCATACTCGGTCTTCTGCACCTCGAAGATCTCGCAGCAATTGCGATCGGCGTTGCGCCACCAGCAGGTGGACAGGAATTGGTCGCATGACGGCATCACGTCGTACAACACCTGAGTTATGTTGATACCTGTTTGATGCTAACGATTAGCGAGAAAATCAGTGAGAAAAATGCAAAAAACGCCGACAATGACTCTGATTTAATCTTATAGAAATTTGTACGTTATATAAGATAAGTTTTACCTTGGTCTCGAATAAAGCATTAAAGATCGAAAATAAAGGAACACATTATAAGTCGTCTGCTGGGAAAAGAGACTGTATCTTACCCGAGAGATTGCGCACATTATGATTCTTCAGGAAATCCATCTCATCGAAATCTCCGAAGGTCATCACGGAAAGCCTGCCCAATATCTTCCGGAAAATCTCTAGGCTCGTCTCGTCTATATCATTAGAAAAGATCCTTGGTTCGAGCTCGAGGGCCCGGTTCCAATCTACGCGGTCGTTGGGGCAAAGAGTCACGCTGGGGAAAGGCAGTTTCGAATTATCGTAGTGCAAGGATTCGATGTCGATCGACGTCGGCGCGGCCTAGACAAATTTACACAACAATAAGGTAAGCAAATACATATCGATCAACATATATCAAGTCTAATAAAAGTCACCATATATCGTTCATTGTTTTAATATAATTGATGGTCTCCGAAATCTTTGAATCTCCGAATTTTTGAAGAGCTTTGAAGGATTTGTGAACACCACTTCTCTTTTGTATGTGATTTTTACCTGGAATCTAAGTGCCAGCGAATAAATGACGTGGCTGGCGCTTATAGAGGACCCGACGAACAGCACGAGCCACAGGAATCGCTCCATCATATGTAGATCGGGATCGACCACGTATCGAAGACCGTGAAGTGTTGTTTGCGTGCAAAAGTAGCGTAATCCTTGCAAGATTGTGTCGAGTTGCTTGCTCTGGCTCTTCTTCCCGCGCATCTTGATTCTCGCGACAGGAAGAGTCGCGATTCTCGTCAACTTTCTTAACCTTCTCCGACCGTACTTCATATTTGGAGATGGTACAGTGAGATTCGAAGATTCCGAGAATTTGTTTGGAAATAGAAAGATCTGGAATAGTTCGATATCTTGTAAGGGACCTAAGATTTTGAAAAAAGCAAATAAATCGGTTGCCAATATTTGAAATAAAACGGAGATAATTCTTTTGCTCACTTTCATTCGTTCTTCGCTCAACAACAATAAAATAAGTACATTCTTATGGTTACTCCTCGCGGTCGAAGGCAGCACTGAAGCAACTTATTGAAAGCGTTCTCGATGAAAGGAGATTGAGCATGCCTTAGCCCTCATTTTTTATCGATATCACAGAGCTGGATCGTACAAATAAAATCCAATCAATTACAGGTGAGTTCGGAAGAATGGGAAGAGAGCCGAGGGGGAAGAAGGGATGCCGCGGGTGTGTTTGAACGCTCACCCGATGTGATCAGGATAATTCGGTTAGCGTGATTGTTGCGCAAACAGCGCCGACACGAGCGGAGAGGGTTGCTATACCCCCAGTTTCAATGCCCGCGAATAATGAAGAAGCCCCCGAGGGGGGGGAGGCAGGAGGGGGAGGAGAGACTCGCGATCCCCGATTTTGATTGCATCCTCTCGGTATAATTTGGACGAAGAGAAATCAGGACTCGTTGATTCGTTCGGGCGATGTCACGTCGCCAAAAGCTATCGACGTTTCGGCCGTTCGATGTCGATCTCTCTCCGGTTCTCGGCGAAATTTCCTGCGAATTCGATTTCAGCGAGTCGCGCGAAATATTCGCCCAGATGACTCCCGCGCGATTCTTTTTTTTTTATTTAATTTCCTTTGTGGATAAAATTATTTTCCTTCGCGGAACAAATAGTGGCTTGTCGAAAAGAAATTAATGGCAGAGACCACCAACCCTTATCCTCTTTTCACTATTTTAACACACTTTTCTATTCGTGAACTTTATAGAATTATAAAACGATAGGTTTTTTTTCGAATATTCTTTCAAAAATAAATTTGCAATTTAGATAACCTCGTATTGCGTTCACAAGATACTATCATTTCGACATATTCATTCAGAATTAAATGAGCATTTGGTGAATACGCGATAGCAATTTCTCGTTCGAACAATCCCGATGACACAATCGACGCCACTGTTGGCTCTAGCTGCGCTTCATTTTCCAGAAGGGATGGAGCCGACGTTCTATTAACTACGCGGTTGCAATCACTCTAATATTAGTTTCGCTTAAACATCACTAGCTTTTCATTTCGCGCGCGTTCAATCTGTGTTGGTTCGCGAGCGAATCAATTATGCCGCGATAATTTATATCTTTATTGCCATCTTAGTGCAAGAGACATTGCGTGAAGATCGAAACAAGTGGGAGTGACTCGCAGGATGAAAAATCGAGAGATTAACAATCTCCGAATGCTTGAAATTTTCATTTCGGTTGTGTTGGAGAACGATTGAAAGATTCTTGACGCGCGTGTGGCACATTTATATAAAAACGCAGAACTATCTTTCGACATTTCTCACCTGGAATTCGTTGATCCGATATGCACACACATATCCACATGAATCGTGAAACGACGGGACCGCAAAATTTCGCGCGTTATCGAAGCGGTGGCTTGCGAAAAATTCCGACAACGCCAAATCTCCAATTTTCTCTTTCTCGTTTATCTCTACCTTTTGTTTTCTTTTTTTTTATTATACGGCTAGTCACAAACATATATTTCATCTTTGAATAATAATTTATCTTTAAATTATATATATAATTGAGATATACTAATTTATACCTGATATACATATAAAGAAAAATATTAAATATCCGATTCTCTTCAACTATGTCTTAAGTAAAACTTTTATTAAATTGCCTAGGTTGTGTATCTGTTATCTTTATCAGTGTTACATTTATCCTTTAACTTTGAAGATAGTTTCGACATAATAAATAGTTTGTTGTCTCTCATCCTGTGCGGTTCTCTCCCTGGAATAGTTATACTGGCCAGTTGTAAATTTCTGCTTCAAATTATTTTCATCCCCGTGTCCAAGTTTTTCCTCGTTGTTTGCGAACAAAAGCCATCATGCTGAGATTGTGTGCATCGTAATACTGCTGTATTAGTCTCAGTGTCGAACCAACATTTACTTTTCAAACAAACGAGCCATTCTAATATTTGGAAGTTACCCCGAGTGACTTGTGGCACGAGTAACTTTTTCGAGAAAAGAATTTCGTGAAACTTTCTCATCTTCTTTATTATTTAATAACATTTTGTTTCACCGCTCAAGGTTTCTTCAAGTGTCGAGACAAACATTTCCTTAGCTTCTCTTTCTTAAAGCTTTTATTTCGTCTAACAGTTTATTCTGAATGATAACAAATATTTGAAGTAATATTCTTCATTATTACCTCTTCCTCTCACTTCTTCATGACGACCATTTGTTGACAAAATTGTGTTAACCATTGTGTTTCTCACCGTGTAAAATAGCTTAGCCACCCCATCTTCTTCTCACATAAATTATGAATGTCGTCGGCAAAATTCTATGTTTGCGGTGCTATTCATCAGAACGTAAGCTGATGTGTTGCCTTAGAATTTGGAAACACAACTGAATACTCTATGTACATCCGGAGTTGTTTCATATATAAAATAATTGAATAAAAATTATTATTATTTTTCATGTCATAATAATAAAATTGTTGTATGAAGATGCGACTGCGATATTCCCGACACAATTTATACTTTTTTGCACGTTATGTATGTACAATCGCGAGTTATCATAACTTGATGTACGATGATCTATATCTATCTGGATAGCGACAGGCAAGTCAATGATTAGACTGGCCATTTAAATCGTAATTTATCATCCACTTGTCGCAATTTTAATCCATTTTCACTATTCAGCAAACAAATGAAAGCGATAAGGACGATTAAGAACAATTTATGTGCATTATTCGGATAAGGATAATGCACATAAATTGCTCTTAATCATCCTTATCGCTTTCATCTATTTGCTTCGTCGCTTCGTAATTTCTATGAACTTTGACATAAATTATTCTTAATTGAAAAACCTAGTTTCTCTCTTTCTCTCTCTCTCTCTTTCTTTCCACTATATAATAATAAATCACATTATTATTATTGTTACTTGTTTGACTGGATCTTTTTAAGTATTATTACAGGAGGAAAAAATTCAAGGAGCTGCATCTGCAAGCAAATCCATAGAATTGAATTAATGACTGACTTCATTTAAAACGGATTCTTAATCGGCCGATAAATATTCACTGCGACGCGACGCCGGAAATGATCATTTTCTTGATACGAGTAAACGCATAACGAACTTAGAGAAAAGTAATTGGATATTCAGACATTTAAATTAGCCGATTATTTGTTATTGGAATAAATAGATTTAAAAGAAATTCACCTTATTGCCGATTTAAATATTGTGCGATGTAGAAAGATTTTTACTTTCGGATTGTATTTTACATAAGCTCGAACTTCATTCAACTTCGAAATTTTTCAGAGATGACAAAGATTATCATGTGTGTTTTTCCAATATTAAAATATTTATTAATCTTAATTAATAATTATCAAAATTAATAACCTCTTTTTGATTAATCACAATTGATAAACTTAATGAAATGTTACAAAAAGATATATTTATTTTGATTTATTTGTTGATGAGGTTTTGTATGTATTATTTTGTAATACATTTAATTTCCAAAAAAAAATGTTGAATGATATTTCTATCAGAAATGACATTAAAAAAGCGCAACTGTTTATTATGATACAGTTTTTTGTATATTTTTTAACTTACAATTAACATACAATTTTTTGGTATACTTTTTAACTTTTATTCTCAACATTTGTTTTCATCTATGTAAAAAGATATCGTTTACATGATTCGCGATTTTTGGACCGTTCCGCGAAAATGCGAATGCATATATTTTGGTAAATACCGAGTCATAATTAAGCAATATATTAAGTATGTTAATGAGATGTCGGCTTAGCGGAAAGAGAAAAAATCTGGCTCTTGCTAGAAAGAACAATGTGAGAGTAATTATGTATATCTTATTTAAGGAATAATTAATAATCACACTCGTTTAATCTTATGAATTTTGAATTAATCAGAAAAAGAAAAAAATTTTTGCTCAAATTTAATCAGAATTTAAGACATCTTATAACATAATAATGATGAATATATAAGGAAACATGTTATAAAACATGAGCATTATCATTAATATTTGTATTTAAGCTTCGTCTGTGCGTAAAAAACTTCTCGGTTGCATTCGGAAATTAACACTTTCTATTATCTTTTCTAATGGTTGATAGCTTTCCCTCGCAGCGAGGATAGCTTTCAATCTGCGTTACTTCTTGCGAAGCTTACAGAGATCCGAAACTTTGGTGTAAAAGAGAGGCGAGAAGTTCGATAATGAAATTACTGGTTTCGCGGCTGCTGCTCGGAACTCGCCATGGAAATGCGAAACCTTCGACGTGCCGTTCCATTTGAAAATTTCTTGCCGTCCGCGCAACGCTCTTCTGCGTTATTCACTGCACTCGCGTCACGTAAAGTGCGTTACGCGCGATGCTCATTGGAAAGTTCTCGCTTGTGGGAAATGTTTTTCCTTTTACGGAAAGTTTCGAAAAGCTACCAGAAAAGCGAACCGCGTTGCGCAACGATGATTACATTTAATAACGATCTCCAACACTTAATTTGCCCAGAGATATATAATGCATTAATAAATACTTATACAAAATTTAAAATAAAAACTAGACGTAGATAAATATATCGCGTTTAGAGCATTTCTTTAGAAGTAATTTTATATTCCGTTTTGTGATATTTCATATTCCCTTTCTCTCTTTTGTGAGACGAACTTTTATCTCCTTCGAATATTTAATGCTCTTTGAGAATGCCATATTATCATATATAAATGATTTTGACGTAAAACACTCTTTAATTTTCGTGCTTATAGGAAATTTTAAATTTATCAAATTTTTTATGTAGAATAAAGGTGTTTTAAAAAATATTACATTTTTGAAAAATTTAAATGCAGACTTATAAAGAGCATTAAGATCCATAAAATTTTTGTCTAAGAGATATTTTTTCTTATAATTTTACAGCTTCATAGTTTTGAGGATATTTGTTTGAAATTATTTTAATTTATTTTAAATTATTTTAATTATTCTCGAGGGGTTGTTTCTATTCCTAAACATTTGAGAATGCTCTTCTAAAAAATATGTGTCTCTCATTTTGAATTGCTCTACAATATATTCAAAAGAGTGAAATACTTACATGTTTTTTTTTTCTTGTATAAGTATACAAGAAAATAATAATATTTTGTTCCCGCTCTTCAACACCATGCGCGTTGAATTGTTTTATATTAGACAAACAGCGTGACACTTGAAACTCTTTTTCGCAGGCGACATTTTACGATAAACTGGAATATCAATTTACGTCTTTGTCGAGATGAAAAAGGTAGCGGTAAAAAGATATGTTTAAGTGCGAAATATGAGCCATTAAATACCAACGCAAAAGTTAACTGGCACATTTAGGTCTGATCTCTCTTCTTTTTTTCAGGAATGGTGAAAGGCGAACAGAGGGAGAGAGAGAGAGAGAGATAAAAGAGATAGCGAGGACAGGGCGCAAGGATACCCGAGATCGGTGGCGACTGCCGTTTCGCAGCAGACAGTTTCCAATTGTGTTGTATTCTGCTTCCTTTATGTTCGCTGGAGTGAACTTTGGAACCGCCATCGTAGTAACTTCGGCAATAAAATTACGGTCTATCGACGTTATCCCTTCGGAGCTCGCGATGGTAGCGTTCTCCACCCCTTGTCCTTTTCCGCGATCGTAACCTCGTGCTTTCGAAGACGGATTACCCTCTTTTCTCAATTATGATATCGATCTTTCTGGCGTAGAATGTCCGCGAGCACGGATGTATAAAAGGGACGATAATTTTGACGGTGATATTTTTCTCCAACATACGAGCAAGATTTACCGATGCATATCTATCCATATCCGTCTCGTGATCTCTGCATCAATCCGGAGATACTCGACCGCTCCGCGGTAATCTTCATGGAGATATATTTTTTCCTCCTCGTCGTTCGGTAGAAAAACGTTGCGATCCGCTGGTTTTTCTCACGCCGGGACTTCTCTCGGTGGTGAATTCAGCGTAACACTCGGGGACTCGCTTCTTCAGCTGGAAAGCCCGCTCACCAGTCGCCGAACGCGAACAAAGTTTCGGGGCCAGGTCAAACTCGGATGAGTAGATCTTCAGGAATCTGCGAG
This sequence comes from Camponotus vicinus, assembly GCF_025532165.1. Lineage (NCBI taxonomy): Eukaryota > Metazoa > Arthropoda > Insecta > Hymenoptera > Formicidae > Camponotus > Camponotus vicinus. The sequence goes on from NW_028141956.1 coordinate 9,012,731, forward strand.
TTTTGTTCCACGACTGAAGATTTAAGTGGAAGAAACCAATCCAGCACCGCGTCCCCATCTCCGTTTCTCTATCCTGAAAGACCTTCGACCTCTTCCCTCCCCCTTCTCCTCCCCCCCCTCATCCGTCCCGACCCTCCTAGAACCGTGAAAGCTCAAGAATCCTTTTTATCCCGGAGATAATATCGATTCGCTGCCTGACCTGGCATTAAGCAGCTTCAAAGACAATTCTGAATTAACGAATTACTGCGAGCTAGGGAAAGAGAGAGAGAAGGAAAGTGAAAAAGGAGTCTTTCCATGACAATGAGACATTGATTTTGAAGCTAATGAACGCTAGTCTTTTGCTTCGTCGAATTGCCAATCTCGCGGAAATTGGACGAAGATGTAGCGACAATTTTTTCCTTTTCCTTCGAACGTAAAGTCCCGTATCGAGAGGCGTTTTTACACAAGAACAATATCTCGTGGAAGAGAGATGGGGAGGGGAAGGAGGGCAGCATCGTTAGTGAGATTTTTTCGAACGGACTCGACAGCGAAGGGGTTAAACTCAATTTTGTGTGCCTCGTCGAGACGCGCCCTTTTTATTCCGGCGTTCTTTAAGGAGTTCTGCTGCCTGTGTTGCTGTTTTAAGCGGCGTTAATCCTCTCCCGTCGTGGAAAAAGGTCTTAATGCCTTAGTTACGAGTTCTCGGAGGGGAAATTCCTCACCTGCGCGCACCTCCTCGGGGAAGTTTCCCTTACCGGCTGTTACGTCGAGCGTTACGACGGCGTTTAAATTTCATCCATGAGACGATTACGATGAAGTCTCTCGGAATAATACGCACGCGATTCGTCCCGGGGGAGCGAATCTTCTCGTACCCGCGGGACGATTTTGCGTGAAGCTGGATTAACAACGTCTTATCTCGGTTAATTAGAATCGGTACTCTCGCCTTCGTCTTCATCGGGATGGGATAGACATGGCAGAGGGAAGAAGTGGAAATACATCGCGCGCCCCCGTGCATGTTTCCAGTTTGGTAACTTTGAAGAAATCACTGTTAACGCTGATACCGTCTATGTGCGAACAGGATATAAAAAAAACTTCTCTTCGAATAATATCCTGGTATTGTTTGAATAACAAAAATGTATTAGCATATATACGTATATCCGTTATTTAAATAAAAGTGGAAAATTATCTCGAAATATTTAATACGGAGACCCGTTAAATTAAATATATATATATATGATAATTACGCCGAGTTTATGGAATATCCCTTCTCCGCTCGCGAGGTTAAATGGAGATAATATTCAAGTTACATAAGCGAGAACGTTGCGCCACATATTTTCCTTCTTACCTTAACGCGCGAGTTTCCTTCCGACAATAAATTCCCGGACACTTTAACTAATGCAGCCGGAACGCGCGCGCGGGGGCGTATTGGGTCCAAACATCATCCAACGTCCGGCGATAAATCACGCCTCACGAAGTCAGCCGTCCCGGCGACTTTGGGGTGCGGGTAAGTAGCATAAGTTCCGACCTTTTTACATGCTCACGCGTAACGACCTTACGGCTTTGAGCGCGAAAAGTTTGCGCGGGAGAAAAATTCTCGCGGCGGGGCTTATCCCTCCAAGTCGCTCGTAATCCAACGGGACGCGTTTCAACCCTCGATTACTACAGTTAAGTTTTACGGCTAAAGTAACCTGGGTGGCTACAAGACGGCGGCTTTATTTCCTTTTATTCTATAAATAAATAAATTATTATATACATACATACATACATATATATATACACGGTGTCAGGACAATTTCTTCCCAAAAAAAAAATGTAATTGTTAATTGCAAATTACATATTTTTTCTTCGAAACAATTATGTGTTTTCTTTACTCCAATTGATTCTTCTCATTATTTTGTACATAAAAGTATTAAGGTAAGATAATCGAAAAATGAATATTTTACTAGATATTTTATGATTTATGTAAAATTAAGAGATCATTTCAAGCCTCATAACTCGAAAAGTACTCAATGAAAAAATACTTTATTATAGTGTTTTGAAAAGCTCTCGAGGTAAGCTACAAGAGCTTTTTTTTGGAAAGAGATTGCCCTGACACCCTGTATATAGTGCAATAAATAAAGAGATAAGATTATCTATTTTATTGTAACTTTTGTTTACAACTTATGCATAAATTGGACTTATTGTGTTAAAATAGAAGCTGATGACTATTTTTCAATATGGTTTTTCAGAAGATTGCTATCTGTCCTTTGGCACGAGTTTGAAGATTTCCTCACAATAAAAATCCTCTTGACATTTAAATCATTCTGTACTGCTATGTCATCAAGAAAGCAATTCGAAGAAAGAGGCTTTCTCTCTAGAAAAGCCCAGGCCTCTTTCTTGTGAATTTTCTTCACATATAGATAATGCTAGACCTCACTCTGCACCTCGAATTCAGGAACTTTTGTAATCATTTGATTGGAACATTATGGAGCATCCTCCCTAGCTCAGATCTGGCTCCTTTCGACTTTCATTTGGAACTTCATTTCATGAAGAAACACTGTGGAGGAAGATGATTTCCAGACGATGCAGAATGCTATTCAAGAATGATTTAAACATCAGATCCGAATTTTTAGCGAGAAAGAATCTTCAAATTCGTGTCAAGTCATCAATCATCTCGAAAACTATATTGAAAAATAATCATTAGCTTATATTTTAGCACACATTAAGTCCAATTTCAACATAAGTAGTAAAAGTCGTAATAAAATGGAGGGAAACCTTACTTTTATCCACTCTAAAGTATATATATATAAATTTTTTCTCTTCGTATTAGTATACAAGTAGACAGCTTCTGCGATCGATCCTAAGTAGATTAATCAGTCAGCAGTTAGTAGTCTGGCGAAATCTGACGGAACCTTACACGTCCCTTCGCCACATCCATTATCGTTCACGCTGTAACGCCGGATTTCGCCGTGGGCCCCGACAATATTTCGCCGCAGTTTCCTGCATTATTGCACTGCGATGTAACGTTGCCAGTGTGTAAAACGGATACGGGAAAATTACAACAATATTATAGTACAGCGTTACAGGCGCATCCGCGAGCCTGAAAATGTCGTGTCAAGGATGTTGCTGAATCTCTGCCGTTCAACTTTCGTATGATAAGTTGCTCGGTACAAGCTTACCAATCTACTTACACGCTGTAGTAATATTCTCCCTTTATCTCAGTTTTGTCCTGAAGTAAATGCATCTGAATAAAAAAAAAATCTGTCCCAATAAATAATTTATCTCGAATGCTTCGGATATAAATTTGTATACGATAAGTGCGATTGAATTTTCAGAATCGTATGTCTCCCTATACATTTTAATCGCAAAAACGCGGCACTTGCGGATTTACGGATGCTCGCAGATATGTGTACGTAAAAAGAAGCAACGCGAGCTCAACGGGTTAATAAAAGCCGCGCCACTTCGTTACGTCGTCGCTTCTCGATCCCCACAGGGAATATTTTGTTCAGCGGCTGTTTCCAGCTCGTTAGCGATTTTCCCATCAACAAACGCGACGAAACGCAATTTCGACAAGCCGATCCTTCAATCGCGTATCGGGTGACCGACGTGTAACATTGTTCCGGAAAAAACGTGCTTTTAAAATTACGTTCTTTATATAACGCTAGCGTTTAAAATTGCATTGTAGTCCTTTTTTTATCCCAAAACGGGATTCAAAGTGAACGGCAAAACAGACCGGAAAACATGATTTATCATTAAAACATCGAGTATTATACGATACACCTCTATATTACGAAGTATACTTGTCTAACTCTCTATATCTCCAATTCCTTTTATTCCGATCACACCGGCTCGCCCGCAACATTTTCCGAGGTTTTCTCTTGGGAAACGTGGCGCCGCGTATCCCCCAACGGATATCGCGGGAAAATTATTCAGGGATCGAAGTGAATTTCCCCGCAATGGAAACGCATAATCCCGCGTGCGTGTGTGCGTGTCTATGATCGCGAACCATAAATCCACGGCCAAAATCGGCCGAGGTGCATTTGTTCGATTACGAACGTGCGCTTCTGTGCACCATACATGAATCGCAATTTGCATTGATCAGCGCACAAGCGTGTGTATGTGGATGATGTTTGAACTTAATAAGAATTTTAATTGAATTAAATAAACCGGCCGATTGAGACCTAAACCGGTATATTTCTCATTCTCTCCTCCCTTCTCTCTCTCTCTCTCTCTCTCTCTCTCTCTCTGTTCTTTTACATATTTGCAATCTACTATTGCTGTTATCGAGTTATAGCGCTTTCCACGAAATACCGCTAATCTTCATCCATTTCCAACGTCGATTCACTTTGGAATAATCCCCGACCATCAGTGAATGTTTTTTTAATTAATTGGCTAATTGAAAATCCAATGTCGCGACGATGAGTTCCGCCAGAGTTCCCTTAATTCTCTTCTTGCATTCTCGAAGGAATCAAAATTTTCTCGAATTAATTTCATGAGTAGCTATCCGATAATTTTCGTGAGCAAGATAAATTTTTGCCTCTTTACCTCTTTCATCAATTTCACGGCAAAAATATTTATCTCTCGCATATAAAAATTCCACTCTCTCTTCGCTAAATATTTTGGCCAGTAAAATGCTCCCCATTCCAGTAACCTAATAATTAGTCGATTATCGAGCGTATGACTGGTATGCATGGTGCATTTCGTTCGAAAGACTGCGGTAATTAATCCGCATGGTTTAGCATGATACGGACGTGCGAAAAGTTCGTCGATGCGACGGAGAACGATTAACCAAAAATTAAACTATGTATTATATATTATCTCATAGATATACGGCAGAGCGTTTTACGGGCTAACAGAAAAGTTTTCCTTCGCCTATGCATTGTGTGCTTCCTCTCCACACGAGAGCAGGGAGTGATGGATGATAAAAAGCTAAAACAATGTCTCGCAGAGATGTGTAAATATCAAATATTTTATCGTAAAAAAATAAAACAATTATCTTATTATTAATTTTACCTTTAATAATATAAAAAAAAACCGTTACGATGCCCTCGAAGTAGAGGTTAAAGACCCTTTATTCTCTTATCGTGTGTGTGCTTTTAGCTATCACATTCCCGTTCGTCAAATATAGAAATGAAACGTAATTTTCATATTTCAGCAGATTTATCTCCGATTATTATCGAGCATTTAATGTCGAAGGTAAGAGGCGAGAATACGAACCAGACTCGTCGATCGGGCACGAATTAATTTAATTAAACTAGTCGCCCGTCTATTTATGGACGTGTTCACGCGAACCAAAACGGCGCGTCGCACAGCGAGAAAATGCACGTGGAAACGCACGAGAAGAGAAGAATTCCTCTTCGTAGAGACCGATGACTGCGATAAATTCGGCGATCGCGCGCGGACACAAATAACGTTTCGTTCCTCGAATGGGGAACGAAACTGCTCCCGCCAGACCACTTAACGGCAGTCCATCGCGCCCAATTTCCGAACGAAATCATCTTCCAACGATGGGGAAAAAAAACATAACGGAGGGGGGAGGGGGGGAAAAAGGAAAATCGCGCGCGAACGAGATGAAGACAATTCCCGCAAAATTAGATCGTAGCGTCGCCCCTAGTATAATTCCTCCCGCGTTCACGCCGGATGGCGAATAAATAAAATTTTCCACACCGCACACCCCCGGAGTGATTCACGGGAATATTACCGGCGCGAACGGCGGACGGTGATCGTTAAACCGAATTAATTCAAATGCGAAATAATGAACGCGACTGGTCGGAGTTTTCGCTCAACGATAAAGGCTACACGCGCGCGTAGGACTTAATTCTACCCGTTTAATTTTCGAAATTTCAAAAACGTTTTCAACAGATTACTACCCTCGCGGCTTGCGCGAATATTTGCGTGCATTAACAGATTAATCTTTGGAAAATATTTACATCCGTGCGAAATGTCCTAGTAAACAAAAATCTATATATAGTTATAAATAAATATATATAATAGTGTATACAGAATATACTTATATATTTTCTTTTTTTATGTACTCTCTGTCTGTATAGGAAAAATAATAAAAAAAGTAATTAAAAGATAATAATTTTTGCATTTATTTGGAAAAAATGAAGTTTGCTATTAAATTATAAAATATTCTATATATAATTATATATGTATTTTTTTATATAAATAATTATATATTTTATATATGTATTTTTTACATAAATAAATAGTTATATATTTAATAGTTATATATTTAAATAGTTATATATTTTATATATGTAAGTTTTACATAAGTTTTTACATAAATAATTATATAATTAAATTACTATGTAAAATTTATATATATATATATATATATATATATATATATATATATTATTGCTATGTATTATTATGTATATATATTACATATCATTATATACTATATATTGTATTATTATATTGTTATATAAATTGTATTATATAGAACATATTTTATAATTTAATCACAAACTTTACTTTAAAAAAAAAATGATGCAAAATGTATCTTTCTAGTTATTTTTTACATTATTCTTATTACTTTTTTCTGTATAAACAGACAAAGATTATAAAAAGAAAGATTATATAAGCATATTCTGTATACAGGTATACCTGTATAATTATATATGTACGATTATATATGGACTTTCTATCGGGATATAACAATGAAAAAATATTATTACGAGTATTCTTTTATAATGTATTGTTTCAATATTCTTCTTTTAAAAGAAAAATTATATCGTTAGTAAAACGCTAATAAAATTGCCAGTAAAAAGAAACAGCAAATAAATATTTGTAAATTAATTTGTAAATTGTTAATTGTGCAATTTAAAAGAACTCTGTAAAATTAAAAATGTATCACATGACACTGGTATCAACTATGCTACTCGGTTACTAATGAACATAATTAATGTGAGGTGGGGATGAGCGCGCAGGAGTATAATTATGGCGATATTAATTTAACGGTGATACAATTATGACGAATATTCCTCATAATTTACAAATCCAAGCTGGATAAGTCACCGACGTTAAAATAGCGCGTTCTCGTCAGAGAAATTCGCTCACGTTCGTCTCTATTTTTGACGATAGATTCACTCGTATTTCGTCATAGAAAGGATACAGCGTTGCAGAATTGAAACTTACAAATACTAGATATCTCTTCCAATTCTGTCGATAGATAATAACGAAATAATGCATTCGTGTCAAAGAATCGATACTTGATAATACAAATATAATTTAAGCTCGCTTCGTGACATTTATTTGATAGATTTCTCACATTTTCTCGGTGGAAAAGAATATCATCCGATAAATCGCGCGATCGTGATTCGATCAGACGGGACCAAATGACCGGCGTAAAACCGCGATAGATCGATCTGAGGAACGCGGTTTTACGACCGCAGCATCGTCCCCTGGAATTGGGTATATTTACCTGCAAGAGCAATATGTTTACTGGCCGTGAAAGAGCGCGCGACTGCGAGATAAAAGTCGCTGATGCGTTCGAGCGAGTGCAGTGGTTTACACGACGATAAACCCTCGGGGGAGCGATAAAACGAGCCTCGAAAACTCGCGGGCCGCCTCGTCGGAAATAATCGCGCTCGACATTCGCGCGAGGAATATTCCGCGAGGTGTTTTATCGATGGCGATAGGTGAGACCAGAAGTTGATCATGCTATATACGGCGCGCCTCGTAAACACGGCAATTTCTCTCGTCTGCGCACAATAGGAATACGTGAAACGACACGCTTGTAAAGCGCTTGCTGTAAGAAAGAAATACTACTGAAAGAACATCCTCCTCGAGAGAGAGAAATATTAAAATGGATGAAGAATATAATAGATATATATCCGCGTAACTAGGTTGATGCAATCAGAAAAGTAATGATTTGACATGAAAAAAATGGGACGAAAATGAATAAATAGAATAAGTTTTTCTCGTATGAGACTTTGTTTTCGAAGTAGACCTTACAAAGAATATTGATATCACATTATGCTTACATTAAACTTGGATGACTTGTACAAGCATATATATGTATTATCAAATTTATTTCATAGGTGATTATTAAAATATATAAAAGAATATTTTTATATATTTTTTTTCAACAGAGAAAAATTTTATTATATATATTTTAATAATCACTTTATGTCGTTATATTATCTCGACAGTGATTATTAATAGATAAATATTAAAGCAACATTTTATTTAGTAAAAAAAGAACAATATTAATATATATGTATATAAATATTAAAGCCATTATTTTAAATTGTTTTTTACTCAGTAAAAAGCCATTTAAAATAATTTTAATTATATTAAAAAAATCATTTGTATTATTTTTTTAAATAAAAATATTTAAATATTTTAAATATGCGTACGAATTATATATACATGTATATTAAATAAAATTTTTATATTTATGTATTAATAATCCCTGTTTGAAGTAAAAATGACACAAATTCATCAGATGTCATTCAAGTTTAAAAAATATAGATATGTATATGAGAATGTTAATTTTTCAAATTATAAAATCACTTTTCTTGCAAACAAAGCCCTGCATGAAAAAAATTACCTTACGTTTATTCTTCATATTTTTGGCTTTTTTCCATAAAAGAATTATTTTCATGATAAAATTATTATCCTCGTTGTATTACCTGAATTATAAAACATTCTACATATTTATATTAAATATTTATGTCAAAGGCGCGCGTATGTATACACCGCAAAATATATTTAATCAGTTTTTATTAGTGCAAACGCGAAATAAATGTCTTCTGTAGAGGGAATATTCACGAGTTAAGGGCTCGTGGCGCTCTGGAAGTAACGCGTCGTTGGCTTCTTTGTTTGGGGATGTTCCCGGCTCGCGTCCGCCGCAAGATAAAGCTGCTGTATTTTAATTTTAAATGAAGGACCCCGTCGTTGTCGTCGTCGTCGTCGTCGTCGTCGTCGTCGTCGTCGTCGTCGTTGTCGTCGTCGTTGTAGCTTACGAAGATCAACGGTGTCGTTGTTACCATCGTTAGCTGACAGTCATCGTCGTTGCTCAATTTGTGCGAGTTCGCCGTTAATTCTCGTTAACTGGCGCAAATCCCGCTCATCCACTGCCTCGAATACGCTCGAAAAATCGTCGGGTGATGTCTTAGTTGATCCGAGGGAGGGATATAGAAGAGCGGAAGGATTTCGAAGAGTTTGACAGAACGACTAGGGTAAAAAGGATCTTATTGGCCAAGAATACTAGATCAAGTCGAGCGAAAGGAGAAACTCGTCGTGCGCGCAAACAGCTTTCGTAACTGGCTATTAAATTCTCAAAGAAAACCCGCGCTCGGAACCGATCGCGTTTCGACACCGCGAACTTTATAACCGGGAATTCGAGCAAGAGATGAGATAGTCGGATTGCCGTAATCGGAAATCTTTTAGCTAATCCCATCCTTGTATCCTTCGTCCCTCGGATGTTCTCTATTCTTTCATCTCGCTGACACGTGGATGAGTCAGAGCTTTCGAGATGAAGGCGGGAGACCACCCTTGTCTTCTTTTCCCGAAGAAAGTCGAAGGGGAGAGTCTCGGTGACGAGACGGATCTCGCAGTTAATAAACGTCACCGAGGGAGCGAGTCTCGAATTCGCGAGAATAAATGGAAAGCAAACAAAGTGACATGTCAGCACGGTCTGTGTTGTCGGGGTGCGCCAAAGAAATACAGTGCCATGACGGTGAGAATTTGCATCGGTAAATGCCGACGAATAAAAACGCATCCAGGAACTTTGAAAGCGCTTGGTCAACGTTTATCTCGCAAAACAAAAACCCTCCCTCGAAAACAGCGTTGCAGGATTCGTGATCGAAACGAAATATGCGACTTATGCGCGATGCACATCTCGAGATGAGATTTTCCGCGATAAGAAAATACGAGGAACAATTCTTCCTCGATAGTTCTGAATCGAGCCTGCTGAGTGATGGAAAGAAAAGAGGGAATAATATTCCCAACGCGCGTTCAAGCGACCAAAGTTCACGCCAACGATAGCGAAAGCGGACGGGGAAGGATGGAATCAGCCAAGTTTCGAGAATTTCATTCTGCCTTAACCATCGAGATTCCGTGCTGGAGGCTACCGGCAAACAAAGAAATTATTTCGCGCCGCTTTGGACGCGTCGTCCCCGGATAAACGGAGTTATTCCGCGAATGAAGTTTTCCGAGTCGGGGCACAAGAGGTTGTATGAGGGAAGAGATTCGCGGCAATGAAATCTTGAGCGAGGACAAATTAGACGAGTAGACACGAACTAGAGTGGTCGAGACAGATCTCTCGAAAGCGAAATTTCGCAAAATATCGAGACTCAAAGGTAGACAATAACAACTTGGAACTTCGTTTTCTAAGCGTTCGTTTTATTTCTCATCTCTAGATGAGAAATCTCTTCTTCGCAAAAGATCGCGAAGAGCGAATCGGAAAATCTGCTCCTTGGTTGCGATCGTATTCGGGAAAATGCGAGAACGATAACGCTTGTTTTTCGCGAATTAAACACGCTTCTAGGAACAATCGAGGAACGATCGTTTCACCGATGAAAAGGGAAGATTACTTTCGGCCGATTGAGGTGAAAGATGCGTCGAGATCGAGCGAGCAAACGAGCGACGAGCGACTTTTGCCAGCTAAACGTTTCTTTAATAATAGTTGAGCGCGTTGAACGAGCGGAGGCTCTTGAGAAAGAAATATTTAAAAGGAGCTTAGTCATAATTTATGAGAGAAAAATTGAAGATTCATACTCGGTCAAGGGCGAGATCCTTCTGCGACCGCGAAAAAAAGAAAGAGGACGAAAAGAATGATATCGACGCGGCTCCCGGCGAATTATTTGAAACGAGTGAAACGAGGCAAGATTTCCAGCCCCGCGAAAAGAGGAAAGACGACCCCGCGGTTAATGAACATCGACGAGTGAGCTTGCACAAATTTGGCGGAAGCAAGGCAAAGCAAATTGAGTGAGGCGGCAACGGAACTATTGATCCGGGTTACTCCTCCCTTTCCCCGTCCGGTTTCTCCCTTGACCCCCTCCGGCGCCCCTAAACTCCAGTCCCGATCCTCTTCACCCCTGCAACCGCCTCAAGTCGGACGAAAAATTTCGTCCGCCAGACATCCTCGAGCAAAAACGTGAGATTTCTTGAGACGTTTCATTGACGTTTATTTCTCGACGTCTTTATGTGTGAATATAAAATCGATGGCTCGATGTAATCAAACTTGCGAGAAAAAAACGTGCAATTTTTTTTGATTAAATAAAAACCATGTAACTTTAGCTATAGACATCACGGATCGAGCTTGCAATCCATTTTCGACTTCTCTTGCAGTAGCAAAAATAATTAAATACTTATTTACGCTCGACTCCACATTAGTTCTTTAGTTGACTCCGCTGCAGGACGAAACAAGTTGCAACAAGGCACGCGCGATATTTCTTCCCAGTTGTCATGGCGATTCGATGGATTGTCGGTTTTAGCGATTCGGTTCCGCTCGTATCAACGAGCGAATTTAAATTACTAGATCGGACGAGTGGTTTTGTAAACAAATGAGAGTACAGGATAGAAGAGAAGGAGAGAGGGAAAGAAAGACAGAGAGAGGATGGCTTTTGTGGAACTGATAACCGCGAACGAATATTGCCTCCCGACATCGACTCTCCCTCTCTGTATCTGTCTCTGTCCCTCTCTGTATCTGTCTCTGTCTTTCTCTGCCTGTCTCTGTGTCTCTCTTTGTCTTGTTCTATCGATTCTCGCTAATCTACCTGCAATTACAGCAAACGAATTTTCAGTAGAACAATATAATTCGCTACCATTGCATTTCGTCGATAATTTGACGCGAATCGCCTCCATTAACGAAAGTCGGAAAGAACGCACTCGCCATTTAAATATATGCTAATGATAATAATTACGCAACTCATTGTTGCCCGAGATTGTTAGATAATAATTATTCGCTGTTGTTCGTCAAGGACGATAATGAGCAGCACGATCGTTTGCCCGGATCCTAATTAGTACGCTACTATCTATCGATATTAATAACATCCGCTTTTCATTCAGGAAAGCAGGAAAAGGTACGCAATTATAGTAAACAAATTAATTCGTTAAGTCTTTATGACGATTCGTCCCGATGATATGGCACATCCGAATCTAATGCTGTATAAATTTATTTTCTCCTAGATGGAAAAAATTTACCGATATCCTTGTCTTTGAATTTTTTTCAAAATCTAAAGAACGCGCTTCCTATGTTTTAACATAAATTAAAATTACTTTCGAAATCGATATTCCACCATAATTGATCATCGTTATTATCATTTATATTTGTTTAATTGTCATAATTATCCATACTCATGCATATATATATCTTCCAACTCGATAAGCATACGATTTATGTAGGTTAATTATATTAAAATAAAAAATTATTCCAGAATTACACGCACACATATCGATCGACGCGAATATAATTTTCATTTTTCCCGAAGAAATATCCATAAGGGGATAAGAGTTAACATCATCTACCCGGCAATGTAACATTACTCCGAAAGTAGCTGGTGTACCTTAGAATGAAAAATCAGCGGCACGTGTTGGCGGGGGTGCGCGCTTAACTCCATCAAGTCGCGGCGGTGCCGAAGCGAGGGGGAGGAAGAGCGACGATAGAGAGAGGGCAGGGAGGGACGAGAGGGGGAGCTGAGCAAGCATCGGAAATCGATAACGCAATCTGGCCGGCGTCGCGGCAAACGTTTCGGCGTGACGTCGGCAGACTGATATGAGCCACCGAATGTGACAAACGTTCATAATGCAGGCGGATGGAGGAAAATGCTCTCTCGCCGCCAAGAGCGAAGTCGACCCGAAGCCGGGCCGGGGGTTGACTTCCCGGGTTCGACCGGGAGCCAACCGGGGAGGGTCGCGAGGGGTCGGGCATGGAAATAAATGGATACCATCGGTCTCCGTCTCGCGAATGACCGCTTTCGCGCCGCCGGGCATTGTTCATTAACTTTTCCGGCCGCCGATTAATTGCGCGCTCCTGTCACCGGCGAAAAATCTGGCCGCGCTCCGGGAAAACGAATTGGCGTTGCAAAAAGTGAACTGGAAGCCGCGCGCGGAACTGGCCCCCTGCCCTCCTTCCAAGTCGAGGGGGATGGGAGGGATGGGGAGTAGATAATCGACGTCCTTCTGCTTTTTTTGTTATTGTAACCGTTGCTACACAAAAGTGTATTTAACTCGACGGTTACTCGACGAGCGGTTTGTTCCGTTCGAAATTCAAGCGATAACGATGTCAAAGCCGGTGCGAGTCGTTAGTATTTAAATCTGTCGGTCGTAAAGTGCATTTCTCAATGAAATTAAAACGTCAAAACGATTGAAAAAAAATGATGAGGTTCAAATGGTCGTAACTTTGCGAGGGACGATCAGGAAGCGGTGTGCTTGGTTGCATTTTAAAGCTGGAGGTTTCAGCTTTCGAACGTTGCGAGCTCTTTTCTGGGCAATGATTTCTCACCTCAGATGACACTATTGCTAAATCAACCGCGAAAAAGTGACAGAAAAACTTCAGCTTTGAGATCGTGTGCGCAAAAAAAGATTTTTTGCTTTGCTTCAAGCGATTTGAAAGCTTGAGGTTTCCTCTTTAAAGTGCTTTTCTGAAAATTGAGCTATGTTTTTTTGTATGTGTGTTTGCGCATCGCATATGTGTGCATATGTGAGCGAAGGGATGTACGTATGTACACATCTGTACACGCATTTACATATATATACACACAGCAGAGGGGATTTGGGGCATAGGCTTATACAAATAGACTGGGTACTCCCACTGGAGAGAGGAGAGACTCGAAGATAATATTAATAAGACAGGACAATAGAGGACAGAGAATAGAGATACTTTCCTTGCTCGATTGTGTAGTTGATGGAGAAAAGAAAAGAGGAAAAGCGGTCGTTTTACACTCTCGTTCTTATTCTTCTGTTTCTGCTACATCGCTCTCCCAGAATATTATATGATAGAGAGAGCATTCTAATTAATACATATCTCTGTCCTTTAATTTTGTTATCGTGTGTCGTATAAAAGTGAGAAGTCTATTTATATAAATCTATGACTTTTGGCGTCATTAAATATTGAGAGAATATCGATAAGTAAGGTCCTTTCTGCTGCAACATACATGTATGTGTATCTATATGTAGCACACATATATATAGATACATGCATGCACATATACAAGGTATAAGTCCGATCGTGTTACTTTCATATGATATCTCCTTGAGTAATGCTCTAATATCCGATACGTTATAGATTTTTATTGAAAAGAACTGAAAATTCACCGATAGCTCCAATTCATGATAATTTGAAAAAATGGCAATCCAATTTCTAAAAAAATTGAGACTTCAAACTTCCATTCCACCTTTTTTGAAGCAAAGGTATAAAAAATGTCTTCTGCACAATCTCAAAGTTGAAGTTCTTTCATCAATTTTTTTAAATTTGGGAGTAATGTCATCGAAGAAAATCATCAGAAGAAAAGAACTTGATAGGTTTGAAAATTGAGACTTTCAGCTTTGAAATGCTTTCAGAATCATCGTTTTTCCGTAAAGTTACATACGTTTAATATTCATCGGTTTTTCGACAAATTCAAAGTAATGTTCTAATTTTAAAAAATGTATTTGTAATACGCTTCTCGTAGGATTTATATATTACATATATAAAATTCTTTGTAAAACACTACTATTATTAGTTCGCCTCCTTCATTTTCAGCCAGAGATTGGCGACTAACTAACTAAATGCTGAATAAAACTTCAGATCTCCCGATACAACTTTTATTTTAATACTCACTGATCTTGAATCGATAAGATTAAATTATTAAAACAGATAATGTTTAGTTTCTTGGATCCTTGCAATTGCAAGATCCAGTTCTTATTCCGGGGGCAAAATTCTTTCAACCTTTCATTTTTTTTTTAAATTCTACGTATCTTCATATTTCAATTGAACAACGTTAGCCTACTTAAGCGATGACGTTGGGCAAATTTGTGTTTCGCATGCGGTGTTTCGTCTTCGAATGACATCGGCTAAGAACCGAGAATCGATTGGACGCGACGGTTTGCGTCTGCTCGAGTTTGCACAGCGGGAGGAAAGAAAGAGTTCGGCGACGGGGAAAAACAAAAGACGGCGGCGCCGACAGAGGGAAAGGGATGAGAATTGTATTTTCACACGAGAGAAAAAGAGAGAGGAAGAGAGAGAGAGAGAGAGAGAGCTGCCTTTGTGAAAATATATTCGGGCCAGGCAAACACGTCGCGCCTTCGCGATTCAGGAAAACGCGCGGGAAAAATCGAATTACGACATGCGCGCGCGCGAAAAATATTAAAAATATATGGGGCGAAGCGAATGTACGATGCCGAAGGGAAAAATAAAGCGGAACGCGCCGAGGGGCTTTATCGGCGCTGCGACGAAATATGGATGGTGCAACCTGCAGAGAGATCGCGGGGATGATCTAATGCGAAGAATTGATCTCTTGAATCTCGTTTCCTCGGAATAACGCGATTTAGCACCCCTTAAAAAGAAATTGCATGTTTCTACGTCAAAATTAGTAAATCTAATACATCTGAAGCATTTTTAGCTTTTTAAAATTTAAAAAGGATGATTAATTTATGAGTTGGAGTAAAGCTTTGCTTTGTAGAATAGAATTTAATTTCAATTTCTCAAAATCGTAAATATTATCTTATATCGAACTAACATTTTTATAGTGGTTGTATCACGAAAATTTTATATAGTAACTGTACACATAAAAATTCATGAAAATAATTTTAATTCTACAGAGCAAATCTTTACTTTAACTTACAAATTAATTATTAATTTTATATCTTAAAAAGTTAAAAGTGCTTTGCGCAAATTGATCTCAAAATTAATATTAAATTTATTAACTTTTAACGTAGCTGATCCGTCCAGTTTCTCCTTAACCTTCTCGGTATCTCTACATGTATAGGATGTCATGTAGATTGGGGCCACGTTTTATCGCGCGTGCTCTCTTTGTTCGGTTTAGAGCGAACTTTTGCGAAGGCACTCTCGATACTTTTCCAATGATACAAGATCGATAATTCAGGGCTTCTCGTGAGTGAAGGAGCAAGGCTGCGAATAGATAATTAAAATATCTCTCTCTATCTCTCTCTCTTTTTCGACCTCTCCGAGAGAGATATAAGAGAACGCCCGATAGTCGCGAACAAAAGGGTCTCCTTATGGCGCCATTACGACGGGTAAATCCCCGAGAGACCTAATAATAAATCGATCGTGAACCGCGAGTGCTCTTTCATATTTTACAGTGCGCTTGAACGCCGCGAAGTCCGGTAAGTCTGACATATGGAATATTATAATAGGGATTTATATGTTATTCCGCGTGTATTTTCTTTGACGGAGCGAGCAAAGAGACTGCGAGGTAGAAGCAATACGATTGCACGCGGGTTTATCAGGATAAATCTAGGTCAGTTCTAGGTCACGTAATGAATATGCCGCAAAATTCTTTACGAAGAGTCATAATCCGAAAAATTATGTCGCTCTTCATCGAGTCAGTTCGGTAGAGGTAAAATCTTTCTTTGTGCATTATTCGGATTAAGTTAAATAAGATATATGAAGCTCTCACAGACAATTTTTCCTGAAATATCTTACCGATCTTACAGAACACAGTAGGACATTTTCGCCAAGAACGTGGCCAAAAGTCGAAATATATAAAGTTATAGATTTTATGCGCATTTCTACCTCATTAATTTTTATCCTACTAATTTAATTTATAAGTTATTCGTTTATAATATATTGCCATTTGAAAATGATCTATTATAATTATGTTCTAACTATTTTCAAAGCTTATATTGAAGATGAAAAGTTATGCAATTTTCAAGCGTTAATAAGTTATTGCTTAGTTACTTATTTATTTGATTATTTATATGATTCATTTATATATGATTCATTTCGATTTTAAGTTATATTGAATCGCGTCATCTAAAAGTAAATTAAATATACACATATTACAATTTATAATTTGTTTGCAGACATAGTTTTATATTTATTATTTTATTTCTTCACTTCTAAAATTTGTTTAAAAAAATTAATAAATTTATATCGAATCGTCTAATCTCTACAGATAAAACATATATATTTCTAGACTTTTCCGAATTAATTTGTTTATGTGAAGATATAAAACTTAATATAAAAAACCGTAACAACATTTTGCGCATATATTTATGCCTTTTGTCAAGTAGTTATAATATTAAATTTGACATATTATAACTATATGTATGCATTATAAATACTAAAATATGTTTTTTATAAATTTTTTTATTATTCTATTCGTCATAAAATTTATATTTTTACGTGTTAGTCACGCGATAATAAAATCGATTTAACAAGATTTATATGATGTCATGTTTGCAACATTCTTTCTTCTTTTCGATAAATAACATGAAATTGTGAAAAAACACACGATAAAAAAGAAATTGTGTTCTGAAAATGTAGCTGCAAAAATTAAACCTACAAATATTATCATATTTCAGAAGTAACCATTCAAGTGATTAAAAAAAGAAAGAAAAATTTCTTTCTGCAAATGAAACATTTTTAAAAGCATTATTATCTTTATACGTGTTAAATTTCACAAAAAGAACGATTCTGAACTTTTGATTGTGAACTTTCATCAGAATGTAAATGATTTAAACAAAGGAAAGCATAAAATTTGAGATAGGAAATGAAATTGCATAAAAATGTTATTCAAATGAACTTTCGTACTACAGTCAATGTAGATGCTACGAAAATTATGAGAAATGCGACATCAAGCTCAATGAAAGAGAGAAAGTTTGATGAAAAATTATCCAGAAAAATGACATGATCTATCTCTTTGATTACAACAAAAATGTCAAATTACAAATACAATTTTCGAATAAAAAGAAGTTGTCTTTTTATAAAATTATTTATCGAAAAACAAAAAACAATGTTATCCGATTCATGAAGCTATGATATTGACAGAAAAGTATATAAGCAAAGTTACTTTAATATATATTAAATAATTATATACTATATGTATATAATTACTACATACATATAGTTATTAGTTACTATGTAGTTAATATAATATATTAGATCGTGCTCTATATACAGTTCAAGCGTATTGTGGAATTCCAATTAAATGTATTAAAAATACTTTACTATCAGAATGCTTTACTATATCAATTTCGATCACTAAAATTAATATCTAAATGGAGCTGTGATAAAATTATAGGACGGCGCAAATAAAAATTTAGTTAAAATTTAGTTTGATAGTGATCAGTGCAAGTATATTTATTACTATTTTTGTGCCGTTTCAACTTTGTAATTGATTAACCAATTGAAGAAAATATCTTATGGCAAAATCCCTATCCTGCATCAATCCTTTTTTGCTATTCATTTAGAATTCAATTTCCTTATGAAAAAAAGTTGCAACAGTTCAAAAAGTTAAATATATTGAAAATCAGATAAAAACACTTTTCAACTTTTATTATAAAAAATCAGATAATGAAATTTTAATTAAACATGATCTTTTTTTCACATAATACATAGATGGAAAAGTTTATAATACTATAACTCCGATAACTTTTACTCTAAAATATCATCTATGTAGCGTTTTTTCTAAAGATTTCGATAACGTAGAAGCAATGTCGCAAAAATTAACTGATAGAACAAATTTAGATTTATTTTGTTAACATTATAAGCATGGATAAATTTTTTCGAATGTTTAATTCATGTATTGTACAAATTAAATATAAAAGAATCATAAATATGAAGAGAAAATAAAAATAATTCATGTAAAATAAAGCAATTACTCAGAAAAAATTATAGTTTTAAATAAAATTATTATTATATACATATCTAAGCTATGATAATACTAGTGAAATACAGTAATCTTTTCAAAATCAGCATTCTTCTTTTAATAATGATAATTAGCGTAGAGATAAACAACTTATTATATGTACATTTTAAAGTTATTCTACAATGACATTACAATGTAAAATTAATATACATTGTTTTAGGTTTTTAAAGAATATGTATCAGAGATATGTATAAGTTTATTGAATTGATAAAAATATCCATTGAAAACTATTCCAATTGTACATAAAACTTTGACATTATCGGATCTCAAATTATATTATATAATACTTATTAGGCATTTTAAAAAAAGGATACAAGAAACTTTTAAATAGACAAATAAATATCGAGTAAATTTTCTTCGTAAATATTGTCGCGAGAAAACACATTGCAAGATGTACTTTATTAGTTTTTAATATTTTCTAATTATGTTATATTTAAACTTCTAGTTATTTTATATTATAAAAATATTATCAAAAAGAAAGGAACAAAATCATTATTTTCAGTAATAAAACTATTATTATCTTCAATTAATTTGAAATATTAAAATCATTTCAATCATATTAATAACTGATTGATTGTTCAATAATGTTGATAGTTAATATTGATATCTATAGATTTCGAGAAAAATATTTCTCTTATAGTTCGAAAGGAACTCATTTTATATTGTTAAATAATAACTATTTTAATATTTTATTTGTAAAATATTTGACAAAAATTACGAAATTTTATTAATTTTTTTTTGTAATAAAATAAGATTTAAAATGAAGTTTAAAATAAAGTTTGATTTAAATTACAAGTTTGTACTTTAATGTAATGTAATTTTATTAATTTAATGTTTTTATAATACATACAAGTTACTTTATAATTACATTACATTAAATTAAAAAGTTATATTTTAATAATGTAATTATAAAGTAGTTTTTGATGAACTCGGTTTCATAAAGTCTTTCTACTATTTTTATTTAAATTTAAAATAAATTAAAAATAAAATAGACACACACACATACATATGTATTATATTCATTTTTTTTAAATAAAAATTTTACTTTTGAAAAATCTGTGTTTTTGAAACTATTTCACTGTGCGCCATTTTACGTTTATTTAAAATACCTTTGCAACTGGTTCTCGAATTAACGAATAAAATATTTTTTTTTCTCTTATTTCGTGATATATTTCTGATTATTTGACAACGCCGGTGTCAGCAAAAGAACCGGGAAAACCAGCAAAAGTCGAAGGTCCAGCTGAGCGCTCTCACAATAAAAGCACGGAAAAGCGAAGTATAATTCTGCAGTTTGCGACCGGAAGTTGAATTGTGCGAAATTCATTCGGAGGCTTATAAAAGCTACTCGCGACGGAACAATCCGAGTCTGTGACATCAACGTTTACGAGGTTTCGATCAAACGAGCAGCAGTACCTACTCTATCTGTAGTTTTGATGCTTCCCGCCGAAACATTTCAGTGTTTATTCCCGGATAACGTTAGCCTGCTTTAGGGTATATTGAGGCTGAAATACAATATATGACACGAAACGTTTTTGTGAAATCGTAGATTTCAAAAGAGTGCAACTAGATTCAAAATACAATAACAATACGGGAAATATCGTTATCTAAATGGTGCACGCTCGAAAATATGGCTTTGCGTTTTTTTGCAGCTTCAGAAATTTCAAGGAGAGTATATTTTCGCAAAATACACTCTTTGCTAGATATTATTTTCGAATTTTTGCCCGTTGTAAGCCGGTTAGATTGGCCGTTGGCCTTTTCCGTATCGCAAACTCTTGCAATGTGTGATTACGAGTCTTGAATATTGACGGCATCGCGCGAAATTACTGTCGTTTGCAATCGTTATTGTACGCATTTCCGATATTTATTGCCTGATTATATGTGTAACGTATTACATCTCTTGTCGCATAATGATCTTTTGTCGCAACTGCCAAACGATATACACGTATCGTTCTGAATATCGATTCATTCATTGAAAAAAAAAAAAATTAATGGACGCGCGCACACATAAATGAGCTATCTCGTTGTTTGTTAAATAGCGCGTCCCAATTTTTCCTGCTTAATTAAAGAAATTTTCGATAGTTATCGCCATGTGTGGGTTAAAACAGAGAAATATAACTGAATTTTAACTCCTTGAATCGCTCCGGGACAATCAATTTGCACCTGCGTATTATTTTCCGCGCTAATTGTAATTTATTCCCCGAAGCAGCGCTTCGATTTTTTCGAGTTTTATTTTTCGATATTGCATTTTTTTTTGTTTTCTTGCAAATGAAACGGGGCAACTGTTGCGAACGATCGAGATCGTCGGTAGAGTAAATAATCCAGCCTATAGTGCATGTCATCAGCTCACACCAACGCGAACGCAAATGGATTAAGGATTAAAATCTCCCCTCTTCCTCCTCCTCCTCCTCCTCGTCCTCCTCGTCCCCTTCTCCTTCGCTCTCCTTTAGCACAACGATACATGATAGTCCTCTACGAGAATCGAGGACTTCATCGGAGTCGATAACATCGGCTCTCGTTCGGGCACGCGAATCTAACCCCGCATTCCAGTCCTGCCATGTCCTTTAGCATCGATCCGCCGAGCGGATTAATATAATTTCCGGTTTACCCTCGGCTTTCGGGAGTCAAACGGAAAGGTCATCAGATTTCCGGTATAGATCAAAAGTTCACTCGGCAAAATCCCGAGCCTGACGTTACGGCTCTTCGCGAATGTCCTAAATCTCGTTATCGATATCCGACATTTCGACTAAAAGTGTCGACACTTTGCAACAACTCGCTCGTAACGTTCACTCAACCAATTAATGCGCGAGAGTAAAAATAAATGTATGGAGATTGAGAGGATCTAGATATGCGGATCCGGATTTTGGAAGTCCTCCGTCGTGCATGAAAGGGGGATGCGTATCACGCGCGTGATATAGGACGCGGGATAATCCGGCAGGACGCGCAATCTGACCGAATATTCACCTGGATAATTGAATTAGTCGCAATTAAGCGCGATACCGATCACAAAGCGGAAACAGATCTATCCTCTGCGTTTAGGTAAACAGCTTGGAAATTAAGCAGGTGTGATTCTCCTCCTCTCTCCTTCTCTTTCTCTTCGTCTCTGTCTTTCTCTTTCTCTTTTCTTCTTCCTAGTTTCTTATTTACAATGAAAAATTATAAAGTAAAAAGGGAGAACAATTATATAATAATTAAATATACATAAATATAGGTAATCCTAAATAAAAATGGAGCAACTGCTTTCAATAAGAACAAAAAGAGAAAGCAATATAAATACATAGTACGCTACATCTCATATGAATAACACAGTTCTACAAAAAAAAATGAAAAAAATACCTCCGGGGTCTGAGTAGGTGTACTATATGTTTTTGGGGTCGCTGAATCCGAATCCGATGTCCATTTAACTCCATGTCATCAGGATTTTTCATAACCTCAAAAAAACTGCTCAATAACGGCATATCTCAATAACTCCTGCTCTATAACCCCATGAACACTTAAAACCATGAAAAATAAAACCCCAAACACCTCAATCCTTTAACATTTTCCCCCCACAACCCCACAACTTCATAACCTCATAACCCCATAACCCCATAGCCCAGAAAATTAGTGAAAACGACACTTGTGAGCGTCTCAGCCCTGACGCTCGGTGTCTGCAGGCCAAGCGTGGTACTTGAGACTTGAAACTACATTTTTATCGATTCTACAACACCTCAACCCCATAACCCCATAATCTCACAACCAAAAGAATTAGTGAAAACGACACTTGTGAGCATCTCAGCCATGAAACTCGGTGTCTACGAGCCAGAAGTGATACTTGAGACTTGACACCACATTCTCATCGACTCCACAACACCTCAACCCCATGACCTCATGACCCCAAAACCCCATAACCCAAAAAATTGGTGATAACGACACTTGTGAGCATTACAGCCCTGACGCTCGGTGTCTGAGGGCCAGATGTGGTAATTTAGACTTCGAATGCGAATTCAAATCTTATATTCGTGGTGCCTACATTTTGCCGAACCCAGGAACAACGACGAGGACGTAGAAGGCTTTTGTTCCCTTCGGGGTGCTTCATTAGAGTGTGTCCCCTTGCCTCACACTTTTTGGGGTGCTTTATTACAGTGTGTCCCCTTGCCTCACACTTTGGAGATATTTCATTAGGAGTAATACCCTTCTTGCCTGGACTACGAAGCAGTACTATTTTTAAATGGACCCCAAATTGTGATCTTTTTACACCAAACCGACATTCTCACTGCGTTTGTTGGTTCCCGGTTTATGTGATGTATGAAAGAAATGGTTGCAAATTTAAAGTTAACTTGAGCTGTATTCTCCTTAGATTTCGCAGTTATGGGGTTGTGGAATTATAGGATTAAGGAGTTGTGGGGTCGATGAGAATGTGATTTCAATCTCAAGTACTACATCTGGCCCGCAGACACCGAACGTCAAGGCTAAGATGCTCACAAGTGTCGTTATCACTAATTCTCTGGGTTATCGGGCTATGGGGTTATGGGGTTATGAGGTTATGAAGTTGTGGGGTTGTGGGGGGAAGATGTTAAAGGATTGAGGTGTTTGGGGTTTTATTTTTCATGGTTTTAAGTGTTCATGGGGTTATAGAGCAGGAGTTATTGAGATATGCCGTTATTGAGCAGTTTTTTTGAGGTTATGAAAAATCCTGATGACATGGAGTTAAATGGACATCGGATTCGGATTCAGCGACCCCAAAAACATATAGTACACCTACTCAGACCCCGGAGGTATTTTTTTCATTTTTTTTTGTGGAACTGTGTAATTGTTTACTTTTATTATATATATTACAAAATGAGCAAAAATATAGAATGTCATATTCTAGGCATTTCAGATATGAAATTATTAATTAAGTTGATTATTAATTAAGTTAATTAAGTTTTTCTCGAAATATTTATTTTCATAGGCGGTATATAAGTGTTTTATTCATATATTTATTCAGTTATTTATTCATATATTTTCGCAGCATATATTTTTCTGCGATTTCTTTTACTCATGTGAAAGCTTTGATCTCAGCAAACACTTTAATACTTTTGCTCATATGAAACACTCGAAACATTTTCTGTAATAAATAAAAGCAATAGCAATTGCTGTCTTGCGCTCATTCAATAATTCAATCAAAGAATAAAGTCCAAACGCTAAGTAGATAAAGACTATCTGGTACATTTCAACGAGAAAATTGTTCATCCTCTAATGCACGAAATCCTTTTTTTCTTTTCCGTTTAAATTCGCATGAAAGAAAAAAAAGAACGAGATAGAAAGATTGTAATATTTGATATCATTCTGTGCCATTTTCAATTATAAACGTTCAACACGTTTAATACAATCGCGAGAAACCCGAAGATATCACGTTTTCGTCGTCGCAATTCTGTGGTCTTAAACATTTAAGGACTCATTTCTAGGCAAGAGGGACGCTGTCGTAAAAATTGGCCGTTCGTTGTCGCCGGCGTAAAAGCGCAACCACGTAATTAACGTGGCGTAATTAAGCGGGTTCACTCGCGCGAGGTAACGATCTTTATGCTGACAAGCTGTCGAGAGTCGCTCGCTCGTAAACGGAAGCTAGGACGAACGTCCTTTTGTAGATCGTGGAGGAGGATAGTGATCCTGGGTTCGTCGCTAAATTGAACGGGATCGTTACCCGTGGAACTAAATAAAGGAAGAGTAATTAACCCTTTCGCATACCAAGTCTTTATTTGTTAAGCAGAAGATTTAAATCTTCCTGAAATTACTTCTGTATAATATTATATGTATCTTTAAAAAATTTTTAACAGATATTATATATTTTCACAAATTTTAACATAATATATATCTTTAAATATTTTCACAAAGATGTATTTTGCATATAATATATTTTATTATATATTTATATTCAATTTACATTCAATTTATATTCAATTATATATTTTATTATATTATTTTTCATCATTTTTTTCATTACTTTTTCATTATATTATATTTGTAAGATTAATTTCTATACAAAACTTTTAATCTTTAACTTATTTAAATTAAGTTAAAATCTATCTTTTTAAAAATATTTAAAAATATTTACATATTACATAAATAATTTACATATTACATAAATAATTTACATATTACATAAATATTTATATATAATATAATATAAAAAAATAAGAAATACCACTTAAAAAATCACTTTGATTAATTATTTCTATTAAAAATTGAAAAATCTCTTTTTCCTTCTCTTTCTCTCTCTCTCCGAAGACGATAGAATCAAAAATAATTTTTTTTTTGTCGGTTTTATATATATGTTACTTATCAAGAGTTGCAGGTAAAATTTTACAAAAAAATTTTTGCAATAATTTAATAATTATTCAACAGAGGGAGAGAGAAAGAGAGAAAACGTACGAGGCAATCCTGCCAACGCCGGGCGCTGCTCAATCGGAAAAAGCTTTCGAAAAAGCATCTCGTGAAAGAATACGCGCGCAGTCCTCCCGTTTTCCCCATGTTTATTCGTTGCCAACTAAACTCGCGTCATCGGCGAATTGGGTGAACGGGAAAACTTTCGCGTTTGTTGGCTCGCGACGTGTTCTTTGCGATTTTCCTACAGACGAAAAACCGCCGCCGCGGTAAAGGCCGCTTCTACTAGCCTTTACAATTTCGTAACTAAATTTGATCCTCGAATCCCCGAGATATCTTTTACCATTGAAGAAAACTTGATGGAAAACTTTTTTTTAAGTTTTTTTATCTTTTTATTTTTAATATTTTATTCTTAAATTGTATAAAAAAAATATTTGTTCCTCATGTGTATCCAAACTTTTGTACAAAAATTTTTATGAATGATAGGAATCGTTAAACGTTAATCTCTGGGAATGTGATGCTGTGTCCCGCAAGGGACAGTAACTTTGCAGACTCGTGTGAATCGACCTTAACGTCGACACGGCTGGCTGGCGACTTCCGCTGAGGATCGAAATAATAATTAAAAGCTTATCGCGGGAATTGGCTGAATGCCACCAACGTGGATATTGCCGGTTTTTCCAACGGTATGAAAGGACACGTCGGAGCGAGAGGCTGAAGAAGGCCTTGTATAAATTGCTTTAATTAAATAACCCCCCTTTTCGAAAATTGGTTTCGTGCTTGGTGAAGCGCTAACCGGCTCGCTTTTCGCGAAAAGTCGCCGTTTATGAGAGAGTCAGCACTGCATCGCGGATTATATGCAGAAATATACAGAAACGTACACCCCCGGCTCGCAAAGAGACAAGGGGAGAGGGAGAAAGTCAATGATTCCAAAATATCGTGCGTTTGGTAAAAATAGCGCAGGAGGAATGATCTAAGGAATCTATATTTTATAAATAAATCTCGCGCAAAAGCTTTTTCAGATTATCAGATTCAGGCTCGTCCTGACGAGGATCATCGTAATGGCAATAGAGTCGCATGAGCATATTTGCGAAGTTACATATAAGCCAGAGAAGGCGAATGAGCACTCTGCGAATGAAGGTGGCGCCGTGAAAACCACATAAATTTAATTTGATTAGCTATCGTGCTACGCCTTTGACCCGCCGCGATTAAACATATGTAAAGCGCGGTCGGAAAGCCGGGACACTTACATATTCACGACGAGGCGAGGGGAAACTTTTTTGTAACTACGTCTCATCGATCGAATCAAATCTCTCGCTCTTTTTTCTATCTTTTTTTTTACTTCTTCCCGATATCCTTAAAATAAAACTAAACGAGATAGTTGCAATGCGCTTTACCAAGAAATAAATGTGTCTCGAATATATTTCAGATTTTATTTTAAAATATTTAAAATATCTACGAATGACTAATTATTACGCGCAATAAATGTTCTTATATGTCTTTTAAACAGATATTTTAATTTACTGTAAATTGCATAATTAATCATAAAATTCTTTCCTAGGTAATAAATTTTTCGAAAAAAAGACCAATAAAAAATTTTATATAATTCTTATATATAAAAAAAATAATTATGTAATTATGCGATTATAAAATATTTTATAAAATATTAAAGTACTTATATCAAAATATATATCAACTAATTAAATATTTTATTACAGACATTTTAAATATTTTAAAATAAGACTTGAAATATATTTTTTATACATATGCGTTATATAATATGATAATTTAGAATAAATTGCTATGACAGAAATAAGAAAAGAAGAATATAATATTAGGGAATAAAAATACCGATGACATACCTATTTTGAAAATAATATAAATGATAAATAATTTATAAATAACTTACATCTCATTGTTTCGTCCATCGCCCGATGCTTTTCCAAATTTTCTTTTCCTCTCTTGTTCATCCTTTGCTGTTTCCTTGTGACACTTTCACTCACATTCACATAAATTTTCTCTTTCTCTCTTGTTCATCCTTTGCTGTTTCTTTGTGGCACTCACACTCACTCGCGAAAATACGATTAAATACGATTAATCGTATACGCAACGATCGCGAGACACTTTACACGGCACTTCCGATCGCGGAACAATTATACGTACTTTATTAGATCACAAGATTTATTCATTATATCAGTATAAAAAATGACGATTTGCTCTATTTTTTTTGTTCGATTTACCAAAATTTTACGCTACCCGTTACACCAATGTTATCGTTATTGTTGAAATATGTATAATATAAGCATAATGAAATGAAAGATTTAAATAATAAAAAATCATGATAACAATCGTTTAATTGATAATTAATTTATGCTCACATTCTTTAGGAAAGATTAAAGCATCGGACAAAATATATTTAATTTCAACTATTGTTAAAGAAATAATTATTATTCGTAAAACAATTGAAGAATCGCAACGAAACGATAATAATTTATAATTTTTATCTCTGTTATATCTCTGTGTATGTATATGCGCGCTTTGATTTATTCTTGCAATAATAAATAATCACCCTCTTCGACAAAGATTTATCGTCGCGGCAAGGTTTTATGTCGTTTACCCAAAGTTAATTTAATTGTAATAATCATAACGATTTTTGTTTCAATACGTGTCACAATCCGTTCAGGAAAAGAATTCAACGATGATACGAAATGTTTTGTGTTATTATTTTATCGCTCACGCGAGTGACGTATTGCGAATGATAACAAGACCTCTCTATACATCGCCAAGGCCAAACAATGTTATTGTTAACTCGCGTTGCCGAAATATTTTACGTATAATATACGCGGATTAAATTATATATACATAAGTATTTTAAATTATAAATTAATTATTTATTAAACGATTGATGTGTCTCTCTCTCTTTCCCTCTCTCACGGAATCTTTCAGTATACTTATTATTAATTATTCAATCCTGCAATTTGAGTCTTGCTGTGCGTTCTTAATTCAAATTATATTTAGATTACCGGAAAGTCAAATGATAAAACATCCGAAGATCCAAAACATTCAAAAATATTTGATTTTAACAAAAATATCATTAAAGAAATAATTATTAATTGTGTAAGATCGCAATGAAACTCCCTGTCACTCCGATTCTTACTTGATTAAATGAATAAATCATGCGAAATACGCGGAATGTTTCGAGATCTATTGTCGCTATATATATATATATATATATATATATATATATATATATATATATATATATATATATATATCAGTTACGTATTATTTATTGGAAAGTTAATTCATATTAATAATGCCGAATTATTTTACTTGTCGCGATCGCATTTAAATATTCAATAGTAACACTACTTCTCTGCTCGAGAGTCGTCACACGAATGATAACAGAGCCGAGGGAAAAGTCTCTGTAAACAATAGCTTCCAAGGTATGCTCCCAAGGCCAAACATATTATTGATGTTTCCCTGCCGAAATACTTTATTATAATGTGTGCGTGCGTGCGTGCGCACGTGTGTGTGTGTATTTAATTTAATATCATATATTAAATTAAAGAAATGTTTAAAATTACAGATTACAATTATTTATCAAATAGTTGTATCGTGAATGAAGTCTCTCGTTATGTTAATCATGTACTTTTAGGTACGATTAAATTGTTTTATTGCGCTTTCTCAATCCAAATTGTATTAAAATCGTCAAAAAATTGGAGAATGATGATTATAGTAAATTATTTTCCGATACTTCTCGCGATCAAATTCAATAATATATGGATTGTCTCGCACTATTATTTTCTCGTTCGAATCGCGCTGCTTGATTGACAAGACGATTGCGTATCTTAACAATAATATACTGAGAAAAATGACAACAAAACATAGCATGATAATTAATTTATTATTCGAAATATTTAACATTTTTTATATAAAATTTAATTTAAATATTTTCTATCTTTTCGCATTTCAAATTAATATCGTTGATTGCGGCAACATTATATAAAGTCCAACGTTCATTTAAATAATGATGTCACATTGTTCTGAGACTTATATTTTATAATGTAAATTATCTGGCACATAAAAAAAAGTTTATATTACATTAATATAATAATCACACCTACATAAAGTTTATATTATATATTTAATATTCAATTTCAGGAAAAATATTAATGATGACTTATAATTAATATATTAATATAACATAACACATTAATGTATTATTGCAATTTATACGATTCAATATATTGTTATATATAAAAGTTTTACATTTTATTTAAGATAATATAAAATATATCTAATTACGATATTTTTTTATATTTGCGATTTATTATTAGAAAACATCAAAATAATGAAGATTTCCATACAGATTTGCAGAAATGTATACGTCTTAATGCAATTTGGGTCAAGTTTTGTATACTTTATTTCACATTTTTACACATCTTATAAAATGCGCTTTGCGAAAATTAAAGAAGTTCAAATTATTTAACTTATTGAGATAGCACAATCAATTATTTACTATCTAATTAATTTCATATTTATTTTTAAGAGCGCTAATTTTTTAATAATCTTTATATAATAACTTTTTATTTCCTAAATTTATATTTATATATTGCGTATATAGAGAAACTTGTATACATTTTTCC
This sequence comes from Camponotus vicinus, assembly GCF_025532165.1. Lineage (NCBI taxonomy): Eukaryota > Metazoa > Arthropoda > Insecta > Hymenoptera > Formicidae > Camponotus > Camponotus vicinus. Next base: position 9,042,507 of record NW_028141956.1, read on the forward strand.
ATACTTGATATATGTTTTTTCATCTTTTTCATCTTTTGTTTAGGGGATACAGATTATAGAAATACGGATAAATATAATGTGGAAAATGTGTGTATTTTAACTCTCGAGTATTACACGAGGACATTTTTCGAAAGCTCGTAATATTTCTAAATACGCTTCTTTCAAGCTCGAAATTCATTTAATCGCAAAGAGCCCGGCATAAAAGCTCACAACATTATACGGATTCATCACATATCATTTCATACGCGCTACAGAAAAATCTCGCGAGATTCTATAGTTCGCGCGTTTCACCAAGCATCACTATTTTTCAACTGCGAAAGGGAGTTGGCGCGCTCGAATGGATTTATTACACTTTCGATGCATTGGTTTGCGAAAAATGCATCCCCTCGCGTGCCAGGGAAAGAGAGAAAAGACAGACGGTCGGTAAAAGAAAACACAAGAGCGGGGGAGTTTCATCAATTTTTTACATTTCTCTTCCATTTTCCTCCAAACGGCATAACGAGCTCTGAAATAATTAAAGCCTCGGCCCCTCTTGCCCCGCCCTTTCTTCACAGCGCTGTCAATGGGGTATCGAGTCGAGACTGCCACCCACACGTTGGCGCTGGTATAATAACCGTAATAATAAGTTATGGCGGCAGTAATGGCCGTAATAGCGACGGTAATTGGAAATATTAACAATGCGACCGCCTTTGTTCCGCATTAGAAAGAAGCATCCACCCGCCAACGCTCGCTGCCCTAGTCGCAATGGGGTTAATTAACGACACGTGCTCTCAGCGGTACGAGGCAGTTGGACCGATAACCAGCGAGTGAAAAAAGGGGGAAAATTCGCCTCTCTTTTTAGTGGGGAAAGATCAATGTACGTGGTATGATAAATAAACGAAGACTTCTGATTCGGTGGAGTCTTTCGACTTCCCAAGTTCTCTGCTTCGCGAATTTCGATGTTTAACCGTTCCGTTTGCGGGCGGAGTATCAGAACAAACTCCAAAATCCAACCGACATAGTTAACTGCCGACAACTTGCAGTTAGGAATGAACTCCCCGGTCGGTTAATATCCTTCATTCGGAGCGGCCCGGAGTTTCCCGGGATGTCGAAGCGTGCGCGTACCTCGTTCTCGCTTGACAGACTCGTTGTCCTTCCCAGTTTCAGCTGGATCTCGATCCTTTTTAGGACGCAGCGGCGTTGCCTCGTTCGCTTCGCAACACGTAGGATGTACTCCGTCGAGGAATGCGGTCCAGGGGATAGGAGAGGTAGGTAAAGCGGAAGGACGGGGGGAAGGGAGACGAAGAGGGCACTGGGAGACTGCAACGCGCCCTGCCAATTTCCGAAGCTTTCAAAAGCGACGTGGATTTATGGCTCTTTCCGAAGTAACGAGATTCCGCGAGTTCGCGGCTTTTCCAGCAGCGACTATGGATGCTTGGGCAGGGGATTGCCCGCGATGCTTCGATATCGTCACCTTTTAACTCGACTTAAAACTCGCTCCATTTCCCTGTGATTACATTCACGTCTTAATTAAGTCATCTCCTGTAAGTATTTTGTAGCCGCTCGCGAAGAATCAAGTTAAGAGTCGATCCATCTCCCACGTGCTTACCCTTCTTTCAAAATATATAACTCTCCGCCTGATTAAAAACTGACTCGTAGTAAATAGTTAATTTATGCGGCTCCATTTCTCGATCGAACAACAAGGGAAGAGGTATAGAATAAAGATTTTGCAACATTGCAATCGTCGTAGTTTTCATCTGCGTGTCTCTACATTTTCCTAATACCTCGTCAATTTTCAAGTCACGCATTTTCGAATTTTCAGACTGAAAATTCTCGAAATTGGAATTCTCTCTCAGCCGAGACACATATTATATATAGTCGCAGTTTATTTTAATTAAAATATAATTCGTCCGCGCATTTCGAGATACCTCGCAACTCCATTTCTAGTATCCTCGCGTGATACGTCGGCTCTTGAGACGAGATTCGAGCAACGACTATAAATACGGGGACCCTATTCGCTCCGACTCCGGGCTTTAGAGCTCGTGGATTTCATCGTGCCATTTCGTTCGTCGCGGCACGAGGATCATCCCGGGCTCCCTGCGTTTCCCGTCGTCCCGAAATTGCGGATGCTGCTCGCTCGGGAGAGACCATCCATCCCGATCCCGGTTTCCCACCGAATCGAATGCGCCGTGTATCGTTGCGCCGCTACATCGGCGATGCATTTGTCAAACGGCCCGGCCAGACGAACGTCCATCGAAAGAGAATGAATCTACGGTTGAAAAAATTAATAAACGGATCGCGACCTTAATGGAATCTTTCTCGCCCCGAGTTTTTTCACCGCTATTTCGATCCTATTTTGTGCGTAGAAATTTTCACTTCGACAAAATATTAAGTGCACTTAACACATCTTATACAGAGCTCATGTGTTTAATGCATATATTGTATATACATACGTGTAAAGCGACGTAAATGCGATTTTTACTTTAATGAAATATAATTTATTTTAGATTAAAAATTAATTTTTAATATTTATAAAATCGATAGAAATTAGCGGATTTCTTTGTTTCTTGAACAATGTGCGTTATATATCGCGATGTAATCGTAAATTTCATGTTGTCGAGACTACGCATGTTTTATACAAAATATACATACATATAAAAATATGAAGAAATACGTTCATTTTTAGATATTTCGAGCAATAACACGACTTCGTTCAACGACAAATTTTCTCTCTTTCTCTTTTTTCCATTTCTTGGTCCTCATAAAAGGAAAAAATGAAGTCAGAATACGCAGAACTTTACGACAGGCGCAACTTCGCGCAGTAATGTGAAATTTTTTACTTCGCAATAAGCCGTAGTAAGCAACACAATTATTGAACAGCAGAAGAATTAAAGAGCGAAGGAAAATTTTCTTTCGGAACAATAAGGATTTCGAGTACGAGAGAAGGGAAGAGGGGAAACTGAGAGGGAGAGAGATATTTTTTAATCATATTTTATCTAAATATCCTTTCTAACAAGCGTTTAAAATATTAACAGCAATATCGTCTTTTCAGCATAGCTTTATTGCGCGCGTTTCTCCTTGCTTATGGCATAAGTAAGACTCTCGGGCGTCCTAAAAGTTATGGACCGACCGCCTGCGTCTCGAGACTCTCCCGTGGTCGCTGCTGCGTAAAACGACGGAGAAGATTCGGCCGTTCCGGCGATTTACGATCCCGACGCTTACCTCCTTACGCTGTTACTTTTTTATCATTGTCTATCGCGACGTGTCCCGCGGGACGGGAAGAGGAATCCTCACGGATTCTCCTCGTCATAAGCCGGCGGACGGATGTCTCGCTCGATCGGAATATCGTCGATGTCGCGCGACTCTAAAAAATTTATAGAAAAACGGGGCTTCTTCCTTTGCCTAGTTAAATAATAAAACCCAAACTGCACGTGTATCTCTATGAGTGCGCTTTTCGTTTTCAATACCTGATCGTGATTAAAATTAACTCGCGACTGCGAGCTGAATTGTCGGAGAGTAAAATTGCATTTTAGCTAAAAAGAGCCAGACTTTTAATTATTTTAATTCCCTCTTCGCTCGATTCCTTCTAGCTTGTTCTATCCTCTTTAAATATTCGTTGAAGATAATCTACTTTATTCGCGAATTTGTGAAATATTTTCTTCTTTCTGTATGTGTATGTAATTTTTATTAATAAAAATTCTTTCTAATCTTTTACAATTTATGATATCATAAGTAACAAACATTATAGTTGATTCCATTTTAAAGCGAGTCGTTTCGCTCGTAAACTCGCCATCTAAAAGACCAGGAAATAAGTATAGCAATCTGTTCGTAATTACACCCAGTTCAAATTTACGACCCTCCAGTTACACTTATGGTAGACTTTCGATTTCCGGGGATTTTATTATAACTGACGATCGCGTGTAAATAACAGTTCTTGCGGGCAATTGCAATTTCGCAAGGAAAAAATATAGCGCTTGTGCAATTCTCACCGACTGTCATCTCAAAATTATAAAAATTAAGATAAAATTAAAAACTATACAAATACGAGAATAAAAATATGTGTCAAAAATTTTCGAAACTTTTATATATTTATAAATACACAGCTCTTCTGATTTGTCATCGAGCATTTTAAAGTGGCATGAATAATAATCTCGCAAATAATTCGATATCGAGATTATCAAAATTCGCACAAATTCCTAAATATCTCTCGTAAAAATAAACATGTTCGTGTGCGAAGCACGGATCGTTGTTCGTCAAATATTAACTCACAGTATTGCCGGAAACTTTTCCTCTAAGTCACATTTCTTGAGAGATGAAAATATCTGTGCCGGAATTTTCGAATGTTCCATGGCGAGCGTCGTCTCCCAGAAAGGAATTGGTATGGAGCAGTGGAGCACGTCGGCACGCAAATTTTCCGGCTCTAATCGAACTTTCGCGCAACCGTCTTCTCAGGGGCAACGAGGCGTCCGACAGGATCCTGTCGACCCACAAGCGAGAGACGCGGCTCGAAAGGGAAATTTAACGCTCCAAACTTGACGGAGCAAAAGAATCCGGCACTCATTTCGTAAAATTCGCTGGGTCGACAGCACATGCAGTATCCTGAGGAAAAGAAAATAAAATGAATAAATGAAAGGATTTTATTATTATTGAATATATTTTTCTTGAGCAATTTTTTAAAATTGTCAATAATATTAAATCTTTTTTCTAACAGAAAGAGAGTAATCACTTAATTCTTTTAATTCTTTTATATTAAATATGATTTCTAAATTGCTTCATGACATCAGAATTTTGAGAAATACGCGATCATTAAAAATGGGTTTGCATTTGTATATTTTTTTATTATATTCTATATGTAACATGTTGGAAAAATTGCAATCATAGTTAAATATGATATTCGAATTTTCAGTCTTCAAAAGCTTTCATTTGTTGCCTCGATTACAATTATTACACAGGATATTTGCGATTAAATATTAAATATGTTTATTACGCGGAAAAATTGAAAATAAGATTGTTAAAAACTATTAAATAATTCTTAATTATGTTTATTCAATTTATTTTTTAGGTCATTGAATACAAATATGATATCAAATAATTTAATTAAAATTGATACATATATATAAATTTTTATAAAAATTTGAACATTTTTAATCTTAATTTAACATTTTTAATATTTTCTCACCATTTTGTTATTTTAAATTGATCAATTTTAATATTATAGATTCAACTAAAAAGAAACTTTAAATTAGACTAAATTCGAATAAATATATATTATGTAAATATAATATAACATATTGAAAATTATTTGGTAGCTTCTCAATAATTTAATTTGCAACTTGTTTACAATGTAGACTAATTTAATAGTGAATTATTAACTTAATTGATATAATAAATTATTTTTGAGAATATTTTAATAACATATCTAATTTTTATTGCAACAAAACTTTTCCAACACATTATATACTATGATTACTTAATAAAATACATTTTAAAAAATTAAATTATTTGTTGCAATTTTAAAAACAAACTTTTCAAAATTGTAACGAGATAAGCGATTTGAAAGCCGGAATCATATGCAGAGTAAAAAATTTATAGGATTTGATAATAATTGAGATCATTATTTTCTTTGTGTTTTATTTTATTTTAATAACAATCAAATTAATTAAGACTTGAAATTGTCAGTTTGTTTTTTAAATTTTAATATTTAAATTCATAAAAGTATTCATTTGCTTTCAATTTTTATCATTAAATAAAAGGAAAAATTTTACCGTTTATTAAAATATTTATTTTTTATAAAATGGGTCACGAATCGATATTCAGCACGTTGGAATAAAATCGTTTTTAGGTTTTTAATCAGACGACTTTTGACGCGAAAGTCACTTGTTGACCTTCGACCACCGCGAAATCGTTTGAGGTAAAAAAGAAAAGAAAAGATGAAAGAGAGAAAGAGGGGTGGGCTCGATCCCCGTGCCGAGGTGCGATGGGGATGTACGAGTGTTTGCAAAGTGTTCGTATCTGCGAAAGGGAGGTGAGCTTGTAGGAGTCACAGGCTCTTCCTTGAACCAACAATAAGCCTATTCTTCCTCATCATCGTCTTTTGCAAGATCTTTAAAGTGTACCAACTCATCTGATGGAACACCTTTCAAACGAAAAAGACCGCTTTATCTTCGGAATGAAATGTTTCGTGGTTTTAATACTTTTATCCCTGATTGAAAATTTATGTTCGAAAAGCACTAGTAATATATCGCTGGTAATCAATTATTTAAGAATTGCACCCCTAAATATGTTATCCGCATAGTAACTGATAATCCTCAAATATTTATTTCGATAAAAAAAATATTAAGCGAGGTTCTCTCAATCACGCTACTGAGCTACTGTGTGTCCTGAAATTTTACAGCGACCTCCAGTATTAATAAATCATGGTACATTTGAGCGAGATGTTCGTAACGATGAAGGAATCAGCAGTTTTCCTATAGCCCGAGGAAATTGGAAGGCAAGTTCGAGGGAAACGGGATTGCGCCATGCAAGAGTGATGCGAGATTTTCCATCCAGAAAAAGCGGAAATCCTCGTCTTTCGATAAAGAAAATTAAAAAATTCCCTATTTATTATATAAGGTATGATAGTAATCTTATCGTCACAGAAAACGATTTTTCGCCTCATAAAAGAACATTCCGCGGATATCTAATTTCTCGAAAAACGATATATCCGCTAAGAAAATGTTCATGTTTACATCACAGGAACGTAATTACGCTTTTATCATGCCGGAGACATCGTCGACTCGGTTCGACTCAATTCCACTCCTTTAGGAATCCAGGTCCCAGCGAAGCGGGTCGAGCCTCGCAAGAACTTTAAAGATTTTTCTCGAGACTTGCGCTCGGCTACGAGCGATGATAAGAAAGAATGGTTTTAAGTAAGTGTGTAAGGACACGCTAGCGTAACCATACCGTCAGTTCCCACGGGATCCTGTCCGGGATGCGGCGGTTGCGGCCACTTTGCGAAGTCCTTGCGAGCGGCGCGCAGATTAGCCCTTTCGCGCCGTTTGTATCACTTTACAATGGATATACAGCAGATATCGCGGCGCGTGTTGAATTTCGTTAACAATTCAAGTGGTTAAGTGAATTCGGAAGCCCAAATACAGATATTAGGTTTCCGCAAGCGATACTTTAAGCTATTAAATCTCTTGGCATTAATCGCGTGTATTCAGATTCAATTCTATAAAAAAGAACGATTTATCTGAGATTAAGCGACGAGAAAGACGCTGTATTATCTCTTCACGGTTTAATTCTGATTAAATTGTTGTTAATTTCATTTAAAGAGATACTCTGTGGATAATTCTTTATAAATATTTACGCAGCGAATCATCTGGATCTTGATATATGTTGTAAACATATGTTGTAATTCTGAATAATATCCCAGTAAACATTCTTCGTTGCTGTAATATAACAAGGAAGTATATAATGAAACGCAAGTTACCTATATATGTGATATAAAAATGTAAGATATCATATGTATTATTTTGGAAACAACAGTACGTTACAACAGTAATGTAACAGAATATTATTGGAATATAATATTGTTATATGTGTATTTTTCTACTTGTGTATTCGCTTACCGTTACGCGACGAAACCAGACTTAACTAATTTGTATTCACATAAAATGGATATAAAACTTACAAAGGACAGATACTAATATAAGATCTAAAATATATTTCTTTTTGTCAGTTTAATTTCTAATACTTTCCCAATAAAGGATTCAAAATTTTGAATAGATTATTTGTAACTGTATAAATATGTATAGGAAATAATACATTTCACCACCTATTAAAATTAAAGTTTATATACAAATTTAAATCCTGAATTGTAGAAATTAAAAATACATATATATATATATATATAATTTATTTTATTTATTTAATTACATCAACTCCATATATGATTAATATTCTATATGAAACAAGTCTATATATGAAATATAACTATGATGTAATAATTACAATTAATCAGTAATTTACTGGTAATCATATATATTACATATAACATTTCATTTTATTTGGCTTTGATATAACAACGTTTACTTGGAATCACAGCTAGCGTTCTCTTATAATTTTTGAAATATTTTACGTTAAAATTCAGTAATTTTTAAAATACATTGAAAGAGAGAGAGTATATAAGAAAGTAAACAGAAGATATAATCTTAGTCTTGATGTGATAATTCTTAGTGTAATCTTGAAAAAAATTAGCTATCATTTATTATTTATTAAATAAAGTTATTTATTAATGCAGATGTATTTATATTAATAAATAAAATCAATGATGTGCAAACAAGTGTTAAATATAATAATTTGAGCTTTATCGAGCATAAACTCCACGTTTTAGTTGCATATTTACATAAATTATATTTGCATTATTAAGTAAATATGTGGATGAGAGAGGAATTTTATCCCTTTCTTTGCTTCCTCACTCTTCAAAAAAAGACTAATTTGATTCAAATCTGATTTTCATTTCAAATCAGTAATAGTTTTGGATTAGTTATAATTTATATATATAATTATAAGTAATTCAAGCTAATATTTTTTCGGAATGGAACCGCAGGAGGACGAAATTCTATCCATATATTTACTTTACAATAAATATATAAATAATAATGAATAAATAAGCTTAAATAAAGCTCATAATTAATAGAGATATTTATATAAAGAATGATTGAAGAGATTGAAGACTAAATAAATAAATGAATTTCAGTTCGAAAGCTAAATAATAAATAAATAAATAAATGAAATAAATTATATAATAATTACATAAAGCTGAAAATTAAACACGATAATCAAAAACTTTCTGGTAAAAACTTTTCATTTTTTATTATGTCTTAATTTTAGTTAAATATATATTTAATAAGAGACTCTCTATAAGAAAGATCGCCATTTAATTCCACAATGTTACGCGGGAGTAAAACCTCTAGTCAAGATTAAAGTGAATCGTGCAAGTTTTTATAATGATTTACCATACTCTCTGAATAAAAAGTGCGGCGGATCGATTAGACCTTGATTCGGACGTCTTCGACGTTGAGAGGCGCGTTATTCGCGAAAGTGAGCGATCGTAATATCGAGGTAGGTGAAGTAGCAAATGTCTTCTAGCGAGAGAGAAAAAGAAGAGGGGAACATGGCGCGACTTGCTGCCCTTAAGACAAGGAGCACCTCGTCGCGGCAAGTGCGACACGTTTCACCCTAAATCCGCTTTCCTCGAGGCGCCGCCTCGATAAATCCGTATTTGTTTGCTCCGGTCGGATGCCCGGCACCGGGCGTCCGACGAAATTGCATCGGGACGAATTCCAGGTCGTTCGGTAAAAAGGAGACATCGGGCCATAATTGAAGGAGCTACGAAACAGGTACATCGCCTTTTACGATATCGCTCCAGTCACGATAAATATACATAGAAGAGAAGAGGTAGAATCTCAGTCTCCCAATATTTGTCTTTCTCTCTCTCAAAGTTGAATAAAGACTGTGCAATCTCTTCAGTAATCAGTATAAAACACGAAAAGCAGGGAACAATTACTGATGGTCTCAGTTGCAACGATGTAAAACAGTGCGATTTCATGGAAATAATCAATTGGTAATGATGACTGTTTCAATAAGTGCTATTTAACTGCCAGAAGCAGTTAAAATACAAAAGCAGTGATGTGTGCAATAACAATATTGCATTGAGGAAAAAATGGTTCTTATTTTTTCAATCTCTCTCTTTTTGAGCAAATAATAAATTATTATTTATATTATTTATATTGAATATTACATCGTTCTATGTATGTTTGTGTAAATGATTATTTTTATAATTATGGTTTTTTTCATAATTCCTCCGATGTAAATAAATAAATATACATGTTTATTTATATATTTCTATTTATTTATTTTATATATAATTACGAATTTGTGTGTATTAATTATACATATTTAGATGCGTGTATTGGAGCTTCTCTCAAATAAAAAATATTAAAAAAATAGCAATTTAAAATAATAAAGAAAGCTTTAAAAGCTGCATTTTGCAAATATGTATAATTATTATTAATTTTTTAGTGAATATTACTAAATATTATTAGCTGTGAAGGAGCAAAGCTGTGAACATTTTCACTGAAGATCAATGAAATCTTGCGTCTGCTTTATCAGTGATATTTTCACTGATTTAATTTATAAGAGAGTACGTTTCCTCTATAATATGATACTTTAAGTACAATCCCATCGGAGATGGGATTCCGGTTGCATATCTATTTAAGAATCGAGTAATGGTTAAAGGAAAAGAAAGAGATGATGGAAAAATAAATAAAGATCTAAATAAATACTAGGTATTCCAGTATCTCGCGTTTCTCTCAGCGATATCTCTGGATCGGAGGTGTCGGTACACAGAACGAACTCTATCACAGATCTATTCCAACCGAACGTACGTCTCGACAGTCTCTCTGTAGGGAAGGAATAGTGTTCGGGGATTATCCCTGTGCGGTCACATGACCAGCCGGCTTTTTCTCCTGTTACAGCCTGCCGTTTGTTACGTTCGGTCGACCGTAACTCGCAGGATTTCTGTCCCTGGCACAGATTCCTTTTTCAGATACGCCTTTTCTCGCACTTCCTCTCCTCCTTCTGTCTCTGTTTCTATTAATTCTGCGAATCTCTATGGTGTCTAATAAAAACTACATAAGCCGGACGTTGTGCAAAAGTAGACAGTATCGGGTCTAGATAGCTATATGTCGACTTCTTTACCGAAGAACTCACGTTTTATGTATAAATCTTTTATTCTTATTAGTATCTTTCTTTATTATATTATAGCTTCCTCTTTTTTCTATATAATTGATAAGCGAAAAGACATGTCGCAATTCAATGTTCAACATTCTTAAAAGAAAGAACTCTCTGTAATCGCATTCTTATTAGTATTCCTCCTTTTATGTTAAAGTTTTCTCTTTCTTTTCTATATAATCTATAAACAATGAAGGTATTTTATATACATTTTTAATGGAAAAAGGAAACTTTCTAACTAATCGTATTAAATTCTTGATAGATCTGTCTATTTAGCTATTTCCACGAGGACCTGACATCAGCTTCGACTGATTCGAATGCACAGAGATCCCGGCGACGCGCTTGTTGAGCTCATTAAATCGCACCGGCGACTTCGACAGCCTGATTATGCACCTAACAGCGTCGTCATACTCGTGGGACGGTTGCGGGCGCTTGTTCCGTGACGTTCAAACGGCTGATCCATTGTTCTCTCACCGAGGACATCTACAGGGTATACGCTATACAGGGTGCGCCTATCATCGTTCTTTATCTCTTGAAATTGCTTAACAAAACTGGTTTTTCCTTAATTAAGCTGCAATTCAAGACTATGCTAGATAAAAATTCAACTTGATATTGATCAAAGAATAATTGTGGTTAATAAAAGTGAGGTTTTGTGTATTCTTTTTGTGTAAAAACTTTCCGCAAAATTTTATTTAATTAACGATGGGATTTAATATCTTACAAGTAGATTCGAATTTATTTGCATAGTTTTGAACTCTTTATAATTACCTCAGAAAAAAACAGTACTATTTCACAAGTAGACTCGAACCTGGATGAGATAAGTTCGAACTTTATGAGTACCTCGAAAAACAAGAACATTACTTCCAAGTAGATTCGAATCTGGATGAAGTAAGTCCGATCCTTTATTTAGAAATTTTACGTTGTTTCAAAAAAATGTTTATATAAAGCAAACATTATTTTAATATATTACTTTTATTATAATTACAAATTATTATAAATAATAAGAAGTATAACACAAAATATTTATTATGTAATATTTAATAATTTAATATTTGTAACCACACATTTAAAAATAATATTTGATTTACAATTTCAATTTTTAATATATTTTATTATTTTCATTTATATCTTTTGCTTTAAAAAAAAAAAATATATATATATATATATATGCATATGTTTGTAGATTGGGTGGGATGGCAGATATGCGTTCGTGCGCATATATATATATATATATATATATATATATATATATATATGCTATATTAAAGTTTTGCATACTACTTATAAAGATTTGATTCTTTACGAAAAAATATTTATAAGTATGTTTGATTATTTTGCAAATACAACATATGAAATATTATTTCCTACTAATATCAATCAAATCTTGAAGAATAAAACTAGATTATTGAATTTGATTTGCATTTTTAAATACTAATTGAACTTGATCTCATCACTCTAATTTGAATCTTTTAATTTTAATTTTTTATATATTTTATTTCTTTGCTATTCTTTTATACATTCATTTAGCATGTCACTTAATACTTAACAAATTTCTATGAAATATTCTTTTTTATAATTCTTTCCGAAATATTTAGAAAGGTACCGACACTTTTTTCTCCACCCAGTATAACCGAGAATCGGATCGACATTTTGCTAAAGCAAAATCCGCCTGTCACACGAAACATTTCGTACACAATCGTGTCAACCGCCAACATATCCTCGCAGGACATAACCGGCGTGTTGCGCGGCGCGATAGGGATTAGAGGATCCTCTCCTGCTCGGTGTCGACGAATAATCCTGGCATCGTTCGATACTACCTGACGGTTACGCGCACTTCAGGACCAATTCTCACGTCGGATGCAAATTACTGGCGAGTCCGGTCAAATCGGTCGAGATTCCCAGGAGTATGAACGGACGTCGCAAAAATGTCGCCGTCGGCAACAATTTTTGGGTACGAGGCGACAAACAGAAGAACAAATGACGGGAAACCGCTGAATGCTGACAACCGACAGTCCGGAATTTCTGGCTGTCGAGAAAAAAAAATAAATCGTGAAACTAGATAGATGGTTGGAGTTTAATTGTCTGACAAATTAGAAATCGCTGCAACACACGAAGACGAACGTGGAGATAATTGACGCGGAAAACAATTGACTCGCGAGGAAAACATATTTTCTCTCTCTCTCTCTCTCTTTCCTCTTGCCTATTCCGTTCTAGAGTATTTCACTTCCTTCCAGATAACATCCCATCTCGAACGCGAATGCGAGTAGTCACTGAAGATTCCCGTAGGAGGTTCGGAGATTTATCGAGGGAGCCGGAACAAGCGCGATCAGGGACGGACAGTTGTTTATCGCGTCTTCGATCCGGGTCCTTGAAAAATGTAAGGGACAGAACTCTCATTGACTTTACGATGCGGAGTCCTCTGAATCTACTCTCGGTGATAAGAGCACCGTCTCGATCGCGTTCCCGCAGTGTAAGGAGGAAAGCGAAATGGTCAGTGAATGCGCCGACCGGAAGGAAGCGGGAGCGCGGATTCGATACGTTCGTTCGTGTCGGAGCACTTTCTTAAATTAGTTACAAGGAGGCTCCCTTTTTCCTCTTCTTTACGCCTCTCTCTCTCTCTCTTCCCTCTCCTCTCCCTATGGTCCTTCGGGTAGCTCCCAGAAGGCATCCATTGTGGCTTCCGTCCCGGTGAATAGTGGCCTCGTCCAATTACTTTTTAATCTCCCGCTACATCGCGCCAGCCCGATACCTCCTCTCGATTATACAGTTTCCCTGCGGGAGTTGCACGAGGTGTACCGAAAGTACGGGAAATCGGTAACGGAGCTCTACTTTTGGCGAGTTCGAAATTGAGTTCGTCTTTAAGGAGCTTAATCGCTGGAGTAATTACTGGAGTTTTTTAATAACTCTCGAGAAATATCACTCTAATTTTTCTCTCTCTTTTTTTTTACGGATCGAACGTTTCACATTCATCATGGAACGCAGATGGAAGGAGAGAGAGAAAGAGAGGCGGGTATAAAGCAATTATCTTTTTATAACTCCTAAAGTAGGGAGAGACAGCAGGTCACAGAATTAATCGGTATTAATTACCCATGCCTGTCGAGTGAGTTAAATTTACAAATATTTGTTAGAGAGAGAGAGAGAGAGAGAGAATGATGGCCTGAATTTGCTCCCCCATTTTTCTCTCAATCGGGAGCGAATTATTTTTTTGCGATTCCTGCCCCAATTTCATCTCAATTTCAATCGTATTATTTGTCGGGGTCTCTCTCATGGCGGATTATAACTTCCTTTGATTACGCCCATCTCCCTGGCGAACGACCTGCGGGAGTCTTTACGAGAGGATACGTCGTCCAATTAAAAGTTTCTATTTATTTACCATCTCTTGCAAAATATCGAGGGTTTAATTCGATATTCATTGATACGATCGGGGAAATCGAAAAGACAAACATTGATTGATTTATGAATAATTTTTCGCAAATTTTCCTTCCTCATGAATTAGATCGAGATAGAAATAATTTTATTGATAACAGATTAACGTTCTACCTTTGATACATTGTTCGAAGCAAACTGTCTTTCTGGTTCACTTGCTGAATTATGGTTTCACGTGCAATCACCGGCGAAAGTGGATCTCTTCGACGGGGATCCTGGCTGGCGCGAAGAGTGGATCATCCCTTACGTCCCTTACGCAAGCCTACGAATAGAAGGGCGATAAATAACTGTCCGTCCCTGATCGCTCGCCGACGCGTGTATCACTTGTCTCGACCGATCCCCAAACGACTTCCTTGACGTTTATACATTGAACGGGAAAAAAGTTCCGTAATACGAGTCGCTTTATGTATCGACGATTTGTACTCGTCGTCGAGGCCCCTTGCGAGCAACTTCTATGGCGGAATCGCGCGATGGAGCTCTATTCTATGAAGTTCGGCAACATACATTATACATTATGCCAGGTCCGTAGACATGATGTAGTATGATTTGCTCCGACATATCGTTGAATGTCCAGCCGCGTGAAAGATGCAGAAAGTGCTTAATCTTCTGTATCTGTCGCTTCTTCTCTCTCTCCGATATTATGCTCAACGAGACAGATGAAATAAAAGTTCTAAGAAAAAGCAAAAGAAGAAAAGGTCACGCGTTTATTCAGGAGAATCACGGACTTCACGATAGCGACTTAAATAATAAATAGTCGATAACAGTGAGTGAAATCGCGACGAGCGATTGCGACAGGTGATCTTCCTCTTCGAGGAAGGAATATCCTTTCCGGTGTAAAATCGCATTCCGCAATTTCCCGTACGTTCATTCGTGCTCGGATGAGAGATATGTGGTCCGTGCCAAAGAACGAATGGAAGCCGTTTTGCCGAACAGTTGGCCAACCATCCTGTGCTCGTGGACGGATATCGCGTGACCCGTATTTCTCAGACGAGCGAGATGCGGCTCGCGCGGAATTGCAAAAATGCTTCAGCCTCGTGTTTAACGTGTGCAAGCGCGTCCAGAGTTCGCGAACAAGTTCTTTGATGTCCCAAGAAGAGTGACGCGGTGGGTGAGGGGGAGAGAGAGAGATTTTGTTACACTTTGACTAACCAGACCGCTCTAGGACCATAGTAAGATAATGCATGTACATATTAACACCTATGCGGCATAAAATTTGCATGCAAAATGAAAGCATATAAGCAAAGATAAATAATAAAACTGCATAAAATTAATGCATGTACAATTAACTTTATAAAAAGAACACAAGCATAATTGTTTTCCTCAGTCCTTTTATGCTGTGAATACGACTATAAAGCGTTCAAGTTATACGCTATCGCAGTTACAATTTCGAGAAAGTCTGATTAATTGTTTGTATTTCATCGTATTATAATTACACTATATTATATGACGTGTTTTGTTGCAATCGATTTATATTGTTTAGCTTTCAAAAGAAATTTGTTATGTCAAGTACGGTTAACAAGATATACACGATTAATTGAAAAGTTAACAAGATATGATTGAGTAAAATATGAGATTTATTAGCAGAAAAACGTTACGAATTAAATTATTCAGGATCTATCAAATATTTTTTAATACGTTTATTTAAATCTAAATATTTTGCTTTGGTTGTTGAATATGAATTTGATGTTAAAACGAATTTAAAATGATAAAATCAATATAACGAATGTTAAAGTTTTAAAAACTATCGGGTTTTTTTTACTTTTTTCGTCATTTTAAATTTGTCAATTCTGACATATTTATTTAGTTTTAAAAAAATTCTCGAGTTTGAATAAATATATTTAATAATATCACAGGCCTGTGAATTTTAGATTTGGTCAGTTATAAAAAGTAGAGTAAGTAAATCTGATAGATTTTTTTAAAACGCTGAAAACAAATCTGATCGCAGAATTTCTCCAGCACGTCAGGTTTTTGAGTAATTTGTGATTAAATAGTCCAAAAATGGCAAATTTCATGAATTTATTATGAAGGAACCTATTTTTTTGAAATATTTCTGCCAATGACATCGTATAGTATTAATCTTCAGCTTTCAAATCCATTTTCGATTGTTGCCGCACGATTTTTTTCCGCTGAGATATACAAATTATAAGACTGGTCATGAATAGTGATCCAATAAGCCATTCCAATTCAACCTTCAATGTTACCTCTCTGTCTTATCATAAATCAAAATTTGGGTAAAAACATAAATTTTTTAATGTCGCCTGTCATTTTTTGAAATTAAAAATGGCGGATCCAATATGGCGGACAGAATCACAATAAAAAGGTATAAAATTTAGAAAAATTTATCAAAATGTGTAACAATTGTATTAGATATATTTTTACAGGATTTTTTTGGACAACCGAACCTGACTATGTAAGCCTTTTCAAATTTCAAGATGGTGGATCTGCCATATAAATGTCTATTAATATATTAATGTAAATTTTCTTTAACGTAAATTTTCTTATAACTTCATACTTGCATATCTCAGCGAAAAAAAAATCGTGCAGCGGCAATCGAAAATGGAATTGAAGGGTGAAGACTAGTACTATACGATGCCATTGGCATAAATATTTCAGAAAATTAGATTCCCTCATAATAAATTCATGAAATTTACCGAAATAAATTCACCTTTGCTTTTTGTAACTGACCCTCGCCTGTGTATTTAATAAATTTAATGAATAAAATATAATTTACAATTTTTCCACAATAGAAATTTAATATTTAATATTTAATAATATCTTATTAATAATAATCAATCATAAATTCCTTCCAACAGATTTAAAAACTCTAACAAAATATCTAATTTTGTTTGCAATAAAATACATAATAGTTGTAATATGAGATGTAATATAATATGTAAAAAAATAACTCCTTTTTATAATTTTCCGTTTTATAATCCTTTTTATAATCTAGATACTTGATTTTCACATATAAATCACTTTTCGAAACTTATAAATTATCTATTTATATCAAATTATATAAGACACTTGAGCAAAAAATAACTTTCTTTCAACAGAATGATTTTTCTTTTTGACGCTAAATACGATTTCAATTTTTAAATTGCTCCATTTACAATTTCAAAATTTTTAAAATTGTAAATGGAGCAATTTAAAAACTGAAATCGTATTTAGCGTCAAAAAGAAAAATCATTCTGTTGAAAGAAAGTTATTTTTTGCTCAAGTGTCTTATATAATTTGATATAAATAGATAATTTATAAGTTTCGAAAAGTGATTTATATGTGAAAATCAAGTATCTAGATTTGCGGAAACTTCTCAGTCGAAATACGTTCAATCGGATCTCGAGCGAGGCGATGCGCTTATTGAAGGGTACCATCCAGAAAATTCTCTCGCCATTGGAAATTTAACGAGGAAATTTCGCCTACCATTAGAATTTCTCATGCAGATGAAAGAAGGAGAGTAGATGATAGTTTCCCGCTCTGGTAAGCGTCTAAAAGTGGATCGAGTAGCAGCGATCTCCCGGGCAGGCTCGTCGACGGGTTATCAGGATGATCCACTTATGATTTATCATCCTCCTTGCATTCTCCAGGGATCACTCGGTGCCTCTCACCGATCGCGCATTCGCGTAATTATATTTTAATCTAAGTCGATCGAGTGCGCATCGAGGTTTGTGAAAAAGGATTATCTCCCTTCCTGCTTTTTATTGTTACGAGGAAAAATATTGTTCGGGAAAAAAATATTTTCAAAGCTGCACGTTCTTCGAATTTTGTAAAATGTAGTAACGATCTCGAATTTCTGCAGAAAAATACAATACCTTTCTCTTGCATCCTTTTTATTTTAGAGCTACGAGATATCTAGCAGGGATGATGAACGGAATAGCGTGCGGATCGAATGCGAATGCGACTCCCCGAAAGTACGTGGCGTCCGACGAGAGAAGCATAAGCCGAAAAGGAACAGTCGATATCTTGCTCTCGCCGCGGGGGAGGAATAGGGGTGAGAGGGTCGATAACGACATCTCCCAAAAGGCTGCGGCCAGATAGGAAAAGAAGAAACCCTGGAGGACCCATGGGGTGAGAAGCGGGCGAGAGAAGGGTTCCATCTGAAAACTTTCTTTACGGGTTACTCCGGCTCGTAAAATCCTCGGCGCGAATCAACTGCGGGCTCCGTGAAATGTGCGCGAGCTGACAAAAAACGACGAGAGGAGCGGAGAGAAGATTAGATTTTTCATTCGCGGAGGGGGCAAAATATTGTGCGGAAAACGTACATCATTATACGAGAGAAATATTTGCGAGCCGACGAGAGTCGACGTAGCATTTCGCGTTGCGTTACTTAACATTTGTCCTAACAAGGAACTGGCAAGAAATCGCAGACATCGGTATGCGACGTACGGGACGTAATTTTGGTGCGAACCGCACCCACCGCCTCGACTATACACTTGTAAGGTTAAAGGAGCGCATTCAGCGCGAAAACTTGCTTTGGAAAAATCTCTCGTCGAGCTAAGGGCGGTGCCCGTAATTGAGTCCCACCGGAGAGAAAACTCTCGCCTCGAGTCGCATAAGAGCGGAGTACCTTCACGTGCAATATACTCATGTTCTAATTTCCCGCTCGTGACGTTACCTAGAATCAGTCGGTGGCATTTACGTCGAATCGGGGGCAAAAAGGAAAAGAGAGATAGAGAGCAGACGAACTCCCGGGCATTCTCGAGAGAAAGAGAAACTTTGCATATCGCGTCGTAAGGAGCGCGCCGTTTAATTTCCTGTTTATAATTCGCGACATCGGGATCGCTTAAAATATCCTCTCGACGAAGCTAGAACGGATTTACCCCCTTCCCTCTATCTCCTTCTTCTGAATAAACTGGAACAAATTTCTGAAGGTAGATGAAAAAATCATCTTCTCAGAGGGAGAACGAATAAGATTACTCCTTTACGTTTTATCTCGCTCGCTTTCCCGCATTCGCTCTTAATCGTCTCTTGCGAATCGTGTCGCAAAATTTTATATTACACTGTCATTTAATTAAATAGATCTTTAAGAGGATCATCGTCAGATTTTCACGTGGCTTTTATGTTTCAGTTCAGATAGAATAATATTCCGATGGCGCAGGCGGTTATTGAAATTTATTTACGATATTAAACGGGCGACATCGAAGCGGTGTGCCCCGATAACGCGTTAATGACAACAGGAACGACGATGGTAGCATTGTAGATTGCGATCGCTTCACTTCCGAGTCTGCTCTCGCAACGCATCCGGTGCCGATCGTTGAAGCGAAGACGATTCGAAGGCGGCTCGAAACGACCCGATTCGACCTCCGTCGATACAAGATTTCCGTCTCGGAGTTTTACGGCCCCCGAACCCTTTCGCTACGAGCTATTTAACCTTTCAACGTCCTCTCTTCACGGACGTTAAACCTCTGCTAACCGACTTCCGGCGACGTCGGCCGGCCGGAAGCCGACTGGTGTTTCCATCGCGAGCGATCGTAATAGAATCGTTCAAGTTTCTCGTTCGAGAAGGCAAAGGGTCGATTGTATCGGATCCTTGGAAAATCTTTTCGGTTAAAACCTAATCGGTTCTTTCTCTTTTCAATATCAGAGCAACAGTTAGAATGGTGTGTATCCCTGGATTTCTTCCTGATTGTATGCGCGAAGAACATCTATTTTTGACCAAGTCTATCGTCTACAGATCTTACTATACAAGATAAATTTAAATATCAAAACTTTGAGAGCGTGTGATTAATCGATAACAAAAAAGTCCAGTGTAAAACTTTACATATTAATTTGTACAATGGATCGTTTTCGTTTTGACATATATTATAAAGGGTAGATTTCTTTTAAATAATACAAGCCTTGGATTTTGTGGCGCTTTCTTTTGGTTTCTGAAATATGCAATTTTGAAGTATCATAATTTTCGTACTTACTTGTATCATCTTCTCGTCTATATTATTGCATTTACAATTTTTGTTTATACTTGCTTATTATTATGTCACTGTCAGTATGCTTCTGCATTACTGTTCAGTTTTGCTAAGAATTTCTTTTTGTTTACATTTGTTTTTTATTGTGTCATTGTGCTATTGTGTACGCTTCAGAATTATTTTTGACTTACTGTTTGTTTAGTTTCCCCAGGAATTTCGAGATATCTGCAGCTATGCAGCTTTAAAAATTTCTATATATATTACCGCTACTGCAAATAAAAATAAACTTATTGAATTACTTCAACATCGTATACGTAGTGAAATTAAATGTCCACGTTTTGCGGTTATGTTGCAATTTTATTTCGAGTTTATTATTAGAATGCCACAGTGTTGTATATGAACAGAAAATATTTAAATAAATGCGGTGGGTGTGGGAGGGCCAAAGCTTATTCCCCTACATCTCGAAAAAAAAAAAACTAATCTAATACACACACAAACCTTTTTCTGATTTTAAATTGAAATTTCATTTTTATTTGGGTTAAACGTTAGTTTTTTCCGAATTGAGGATAAGGGGGGAGAGACGGAGCTTGTCCCTCGCTTTTACTTTATAATAAGAAGGATCATGATCTTCAAAAGATACGTCACGGTTAAGGTCACTAGGACTAAATTCCTTTCCCTAAAAATGTTATTTTTACGATATTTCAAAATCGTATATCTCAGGAGCCAAAAAAGGGCGCCGCAAAATTCATTCAGGAATGTAATCTCTACATTAATATCAAAACGAAAATGATCCGTGCTGTTAATGTAAAGTTTTGTAAATAATAATGTAATTTTATTAGAAAATACTTTAAAAAATTTTTCTTCGATTTGGAGAAAATTGCAAAAAAAAGTTCTTTTTATTTGAGAACCCTACATAAATTCTCGATTCTACAAAGATTTTTCATTTCACTCAGATCACTCTTTCGGCAATGTTTAATCGAGCAGACTCTTAATTTCCAGTTTCGTTGAACCGTAATTCTCTACAGGCTTTAGGTTACGTCTGTTCCATGCAGCGAACCTCGATACTCCGCCAAAGAAACTCCCACGAACATTACAAATTTCCGTAACGATTTCGGAATCTAATCCGTTAGGTGAAAAGGGATTAAATAAACGGGTATCGTGTATATATGTGTATATATACGTGTATATATATGTGTATATATTTAAACATCGATTTGGTTTTATCGTGGCTCGTTTCATGGGACTTGTTTTTATGCACACACTATTTTTTTTTACGGCATGCGCGTTAAAAATTGCGACCTTATAATTCTTGCAGAACGATCGGACGTGGTGCTCCGTGTTCCGGACCGGTTGAGAGTCCGCGACTTTCGACTGCTCGATACAACAGACTCCGGCGGAGATTTAATATCCATAAAAAGAGAAGAAAAAAGAGAGAGAGAAAGAGAAAGAAATAGGGAGGTTAAATAGCTCGTGGCGAAGGGGGATCAGAGGGTCGTAAAACTCGTCCGGCGTTTCCGCGTCGCCAAGAAATTATTACGGGAAATTTCGGTCATGCGTCGCGCTTGCAACGAATTTTCCGCGAATCGCCATTTTGTCTCGTCGATGCTGCCATTAAACTTCTTGCTTGTCCATTAAACACCATTTTAATAAGATTTGCATTACAAATTTCGCGAAATAATCCGGATAATCGATCTCGATACGATTAAGAGGGAGATTGCGAAGAGATGAGAGATTTTAAACGTCGTTGACACCTGTCGTGTCGGAATTTTGCGGATTAGCGGATTCGCGACGATTCGTCCGACCTCATCGTCGAACTCGTCAAATTTCACAAAATCCCCGGATACGCGATTTGGGGCGTCGCGACAAGTCGGGCATGCGATTGGGTGCATGAATTCATAATTTTATTTAACGCAAAGTAATTTAACGCAAGCCGACTTGATTATTCCGTTTGTTTACAAATTTGCATGTTGCCTTTATCGCGTACGAGGGAAAGACCGGTATGTTTTGCAAAATAATTGGCGAATATATTGGAAAAGAGCTCGTATAACAATGCACATATATGCATTTCGCGTGTTAATTCATAGTAAGCAACGATGAATTTTTTAAATACTGATTCACGCTGACTCTCGTTAATTGTTTTTC
This sequence comes from Camponotus vicinus, assembly GCF_025532165.1. Lineage (NCBI taxonomy): Eukaryota > Metazoa > Arthropoda > Insecta > Hymenoptera > Formicidae > Camponotus > Camponotus vicinus. Next base: position 9,064,730 of record NW_028141956.1, read on the forward strand.
AGATCCTTTTCATCATTATTGATTCACAAGCTCGACAATTATTATTTGGCCATTGTTCGTAGTTTGGAATATGGATGTTATTTAAAACTGGGTCGCTCGATGATATTTGTTTCGACTTATATTCTCTCCCTTTAGTAGCTTCCGTTTTAATACGGCTCTAGTCCGGGCTCAAGTCTCGACAAGATTGTTAAGTATTGCAGAACTCTCGCGGCGGTTTCCTCTCGATCGATTCAATTATCTTGCAGAGTAGTCGTGATGCTTCGTTTCCCTTCGTCCCATTTGTCAGGATATTAACGTAACCCGCTTGAACGATTCCCGAGCCCGGGGTTGAGTCTCTCTCACGAGAACAAGAGCTCCCGCGAAACTGGAAAGTTTTCTTTAAATACGCGCGAGTTCCTCAAGGAATCGGCGATGTAACGACCAAAAATTGTCCAATTATTTTCACGGTACGCGAAGAAGAAGCGTCGCCCTCGTCTTCCTGCGTCGTCGGAAGCGACTCAGCCTGCCGTGAAGAGCGTCGAAGTGAAAGATTATCGACTGCGCGCTAGTCTCGCACATTTCCCTCCGCGAGTGAATTTCGCCATCGCAGTCGTTACGCAGCCGCGAATTTTATTCTCTGCGGCAAAATGTAAAATTCTTTCCGCGTAAAGTAACAACAAGCTACACCAAACATGCATGAATTATTAAAAAAGAGAAGAAGAGGTGCTCGCGGAACTTCGGGAAATTATAAGCGGCAAATGTTTCCATTGCTAAAGGGCGAGATCACGAAACTTAATTAAATATGATATTAAATACGCATGCTGCTCTGCGAAATTTCATATCGTATCGTAACTTCCAGGAGAGTCGAAGCGAAAGAACATTGATTACGCGAAATTTCACTATGAGTCTCGTGACATTTTCCTGCGGGCGCCTTCGCGATCCGGAGGAGTTTACGGATGAATTTCATTTCCGCGTCGTCAATTTTATTTTTGCTTTCAACTTTATTTTCATTATAAATTTTATTTTCGCGGTTCGTAGAAATATTTTCTTGGAATTGTAGAATAACGCACATGCACACACGTACACATACGCACGCGCGCACAATGCGTAGATACAATTGCGTGATAAATATATAGATGGAAAATAAAAGTAAAATATAAATATATAGATGGGGGGGAGAAAAAAATATATCCGCGCGATGCGCGAACAATAAATGTTTTCATTGCGAATATATGAAAGCGACTATAATGGATTATACTCGCTATGAAATATTTGTTACGATTCGCTCTATTAGCTCCGAGATTAAACTTTCAGTTACATTAGCGGATACGCGGCACATATCGCGCGCATGCTCTAATATTATATACGATAACATCTCTTTCAATACATATTAAGCGTGATACCGCATTCAACGCGCGTTCGTATTCATAATTAAAACTCCACCGGCGACATTAATAAAATGTCGGATTCATCCCGAGAGAATAACGCGAGGCGAGTTCGTGTCATCGATTAGCGTCGTTGGTTAGCGACAAATAATTGCGCCATATGTGATACACGAGCCATCGCTCTAGATCCTAGTAATTTCTCATCGTGACACTTTTTAAAAATTATACTTGTGCCGCGATAAAACATCATTTGTTTTGATTATCCATCTTTCTCTTTCTTGTATAAATTAGACTTACCTGCACACAGAGGAGGAGAAAAACTTTTTATCTTTCTCTCCTAAGTTTCCTCGGAGATCTTCCCGAGGATGCCGGATATAAGCTACTTTGTAGTTTTCCTTTGTGATAGCGGCAAGTTAAAAGTAGTCCTTGGCGTATAACCAGGGAAGTCTGATATTTTTGAATGCTAACGGGTTAAACGAAGATCGCGAAATCATGGAGGAATACGAGGAAACTGGAACGAGTTGAAAATACCTCGCGAATTACGTGTGCATATGTTTTCGTATCATGTCCGTTTATTTCTCTAAATCCTTTTATTCTGTCGCGCTTCTTTCGCACGATTACCTTCCCGAGCATACAATTTGCAATGTAATGCTTCCGCTGACCGATATTGCACGTGTTTGTCGCAAGATCATTTCAACAATTTATTTAAATATCTTGTTACATCAATATTATATATTTTTGCAAATAACAAATGAATAAAAGAATTCAAAATAACAGCTGCAATCAGCATTTTCTGAGTAAAGCAATTTGATTAACTTAAATTACTAATTACTATTTTTTATTAATTAAGAAAATATAGTATATGCATAATTTATGATAAAATAATATAATTTTTTATAAAATAATTTACAAAATAATTCAGAAACTCCATTTTTTAGTTTCGTCCAATCTTTATACCCCTATAATAGCAACGTGAGTGATTTTAACGTGAGAGTTTAATGCAAGCAAATTTAATATATTGCTTTTTAAAAATATAAAATTGTAATATACTCTTCTCATGAGTTTACAACATATTGGCTGTCAGAATGGCTGTCATGCAAAGATTAATTTTTTAATGTATTTTAACTACTAAAATATTAGGTATTCAACAGAAATAATTTAATAGAATAATTTTATATAATTTTATGTGATTAGTATAAATTTTCAAATATCTTGGAAACAAAAAGATTGTAATACATATTATTTTAAACGATTTTCCTAAATAATTTCGTATATTAAATGTCTACATTAATCAAGATAATATAATTATATGTCAGATGAGAGATTTTTTTCTTTAATTTTTAAATTAGAATTTATATGGCGTAAAAGGTAAGGTAAAAAAATAAATGGCGGATGTATAACACATACTTTGTATAATATTTTAGTACAGATGAAAAACTGAAATTGAACTATCGTTTCAGTATCGATATTATGTCAATACGCAAACTTTTAACTTTAGGAAATAGATACTTTTCGTAATCTCACGTCACCATGATACTCTTGCCGGTCGAGGGATTGCTCGTGAAAGAATCCTTACATAATCCTTTGCTCTCTCTCTCTCTCACCCCATCTCCCCGGAAAGCTAAAACGAAAACGGGAACGGGATCGTGGTGTATGTGAAGCGCGTGGTAAAAGAAAACCTGAGGACTTTAATACAAAAGCTATCTTTATTCCTTTAATCTCATATCAGTCGTGAAAAATCCTTCGCTACATCCAAAGTACGTACGACATGTGCAGAATCGAATACATTACGTTATACACGGTAATACAAATCGTATTGCTCAATCGTTCGGAACATCATGTGTACCTGAAACTGTATGGGTGTGTTGGTGTGTAAGTACATAAACGAGGGTGTATGCGTATGTCCATATATGCAAGATTGTGTCTGCGAGCGTCGGAGAGTCGTAACTCTCCGGAAGAGAGTTTTACGGTCGAGAAAAGGAGGGAGAAGGGAGGGTAAAGTGAGAAGGGAGTATTGGGTGGTTTCGAAGGAGATCGATTCGAGTGTGGCTTCGGCCCTCATTTTCTCGTGTATACTTAATGTTGCTTCTCTCTTTCTCTCTCTCTCTCTCTCGCTCTTTCTACCTCTATTTCTCTCTTTCTCTCTCTCTCTCTTTTCTTTTCGTCTTTCACCATCTTCCTGTCACATACACGCTCTTGTTATTATCGATCTCGCAACATGAGAATTCACGAACTTAGCAACTTGTTACAAAGAAGAGAAGGAGAAAGGAAATATTATTCTTCCAAGATGCTCTATATAAGAGTAAGGACGAATGAAAGCAAGATCGACTGACTATTTGCGCTCTATATTGTTAATAAATAACGGTCGATCCTTTTAAATATTTTAAATATTTTCCAAATCACTACAAGAGATCTAAAATGTAAAATATTTAAATATATATCGAAAAGGAATTAAACGTATACAACAATTCTCGCGAATGGAGAAGATCCCGGAGGGATGTTTTCCATTTAATAGATGGTAAAGTCTGCCGTTTCGCTGTTGCTACCCTTAACTTTTGACGTGCATCCGACGGATGGAATTACGGGAGTTTCGTCGGACGGCTGATTAATGCATCGACGTGTGATTACATTTACCGGAAAGCATCGTAGCGCATTGCGAATGCGAAGGAAGTTAATAGGACGAGTCCTCCTCCCTCCCCCCTCCTCCATCTCCCACCCACCCTCGCGAGATTTTCCACGGCGTGAATGTTTCACCGCGCGAGTCGGCGAGTGGAGGAGAAAGCCGATTAATATTCACGACCGATCTCGGAACGTTAAGCCTTTATACGATGAAATTCCGCGCGTATGATTTCCTTGCGAAATTTAATTCGACCGATTTAACGGGGCAAAATTTTGTTTCTGTGGGAAATGAATATTCCCCTGGCTGCATATAGACATTGAAAATATTAAAAGTCGAAGAGGATTAGAATATAATTTCTGCAAAATCTCTATGAAAGGAGAGACGATTCTTTCTCTTTGTCCGTGTTATCGTTTTTGTGAAATACATTTCTTGTAAAATGTGTCTTTGCGGATTCTCGCGTGGAAAATCTGGGAAAACTTTCCGATACATTTTCGCAAAAAGTAAGAGATCGTTACTAAACAAGCCGCGGTCTCGGTGGTTATAATTAGCGCGCGCGCGAGACACGTAAAGGGACAAATGAGAAGTAAAAAAAAGATCGATGGAAAAAGAGAGATCCATTTAATTCGGACGAGCCGCAAACGAGCGAAATGCAATACCGCCTGCGAGCAAGATCGTTAAACTTTTGCTGCTGTTTTTCTTGTTCCCGCGCTTGCTCCGTCAATTCGACGAAAATAAATAAATACGTACGAAGGAAGCGACAGATTGCGATGATAAATTTTTACCTACGAAAAAACGATTCGAAAGAACAACGTCGAAGTGAAAATGGAAAAAAGAGTCAAAAATTTGCTAGTTTAGATTTTTTCCCCGGGAGAAAAATTGTTTCCGATTGTGTTGCATTTTTATTTTTCTTTCGCCGGATTTTAATCGACGCGAATAAATATGCATGAAGCACATCTAGAGAGATCTATGAAAAATTTCGCCTATGAAAAATGTGATATCAAAAAATTGGTTCTATTTAAAGAATGTCGAAAATAAAATTCGTTTTTATTTCTATACTATTAAATTTTAAACTGTTAAATGGAATAATTACTTTCATAAAAAAGCTCTTTCCTAAAAAAAAGCATTTACATTTTCTTGCGAAATTTAATTGGATTTAACGATATTATTTATTCAAACCACAGACACACAAAGTCTTTTAAAGAAGGTTCTTTAAGAAGGTTCTTTCAGGAAATGGTGATTAACGGCGTACGCTTTTAATTATTTAATTTCTTAAATACTTAGCACTTAAAACGCGATATTTGACGTTTTTACATTCATCTTACAAAAGAACAAAGAATATATATAAAGTACTCATTTATGAGATGTAAAGAGAGAAATTAGATAAAAAATATAAAAATATAAAAAGCTGACAAATTAGATAAAAAATATAACGTAATGTATGTACATATATGTGTAATATTTTTCAAAACGCTCTCGATGGAAACTTGATCAATTTTCATCGAATATAAATTTAATTAAATTGAAGGTTTTAGTGATTGCCACATTACTGCATTTTTGTCAAAAACACGGCCTAATGGCCTGCCCATTCATAGATGATTAATTGAAATTCGTAAAATTGACCACGCGTCGAAGTTATCCTCGTTAGCAAGCTCGTTTAAAAAGTTCTAATTAAACGACGAATGCGAAACTACCTTTGCAGGATTTCGTCACTGCGTAAAATTGCGTTTGCTTCTAAAATTCGATATATAGAGTTTCAAAAGTTAACCAACTCCGAAATATTATACAATCAAATTTAAATGTAACTCGATTATTATTTTTAACAAAAATTTTATAATTGCCTTCCTTTAAAAGAATGTTTGCATGATAATTTTTTTAAATAAAAACATTTGTTTTAAATAAAAACATTTGTTTAATTGCAAAAGAAATAATTTTAATTTCATATTATCTCCTTTTTTTACTTAATTTGATTCGCTTGAAAAAAGCGCTTGATTTTTAATTTAGTTTAAAGCGACAATTAATTAATTAATTAATTAAAAACAAATAATTTTGACCTCTAGAGATCCCTCTTCTTTTCGTACATTCTCTTCGCTTGAAATTTCGAGAAGGGTAAATAAATTAGTACGTTGTCTCGAATGAAATATTGTTATATACGAAACTTTCGAAAGCAAAGACGCAAATTTCGAGTTATCTCAACGACGAAACTTAAAGGACGCAGGCAGGATTCTATATCCTGTAAATCGCCAGACTGGAAGGCAAACACTGTTCATCCGTGAATCGCATCGTGATTACGGCGACGGAAAGGAAACCAGTTTCCTCGTCCTCGAGTACTTCTGAAAGGATCTCTGACGCTCTTTCTCGGATGCGTATGATCATTTGTCATTAACCCATCAGCATTTTATAAAGCATCATTGTAATTTACAAATTTTACAAAGGTTATTGACTCGGCTTTTTTTCTCGTGCAGAAATAACGTCAATCATTTTCATTACACAATTTTTATTAATCGTAAGTCGATTATTTGGGAGAGCGAAGCCAGCTCGAATCGCAAAATTTCGAAGACACCTTTAAAAAATAACTACTTTCACCAGTTTTCGTTCCTTAGTGTTTTAGTCGCGCCATATAATATGTATATATTTATCTGTGTGTTGTGTGTATATATATTTATATATATACGCATATGTATATAGGTATACAGGGCGTCCCAAAAAAACCGTATTCTATTCCCAGGAGCTGTGAGATTAATCTGCAAGATTTTCTTCGGTAGAATGTAAACTTAATTTTGCGACGGAAAAAAACAATGTAAAATGAAAATAATTTAGGTAAATTTTAAAAATTTTGAGAAATAAAATTCACGATAGTAAATTAAACTACGTTATATTAAATTTTTAATCCTCAAGTTCTGATTTACCTTTAAAAGAAAAAAAAGACTCGTAATATTAATAAATTATTTCCCAAGATGCATAAATTTCTCACTGACTCGATTCTGGTATATATCATTTTTTCAGAATACACCCTGTACATTCAACGGTATCTGTACATCAGGTCGAGCGCCATTGAGGCCTCCTAATCTCGCACAGTTCACCAGTCTTAAACACCAAGTTAACATTATTATCACTACAGCAGAATCGCTACAATTGCGTCTCCGCTTGAAACGCCAAGATCGAGAATCACCTCACGCAATCGAAACAAATAATATTCATAAATTTAAAACAAAGTGCTGTCGAAGGATGCGAGAGTGGCTTGAGCAGATTTCTGAATCACAAGCATCCCATATATATAAAGTGTGTGTAGCGCTATTAACGATCACAAATAATATCAAAGTAATCTAAGAATGATTGAAGCATACGGATCGTTTTTGTTATCTAAAAAAAGAAAAATTATATAAGTTTCGATCGTTTATCTTTTCGATATGATAAAAAGCTGTTTAAGATTTCGCAAAACAATTTTATGAGAATTGCAAAACAATACATTGAAACTCATAATGTAAATATTTCATGAAATATATGTGATATTTACTATTAAGGACAATTCTCTCTTCTTACCATTATATTTTTTCGATTCGCTCATCTCGCAATTACCGATTCATCGCAGATTTTAACGGTTACGGGATCGACATGAACAATTAAATTTAATTAATTTCACATTTTCTCAGCGGGTCCTATCGGAGCTGCCGCTTTGAGCACCAGTCACGTTTCTGCTCGTGCAACGCTAAAAGCGCGCCTTCGAGGTCCGGTGAGACGCGTTTCACTCCATCGAGTCCGCCAAACATTTATCTATCACTTTAAGGATCAGTCACGCCATCTTGGTTCCTTTTCAACACGGCCGAACGTTTCTCCTTGGAGCGCGTCCAAAGAACGACGCCGTATTTCACAAACGCGACAAGCCGTTTAAATAAATCCGGTCGCCATTTTGATGTCCGAAAAAGCACTCTCTGCATTTAAATGCGATTCGTAAATTTTTCGGAGTCGATTTCCCTCGAATTCGAGGATTGCCTTGTCCTAGAGCGAACACCTCCTTCGTCATCCTTCCTGACTGACGAGGATTGTGCACCGCGACGACATTCGTGACATGCCTTCTGATTAATCTATTACGTCTCTACCCTCAGGACGAATCCTTTGTTCGCGCCGTCTCTGGCGGCCATGTTCCGCCAATCACATCCTGGACCCTGTTATCCTCCGCGAATTAATCTGGTAGCGTGACGAGGACAGATTTCCTCCTTGATGTCGGTAATTCGTATTGTTCGTAGCTTCGTTAAGATCTTCATGCTTGACGTTTGACTTGCGTGGAAGGAGATTGTAAAAATTTATGAAATATGAAAAGTATTTCGTTATTCTTGCTGTTGAATCAATATGTTGAACAAAAAGATTGAGAAGAGATCTTATCTTCTTTCTTAAACCGTAATGAATGTTTCATCGATGATATATATGAAAATTTGTGAAATTCTATGTTAATTTATTTTATTAATTTGCAAATTAATGAAAATTAATATAGTTTTATTCTCAAATTAATTTCCTTATAAATAAAACGATCAAGATAGAAAGAAAGAAAAAATAATCAAATATTTGTGCGTAATCATTAATCGTTAAAATTAATTTATTATTCCAAAGTAGAAATTTTTCTTGGCAAAGATCAGTTAATAAATGATTATTTCTTTGAATAAGAAAATACATAATCGTATAAAATACTACCTTTTCTATCTTTTCACTTTCGAGTAAGTTAAACGGCAGTAGACTTTTTGCAGATAAATCGATCCATTCAATTTTTTCATCAGTATAGATTCATAGAAAACGAAGGTTGGATAGAATTACAAAAAGTGAACGTCAATCTTATTCAACGATAGACCAGAAACGTATCTTCCACGCTTTTCAGACCTGACGATTATTTCCCTTATCGCCATTGGCAATTTTTCAAACGTCCATAGCGTCTCCCACGTAACCCTCGTCAGGACTTTCCGGATGATTTGGTGGTTGCAGTTCCTCTGCCCTCGCGGCAGCGGCAGCTGCGGCCTCGCGAGCGGTCTTTCCGAGAAGGGATCTCGGCGATAAAGGGGTGGTTTCACCCCTGTAAGCCGCCGGAGGTGACGGTATGAAGGGTACTTCCGGGAAGACTGGTGAGACCGGCGATTGAATGGGTAGCTGTTGCTGAATTGGTTGCTCGACCGGCTGAATCGGTAGAGACGGCGGCTGCATTGTTGATTGCAACGGCTGCTGCTGTTGTTGGTGCAGCGGAAAGGGATAGCCCTCAGCGGTGTACCTGGCATCGGTTCGTGGTAAAACAGGGTCATATCCCGGTGACCTCGCGAGAAACTCTGCCTCGCGCGAATACCTGGCCGCCGGCGCAGCCGCCGAGCCAGGCTCCGTCATTCGTTGCCGAAGCCTAGGCAAAGTGCTAGCGGTGCTGAAAGAGATCTTAGGCAGACCAAAGTTCAGCGGATAGCCGTCCTGATCTAGGTAACTCATCTGCGGTAAAACTGGCGGCGGTCGTAGATCGGGCTGCAGCGGATAGCCCGAGTCGTATTCCAAGATTTGTCGATCAGCACCACCGACTCGCTGGTGATGCCGTCCATATAACTGGCCATAACCCACTTCGGTGCTTTCAGGCACCTCATTAATCAAATCTGGCTCGGTCAGGTACTTAGCGACCGGACTTGCCATCGGATACGCATTCCTAGAGTGTTCTCGATGCTCCAAAGTAGCTGCTCGGTTGATTTCACGTTCGGTATATGAAACCATCTGCTGATGCTCTAAGCCGATCAAACTGCCGTTACCCTTTCGACAAGAGCCGCTAGTGGTATCTTTTGTGATCGGCAGCACTGATTTGCTTTGAGTCACCAAGGCCTTCGAGTTGCGTTTCCGGTCGCGACGTCGTTTCTTTGCGCAATATATTACACTACCTATCAGACATCCCAATGCCAAGAGAGTGCCTACTAGTGCGCCCGCCGCTATCGCAGCCACGTAGCCGGAACCGGGATTGTCGAAGGGCGGCTCCACGGTGGATTTTTCGCGAAAGAGCACGAAGAGAGAGAGGTTTGCCACCGTAGAACCTGCACTGTTCTCCGCAATGCAACTATAAGTACCTTCATCGAACGATTCGACCGAGTAAAGAAACAACGTGCTGCTCATGTTGGTCCCGCCTCGTTGTCGATAAATATATCTGCAATCAATTTGAGAGAATACGATTCGAGACGAGATAGATATAAACAGAGATTCGAATTAAAAATCCAAAATATAAAAGTCACTTACCTTGGAAACGCGGAAATCCCATTGGCTACAGAATCATTCTCATTCTGCAATTCGCATGGTTCTCCGTTAAACCACCAGATGACTTTGGCAGTAGGTATCGCGTGAACATTGCATGTCAGAGTAACATTCCCGCCTTCATAAATCTCTAAACGATTTTGAAGATCGATACGAGGCAGACAAGCCAGTTCGTTGATCTTGAGGCTCTTGATTTGTCTACCGTGCAGTCTCTCCGGAGACTCGCAAACTGGTTCAGATTCCTGCGGAGCTCCCGGAGCTGATTCCTTAAGCCAGGCCTGCATTACTCTCAACTTGCAGTTGCATTGCCACGGATTGTTATGAAGACTCAGTCCCCTGAGATTTCCCCCTAGCGGCAAAGTGTGATCAGGCACGTAAACAAGTCGATTGCCATCCAGACGAAGCCACTCTAGTGACTGAAGACCTTCAAAAGCGCCTTGCTCGATGACTTTTATTTCACATTTGCTAATTTCCAGAGAAGTCAGGTGCATCAGACGACGAAACGCATCTTGGCGAATCTCTTTAATCGGATTTCCGCTTAATGTAAGTCTCATTAGACTTGTACAAGATGCGAACGTATCCGTGGGCACCTCTTTGATTTTATTTTCGGACAGATCCAATTCTACCAGGCCGACCAGTCCAACAAACGCCTGAGAGGCAATCTCGACAATGTGAGATCTACCCAAATAGAGCCGTTGGAGGTTAATTAAGCCGAGTACAAAGAAACATTCCGCCGGTAGGTTGACCAACTGATTGTCAGAAAGGTCGAGCACTTGTGTTTCCTCGCGGGCACCCTGCGGTAATCCCTTGAGACTACGATTCGCGCACTCTACCCACTCTTTCCCGCTTTTCCACTTGCATGCACACATACTCGGGCAGCCCTCTGCTGCACCCGCCCCCCAAGATAGCAACAGCAGCAGCATCGTCCCGAGAAGGGCAGCCCACCGCCACCAGGCTGGTACGATTGAGCACATGATGCTCTTTCATCCGGCGATAAACTCCCTCTCGTTTCCCTTCTTGTACCTCTTCTTCTTCTTCTTCTTCTTACAGCACGATCTTACGTACTCCTCCGTTTCTATCGCATTTTTCGCTAACCCACTAGTCACGCGCACTGACCCTTCACCATCGCTGAAGGGAGACTGCGGTACTTCGATCGAGCCGATGCGGAGCTGAATCCACCGTCGCCAAGATACATCAGCTTGCAGATAATATCGAAAAGCAAATCTGCAACAATAAGATAAATAAACTAATGAATTACTTAATTTTGAATTATGACGTAATAAACGATTAGACAAAACACAAAAAGAAATCGAAATAATTTATAAAATATTCAGTGAAATTCATGCAATAAATACAAAAATTAATTCACAAGAGCAATAAATCTCAAACAACCTCGCTCTTAATGACTCGCAACGCATTGTTTCGAAAAATAGCATTTCTATTCGCGTAAGTTTTTTTTTATCAATTCCACTATGACCGATGACAACCGATTACGGAACCTAGTCTCTCGTGGGTTTCCCCGCAAACGAAAGAACTATTAGACTTCCTAGCTGGATCAGGATTTTCCCTCTGTCTAGAGTCCCACGATAAAACATAGCCATCGTGGAAACTGCCGAATCCCCGGTAAGGTGATCTCCAGGGAGTTCTCGATGTGGCGAGAGCGCAGGTTGAGGGCGGATAATAAATTCCATGAAGAGAGGATGTGTATCCCAGGAGGAGGCGAGGACGTCGTGAGGAGAAACACTCCCGATATCAGGATATCGGAATATCGAGCGAGCTTGTGCGGCGTCGCATGCAAAAACCTTCCGCTTCTTCGTGGCTTTATCCCGGCACAGAGGCCTTTCACCGTCGAGGAATGCAAAGATCTGAAGGATATTGCCGATCTCGGACGTTTCGAATCCAATATCGACTGACCTCCCCGTCGTAACCGCGCGTACAATTTTTTCCCGCATCTTTAAAATCGCTACTGCAATGTTTCGATAGAAAACGCAAACGATGCGGATATGATCTTGACAAACCATTCGACGATTCATGTAATATCATGTGTATCACAACCAATTATTTTTATTTATTCTAGTTTTACTTTAACTGCAATGCTTTTAATTATTTATTATTAAATATCGAATTCTGAATAAAACGTAGAAAAATATATACGTTATATAAACTAAACCAATTATGGGGATACTATATAATAATTTTCTGCAATCTAGAAAATTATCCTACATATTAATCGCAAGTTTCTAAATCAATATTACGATTAGATATACATTTTATCGAATCACGTTCCTTTCAACGTGCTCGCAAATTATCGTCGAGCTTTTCCTCCTTGGTGTACCTGATACTGTGTAAACTTCACGTAAATGAGAAATCTGGTGCGGCAAGAATCGCGCAGGAAAAAACGCGAAAAGGTAGCAAAAAACGACAGCGACACTAGAAGGTTCGTTCGTTCGTTTCTTCCACTTCTTCGCGCTCGCCCTCGGAATCGCGAGCTCGTTTAGTCGGCAACGTTTTCATCGAGGATGTGAATTGTCGAGTTTGGGGAAGGAGAGAGGAAGGAAAGAAAGGGAGATAGAAATATCCGAATAGCTCGCTGGTAAACCGCCGACATTCGCTTTGCGCGCGCGAAGGAGCGCTCTTAAAAAAGCGCCCTTAAAGGAGCGCCTTTAAAGGAGCGTTCTTGTAAAATTGCGTCTCGCGGCCAAGCAGTAAATATCGAATGCGAAACGTTGAAATGCGCTTCTTCTCCCGCCGCTCGAAATGGAAATGAGAACTGAAAATGAAAAAAAAAAAAAAGAGAAACGGACGAGTCGTAGGACGAAGGGACTTTTCAACAGTTTTTCTTCGCAGATGAAAGAATTTAATATTTCATTCAACTCGCCTTCTCAGACATCCTGCGATTCTCTTCCATTTCATATCAACGATATATGTAAGTAGATGATCCGTTTGTCCCAGAAAATAGTAGGATTAAGTAAGCTCTTTCAAGAGATCCTTAAAAACGGAGTGAGTGACGTCTTCAATGGTCACGTTAAAATCGTAACGATAATGTCGCGATTAAATTTAGTGGTCGTGCCGATTCGAGCGCTATTTCGTTAATTGTTCCCGCCATTTGGAGAAAGAAATTTCACTCCCGACGGAGGCGAAATGGGAAGAAATACTTCCCGGTAACGGAATGAAAGCGAGGCGAAAGAGGCTGGAAGAGCTAAACGGCGCTGAGAGCATCCATTCGAAATGGCGAATCGTCATTTTAACTGTTATGACTGTTATCAGCAAAGGAATAATACATTTGGGCGGGACAGTTGAAATGCCGTATAAAGTTAAAAAATGCTTGAAATCCCGAGATATTTTGAATTCTCTTCTGTATCATTAATACGCGCGATCAAGTGGAAACGATTATCGACAGTCATCTTGTTATCCCGCCACTTTTACAATTTTTCCTTAATAGATCAATCCGAAATCTCTCGCAAAAATCCCGAAAAAATTCTACGATGTTGTAACCAAATAACGATGAAATGGAAATGTACACTTTGTAATAATTTTGCGTCAATATATGTATCATAGTTGCACGATTACACGTGACGGTGTGCGACTAACGAATAATCGGGCAACTATATCGATTATATATGACGTGGCGTATCTCTCATTGTCGGGGAACCGTCACATCACGCGTCAAACACGTAGGGATAATTTAATTAACATCGATCCCCACGTTTAATTACCGGGAAACAAGAGGACGGCGCGCGAACAAAGAGACGGGGAGGAAGAGATGAGGAAGAGAAACGTTACTGAAAGGTTATTCGAATCGGATTCGAATGGGATTGAGGTCCCTCTTTCTACGGTTGGAACGGCATCTTCGTCCTCGACTTACGAGACGCGGCACAAAGCCTCAAGAACGAGAATTTCCGCCAATCTTTTCATCGACCGAGAGAACACGGGCTTCCGATCGGATGGATTTTGTACATTTCCAGAGACGGCCAATCACTTGTTTACGAGGCGTGTTAGAGCCATTAGCCATTTAGCCAATGATCTAATTAATAGAGTAAAGATAACAATGTGAGAAAAGGATAAAAATTAACAGTTGCCTCGATTGTACTTTTACTTTGTACCGAGTTACAGAGAGCAATTCCAAGTCGCGTTGTTTTCATTTCATAAATACCGGCGAAGAGAGAGAACATAGTAGGAACTCTTGTAAGACCTAATCTAATAATAAACTTGGCGGTATTGAGTGTTGCGCGAACGAATATACAACGACTGAAATAAGAATTGCGGTGTGTAGTGCGCAATTGTTCCTTAAAGTTCCTCGGGACCCGAGTCTCTTCCGACTCCTCGAGCGTGTTCCGAGACTCTACGGCCTCTTATTCCTGCCTCTTCAGACGAAGGTAAAAGCAAGCAGCAGCCTCTGGTATCTTCATTTTCGACTTACAGCGCGACTTACAAAGACTCGAGATCGAGTGGGCGAGTATCGAGAAGCCCCTCTTTGCTGATCTCGCGAACGTGGAAGTTAACTGTTACGTAAATTCCTCGATACAATTGTTAGATACTTGATCAAAAATATAAGGAAGAATTACGGTAGAATGCACAAAACGCGTGGAGTGCTTTACGAGTTTTACTTCCATTCCCTTGCGAATGTTTCCTGAAAAGAGAAAGATATTTGCGACACAAAATTTCTGGAAAATTAAAAGTGGAAAATGCTCGAAGACTGTAGAATGCAGTCAGACGCATATAAATAGAATTTTATGTAAAGTATACAGAGTGTTTCGTAAAATGTGTTTTATCTACAAACTGTATATATTATTATGCGAGCAATTTTATTATCTTTCCTTTAAATCGCGGAAATGTCATAAAGGGAAGGACTTTCTTTCGTTGCGAGAAAGCACCAACTACTAATTCAATTAACTTTGATTCGCAGTTATTCCCTTGGCAAGTCGCAGAGGATCGTAACAGCGAGAAATGGTACTCTAATGTCATTCAAATACGATTTAATCGATTCTTCGAGTATATCAAAGTCGAAAGAAATTTCGTCCTTAACTTGTATAAATATAACAATAGTCTATAATAATAATAATCGTATATTTGTATGTGTATGTGACGTAGAGAAAAAAAGGAAATCACACATTTTCTCTCTAATCGCATAAATATATTATTTAATTATTCTTATTATTCAAATTAAATTATAAAAAAAGCAAAAGACCAAAAATTGGGCGTTTTTACTTTTTTTTTTTTCTAACCCCCGATGTAATAACGTCGATAGGGGATGACATGGGAGATGCTCACATACCGAAAGCCAATTTTTTTGCCTCTTTCTTTTTTGTTAATGTAAGCCGTGCTCCAACGAAGAGTCTAGAATTACCGGGCGTTGCGATCGATCGATCGCAAATCGAACAGCGAATTTGATCCTTTACCACCCTTCATTTTGTAACGACCCTTCTCACGGAAGCATCTCCCTCGCCTTTGACAAGCATGCTCTCGCGTTGAGTAAACAAATTTTCAGGGTAGAGAATTTCACCAAAATTTTAGACAGCACTAAGCCTCATATTGCGACAGAATATCGTAGATAAGAGGTCGTAGTATTTTTTCCTCCTTTATCAGTGAAAAACAGATATTTCCTATTACGTCATTAAATAGATATACTTATCATATATATTATTTTTTTTGCCTATAACAACTTGTTCCATTTTGGCGTATGATGAACGGATTTACGCACGTATCAAATCAGATTTCGGACTCAATTCGGGGGAACAATCGTATCTCCGATTTTCATTTCCGGTCGAACAGCCCTCCATGGGAATCGACGGCGTCGAAATAACGCGCGGTGATATTTTTTTCAACTCGCTCCGGCGGAGCACAAAATTACCGAATACCGTAATCGATACGCCGCGAAAACCCGCTCGACCCTCTTCCTCCGTCTTTTGCCGAGAGAGATCTGGAAAGTAACGATCCCCGGGGCGCCGCGAGGGGCAACGTCTATTTTTCTTCCTTCCGCGAAGCTGGGAAATAAAGGACCGAATGCCTCGTCGACGACAAGTCGCCGATAATGTCCGTAAACGCGAACCGAGCGACGGATACTCGTGTAATAAATCACGTAATATACAGGCTGATCTCTGAGAGTGAAAAAGCTATGTATTTTCTCGAAATCGCAAGCCGTAGA
Source organism: Camponotus vicinus (assembly GCF_025532165.1). Lineage (NCBI taxonomy): Eukaryota > Metazoa > Arthropoda > Insecta > Hymenoptera > Formicidae > Camponotus > Camponotus vicinus. Next base: position 9,081,114 of record NW_028141956.1, read on the forward strand.
AAATCAACTCGACTAGAACGCGATGATAACATTCGATTGCCAACGATAGTTTATCGTTTATGAAAAGAGCATTTATTAAAGATCTTTTAGAAGGAATTTCTCAATTTTGTAAAAATTTAAAAATGTCGGCTTTCTTCGAATCGATTTGGTTAAATTGTAATTTCAAAATTTGAAGCATTATTACCAAAAAATGTTGAAAATTACAAAGTTACAGATAACATCTGTAAATGCAAATCGGGCGACAGATATCCAATAATAAATCACGTATTATAATCTCCGAGAGGGAAAAAGCCGCATATTTTCTCAAAATCGCAAGAAGTAGAAAATAAATTCGACTAGAACACGATGATAACATTCGGTTGATAACTGACGATAGTTTACAGCTTATTAAAGATCTTTGATTTTCTCAATTTTGTAAAAATTTAAAAGAACATCGATTTTCTCAATTTTGTAAAAATTTAAAATTCTTTAATTAGGCTTTTTCGAATCAACTTGGTTTAAATGCAGTTTTAAAATTTGAAGCGTTATTATCAAAAAATGTTGAAAATTACAAAGTTACAGATAACATCTATAAATACAAATCGAGCGACAGATATCCGATAATAAATCACGTATTATAATCTCCGAGAGGGAAAAAGCTGCATATTTTCTCAAAATCGCAAGTAGTAGAAAATAAATTCGACTAGAACACGATGATAACATTCGGTTGCCAACTGACGATAGTTTACAGCTTATTAAGATCTTGGATTTTCTCAATTTTATAAAAATTTAAAAGAACATCGATTTTTTCAATTTTGTAAAAATTTAAAATTCTTTAATTAGGCTTTTTTTGAATCGACTTGGTTTAAATGCAGTTTCAAAATTTGAAGCGTTATCTTTCACATCATACACACAAAATGCGCTAAAAATTACAAAGTTACAGATAACATCTGTAAATGCGAACCGAGCGACGGATTCCCGTGCAATAAATCACGTAATATACAGACTGATTTCCGAGGGTGAAAAGCCGCGTATTTTCTCGCAATCGTAGAAACCATAGAAAATTAAACTGACCAGAACGGCGATAATATTCGATTGCGAACTCAAGATTTCATCGTTTATAAAAACGGTAGGAGGTCGGAGTTTCTTAAAAATTACGATTAAGAAAATTCTTTAGTTCGGCTTTATTTTAATTAAATTTGAGGGCGATGAATAAATAAAAGGTTAACCGGAAATAAAATTTATCATCGAAACGACGCTAAAGAGTGCAAAGTTTGCAGGAATATATATATATATATATATATATATATATATATATATATATATAGCGTGTCTCGCTATTGATATTAGGGATTATCAGACAGGACACAGAATGCTCGAAAATTGAACAAGACCTCAAACTATCGCCAATGTGAATTATCAGTTAATTGTAGCGAAAATGCCGTTCGTTAGCCGCATAGCGTCAGCGATTTGTGTTCGGATGCACCCTACAAATAGGCATTACGTTGCGCCCGTAATTACGCTAATAACTTCGACTAATAGTGATAATAGCGCGGCGCTAATTTTACTGTTATTTATCGGTACTCGAGGCGGTACTCACGCGATCGTTGTCGTGAGGCGATATTTCACATAAATTAACGTCAAAGTTCAAGTCATTAATCGTCATTGAATTGCTAATAAATATTCCACCTCCTTCGATACGACGAAGAATCGATAAACGCGCGTTGGAGGAAACGTGTTTGTGAATACAAGTAACGGCGAGGAAATTTTTGCGAAGTAAAAGTGAAATAAATTCTTATCAATTTTAATTTTACGTTAAAAAAAATTTCCTCAAATGTGAAAAATTTAAATAAACTGTATTTTCTTTACACAAACGGAGATTTATAAATCTCATACGCAACTCGATTCAGACGAGCGCCTTTTCGCGAATAAGCGAAGAAACTGATTTTATCTCGAAACGTCCATAAATCATCCCTCCACGGCCTCCACGAGATCGAAGTCTGCAGTTGCCTTCTCGTAACCTTATTGAGTGATCTAAAAGCGGACGCGTGACATCCGGCGGCGATCGCTTTTAACGCGACACGCTCCGTCGAGCCATGAAATTACCAAATCATCATCGAACTTGCCCTTCGCCCTCGCGCGACTCCCGGGGGTTCGGAATCGGACAAGCGGGAGGGGGAGGGAGAAAAGGGAGGTCGACGCATTTCCCCATTACGTGCGTCGTTGGTCTCTCTTTCGCGAGGTGAATCGCCAAACAGCGGCATCGACGCCGATATCTTGACGTCGCGCGACGTTAAGTCGACGACGGGTGTCGTCGACGCGCGGAAAATTCGTGCGGACGTAACTGCGCTGCGGAATCCATCCGCCATCATGACGGGGCTTACGAGATTTAATGCGCCCGTTAGCCGGCGAAGATGCAATTTAATCTGACCCGTGAGCGGTCGTATTATGAGCGCCGAGCACGGATCACGGAATGATGAAATGTGTCTCTCTCTTTCTTCCTCTCTTTCTTTTTTCTTCTTTTTCCCTCCCTCTCCCTAGCTCTCTCTTTCTCTCTCTTTTTATACGAGATATCGATTCAGTAACTATATTCATTTCCCGCGTTCTCGGAAATATATGGGATGCTCCAAAACCATCGAATGTCCTTTTAATGGCCGATTCTCCAGCCAATTTTTTGACTTTCGATTCTTCCTCAGTGAAAATGTCGGTGGAGGTCATTTTCTTTCAAGTTTTCAATTTTTTCACTATACATTTTCATAGCTAAATCGCAAAATTTTATTGAAATATAATTCCCTTTGAAATTAATTAAAAGATATAATTTGTTAATTTTTTAATTCTAAAGTTTGATTTAATTTTGTGAAAAATACTTCTTTCTTAATCGTTTATAATTCGGAAATGATGGACATCTTGACATTTTTGCTGAGAAGAAAGTCAGATAGAGAATCTATTATTAAAAGATATTTGATTTTTGATGGTTTAGAAAAGAAGAGAATGTAGGAAAATCGAGTATATTATTCCTTGTAATTTAAAGTAATTGACGGAAGAAACAATACAATACGGATACTATAAAATTGTGTTAGTGTAATTAACTCATTTAACTTTCCCGTGCTCAGAAATATATAGGATATCTCAATCAAAACTACTAGATTTTTGCTGAAAAAAAAGTTGGACAGAGAATCTACTGTTAAAAAAAGATATTTGATGATTTAAAAAAAACTAATGTAGGAAAATCGAGTATATCGTTCTTTGTATTTGTTTTTCGGAATTTAGATTGTTGCGGAGAAAGTAATTGACGGAGGAAACAATACAATACGGATACTATAAAATTGTTAGTGTAATTAACTCATTTAACTTTCCCGTTCTTGGAAATATACAGGGTATTTCAAAACCACCCCGGATGCCCTTTTAACAGCAGATTCTCCTGTTTAATTTAAAGTTTTAGCTTTTCCTGGCAAATATCGAAAGGAGATCATCATTTCTTGCAAATTTTTTTCATCTAAGATGATGAAAAAATTTGTTTAATTATAAAAAAAATATATATATATTATATATCTTTTTATAACTTTGTTCTAAATTAAAATTCTATTATAAACTTTAAAAATTAACTGAAAAATATAGTCTATTAAGTTTTTAATCCTACAAAGTTTGGTTCGCCAAAACCTTCTTTTTCTCTTTCAATCGCTATAATTCAGAAATTACGGATCACTCGACATATTTACTGTGAATAAAATTGGACGCAGAATTTGCTATCAAAAGGATACTTAGTGATTAAAAAAAGAAAACCCTAAGTATAAGGAACTCGAATATCGTTTCTTATAAAACTCAAATTCTTGGGAAGGAAAGAGTTTCGACGGAAAAAACAATACTATACGGATGCTATAAAATTATTTTAGCGTAATTAACTCATTTAATTATCCCGATCGTTTCGCCAACGGATAACGAAGCTAAATATTTCCCCTCGCGCAACCGGAGAAACTTTCTTCGGGGATTCTTTTTTACGAAACCTTTGTTCCTAAAACAGCGTCATAATTGTCTGTGGACGAAATTTCGGACGGCGACTTCGTTATTCCCGGTCGGGGACTTGGTCTCTTTCATGGCCGCGCGCGGCTTGTTACTTCCCCTTAATGAGAAATGTTAACGTCGCGAAGACTTTTTAAATTAGCGCCGTAATTAAACTGACGTGCGCGTATTTTTGTTGCCTCCGAATACGAGCTCCCGTCTGCTGCAAAATTTACTAGCCGGTACAGTACGTGCACGTTTATGCGCTCGTCCTGCCAACGAAAACGACGTTTCCTGACATTCCGAGTTTCATTTTCGGTTTTACATCCTTTTTGTTACACGTGGCGAGAGTTTTCATTGTTCTCCTCGTCGTCGATACGTACACGTTAGTCCTACAACTTCGAGCGTTGTACATGTTGTTTTCGTGAATAATTCAAGCCCGATTTCAAAAGGATGCGTTTGAATCGCGATCAAAACGGAAAGTTAACAAGCTCTCTAAATAAAGCCAAGGAGGGATTCACGGCCGTTAAACCTCGCGCAGCCCTTTGAATGCGAATGTCGGATGCTGTCGGCGCTTTTTCCGTTGTTGTCGCCGCCATTCTACGATCGGGAGACATCCCTCTACCGCCGGATCCGACGTCTCCCGTGGGAACGACAAGCGACAATAAGCGACTCGGGGACGGCAAACTGGCGAGCAACACGGACGGGCGTCTGTCTCGCGGCCGGTTGTATTCCAACGAGATTACGAGGCCGCGATGCAAATATGGCGGGGCATGCGACGTGTGAAATATGCAGCCGGATGCAAACGGCTTCACCGCCAAGTCCGAGCGGAATCGTCCCTCTCTCTCTCTCCCTCTCCCTTCATCTCGGAATGCTATTCGAGGTGGCGTAGTGTAATTCCGCCCGCGGCATCATCATCCCCTAATTTATTCACCGAGATCGTCCGACTCGCGTAACTTTCTGAAAATGGTCTCGCGCGATAACTCGATTCGGATCGTCCAAATGCACGGATCTCCGTCTCTCTCCGTTTTCCTCTTGTAGCAGCATTTCCGAAATCCGGCTGGTATTACTCTCGTAATACGGGGATCTCGACTAACGGCGATAAAACCGCTAAACAAACGTCAGACAGCGATGGCCGATGTAACGAATATCGTGCGGTATGACTAAAATATTTCACCAAGGGCCGAAACAACCGCGGAGGAAAAGGGGAATGTTCGGAAAGGCCAATACGTTTGCCGCGAGTGTGCGGGAGGAAGGGCGATATGTCTCGTCGAAAAGGGCGGTGGAAAGAGAGCGGGATAGAGGAGGAGAAGGGGGGAATACGAGAACATATCGCACGCCGTTTGTTGTGCGCCACGTCGCGTCGTGCCGGCGGTGTAAACGATGGGACGAAAGGGGTGTACGGGGAATTGTAGGGGTTGGAAAACTCAAAGCGGAGGCGCCGCGATGCCGTTCCGGCCAGCCGACGCCCCGTTGCTTTGCGCAAAAAAAGGAGAGACGGAACAAAAAAAAAAAAGGGAAGAGAGCAGAGTCGGAAATCGCGTCGCAGAGCGAGAATCTGCGTACGCTCGGTGGAACGCGTGTTTCGCGTGGGCGAGATCGCGTTTCGCGATTTTAATCCGTCGACAAAGAGACGGGGATTCGCACGAGACGTTTAAACGCGCGACTTATAAGCGATGCGTATTCGTATACATTATCAATTGACGTCTGAGAGTTTCCGGAATGTCTAATTAGTCTTTGAGCGCTCCAAGAACTCGCTCTTGCTACAATTAATAATGTAGTTTTAATAAATTAATTTCGTAGCTTACATGAAAGACTAGGTATTCCGCTGCGAGCGTTGTCTCGCGCGGACTTTGTCAATTTTCATATTGATTTAAATGAGGAAGTACAAGACGAGCCAAACTTCCCCGCAAGCTTAACGACTTTTCAGTGTCTAAGCTCTTGGTGAAACATAGGCGGTTAAATAACTATCGTCGTCGTTGAAATAATTTCCCGCGCACGATATATTACACAGAAGAGACACGTCTTGTACGTTAAATACTATCTCCATTAATGACGACGTGGATAAGGTAGATGGAATACAAAATGATATTATCGTATTCCCTGTTAAAAAGTAATTCCTCTTCCTTTGACAAAATTCCCATAAATATATCATTCGAAATATCTTGTTTTTTAATAGAGTGTATCTGCTGTTTTTCGATTCTTCATGTGAATGATTCCTTGTATAAAAATATTTTAGTAATTTAATTATAAAGTTTAACACGTGCATTTGGATAATAAAACGCTTGAAGAAATTTGAATTATAAAATAAATTTTAACATAAAATAAATTCCGTTATAATAGCGAAGTGTGCTTTCTGACTCTGATGATGTAAACAAAAGTAGACGTTATTTACGTAGTTTTGAGCTTCTTCTCATATTATTCCGTGTTCAACCACCATGGATTATTCATGAGAAGAATATTTCAATGAACTCATGGGTTTAGAGAAGCAGTGAATATCGACGTGCTCCGGTATTGTACGCAAAATCTTCACCTTCGGAGAGAGAGATGACATCTGAATTATAAAGTTTCTTGGTGTCTCGCATTCGCGAAGAACACACAACTATTGTTAGGAAGAATTCGAATTTTTCTTAGTTCCAATATATGTATATATATATATATATATATATATATATATATATATATATATTTTTCGCCTCTATACAGGATGTTAGATCTCATATAAATCTCATACTGTCCGTTATTTCTCGTTCGGAAATAGACTTTTTTTTTCTTTATTTTCCGGAAATGCATTGCTTTCGAGATTTTTAATACGCTAATATTCTGTGGCATTTTTTATTAATATTATTCTGTTATAATTAAATATCAATATATAATTATCAAATATTTATATGTTCTTTATAATAAAGCACTTGAAAAGATTTTATTTAATATAAATGTATAAAATAAATATATATAAATTTATAAATATATAAATTTTATGATAAAATGTATATCGTATTTACGTTAAATAAAAACTGTTTAATATTTGCTTTATTATAAGTACTAAATTTATAACAGAACAACAGTAATTTTTTTACAAGAAATCAAAACGTGGTAGACAAACAGTATTAACAAAATGAAATCTTGAAAGCAATGGACATTTCTGGAATTTTGCCAAAGAAAAGAGATGCTTATTTTTTGACCAAAAATACCGTATATTATAAAATCTGAACTTTATCTACATGAAACACTTCGTATACGTAATGCGGCGAGAATGACGGAAAAAAACATGCATATATATATATATATATATATATATATATATATATATATATATATACCGACAAAAACAAATTGCGGTTTTCAAGATTCGAGAAGCGTCAGGCGGAGCGCAAAAACAAAATACCCGCACTTGCATAAAAGCTCATTCACCCTGCATAGCAGAAGTCTATTCTCGGAAGCTCTCGGGAAGAGCTATTGATTTCTTGGCAAACAACACGAAGAAAAGCTGTGCGGCTAGCCGAACGCAACACATCGCCTACGTTAATGGCAGCCCGAGCGCTACTTTCGACTAATCGATTCCGTGGAAGAATAGACGTCTCTTGTGAATGAAGGGCCAAACGGTCCGCCGGTTTCGACTGATTACTCGAGTCTCTAATTCGAGCGAACGGAGCATCCAAAACCGATGGCGTCTAAAGCCGAGAAGAGAAACTCGGCTCACTCCTTCCGCTCACTCAATTCGACCGAACTTTCCGCGTGAAGAGATCAGCCCGCGAGAACTTTGGGGCTCTTCGCGATGTGCTTTTCCGAGGATCCAACGACGATTCGTCGACTGTTCCTCGAGAGCCTCCGGTTGTCGCATATGTTGACATTGAAAAATGAGTTTGAGGGATGCACGAGGGAATATACACGTTTATGGAGCCCCATAAAACATATACGTATATATACGAGACACACGCGGAGCAATATTTTAGATATGCATTTTGCACGACGAACGCTTACGAAACTACCCTGGCGTTCGGAGGGACGAAATTACACGGAATAATCGCACCGTTTCATTAATCATGATGGCACGAAAATCGCGAGGCAAATGTGGAGGAAAAAAATTTGCTCGAAAACTAACTATAACGCATTTTAAGAGCGTCTCGTATAACGTCATGCTAACGTAATCTTGCTTTACGCACTGCAATAGAGAGAACGCCTCAATAAAAAAAGAAGATGACTAGAGGACTTTGCTGCTCTGATGAACTTGCGGCGGGACGATCCGTCGTTTCGTTCATCACGAGAGACATTGTTTTTCTTCTCTTCCCCTTTTGTCACAACGTTTGCTGTTTACGGCGCAGTAAAACGACTCGTGCATCCCCTTCGATACGGCTCGAAGGAAACATCGCCGACGCATAGCGGCATCACTAGGTGCAAATAGACGGTATCGTCGTCGAGGTTTTATAGCGCGATCTTCCCCTCGTCCACTTCCGGTACAAAAAGTCGCGTGATGCGTAACGATGGCGCACGTACGTATATGCACGTGTGTGTCGATCGATATCCGTTTGCTCGATCGTACGCGAAGCGAAAATATTGCATGTTTTTACGCGTTCGAGATGGGAAGATTCTCGTTTGCGTTTACGAGTTTGATATCGGGCTATTCTTGCGAGGAAATTTTAGTCATGAATTTTTTTCCCAGACCCTTTCAAATCGAAAGATAAACCTCGCGTCGTAAAATTATCGAAAACGTGATCTGCGAAGAGAACCGTCCGGTGGACATTGGTGTTATTAGTAAGCAGATGACATCCGTGGAGTTTACAAGTGTTTGTCTAGAGATAATAATCCTTAATCCCCATGCTCGCATTTACAGCTTGAATCTACACATCTGCGTATCTAACGATATCCAAGGTAGATTCTAAAACGAATAAATTTAAGGATTTAATGTAGCATATATAACGATAATAACTCGAAAAATTAAAAATATTTTATGATATTGTGTAAAAATTTTATTTAAACGAATTTCATTAAACAAATAATGTTTTTGGTTTAAAAATATATATTTTTAATAGTGAAATTAAGATGAAAAATTACAGAAAAATTGGAGAAAATATTCAAACAGAAAGGCATCTTAAATAATTAGTGCCTTCTAATAGTGACCAATATTCAGCATTGGTAATTGTTTAAAATATGCGCTTTCTTATCTTTGCAATTGTCATGTTCAGTTCATGATGACTTTTTCGAATTTTTATTTTTTCTTTGAGTTATGATAAACAAAATTTTCGAATAAACTCAATTTTTATTTAGATGTATTTAATTAATAAAAAATAAATTTCTTAAAAATCCAACTTTAAACTGAATCTCCCAACTTAAACTGAAATTTCCAAATATGAAAATAAATAATGTCGAATTTTTATTTAATCGATAATTTATGAATAATGAAGGCTAAACTTTAGTCATCATATGCATATTTATTTAAAACATCCTTATTATTCTTCTATTTCAATATCTTTGTAATTTTTCATTCTTAAAAATATATTTTCTTTAACAAGAAATATTACTTATTTATTCGTTTAAATTTTTTAATATCGTAATATCAAAAAATGTTCTTATTTTCGACTTCCTTATAAATTTCGAAAATTTCTTATAAATTAAAAACCGAATTTTTTCTAAATTAATCCTTAAAGAGAGAGTTTCACGTAAATTCAAATGTATCTGTCGCGATTATCTGAACAATATCCGATATATCTAAGAAGCTATACAAACCATAATAGTGCTCTCGCGTCCTCGAATAATAAGCTTCGCGAGAGAAGTCTGTTTCGCTTAACAACGGTGGCATAAATAAGTCACGTTCCGAGATGGCACGATGCTCCTTTTGAACGACGAGAATACACTTACGGCGGTGAATTTGTAATTTCGCGCGTCGTGCCGTGACCCGGACCACCATCCTGAGATTCAGGAGATGAGCCTCTCCTAGTCGCAGTAATAGCAAAGTAGTCTCGTACATCTGCCATGAAACGAGAATTCTGGGCTGTGTATACGATCGTGTTAACCGCCGAAGTTCCTGGCGAAATTCTTATCATTGCGTTTCTACACGCGTGCGCGAATTTATTATACATGTAACTTTTTCCTCACGTTATACTAGAGCGCATATATATACAAGCGCGCCAATATTTATATTTCAAGAGGATCAGAAAAGTTCCATCGAAACTATCGTTAGACTAGAATATTGAATGCCGGGGAGTAAAGAGACAGTGTAAAGTTTTAGTTCGGTTAAGATGCGATATGCATGGCAACATAGATCAGGGCAAGTTTCACCATGTTTATCGTGCGCCCGGGAGACATCTCGCTGATCGCGTGTCAAACGCAGCTGGATGTAAACAAACCAAGTTTGATATCCAGGGCGCCTATTTGGCGCTGAATGCGGTTGTACGTACGTGTTAGTCGCGCGAGCGTAAATACGGGAAGGGTTCTCCGACGACCCGACTTAACGTTAAGTGTCAGGTGCGAATACGGGGCCAAGTGTCAAACTTGGCCTGACGTCTACTTGCTAACTCGCTCGAATAACGTTATAACGAAATTTGCCAAGTTGTTAACGGGGACGAACGAGGCCTACGTGTTAGTCGCGCGACCTGGCGTATAGTTGAAGTCTGTTTCAAGCCGATTATTAGATCGTATGAAGCGCTAGTTCCAAGAGCGGGCGAGAGCTGCGAGCTTACGATTTTACTATCCGCGCGTAAAGTTCAGCCCTTTCGCGGATCATAGATTCCATAATTCTTAGTTACGCGTGGCTATTCAAGATTCACATTGATCCCAACTGCCGTAAATTCCAACTTCCATAGATCTTACAGATTCTACAGATCTCTCAAACTTTGCGAAACTTCGAATCTTGGTTTCAGAGATCGTCTAGCTACCAAAGAAGATCCTATTAATCCTATACACGCGGTAACTCTAAGCTTTCCGCATCGATCATACAAAATTCCTGGATCCTAAAATCCACAAATACTAACTTTCGTCATTTTCAATAAAATTTCGAAGCCAAGGGTGTCTCTGCTTCTCTGGTTCTTTCTCCCGCTTTTATTTGTTTTTTTATTCCGGCAATTCTTGGGTCGGTGGACTTCTGTCTTTGCGAAACCTGGCGCGATTATACGACACCGCTAGTTCGGCAAGACTTTTAAAGTCAAGTGCCTTTTTTGCATGCTGTGCATGTCGTGTTAAATGGTCAAAGTGCTTACGGTATAAAGTCGCGATATAATTTCGCTTCTCTAGTAATTGTCGCGCGCTCCCTCAAAGCCGTCACGCAAAGTTGCCAAGGATTTCCATCACGAGCGGCCGTTTAATGCGCGAGCAAACTCGAAGAAATAATTAGCCATGTCGGATCTAAGTGTTTCTTCTTGAAAGTCAGCGGAATTCCGTCGCTAACAAAGCGCAACGAAACGAAAGGGAGTAAAACGTTATAAAGGACGCCATGGAATTAATTGCTGCGGAAATTTCAGCCTTAAAGAAATGAAGACATCATCAATCTAGAAATTATCGATGGAGAATGACATTTTTTTCCTACGAGACAAAGCGATCCTCGCCGTCCCGAATCGATTCTCGTTCTCGTTCCCAATCTGTTGAAAAATCGCGCGGCAATGAAACTTATTTGATTCCATCACAATCGCGAGAAATATTTAAAGGAGAAAAGTACATAGAACAAATATTACGGTAAAAATATAATTTTTATAATTGTGGAACATATATTGACATATGAGAAAAATCACGGTATTTTTATTCAATAAACATTATGGGTGCGCATTATATTTTACAAAGCAGCATTGTGCATTCGAATATTTTAATAAAGAAATGTATAATCGTTAACAAACAATAGAACATATGCATAAGTTACAATTTTTTGAATAATAAATATCGTTATATATTCCAGCTTTACAATAAATATATATTGCAAGAGGGAATGTATTTTTTATGTATAATTGTACTGTAAAATTTTCTCTGTGTATATGATATTTTATTAAAAAAAATAGTTGAAGCCAAATAAAAAGAGCATTCTCTATCCTTTATGATTATATGAAAAAAAAAAATAAATTATATATGCTAATTATGCTACAAAAGATTTCGGCTCCAATTTTCATTGTACTTGACATGTTGATTTCTCGTCACGTACGAATTGTTTCAGACGTGCAGGTCAGTGCATGAAGGGTCAAAGCCTGACATATTTTTCAGACACGTACAAATTAATTAATTAATCTCTTTGTTAATGACATTTGTAAGAATGCCTTTGTGTGCCAATTATACGTGCGCCTTTGCTAAAGTAAATAAAAACCTAACCTATGCGTGATTTTCAATTAATTCGCTACAAATCCGCGGACTCCGAGAAGCTCATCCTCACGTTTTCGGGATGTCTAATTAAACGAAGATTCACAAAGCGAAATTAATTCCCCAAAAGGTACGGTTCTTCACGTATATCATGTTAAATATCTCGCATTCTACTTCGCGAACGACCACTTTGATCTTACGAGCTGACCCGGAAAGAGAGAAATTTAATTTTCCATATAGAGACCGCTATGAAAATGTTTGACACTTGTTTTTTACATTGTAAACGAATAATAATATAAATATACGGATAATAAATCTATGTGTGAATTTTCACGCTAAAATCACCAAAGAATATTTCGAAATACTTAGAACGACTTAAGGCTGTTGCAAGCAGTTAATCCGCTCGAGTCTATTGCTAAAAGGAGAATGTGCCAAGGACCTCATGGGGCTCATCCCTGTCCGCAGGATACACAAGCGCGGCAAGTTTCTAACACGCTCTACCTCTGGTCCGCGTTTATAGCAAACTTTCTCACCTGTGTAAGTAGACACCTACAGCAAAGACCGCTTTAATATCTTAATGGAGCGAGCGACTGGCGGAGCGAATGAATAAATTTAAGTATATTTTCGAGGGAAGATCGACGAAACTCTCTCTCGGCGAATACCCGAAGTGGATGAAAGGGGAACAGTAAGGGTGCACAAGGAGAGAAAGAGAGAGAAAAGAGGAAAGAAGATATTCCCACGATTGTATGGAATAGCGATTCTGATAGAATTCACAAAATCGTCAAGATTTGTGGAACCTATCGAACGCGAGAGAAAAATTCCACGTTAAGATTCAGATGAATTCAAATTGGAATATACATGGGAACGAAGGGAGGCGAAGAATATTGGAGTAAATACACGTTTGAGAAGGGAGTTAATTAGATGACGATGTGCTGTTTGCGGTTGCAGTTTACGTCCTTCAGTTATAAACAGAAATTTAATTCGAGACTCAATAATATCGTTGATACCCACGAACCGTTGCGCGATTTGTGAACGAAATGCTCCACGAAAACGTACCCAATGGACGCAAAGACAGCGGGATAATCCGGTCGACCCGGCGAACTTTGGTGTCGAATCGTTTTGCATATTAAACGAACGTAATCGGCTATCCTAACGGAAACAGATGAGGCACGTTTCCCGCATTAGCTAAACGTAGTCACGAGCTGACGACGATTAAGAGAGGATGGAATGAGAGAGGAGGGGAGGGAAAGGGGAGAGGAAAAGGGGACGGGAACAAATGTCTCCCCCTACCCTTTTAATTCGATTCCTTCACCCTCTGACACTTTGGCTCGGCATCTTCTCGCAAAGTTTCTTGTATTTGTTCGTCACGACGACATCGGCAACCGATTCCAAGAGTTTCCCATGTTCACCTAAACTTTGGACGCGACTTCCGACAATTGCTGATGGCATAGCTCGCCATACCATCGACGGTTATACGTCGGACAATAGCGATCGCCGGATACGATCGTTGTCGGTTCGCCGAGGACAAGGGAGATACCTAAACTAGTGGCGTTATCGCGACACCGAGTGTTCGACGTGCACGGAAATGACATTTCGTCGACAGATACATGATGATAATAAAATCGTTGCGTGGAAAGAGTGGAAAGGGGAGGTGGTTGAAATAATATGGAAATTAAAATATATTGCGTTAAGTTAAAAAGATGTATTTTCATAAAAAAATATGTATTATATTTTCATAAAAAAATATGAATATCCACTGGATGTATTCGAAAAGTATCTTACTTCTAGAGAAACTCTTTCATGTTTCTTTTTCTTTTTCTTTTTTATATGCCCGTGTAACACTGACATTGACATTGAAACGAGTGCAACGCGATTAAAAAATTAACGAATTATTCAATTTTCTTTTCTCTCTATTTATACCCATTAATCTCTCTTTTTCCCTTCAAACTTAGTTCCCCTGTCAGGGATCCATCTCATCTCCACGTCGAAACTTCCGAACTGCGAACTCTCCGGCGTATTTGTTAACGCCGGAACAAAACGGATCGATCTCTCGCCGCGAGAAAACGAAAACAGGAGTGCGACGATAAAGTTTGATAAGCAGGCGCGTCTCTCGATTTTCCGAAGAGAGATCGAGACCGTCAACGTAATTAAACGGAAATCGAATCGTGCAAACGAGCAATTTTTTCACTCGTCGTTGATTACCGTTATTCCGTGCACTGAGCTCATGATGAGCGCAATCGGGTTTAATTGGCTTTCAAATTACATTTATTTGCTCACGGTGTGTATTTAATAATAAATATTGCGCGCAATAAATGCTGATCCCCGCTCGACCGAGCGGATATCGTATGCGAAAATAAGATAAAAGTTGCATCGATCTCTTTCAATAATTCTAACAAGAATACCGATGCAATCGTTGACGTTGGTGCCTTCTGAGCGCGCACGTTTTGATTTATTAAAATTACTTTAATAAATAAAGGAATTTTAATAAAGGAGAGATCGAGATGCTTATCGAGCAAGGAAAGCGCAATATCCAAGGCAGCGCGAGTACATGCACAATTGAGATGGCAAACGTAGCAGCCATTGCGAATTTCTCAAAGATGCAGTTCGCATCGTCGATTCTCTGGTACAAATTCGTTGTACGGACGGGAAAGGGAAAATCACGTCGTCGAATATTTACCGAAACGTCGAGCGCAAACGTGAGAAAACAGTAACGATAAGAATAAGAAATGCAGTGAGTGTAATAACAATAGGTATAGAGGTAAGAGTAGGAATCATTTTGCGCGATATACAGGGTAGGCCATTTTAATCTACGCACTGAAATATCTCAAAATCCATAAGTTTAAGACAAAAATGTTTCAGACAAAAGTTGTATGGTTTCGAGGGGGACATAAGATGGTGCCATTAGTTTGACCTTGAAGAGTCACCTGAAGATCACGTGAAGGTCACCTCCAACTTTTTAAACGGGACACCCTATATGCTTTTGCATATTCTTGTAGCTTATCTCGAGTTTTCCAAAACACTATAATTAAGTCAGTTTTCATTAAGTACTTTTCGAATTATGAAGCTTGAAATCATTTCTTAATTTTACATAAACCGTAAAATATTTTATAAAATATTCATTTTTCGATTATCTTACCTTAATACTTTTATGCACAAAATAATGAGAGGAATCAATTGGTGTAAAGAAAACACATAGTTGTTTTTAAGAAAAAATATGGAATTGTTAATTGCAAATTAACAATTCCATATTTTTGTCTGAAATATTTTTGTCTTAAATATTTTTGTCTGAAATATTTTTGTCTTAAACTTATGGATTTTGAGATATTTCAGTGCGTAGATTAAAATGGCCCACCCTGTATATGAGTGCCCTAGAATTGTATTAATGTGTGTTTGAAAAGTATATAAATGTCCTTATAATTTCGGAGTAATTTTCCGGAGTAATCAACCCTCCTGGATCATCGCGGCGCAGTTTCTCTCGCTTCACTGCACTTTTTCGCGATATTTTGAACGCTTTAATCCCATTTCTCCCCTCCCAATCCCATCTAGCTGGGACGTCATCGTAATAAGATAAAAACAGCAACGTTTCTTGAAACATGTCTAGCGTCGCGAAACACGAGAAGGCGTCGCGAAACGCGAGACCGCGTCGTCATCGTCGTCGTTGTCCTCGTCATCCTCGTCGTTGACGACGACTCGTTCGAGCAGAGACGGATCGCCTGCGGGCTCGCCGATAACCGCATTAACGGCTCCTCCTCGTCGTCGACGCAGTTTCGTTTTCCGGCCCGCTTATTCTTGAAGAAAGTACTGCGAGAGTAGCAGAAGAACCCGCCACTTCACCTTCGGATACTTTTACCTTCCTTTTTCTACCCAACCCTCTCCCTCTTTCTTTGTCCCTTCTCTTTATCCCCCTTGAAGCGATGAAGGACGAGGAAGGAGAAAAGAGTGGAACGCGCGGACAACTCTGTCGGTCGCGTCGAGAAAAGGAGGTTGCGAAAGGACTGAGGAAAAACCGTCGGACCAAAAGGGGTGGGAAAAAGGAGAAAAAGGAGCGAGCGGCGAAGAGGGCGCGATGACAAAAAAAGGACGCGAGGGAAAATGCAACGAGGGAAGACCCCCGAAGAAAGTGGAGGAACTTTCCCGCCGCTGCTGTCTGTTACTCATTTCTCCTTCGCCCAACTCTCCTCTCTCCTCTTCTCTCCTCTCCTCTCCTCTGCCCTTCCAACTCCCCCCAGCTACCCCTCCGCGAGACCCTCCGCTGCATTATTCATGACTTTGTCAACGTCGCTTGCCGCTGTATTTTTACGGCATTATACTTGGAAAAATTTTGTGCCGGGGGAAACTCGATATAGAGCCACGAGTGCATGCGGTCTCTCGCGGAGAAACGCGCATGTGTATCCTCAGCGGAGGGTGCACCGTCGAATGAGATGACATATTGAGGAGAGAGAGAAGGGGAGGGAGAAAGAGAGCGTGAGAAAATAAAAAACAAACGCAGATTGAGAGGGATGGAACAAGGTGGAATTTAGGCGAAAATACGAATTGCACAATCCTGATAATTAATAATATTTGAGTTGCAAGTTCCTTTACTAAAAATGGTAAAACAGAGAGATATGTCAAATCTATGGAGAAACGGCCAGAGGTTCATCCGCCGCGTAAAGTGTATAATTTATTCGATATCACGGTAAAGAGAATTTTACGAGATGCAATGATTAATATCTGTTAAATAGATATTTGAGCTTATGATTCGTTAAACGAATTAAGCTGCCGCGTCGCGACCCGGAAAAAGCACTTTCGCGTTCCCCTGTAATAAGCGATAAATTACTAGATATCACGGTATAATTTTTCGATAAAGGGAATTTCGCGCTAATTAATAGGATGATTAATATATGATAGAAATTCGCGAAACAGATTAAATATCAATTAAATATTGCAGCTATTATGCGATCTGGTAAATGGACATGAAATACGTGAGAGTCCGTAATTAGCATTACTTAGCGATAAATTACTAAAATTCGCGACGGGGGGAATTTTACACCGGGACATAAGCCGGATATAATGGACATCTAATAAAAATTCAAAACTCATTTTCGAAGCCGAATTAAGCCGGGTCATTAAAATATCGGAAAAAGGGGGACTTTTATCCTGAATAAATAAATAACGCGATAAAACGATTCGGACGCAAGGACGATCGCGCGCGCGGCGCGACAAGTCCTTTGTTCCTTTGTCGAATTTTTGTCAGCCCCGATGTTCCAGAAACACGGGACCGCCCCGCGAAAAAAAGGAACACGCGCGTCCTTCTCTCGTGACCGAAATAAATGGGAGTTCACTTCTCCCGTTTTATCCCCCATTTTTTTTCTCTCTTTCCCTTTCTCTCTCTCTCTCTCTCTCTCTCTCTCTCTCTCTCTCTCTCTCTCTCTGTTGATCCTTCGTTTTCGTCCTTTTCTTTCCGCGCGTTTCCGAGCGTTTCCATCGCCGGTTTTGCCGCCGTGAGTAACGACACCTGTCCGACTTTGTAATGCCTATGTTGGATATATTTTGTGACAGATGTACGAGGATCTGTCGCTCGCAATTAGTCCCGGCGAATCGGGCGCGCGTCAGACGGTCGCGCAATTGCGGCCGTCTATATTTCGTTGTCGCAAACTTGTCCGAAGGATGGGATTTTGAGCTGCGCGTTACATTACATCGTACACTTACTTATTCCCCCCGATATATCCTTTCCCGAGAAAATTTCTGGATAAACGGGAATTCGCGTTCGTTTGATGGAACCGCGAAGAGAAGACGAACGAGACAAGCTGCTTAAAAAAGCCCAAAGAATAAATCGGTCCAAATCGATGCCGCGTAATTAATACAACATTACGTTAAAAGGGAGGGAGAGAACAGATGTAATGTAGAGATTTCTCTGTCTGGAACTGTGTCGTCGATGACACTATATAAACAACGTCGACCGTCTGGCGAAATAACGCTTCGCGTCAGGTCGCTTCCCGAGAGAGTACCATAGTTAACAAGAGGCTTGTTCCAGTCGGTTGAATGCCTATTGCCTATTGTTTGCATAAAGATAATAGATGCTCATCATCGCGTTCCTCCTCGTCGCCCAGTGTGACAAGTGAACGCTCCTAAGGGAAATAATTCTTATTTTGTTGGATAAATTTTTAATTACGATTCGATAATTGCACTACTGATTGCTTCGATTAAATAATTATTTTAATTAGTTTCCACATTACAATAAATAATTCATAATTTTTTGAGATACTTATTTTATCAAGATATTTATCAAGATATTTAAAAATACGATATTAATAATTGCGCGAGTTAAAATTGTTGTTTACCCATATTTCAAAAATATTTTTCCCGCGAAATTGATGTTATCGCGTCTGAAAATATAATCTAACTTTAATATCGGTAGGTCAAGGCAGTTTAGCGTTGAAAATAAAAATCATAAATTATAAAAGATAATAAAAAGTAAAATATGGCAGTGGAGCAACATGAAGATCCTCTTTATCCCCTGTTAAAATTCATGTATTATATAAAAAAATTTGCAAGATATAAATATACATAAATATAGAATAAATCTTTTACTAACTATTATTTTCAAAGTTAGAACGTACTTTTAGATGGCTCTTCCACTTTATAAATTCAATATGTATTTATAATTATGGTATATGAACAAAATTATATGTTGGAAATCAAAAGATCACTTATAACAATTGCATTGTATTAAGATGTCAAATAGTATCTTCACAGTTTTTAATATAATAAAATTGTGTCCATCTATGCATTGATTATTATTTAGCAATTAATAGAATATTACTTAATAATTAACAATTAATAATAATAATATTAATAATTATATTAGCTATAAAATTATTATATATTAGACACTTATCTAACAAAATAAGAATTATTTTCTTTCAAATCTTATTTGACACTCGCTCGATAAAATTCTGTGATACTCGTGCAAATGTTCGTTTGACCGTTATTTGGCAATTTAATATTTATATAATTTGTTGACACACACATTTACTTAAGTCTCGTACAGATCTCACGCGTCAGATAAATAAATCGAGAGTTGTCGATCGCTTTGATTAAACTTCCCGAAGTTTATACGCTTAGACTAGAGGAAGAGTGTCTTGGCTGACCTAAAAAATTGCCGGATGGCGAAAAATCCTTTTGTTCTCGAGTTACAATGCGCATATTGTCAGTCAAGTGGCTCGAGCCCGGCTATTCTGAGAGAGAGAGACAGACCTGAATCGCCGTGTTCCTGGCAGCGACAGATTCGTCTTTTCAAGAATCGTCTTTGATATCGATGTTAATCAGGAACGGCGAGCTGACGAGAAAATTATACGATGAAATGCGAAATAAAATATGAAATCGATCTTTATGCCATTATAAACTTCGCTCTTTTTATTACATCACCGAGATTCCCGTTATTACATTTCTGATATATATCTTACGGACGCGCTGTTTCGAAAGTTCCACCAGGGAGCGATTCTCGACCGTCGATTTGTGAAACGACCGATTATGCCATCGTTAGCCAAGTCACCGATCGAACCCAGTCGCAACTTTATCGCCCGGAATCCGGATTGTACGTAATCGAATCAATCTCTTTCGTCACCGTGAGCGAAAAAGGGCCGGTCCCGACTAGCATTTTTCGAGCGAGATCCATCATTCTGAAATATGCCGGTCGTGACGAGGAGCGATCTAATCGCCACGGTTGAAGGGACTATCGATCAGACCGCGCGTGTGTACACATTCTATGAAAATCAAAATGATCGAGAATCTCTCGATATTCCGCGGTCAGAATACTCGGAATAATATCAATAAAGCACAGACGCCGGTAACTACCACTTGAGCGAAGTATCGATAGTACTGTCCGTATGTATATGCGGTACGGTACAATAGTTAGCCGTGTGTATGCGTGTTTGTATGCGCGCCTCATGGTTTATTCAAAGAGCCGCTATCTATCCGCGAGCTCTGGATGCGAGCGGGAATACGCAACAACGACGACAGTTCGCGGATAATCAAGTCGTTAATGCGCCGTCGCGTGGGCGTGAGAAGTTACCCCCGATTCGAGAGAGCCCTCCGTCCCCCTCGCCCTCCACCCCCGCACTTTCCCGGGCGGGAAAAGTTTTCCGCGCTGCGGAAAAGCGCACGTACGCAGTTTAGCTCGAGTATACGGCCGCACTTACGGCCGCGGGATGCATGCTAAAGCGAAGCTCGAACTTCACCCCTGGAAAATGGAAACTCACGTGTTGGTGCAACTTTCCCTCCTCCTCCCTCGAACTAGAGAAAGGCTGCTTTTGCATTATTAATCTCCGATGTCCGCGCGACGAAACGGACAGTCGCGCAATCGCGGCGCGAACTGACGCTAGGCGATCGTAAAGGACGTGTCTCGCTCGCGAATGACGAGGATTTACGAAGGAAACTCTCGTAGCGACAAGCTCGTAGAAAAGTTATGCGCGCCGAGATTAATTCTCTCTCGAGCAGCGGAGACCGGATCAATTTTCACCCCAGGCAAAATTTATTCTTGCGCGTGTCTTAGATTAAAATTGTATTAATCGCGGTAAATTTTAATTTTATATGCATATAATTTATTTACTTTAGGAATTTTATATATAATTTTATACTTATTTATTTATAATCTCTTATTTATACAGGGTGTTTCTTAATAAGTGCGAAAAATTTTAGGAGATGATTCTTTGTCGAAAATTAAGGGCGGTTTTTTATATAAACGTATACTCCTACATCCCTCCCTGTGGAGTTACACTCCTCCAAAAATGGGGGTAAAAATTAGGTTTTTATTTTTTTCCCAAATTTGAAACAAATTAAAGAAATGAAATTAAATGGATATTTTTTACTAGTGAAAAGGTTATTTATTAATATTTCTTTCAGCTTTCCGTATTGTTATAAGGGGATGAAACTAGCAACCCCTATTCAATTTTTTATTAAAATTTTTTAATATTTATATGAAAAACCCCCCGTTTAATGTTTATTAAGAAAACCCCGTATTTTAATTTTATACTCGTATGTGTGTGTGTATATGTATGTGTATGTGTATAGATATGTATGTATGTACATATATATGATATTCTTGAATATTCATTTGTTAAAATATTGTATGTAAAAATGTAAATATAAAAAGAAAAATATTTTCACGAAATAAAAATTATTGATATTTTAGTACAATGCAATATTTTCGATTTCACACTTAGATTTATGATTTGTTTTTAAATTGATATTTATTTATTTAGATAGATTTATTTAGATTGACATTTATTTACAGATTGCACAAGGGAGTTTTATAAAACGCTCTTCGGATATAATATGATATATGTGATCCGGTATTCGTCGACGAAGGGTTAAGCTGAGAATACTGGTGTCAGGAGGCCACGCAAAAACGGTCGTTCATCTAAATAAAATTATAGGTGAACAATTAAATATTCGCATACACATGCAAAACACGTTTCATATTGTTCAAACGCTATGGATTATTTATCCGCTATGGATGATTAACGTTAGTAGACGATTAATAATAGTTGACGAACGCGACGAACGCGACGAACGCGACGTGCAATTAAACGTGCTTGTCCCGCGGATATATTATAATAATTTCCGTAGAGCGTGGCACTTATTTACACGCGCGTCGACATAATTGATGCCATTCGGCCGCCGTTCGGCCATTATATCGCGACTATTTACATTAATTCACCGGTAGGAATGATAGCGCGCATAATTTTGCGTGGCACGAATCGCGATCTCTCGCATCCAAGCGTAACGTGGATTACCTAACATTACGCGACATACAATGTTAGGTAATCCATGTGAGGGAGAGAGATTTGCCTGCATAACAATGCAATGCTCGATGGAATAATAATAATCCCGGCGCTATCGCAATGATGTCCCGGTTTTCTTAATGCAATAATTTGATTCTACTATGCATAGGTTAATCAAATGCGAATGGTTAGGTCCTTCCATTATCACGTACAACAATTGAGACCTAATGTGTTGATACTGCAACATTTATCGTTTAAGAATGTCAGAATTTATCAATAAAAAATATACCTATTTCTTCTTCCAAAATATCTTTCCTTTCCCTTTCTTGCGTATCGCACAAATGTTAGGTAATCCATATAAGAGAGAGAAAGAGAGAGAAGAGATTCGCCGCATAATAATACAATGCTCGATGGAATAATAATCCCGACATTATCGTGATGTCCCGGTCTTCTTAATGCAATAATTTGATTCTACTATGCATAAGTTAATCAAATGCGAATGATCCTTCCATTATCACGTACAACAATTGAGACCTGATGTATTGATATCGCAACATTTCGTTTAAGAATGTCAGAATTTATCAACAAAAAATATATCTATTTCTTCTTCCAAAATATCTTTCCCTTCTCTTTCTTGCGCACAATGTTAGGTAATCCATTTAAGAGAGAGAAAGAGAGAGAAGAGATTTGCCGCATAATAATACAATGCTCGATGGAATAATAATAATCCCGACATTATCGTGATGTCCCGGTCTTCTTAATGCAATAATTTGATTCTACTATGCATAAGTTAATCAAATGCGAATGGTCCTTCCATTATCACGTACAACAATCGAAACCTAATGTGTTAATATCGCAACATTTTTCGTTTAAAAATGTTGGCTCCAGAATTTATCAGCAAAATATACTATTTTTTTCTACCAAATCATTCTGCACATATATTCTCTTACAACACTTTTAAATATTCTTTCTTTCTCTATCTTTCCTTCTTGCATGTATTAATTCTTCGCTGAAACGACGAGGCGAGTGAAATTGTTTACAGCGGCGGATAATCAAATGGGGTTTCATAAAAGACTCGCGTACGTGGGGCGTCTCGCCGAATGTAAACCCACGCGCTGCCTAAATTACAAGCTGACTGAAAAAGAGAGCGACTCTGTGATACCGTGCTCGGACGCCACGAAATATAGACGGGCGTTTCAATCCGCGCGTTCGTCGAGAGAGAGAGAGAGAGAGAGAGAGAGAGGAAAAAAAAGATACACGCCAGCAACGTAATTTAATTTGCTTCCCCTTTAAGCGGCGCGCGCGCGCGCTCGAGAGTCAACGCGAAACTCGGGCGTTCGTTAGTCCTGTATACCTTATGTTAGCATAATCTTTTATTACACGACCGCAAAAAAAAGTTCCGGTCCGCTACTAGCACTTAATTAAGTTTTCTCTCCTTCCCGCGAGGAGAGAACGTCCTCTTCTTCCTCTTGTTATTAAAGAATTTTCAACTACCCTCGGTCTCGCGTCTCGCCCCGCCCACGAAACTTCCGGGTCCGCTTCACGCGAGGACTCGTGTCGAGCGAGCAAGTGCTGCGTCGGCTCGTTCATCGACAACCAGCTTGCCAGTTCATCGTCCATGATTAACTGCAAATGCGTAACGCGACGTGCACGGAGAGTGTTGGTTCTTTCGACGTCGCGGCTGAATTTTGACCCGACTGCTTCAATTATTAATGATTGATGACGAGCAACTATCGAGTGTCACGCTTAAAATTCAGGACGACTAATTGCGGTTCACGGTTCTTCTCCCCCCCCCCCTCCCGGTCCCCTCCCTCTTCCTCGTCAACCTGCCGTCACTCTTTTCTCCAGGGTGAAAGCCGGGGAGAGGAGGAGAAAAAGAGGAAAAATAAGCGAGGAAGACACTCATGCTTGTAATCTGAAGTCAATCTCCGGAGAGAGACACGGTGGCTTCCATTTTTCTTCGCAGTCACAGGCAAATCGATAGTTACATCCGGCCGGGAGGAGCGCAACAAACGTGAGCTACACTTCCGGGATAGAAGAGGAGCTGGTTCGTAACCCGTTTCTCTCCCTTCGACGCGCGGAGGCGGAATGAAAGGTCATCGCTAATGACGATTGATAACTTGGAGGGTCTCCTGAGACGAATTTATTACGACCGAGAACACGCAAAACGACGATGGAAAATGCGCCCGGGCGCGTTGCATCGATCTCCCCATCGAGATATGTATTTAAAAGATATCGAGGAAATATTAGATATTTTGTCAGTTATTTTATCAGATATTTTTCCACGAACAAACGATAAAGTTTCGCGAGATTTTCAAAGAATTCTCGAGCGACTCGATCGAGGAAATAATGCATGCAAGCTGAGGGATTGTTAGACATGATTATTTCAAATTTTGGATATTTCAAACTAATAAAATAAAATATAATATGATATAATATAAAATATATACTCAAAATTATATTCTTTATCATATCGCAATAGATAAAAGTTGGTATATAATATGGCATCATTTTTTTAACCTTCAAAATAATATATTTTTCAGTAAGCTTCATGATGAATATATTCCCCCCTCTTTCTCAATTTTTTGTAAAATTTTACTAATCTCTAAATTAAAAAAAAAATGAAATTATAAAAAATGAAATTATAAAAAATGAAATTATAAAAAATGAAATTATAAACCCCTGCAATTTTTAGGCAACAAGTCTCCTACATTGCACTATAAACTGCCAAAATAGCGTCCATATATACTGTATATGAAAAAAAAATACTTTAATAGATTTAAAAATTAAATTATTTTTTTATAGATTGCATATACAAAGTGTAAACAATTTAATATTAGAAATATTATAAGCCACATAAAAATGATCACTTTACGTGAATGACACAAAATTCAGAGATTCATGTTTTGAAATTCCAGAACATGATTCATGTGCCCATTGTTTGTATAACACACGCTTTGTTATTCTCCATTATACATTTCTAACACAAGCTGCAAAACCCTCTTTCCATATTGATTCTAATAACAGCCTAAGAAAAATGTAATTTTTTGATATTTTAAGGATAATTTTCTTCTCTCATGCTTATTATTCTTATCATTCTTTTTAAGTACTGTAAAAAAAAGAAAACTGAAATCTTACAATCATACAAATCGCACCGATGTGATTTGAACGAGAGCGCAGTGATATAATTTCGAAAACCTTGCAATTTTTAATGTTATAATTTCCTTAGCTTACACACATAAACTAATTAATACATTAATGATGTGGGATTTCGAAAACTTCCCAATTTCTAATATTATAATCGTGTTAGCTTATCCGCATAAACTAATTAACAAATTAATAATGTAATAAATATAATAAATAGTCAAAGTATGCATTATTGTTTACAAATAAATAGAATTGATGTAGTAAATTTTATTATAAATTTTATTTTACATGTTTGCTTCCTATTTTCTTAGAAAAACGTGACACAAATAATTTAGAAAAAATGCGATTTTTTTTTAAACTGAAGCCTAACTATAGCAATTGATTCGAAATTATAAGGTATTATAAAAGGGCGTTTTAGATTACAATTAATTTATTAGAAAAGATTTAAATATATATTTAAATCTTTTCTAATAAATTAATTATAATCTAAAACGTACTTTTATAGTAAATGTGAATTTATAGATGTAACAATGCGATTACAGGAGCCGGTGCAATTTTTCCTTGTTATATATTCTCCTCAGTCCTCGAAGGACAATATTTGTCTCCGCGTATCCTACATTTAATTAAATTAATCTGCGATCGTCCGTGAAGGCGAACGACGCAAAGCGACGTAAAATCGCGAGTGGCTTTTCGCTCACGGTAATCTAATAAAACTTTTGCAAGGCTGTCGTCGCATTCGTCGCCTATCGATCGAGTTTTATGAGACGGGGCTGACGCCGCGAACGCGGACATTTTCGGGGCCGCAATCAAGCGAATTGGCTTTTTCGGTCCAGGCAATTCCTATAGCAAACCCCGAACGGCCGCGGCGCACTAAAATCAACACAGTCCACTAGTAGGATTTAATATAGATCCGAGTTTCCGCGCTAAAACGCAGAGAGGTGACCGACATATTTGACGGCTTCCTCCTCGTTTCGGACGTTATACAGCGAACGCTGTTTGTATCTCGTTCAGGTGAAAAAAATTTCCAAATTGCACAAAAAACTGCATCGATGTTTATCGTCATCAAAAGACGAAATCGCATTCGCCTCTCTCTATTCTCTCAATTCCGTTCGCCTCTCGTTTCCGATACCCCGTCTCTCTTTCTCGTTGGTGAAAAAAAAAATAGGGAGCGGATACAAACCGCTCGCAAACCGCTTCGTAAACATTTTACTCAGATTAAAAAAGTTCAACAACGAGCATCGCTCACGCTTAGATACGCCCAAGCACGTGGAATTTCCGCGTTTCAATTAAATCGTGAATTTAAGCTACTAACAACTCTAACCGCCATCGAAAAAAAAGGCAGCGTCGTGCTAAACGAATGGAAAATCGAATGCAACTGAGAAAATGCGCTTCGGTCTCTAGCAATTTTTTTGTTTATATAACGTTTATATCGAACGATATAAAATGTTTGCGCTAATTTTTATCTTTTCTTTGTCACATTCGATTTTCGACGGGAAAATTCGGCGGAAATTCTCAGCAATTCGAAATTTACAATCTCGCATTGTAATTTATGATTGTTCACACTGAGAAAAATTATTTGATTGTATTAACAAGACGTATCTAATAGAATTTTGGTTAAACCAAGCAGAATTTCTAGTTATCACAATAAGACTCGATTTTTTATAACTAAAACGTTTAATTGATTTTACTACAAGGATTAGTTAGTATTTTCTAGTTGGATCTATAAAACTTCTTCTTATATTAACTAAACATAGACACAGTGATGCCATTTTTTAAAATAAATTTAGTATTATTAACAAGAAAATTTAGTAAATTTAACAGGAAGGAATTAATCATACTCATCTGGTAATTCCTAAAGGAATTCTGATTCGTCCATTTTCCAACAGACATACTGATTGAATCTACCAGATTTCTAATTAATGCAACCAGATTTTTTTCTCAGTGCATCTTTGTATCCTTGATCGATTCGCTCTTCATTATCATTATTCGCGCTTTCAGCTTTGACGGGGAACTTGAGGGAGAAAGCGAGCAATTTTGTCTGTCCGTCTGGTTGTTAACGGAACGATAACCCAGGGGCGGGATGACAAACACGGTCATCCTGCGGCCTTATCAGCGAAATATAAAGCCGACCTAGTTACGACCGCAATAAACTGCTGCTGCAAAACTCAATAGCGATCTTCTTACGTAGTTGATGCAGCCGGAGGGATCGTATCTGGCGGCCATTTATATCAACGATACGCGCTCGAGTATGGAACGATGAATAAAGGTGAAACAGTAAACGTTAATTTGCGCGCCCGTCGAGATTTGCATATGGCATATAAAGGAAAAAATCTAACCGAGCCTTTTATCGCCTTTCCCGGAAAATGTAGCCTCGTAACTACCCTATTCAATGCTTAATCCTTATGGCGACCATTATAGGCACCACGTCGTGAACTTGGTAATATGTGTGAGTCTCGCGTTCTAGGGGTCGATCTAGAACAATTAATATCGAATTTTTGAAAGTTTAAGCGAAATTTAATCGAGTGTACAGCGCGTAAATTGCAATTTTAACATAATTATAAGAGAAATTTAATGTAAAGTAATAAACTTCGATAAATTGCATCGTTAAATGAGAGATAAAAAGGATATTAAATTGGAATTCAATGTTTAAACCTCGTCGATTCATAAATAAAAGATACGCTTCACGTATCAGAAGGAAAATTTAATATAATTATATAAGACGTTTATTTGTCAGGGGAGTCATGTTTCCATAAATTATGTATACTGCAACGAGATTAATACCCGGGGGGAAAAACAATCTGACGAAGCAACATTGCCGTGAGGTTACTTATAACAGGCTAGGCGGGGTATCAACACACGTGATCACTTCGCCAGCAAAGTCATAATCGCAAATAATTAGCGCGAAAGAGCTTTAGCTCTCGCACTCCCTCTCTCTCTCTCTCTCTCTACTTCTCTCTCTCTGTTCGCGCAGAGATCGTATCCTATCGGCTTATTAAGTTGCCACTGCCGAGCATACTGCGCCAGGGGATGGCGTGCTATAATTTCCAGGGTTATACCGTACTTTAAAGGCGTACTAAAGCTCGCCCGTTTCACCCCCTCGATTCCCTCCCTCATCAACACCGCAAAGCGAGTGGATAAGTAAGAGAGGCGAGAGCATCTGAAGCTCTCTCTCTCTCTCTCTCTCTCTCTCTCTCTCTCTCTCTCTCTCTCTCTGACTTTCTCGTTTTCTCGATCTCTCGGCTTCATCCTCTCCATCTATCTCTCGTAGAGATAGAGAGATAAATTGTTTGGCGAGGACTCGCCGCTCAAAAGTTTCGCGATATTTCTACTGTTAGTTAAAATTAGTGGAGTTCCCCCGAAAGGTAATTCTGATAACGCTATCTCCCGCTTGTGACGCCCGTTCTCCATCGCGTTTTCCAACCCCTTTCGTACCTCTCGATCTTTTGATTCCTCTTTCTTTCCCCTATATCGCTATATCGCTCTTCCCATCTCGAATCACCCAGAATTTCATGAGAGACGCGATGAATCTCGAAGATACGTCTCAGTGAGAGAAAGATATTTGAAGAAAGACATTTTCTCGAGGAAAAGTGTATCCAGGCCTAATTCAGAAACATACTCGTATATCGATCAAAGAGAAATGCGCTATCTGTACCGTGAGAGATGGGACGAGAGTCTCGATTCGAGTGCACATTTGCAGAATGGCGGCAGCGGTACTTATCGGAGAGTCCGGCGTCATCGGCGCGACAATTAGCGAAGTTTAATCGCCGCTCGGTCAACCGTAATTAAGGACCCTCTCTCTCTCTCGCTCTCTCTTTCTCTAGCGAGTGCGACAAAAAGGGAAATATGCGATTTAAAGCCGAAACTTAAAGGGCAAAAAGGGCCGCGTCGCCGATGTACTTGCTATGCTCAGTGACATGACCGGCCGATGACGTGCCGTAATTGAATCGATGTTTTACGTCGATAAAAAAAATTACCCGTCCGTTAAACGTTTGAGAAGCGGGAGACTAGGAGAATATCCCTACATGGAAAAATACTCTTATTTTAAAATTATTGCTCGTCCGGGGGATATCGTCAATTAGAAACTATATGATCGAGCTTCGAGACATTTTGCTCGAGGCGAAGTAGCTCGGAGTTCGTTATTTGACCGAAAGAAGCGGGCAATCTTTCCCTTTAATAAGACACTCGGTAATTTTAATCCCTCAGTCTTCCCCATTCTCTCCCGCTTAATAGAATTTGTAACTCAGGGATTATGCGCAGATATACGGGATGTCTGTAGCCGACCGCGCTTCCGCTTTAGATAGTAGTAAAAGTCGACGAGATATGTAATCTAATATAGCGTCGATTTAATGAAAACCGTGACTTTTACACTCGTACTTCGCATAATATTATATTCGATTTTACATGAAATTTAATTATTTAGTTAATTATTTAGTTTCTCATTTAATAATCTGTCCCCTCCCTCCAGATTTTTTCCCCTTCTGCATATTTTCATAATGAACGGATTATATAATTCGATACAATAACATGAAAAATTCTAACAAATTTCGATATTGCATTGTCGAAAGAACGCCAACAGCATCGAAATTGTTGTATCGAAGTTTGAGTGTTACAAATAATTTGCATCTGCCAATTTCGGGCATTTATGCAACAGAGCAATGATGAAATTAATTAAATCCAGCGCATGAGATTGCTCCGAGAAGAATGGCGGATGTAAATCGATTTTGATTCCGCGAAATATTAATTGTTCAATTCGATTTCCGATCAAAAGGACTCCAGACTAAGTGCAATTGATTTGGAGAGGAAGGTAGGGGGAGGGCCCTGATTAAATTTCGTTAATTATCGTTACAATGACGCTTATCTCCGATGGCGAACGAAACCATCTCGTCGTTGCATTTAACCCGACAACGTTCTTAATGGACAAAAAGAGGCGGCAGCCACACCAGCCGCATCAGACAGTCCGGCAAAAAGACTCTATTAAGAGCCATACGCGCTCCGGTGACTCGAATCTTTCTTATCCAATTTTACGGTTGAACGAGCGATCTTGGATATGGAATGTTTCGCGTCGTGTTCCCGATAACGCCGACAATATCCGGCTAATATTGTAAGAAAGAAACATATCTGCCATATATCTGTCAAATAATCTAATAGTTACATGATTTATAGCAATAAATAATTTATATCATTATTTTTCGTTGTATACTATTACCTTTCTGAGATTCCCTTATGTAAATTTTAAATTAAAATTATGCCGAAGCATTAATTGCAGCTACATCGGTAGGTACTATTCGCGAGTAGATTCGTTTGTTCAGTCAAACGATGAAGTCACAAAGCGCGCGAAGTCTCGGCGTCTCACGCAAGCTTAACTCACGAGCTTTTTGTCATTCCTCTCGCAGCTTTTCGCGAATGAACGAGAATCGGGTAATGCGATCTGTTCATTCATGCGATTTCTCTGGGCGTTGAATCGTCGACGCGACGCAAATTTTCGTCGTAACAATTAATTATATAATAATCGGCGTGAGTAGAAGAAGACCGAGAAACAATAGCGATTTCAAGTTACAATACCAGCAAAGTCCTACTAGTTTACCCAGGCATCTAGCTCTTGCGAAGAGAGAGAGAGAGAGAGAGAGAGAGAGAGAGAGAGAGAGAGAATTAGAAATTTGAATTTCGACTTGAAAGGACCTCGAGACAAGAACAGAGATCCTTACCAAGGGAGGATGGCCGGGTCCTTATCTCCTCGCTGGCCCACCGATCTGCAACAATGAAGAGAGAACAATGAAGAGAAGTGTACGGTCGGGGTGTTTCATTTAAATTATTATTACAGTGTAAGCCTTATCGTGAAAATTCCGCAAATATGTGCGCGATATCATTACAGCGACTATTTAGATCGATGTTTGAGGAGCACGAGGAGCTCGCTATAAACTTTCTCCTTGAATAACACAATTTTGCGTCGCCATAATATTTGCGAAACATCGCGGCTCCTTTACCGAAGATACTGCTACGACAATAACGGAATATCCGCACGAAAGGATCACCGCGCGGAGACATTAATCCTTTGTGCGAGATGTATCGCGGCAAACTTGGCGAAGAGTAACAGGCGGAAATAAGCGATCCCTGTCACGAGGTGCGCGCGGAACAGAAGGAATACCTATAAGTCGACGCTGAAAGAATTAACCGGGGACGCAGCCATTTAAGCGAGTTGTTTCGAGCAAACTTCTGTAAGCTTTGCGCTAACTAGAGAAACAGGGCTTACAAACTGTAACGCTTGTGACTTCTGTTGACCTGAGTCTTCAGCAGCGAAGCGGAATATTGCCATTGCAATCGTGACATGATAATCAATCATTTGATTCTATTTACGCTCACAATCTCTCTATGCACTCATTTATTTCAAACGCTTTCAGCGACTGGAATGTTCTCATTCATTTATATTGTTTCAAAAATTTAAATTTTCAGCTAAAAAATACAAGAATATAGGAATAAAGATTCTAGTGAATAGAAAAATAGAATACTTTGTAACAACGTATGAAAAATTTCTCCCTAGAGGAAATTTCCCAAAAATTTATTTTTTATTACCAGATACATCTAAATTTATGGAGGGAGAGTTTCGAGTTTTACTGCAAAAAATTCATTTCAAATAGAAATTCTAGAAAAAATATCAAAAAAGTGACAAATGTAAAAATAAATAATATTTATTTCAATATCTTGTGCTATTCATCTCAACTTGCTTTTATCACTAAAAATATATATTTTTTCCTAAAAAACATTATATATTTTTATTTATGTAACTATTTGTGTAAAAAAAATTTTTTCCCAGCGAAAATTTTCAAAAATTTATTTTTCACTACTAGACACATTTAAATTTAGAAGTTGTAAATTTTTACTGAAAAAATTTTGTTTTTTTTACAACTCGAAAAGGAAAATAGAAATTTTTTAGAAAGCCATCAAAAGTAATAACTAGGTGCAAAGATAAGAAATGCTTATTTGTTTTAATACCTTTTGTGATTTTTCATCTTCATTTCATCATTAAAAATATATACTTTTTACAAAAAAACCATTACTTATTTGTTTAAATAAAATTTTACACGATGTGAATAATCTTATTTTTCGATTCACTGGACTTCTATAAAGCTTTAAAAGTCTAGAATAGACGACTAAAAGCTTAATCAATGAACGTTCCAATTTGTATTGAAAATTGGAGCATTAAGATTGTGTGAAGAAGAAGATTTTCTATTTAAATTGTAGCATTAAGATTGTGAAGAAGAACATTTTATATTTAAAAATCAGGTTATTGCATTTTTTTGTTTAAATTCCATAATGCAATATACCTTTCAATTTTCGCTCGTTTTTCCTGCAAGCGCACCATTTTTCCGCGTCGATTGTACGAGTAATTAAAACTACATTGAGTTTGAAAATTCCATTCTAAATGAACTGTACCACAAAAACATTCAAACAGAAATTCACAAAAACACACACACAAGTCGTCAACTGTCAATAACGAGCTTGTGTAAGTTCTGCATAAAAATACCCAGGGTCTCCTGAGTGTTTTTATGCAGAACTTACACATACAGGGGAGATTTCTCGCGATTTCGTCGCAATTCAATCCTTTCCGCTGGCCAGAGACAGCAAGTCAACGAAGAAAGGAGCGCGATATCGAGGTCACGTGCACTTCAGCCAAAACCGATTTCGCGATCGCGCGAAAGGACGAAGAAAGGGGTGAGAGTTGAAACGAGGGAAGCAAAGAGGGGTTCGTCCGGTATTCAGCCGGAGAAGTAGAATATGACGGTTAAAAGCCTCGCGTAGGTCTGCAAGTTTCTGACGACGACGATACTTACGAGCGATTTGAGATTTAAGGTTGACTTGACGCCATTCATCGCTAAAAGCCTCGTATCTGCGCGGCTGTCGGTTTTAATGATTAATACAGCTCGCGTCCCTGAAAGATTAAGCCGTAGTAAATAAGCGACTCGGGTGACTTTAAGCTCATAAAGAGAAAGGGAGACTGACTGGAGCTTTATTGAAGTGAGAGAAAAAGAGAGAGAGAGAGAGAGAGGGAGTCGCGAAAGGATGAAAGGATTACTGAATCGAGTTACATTTTTACGTCAACCTAAATTTCGCTTCCAAATCACGGATGTTAAGACGTCGCGACGTCAAAGGTCGGCGAGATGAGGGATTTATACCGAGAATGCTAGAAGAAAACAGCGAGAAAAGTTCGTGCGGAGTGAATTCAAGCGTAATCAACCCCGATTGCGCCAGTCATTTAACATTGAAAATTAAAGGATTCTCGCGAATTAAGAATCCGAGAGGAGTCTTCTCCGAAAGCAGGGGGCTGTGAAATCGAGAATTCGCGGAGGCGAGAAACTGGCGCATCCACCCGCACAATTTTGCCTTAGCCGACGTTTTCGCGAATAACGAACGCCAATTTTGCCCTCCTACGAACCTACAATTTCGCCCTCGTTCCCATTTTCTTCGCTCTATTACAGAAGAATGATCTAAATTAGCTGCGAAAGGGAACTATAGAGGAGAATCAACAGAATTTCGCGGAGCTACGCGACGAAAACGCAACTCTACGCAACTCTTTCTTATATTCTTCCCCTTGATTACTCGATTATATTCTCGTTTTTAGAACGTTATCCTAACTGAACTGAAAACCCGGCCGTTTCAGACGCTCTATCGTCGCTCTGTCTCTTCCTGATAACAACATGCCGGGCATCGGGCGAAAAGAAAAAGAGAAAAAAATAAAAATAGGAGACGCGGCTTTTGTTCGGCCGCGCGATGAGTCCGAACAATTCTCGTCCGCGGCGCTTAATCGCGACGTCCATTTTACAGAACCAGGGAAGAGAAAGGAAAAAGAGAGAGAGAAGGGGGGGGGGCGGGAGGAAAAACGCGGTAGAAGGTAAGGAGAAAAAGAAAAGGAAAATAATTGCGAACGAAGCGACGGGGATCACCGAACTTGGAGTTCGAAAGAATCGAGCGATCCCGCTCCTTTGTCCGACAGGACGATGCTCCTTCCTTCGCCGCGGTATTGTTCATAATCCCCGACTCTCCTCGGAAGCTCTCCCCCGCCGACTTTTTTCACCGATCGCCAATTGTGCGATTGGACTGCATTTCGCGCGTCGGCAACTGAGGCGGATTAATCCGCCTCGCCGGAATCCTGTCGCGAGCACCTGCCAATCCGTCTCGCATTTCGTTAATTAATCTCTCTAATTAGTCGCTCAGCGATATGCAGGATAGTCGTGTTATTATCGGGGAACTGGTCGTTTACAATAATGACGTGACTAATAAGGCCCCACGGCAAAATCGAAACTTCCGAATATCTTTAAATAAATAAAAATCAAATACACATGCGTATTAATGTCGTGCATCCTGGTAAACAACTTTCTCATACATCGAGTTGCTCATTTATATTAACAATCATATATATAATACATCTATTAATCATATATATAATACATATATATAATACATATATTATACATACATACATTGTGCATATACAGGGTGTCCCATTTTAAATAATACGCTCAAATATCTCCGAAACGGTGCGTTAAATAAAAAAATGTTTCAAACAAAAGTTGTATGGCTTAAAGGGGGCCATCAGATGGTGGCAATGATTTGACCTTGGAGAGTCATTCGAAGGTCACGTGAAGATCACCGTCAATTTCTTAAATGGAACCCCCTATTTTTTATTGCATATTCTTGTAGCTTATCTCGAGAGCTTTCCAAAACACTATAATAAAATATTTTTCCCTCAAGTACTTTTCGAGTTATGAAGCTTGAAATAATTTCTTAATTTTACATAAACCGTAAAATATCTTGTAAAATATTCATTTTTCGATTATCTTACCTTAATACTTTTATGTACAAAATAATGCGAGGAATCAATTGGTGTAAAGAAAACACATAGTTATTTTTAAGAAAAAATATGTAATTGTTAATTGCAAATTACATATTTTTTCTTCGAAACAATTATGTGTTTTCTTTACACCAATTGATTCCTCTCATTATTTTGTACATAAAAGTATTAAGGTAAGATAATCGAAAAATGAATATTTTACAAGATATTTTACGGTTTATGTAAAATTAAGAAATGATTTCAAGCCTCATAACTCGGAAAGTACTTAATGAAAACTAACTTAATTATAGTGTTTTGGAAAGCTCTCGAGATAAGCTACAAGAATATGCAAAAGCATATAGGGTCTCCCATTTAAAAAGTTGGAGGTGACCTTCAGGTGACTCTTCAAGGTCAAACTAATGGCACCATCTTATGTCCTCCTTGAAACCATACAACTTTTGTCTGAAACATTTTTTCGTATCTTTTAGACTTCACGAGATATTTCGATGGCAAAGTTAAAATGGAACACCCTGCATATATATATATATATATATATATATATATATATATATATATATATATTATATACATACACACGCATCTATATTAATACACTAATAATTAAATTGATTAACGTAATTATATGCGATAAGCAAAACAGACACGCAACTAATTAACTGAATTGATATGCGCTTTCTCATGGAAATGCAAATAGATTTTTCGAGGGTTTTTTCTTACCAATGAAACAGGAACTATTTTCATAATTGTGATGCAAATGCAGGTGGCGGCAGCGCTTATTTCTGTTCAACGGTTAATTGGTTTACAGCGGTTTACTGCAAACTTATTCAACGGCGACAACTATTAATTAATATATTCTTGTTACGCGCGACGTTTCACGTCACGTTGCGACCGAGGGGAAGAGACAAAGTCTCCTTTATTAATGCAATTCAGGGCCGCATAATCCCCGGCAAGATCAACATTTATATTTTCTGATAAATAAATCCCGAAAGAGCACCAAACGAGTTCGAATCCGTTAATTAGATCACAACGATAAACTCTCGACGCGGAGATAAACTCTTAATTAATTAATTAAAAGGACTGCCTCCCCCCCCCCCGGGCGCGTGGTGTGAGGAGATCTGCCCTGGTTACTTTCTTTCAAAGTTTCTACCGGGGCCGAAATCACTTAAACGAAGATTATTTGCTCGTTCGCAGTTGATAAAGCGGCTCACATTTTCCAAACATTCCCGAGTAATCAATGTAATTGCATCGAACATCGAAATCTATTTAATTGTTAGATTGTTAACGTTAAAGCGTAAATAGAGCATACATTATATACACGTGGAGCAATTTTCGCGTTTCCCGTAACTTTATATCCTCCGCTAAGCTAACGATTATTAACAGACATTTCAAGCAACGAATAAACTGATAAAGCCGCATTAAAAAGCTATATCAGAATTATGTAACAATATTCTACAACGATAGAATTAAATAATAATTACGTAAACATCAAATAATTCACGTAAGGGATAATTTACACAATAAATTAATAAACATATCGAGCACAAAAATTTAAAAAAAAAATGTTAATTATTCAATGTTCGTTTATATTCGCAGAGGATAAAACAGAATGTTTATTTTGTCAATTAATTATGAGCGAATTACTCATTAATACAGCAAAGCGCACATCGCGGATGTCAAATCAACATTGTTCGCTGTTTTCATCGTTTTATTCGCTTAGGCTGTAATTATGAGATGCGGAACAAAGCGGTAATTACGAGCTTCTTATTTATCATTCACGTCACAATGAAGGAAAGTTTATCTTAGATACGGTAGATGAGCTATTAATAATTTTCCGGAAACGTCAGCGTGGAGTGCAACGAACAATTTACATTGCGCCACTCGCGAGAAACGTAGAAATAATTGTGGTGGAAGCTCCCGATCTAGAAAGCGATTTCTTATCCTTTATCTCTTGCACCTACATTATTTATCCGTAAATTATCTTTATATCAAATACAACAATACGATGTTATTTTTTTTTATAATAATTTAGAGAGAAAGAGAGAGAGAGAGATGTCGCTTGAAGCTGGAGATTGCGCAATCGACTGTCTTTCTATCAAAATGATGGCGCTAATTTTCGCGCGATAATCGCGGCGACGAATTAACGGACCCGCCTGTTCGTCAATTACCGTAATTAATCGGCGATTGATTAATCGTGACACGTGGAATAACGCGTCCCGATATCCGAGCGCGTCGATTGTCCAAGCGATTAATCGAGCCGCCGAATTTCCTCCTACGAGGCGATAATTTATTTACCCGACGGGGCTCGTTAATAAATTAAGACCGGCGGGAAAAGCTTAATGAAACGTCTCGCGATGTCGTCAGAAGAATTACGAGCTTCCTACCGTGCGGAGAGACCGCAAAAAGGATTCCAGGACGGGCGCAGGAACCCCGTGGGACCTCGAAGGACGGGACACGTCCGTGTGGTGTCTTTCCAAGAAAGAAATAATCAATCTTGCTGCGTACGTGTGTGTATGTGTGAAAAATAATTAATTTTCAAAAAAAAAATAATAAGAAAGAGATTCTTCTCGGCGAAAAATAATCTCCGAGATATTCTCTCGAAAACACCTAGCCGTCTAGATATCAGGCGTTGCAGCTTTGGCGCGCGTCACGAAACAAGAGCCAATAAATTCTAACTATCTCGAGATAGTTTCCCCGCAATGCCTCCTTCCATAACGATGCTCGCGCCGACTACCATTGGCTGCTGTTTATTCTTTAGCCGACCGGGCGAGCGCGTTTTTTTGCGAACGGGCGGGAATATTTTCCCTCCAGGACGCGGGACCATTGTTTTGAGCGGCGACCGTGGAAAAGGGAAAAGTGGAAAAAGACATAACGAACAGACGCGACCGAAGAAAATGGATCGACCGGTCATTTCCCCCCTCCCATTTTCCTTCCTCCATCGCCGTCGTCGCTGTTAGAGGACGAAAGGATATGTATAGCTCTTTTTCGGATAACTGCTTCTATGGAAAAGGATGGGCGAGCAGCTCGGCTCGTTCCTTTTTTAAGGATATATCCCCCGCTCCCTCTCGCCTTTCGTATCGATGCATTATGCGTTCGATGGCGGTAATTCGGAGAGTAGGGAAAAAGGGATGAAAAGAGAGCAGCGTATACTAGATGGAAATTTATTTCCTTCGACATCAGGCTAATTCGGCGAATCGGAAATATCGATTTTTTGCGAAATAGAGATTTTTTTTTTACTCGGGCGAAATTATTTACAGGCCGGCATTAAAACGCTTCTGGCCATCCATCGAAAAGTAATGTGAAAAAATATGTCCCGAAATGTAGTCGTCCGTCGAAAATGCTGAATATAAAAGTAAGTCGTTAGATTAAACCCTCTCGAGTGCGATTGGATATTTCAATATCCGAAATGAACCATAAATTATCAATACAATTTATTTACAACGCTCGCGTATATTTCGAGAGCGTCATGTTCTAAGAGCTGCATTTTGCACGGTGCATATCTGCGGAAAGCTTTCGTCTCCTCATTTTAGTGACCCCGTTATGAGAAATTAAAAGCCCGCAATATATATTATAGTAAACATGATTACAAGCTTCGTGCTGCAGCAGCCTCACAATTTCATGAACGTGCATTAATAATGTCCTGGCCGCTGGAACTACTGTACCCTCCTGGCACTAATTCTGTATTTTTATTATGAAATCCGTCGTACCGTATGTTGTACCGCGCATTTACCACAGGCATCAACGACAGCGGCAACGGTTGGGAAAATGTGGCGGGTCTTTCGATGCACTGGCCCGCAGAGTGCACTCTGTATCT
Source organism: Camponotus vicinus (assembly GCF_025532165.1). NCBI lineage: Eukaryota > Metazoa > Arthropoda > Insecta > Hymenoptera > Formicidae > Camponotus > Camponotus vicinus. The sequence continues at coordinate 9,119,938 of NW_028141956.1, forward strand.
TTACCAACTCTATTCTCTTCTTCCCTCGTCTCTCTCCGTCTATCTTTCTCCCTTTTAGTACATCTCTCTCCGTCTATCTTTCTCTCTTTTAGTACATCTCTCTCTCTTTCTCTATCTATCTCTTTCTTTCGCGACGCGATTTAATTTAAGTTTAATGCGAGCCCGCGCACGTGGTCACGTACGCTCAACAATGGCGAGAGGCTTGGTATCCAAGTAGAGAAACGCATCAGCGAAATTCACGCCAACGCTTCTCGAAAGCGTCCAGCATCGTAACTGAATCTACCGGGTGTCTCAAAGTTGATAAGAGAAAAAGAAATTATTCCCAGGCATTTTTCCCTTTCAGGTCGATCATTTTACCGTAATATAAATTGCTAAATTCAATATATCTCGGTATCTTTGTTAATGCGAGACTCAAAATTGATCAAAAAGATTATATAAGTAATGCAGGTTAATGAAACGTGTTTCCCAGGAGGAAAAAATAATGATCTCGATAGCTTGGAAAAAAAGACAAAAAAAGTCCTGATAATCGCCATTCGATATACGAGATATTCCCTTAACGCTAAAATCCATCCAAATCGACGGCTACTTTAAGCGAGGCGCCCCCGATCGACGTCGCGATATAGTGAGCATGTGAGGCACGTACGCCCCATGATAGCGCCGAATAAATATCCAGCTTGAGAAATATTGGCGATTGGCGATCGTGGAATCGGCTATTTTCGCGATCATGAGCGGCGGAAATTTAAGTCGAATTTTGCGAGCGCACCATTTATATTTGTTACGCGAAAATAACTTGCGGTATCGGTTATAGCAATAACTCTCCTCGACCAAAATGCCCGCTCCGTTATTTCTCGCGATTATCCGTATTGTAGATAAACAGCAACAAATATTACAGAAAGAGGTTATACATACGATTGTGCGAAAGCACAATTCGAGAGGTTTCTTGGTTTGGTTTTTCATCTCTCACGATGCTGAGGGGACTGATTACATTTTCGAGATTGGCCTTTTTCTCCTCGGGACTGATAGAATGCCATTTTCAAATTATTCGCTCATCAAATTTTATCGGTACTGCCGCCGTGTGCGATTATCGTATATTCTGCGGTTGAAAAGTTTTTCGGGGGAGAAAAAAGTGGCTTTTATCGTTCCGCGTCGCCGGGACGGACGTCGCGAGATAATCACCTCGCGCGAAAATCGCGCTAATCCGCGCGATGGAAAACTCGCTGACGCGCAGAACGCGATTTTATACCGCGAACGGTAACGCGGCTCTCAAAGCTTCGGACAGGAAGCTTTTTCGGTAATTTGAAAAACATCGTTTTCGAGAGCTTGCAAAAAATCTCCAGCTCGTAAACTAAAAGCTATTCGAAATATTAACCCCCTTCCCCTCCCTCTGATTTTGATAAAGTTCTCGTAATCCAGAGTGAATTATCAAAACCTTTATCAGCGGTGTTTTTATAAAACTCAGTTTCAAACTCAGTTTAATAGGATTATATTTTATACATTTCATATAGCAAATAAAAAAGCTATTCTTTATTAAAAAATATAGCACATCGGCACAAATATTAATCCCGATATGCTGGACGTTAATCTTGATTAAACGTTGATATTAAATAAAAATTGTGATTTCTCTTGATTTATTATAGCATAATATTTACGCGTCTCGCGCGTTATTTTTCTCCCTCTTTTCGATGTATTTAACTTTCGCAGGGCGCGACAAGTATTCAAGCTAAATCTACTTAGAGAGCTGCACGAAGCACACGAAATGACTAGCCAACTTTCCCTCACAATGCCGTCCTCCTCCGTCAGACACCACCGAGCCGCTTCCTACTCTTTTATTTCCAACACGTCGTTGCAATAGCGATCCGGTGCGCGATCCGATCCACTTGCAGCGTTCGGTTGCACCGTTATTCAATTCATCGTCGGATTCAATTACCTCCGCGTGCGGTAACCGTGAGTAGAGAGGCATTTCCCGTGCACACCCACGCACGCATATACACCTACACACGCCCACACACACACCACACACGTGTGCGCGCCGCAATAATCTCGCTGTAAAACTCGGCCACGTGACCTAGATCAACATCCACCTAGTTTTCAACTTTACCCACTAATAGTCGCGATCTCCCTTCGATCGGCATCACTTCGTAATATATCGAAGCTTCATGCTTTTACTTCCATATATATACAAGAGATAGAGAGAAAGAGAGTATCTTATAAAAATATTTATAAAGTTCCCTCGCGTTCGTGTCTAAGTGGCCCTGATATCCTTTGGTAACTTTTATCCATGGCTTTCGTTATCTCAATAAACGCGAGCGAAACCCTATTATCGTTACATTAAAGAACGTTCGAGCTCGCATCGATGTTGACTCTATTTTTTTGCAAGAGAACGGTATCGCGAATCTTTCTACCCGAGTTTCGCAAACGTCACTAATTCACCGCTCTCCATAGATGTGTATCTTTGAGAGAGAGAAGGGTGCTCGGACTTACCGCGACTTATTGCAGCTCTACATGTGGATTGCGTTCGTTCGCGATGCTCAACGCAAAGTACGCAGAATCGCCAATGCTTTCGGGGAAACAATCTCTGAGCGACAATCAACAATGGGTATTTACTTTGACTATTGTGGGGCTACCGCTCGCGCGTACACTCAGGCCGAGTGCCGCTCGACCGAGGCTGCCAATTCTTTTTTTTTTTTCACCGCAACTCCACCCCCGAACGCTCCATCAATCACCGGTAATGGCAGCTCCTCGGTTTTTATCCGCGCGTGTATACACGCCGGCCCATACACGAAGCCGGCGATCGATATATATGTATATAGAATTTATTCCCCATCGGGAATTTATTCTTCGAATTCCAAGTCGATCTTTCCTTCCGGAAGGAAGGCTTTCGTAGTCGAGAGCGGCCGTACATTACGCGGTCTTTTTCCCCCGCATTCCGTCTGTGCACCGAGGTTTTACATAAATTTAGGAAATAATAAAATGTAAAAATAAGAGATGAAAGATTTCGGGGGATGATTTCTGCTTGATTGTGATTTATCAATTTGTCGCTTTACGCGAGTCAAGCTTCCTAAGGAAGCCTCGTCCGAATCGATTAAAACGGAAGCATCATTTATTTGGGAATTAAGTCTGCAAAGAGAGTTCTGAAGCATAATTAATTTTCACGAGATGAAAAATTTCACAGGAATTTACGAGGTCTTTGTAGTATCTCCTCTTGTCTGCTAAGACTTGATAAATTGAAAAATTTTGGGGGAAGGAGATGATCGATTACCTTTTAAGATATCTATTCTCTCTCTCTCTCTCGCTCGTGAAAGATAATTAGTTTCAGTGTCAATATGAAAATAAAAACTCTTCTCTCGATAAACTGTATTTCCATCTCTCGATACACTCTGCCTAATAAAAATGATAATCAAAAATTGGCGTTTGGTTTCGCTCCTATAAAAATCATCTCGCTCGGTTACATTGATAACGCATTTTCGAGGAGGAATAAATTAAGCGTAGAATTAAATTTCTGCGCGATTTTCGCAATTGCAGCGAGTTGTAGAGAGAGAGAAAGAGAGAGAGAGAGACAAACGGATACCCGAGGGAACCGGAATCGCTCGATTCGTTCATGCATCGAATGGGCCGCGGTCGTCAAAATGCATGGGCGAGATAGTCCCCGACAATATGGCAGAACAAAACAGCTCGCTCGATGTCGCGCGTCACGAACGCGGGAAAAGGAAGTCCCGAGTGGAGTTTGACAGCCGATCCGTGAAACCCGCGATATATATGTCCGACATTACCGACTTTCCCGCTCCTTGTACTCGTCGACAGGGAAATAGATGGATTGCATGAAAGGAGACGGGAAAAGAGGGAGAAAGAGGGAGAGTATTATAGAAAAAGAGAGAGAAAAAGCTGGTATAAAGATGGAGTAAAAAGCAGAATGGAGCATAGCGGAAAAAGAAACAGGAGCAAATAGAACAGATGGACAAATAGAAATATCCACTAGAGCAAAGTAGAATAAATGTTGAAAAATAAAAGGAAGAAGAAATAGAAAGAGGAGGATGAGGATTTTATTATCCGCTTCGCGGGAAATAAATCCTTTCGGATGTATAGTACATACATACTCATATCGAGAAATATGCAACAAGAGAATCTACATAAATGAGCAGCGTATGTGCATTACATGAATATACGATACTTGGTTACAACTTAATAAGCTTGGAGATTTTCAGATTTGAATTCAAAGATAAAATGCGAGGAAAAGAGATGGAAAACTCATACCAAGATTTCGCTGAAAAGGGGAAACTTTGAAAAACACAAAAATAAAAACTATGATTCAATTCTTCCTCTCTCTCTCTCTCTCTCTCTCTCTCTCTCTCTCTCTCTCTCTTATTGTCGACATAAAGATGCGCAAAAAAAATTAAAGCAGTTCGTTGCGCGGGAAGCAAAAGAAAGGTAAGGGAAACGAGACGACGGTAAGAAGCGCCAATGGGATTGAAAGGATTCGATAAATCTCAACTACGGGAGCGCATCGGAACTGGCCGTGGCGTAATCCGATGTAGCTACACATGTGGAAATGACGTTGGCATATAGGGTGGCAGAACGTGTATACACGCGCAGGCTTCGCGACCTGCGGACACGAGTCACTCGGCGCTGCTCTCCAACTTTGTTTGGCGCAATTGCGGGGGCGCTTTGATGACGAATCGATGCACATTGCGAGCTAGCCTACGCTGTTGCTTCTGTATGTGTATCCGTATATATGTGCTCCAATGAGACGAAACGACACGGATGCAATAACGTGACCGAAATGGCGAGAGAGAACGTCGTTGAGCGACTTGGCTGTCGTCGTTTCGTGGGATTATATCGTGTAATGTTTGTTCGACCTGGAAATCAATGAATTATTTTATATGGGATTATATGTACATAAATATATATAAAGAGAATCTCGAAATAATTTCGCGCGACATATGGCAAGAAATGTTCTTTTTTTTCCTTTTCGTGAAATATGTATTAAATTTATACATCTGAAAGCAAATTGGTGTGAATGATACTCCTTGGAAACCATTCCGATAAAAAATACAAATGTAATAGCGTTACGTAAGAAAAGATAAGATTTTCCGAGCAATCGCGATTTAAAAGTCATTTCGTCGCGACTATCAACTAAGGCGATTCCCTTTTAAAGCCTCGTCCTCGATTAATACGCGATCTTAAGATTTAAATAACGACGATGAAGAGAATTTTCCAATCCTTTTAACATTTTATTACGCGTGGAGGCGATTTCGAATATCGCTGATCATTTAGCACTTAATTATTCGGACGGTGACTTTGTGTGTTCGCCAATTAGTTTTATTTATGTGCGATATTTACCCAATTATCTCAATGATCGACCGATCGGGCGCAAATTTCGTTTCGAGGCTTACCGGGCAAATGCACGATTATGGATTTTGCATTTATTTGGCCTGAATCGTTTATCATCGTCAGCGCGGATGCACGATTTTTGAAGCTTAACAATATTATCGACGTATCATCGGATTCGCGAAAGCGCCAGTATAACACATTATACACTGAAATGCATTGGCATTAGACTCGAATGCTTGTGCAGTTTTGCGATTAAATACTGCAAATATACGATTCATTGAAGACATCAAAATTTCGCTTATAATATCAAAAACATTTTTTTCATTCTATCTGAGAGAAAGAGAGAGAGAGAGGGAGAGAGGGAGAGAAGGACGAGAGGGTTTCTTCTTGTTTGCATTTTTTATCCTATATGATAAAAAAATTTGAAAATATTATTAAAGTCAGGAAAATTTTCATATGCAATTTAATGCATGAAATTTTCACATACGCATCTCACTTGAATATGTTAAACTTTTATTCAAATGTTAAATTGTTAAATATAATGTGTTTTTCTTTTGAACCCATCTCAGTTTCCAGTTATTACATAATTCAACGAAAACAAGACAATTCATAATGTTTTTTACATTGAATATGATTCCGATTTTTGCGTCACATCACAATTTTGAGAAATTCGCAGTTAAAGTTGCCAGAATAATATTATATTATTAATATATTTTGTCATATAACTATGATTTGTAATGCGTTGGAGAAATTTTATCTAACAATCTAAATTACGTAAATATATTGTTAGGATTTTTAGATTTCAAAAAAAATTTATTGTCGATGTGTTATTACAACATATTTATGATTAAAAATAAGATCTATTGGAGAATGAGAAAAAAGTTGCGAAAAGAAAAAAAGTTGCGAATTAAATTATTTGAATCTTTTAAATAGTTTCCAATTATATTTATTCAAGAGATTTATTCATTAAAGAGATTTTTAGATTACTAAATACAACCCCCCCCCTCCTTAAATCTTAAAATTGATAAATTATGTGTGTGAATTTTTGCAAAAGTCTAAACATTTTTTAATCTTGACATCCATGTTAATTCCGCCATTTTTAATTTGTCAATTTTGATATCAGATATTCAACGATCTGAAAAATCTTTAAATTTAAATAAACATAATTACAAATTATTTAATAGATTCACAATGAATCGTAATTTTTTCACAAAAGATCCCACATTTAATCATGAATATTTTATTAATCATAGTTGACAATAGATTTCTTTTGAGAGCTGAAAGTTCTAATAATAAATTTAATTTTGATTTACAATTTCTGGTTTAGAATTTCTTCAATATGTTGTATATCGTGATTATAATATAACAATATGTTATATATTGTAACTATAATATAACAAAATATATACATTAAAATAACCTCGTTTTGCACTTTGAAAATTTCTCAAAATTAAACATAGAGCGTCAAAGAAAAGAAACATGAAAAATAATTTATTCTTGTATGATTTTGTTTGTTAAACTCTATTATTAATTAATTTATTTTCATCAATTTATATTCTTCCCCATATTTATCGTGCGGTTTATTATTGCGCTTATATAATGTGCGCATAAAACTGGTCGAAAACTAAATAATGGACGCGCTCTCGATAGCGTATCGATATCGCCGGATATGCAAATCTACGATAATCCAAATAGTAAATCACTGGAACTGGCTCAATAGTTTGTAATTGTATTATTGCTCCTCGACAGTTATAGCCAGATTTACAAGCCGAAGAGAGGGGTCCGTCAACAAGCTGGTAATGATGCAACATGGTCGTTAATAATCGTCCACTTGTGATAATAATTTACTAAACGATCGATCATTTACACTCAGAGGGAGATCCACAACGATCCTTTTCTACCCGTTTATTTAGCGTCGAAATTGTCTCTATTTAAATTATACATCCTTTTTGTTTCAAAATCCGTCGCATTATAGCCCTAAAATTCCATAAAGCGCAATTAAAACGGCACCGATGTATGAGAATAATTAATATGTTTATAATGCAACACTGAAATGATACACCAAATTTATTTACGCTGCAATGCAATTTAGTAAACAGAAATGGAGATACGCGTGGTAGAATCTCCTGTATAAATATGTTGTGTATTTCGGAGATCATTTTGACAGTACTGCAATTTTTATTTATTCGCCGGAAAAGTGCAATGTGTTTTAGATTTTAATATTTTAATCTGAATTACATGGAGCGACTGTGCATTTATTTGCTCAGTAGACTTCTTTATGCTTCTTTTTTTACTATATTTCGAGTCTCTCTCTCTCTCTCTCTCTCTCTCTCTCTCTCTTTCTCTCTCTCTTTCTCTTTCACTAAAATGTACCTAGATTTGGATTTAACATAATTTGAGGAAATTATGCTCGGAAATCGTGTTCGCCATTTGCCCGTAGAAATGGTTGCACACACATATGCGCTTCATGAGCGAGTTACCATAAAATATAAATGTACATACGCGTCAAAGCTGCTTTCCCGTCGACAATTCAAGATTTAATATCGCGCGGTTGCTGATTAAACAATTTCAAAAAATTGTGAGAGAAATCTTTGAACATTTACTAATAACTTCATTAAAATATATTGTAAAATTTTTCCGTAAAATGAAGGATAGGACGCGTCGCGTTGTTTCATTTCTTTTACGTGTCGTGCGTCGAGTTTAGTTTTGGAAAATTCATATTCATGCCATTTAGAGAGAGAGAGAGAGAGAGAGAGAGGGAGGGAGAGAGAGAGAGAGAGACTTGAATAATATAAAATTTTAATCGAGAGACTGGAATAACGTAACGAGAAGTCCTTAAACGGTGCGTCGTAACTGGTTTATTAAGTGCAACGTACGTAGCTGGTTACGAAACCGGCTGGCATCGACTGGCAACTTAATTGCTGGTTACCAGCCACCGCTCGCGAAAACCGTCGGTTTCTAGGGAAATTCGCGGGAAAATAGGTACAATGAGATCTCCGCGCGCCTTTAATGCTCCTCCACTTTATATAGGGATCATTACTTCCGGTTGGAAGAGCCACTAGAGATATATTTTATTTCTCGATAAAAGTCAGGCAGAACGGCATTCGTCGAGGATCGAACCGCGAAATTTCTACGAAACGATTGCAACTCAGTCCTTCTATGTATCTGATTGTACGTCTTTTATATAAGGGCGCGTTTCAATCTACTTCACGTCTAAAGTTGTTTCGTACCTCTATATATCGTTACATATTGCAAAATCCTGAAATATAATATTTTTAATTCTTCGTGCATACATTTGAGTGTATATAATTAATTAAATTTCAACCGTGGGAAAAACAGAATTTAAATAAAATGTCAAACCTCCGTATATTTCGATTCACTTTATTCTCTCTTTTTTCTCTTTGTCAGAAGGATAATTGAGAGGATTGAAATATCCGATTAATTTATAAAGCTTTAATATCGTTAAGAAAAAATTGTTCCTTTAAATCACACCTGTTAATAACAGATTTCTCTTCAAAGTTTCCGAGAGATGTTCCCGCGTCCCTTCAACCCTTATCTTTGCTTTTGCGCGACCGCGAACGTAGAATGGATCGTGTTTGAGAGCGTTAAGTTAATATTTACATTTGCCTAGGATAGAGAAGCCATACACGACGGATATTACACGCTCGATCAGCGTAACACTGATACAGAGCGAACTCGATAACACTATTCTGCCGACGGCGAAATAAACTAATTAGTCCTCTGACAGCAGCGTTTTCGGGTATTTCGATATCCCGACCACAAATTTCCCAACAGCCTCCGCATATTATTGATAGAGATGACGGTATATAAAATGGCAAAAGGAAGAGAGAGAAAGAGATCACGAACTTTATCCTCGATTATTCACCCAGAAAAAAAACATGTCCGTTTCTTTTTTTTTTTTTACCGAGGAATATATCAGCGGAACGACGGTTCGTCGAATTTCTCCTCCGGGGGTGGCGAAGAAATTTAGATATTTAACTTCGTTCGCCGTACGGCACGAGTTTCCCATCCAATGCGGGACTTAAATTATCCCGGGTCCCTCGGGAGCCCGGGGCGAAAAAGGATCGGATAGGTTAGCCGATGTGCCGCAAGCGTCCTCGGGGGTGGCACTAAATTAGATAATGAAGCAGACATTCTCCCCTCCCCTCTTCCCGCCTCTCCTCTCCCTCCGCTATCTAGCACGGGCCTGCTCGACTATGCGGACTGCGCCGGCTGAAGTGTATCACTTCTGATAATCCGCCTTGCTTAACTCAATAAAAGCGGCGTCGCAAAGTGTCGGAAAGTCTGCAGAGCTCCTGTAGATTAAGAGCTTATCGGGCTTCTCGTTATTTCCGCTAGCTACAATCATCATACTCTATTAATGACTCGTGTTAAAAATACGAGGAAATTAATTAATATTTTATAATTTTAAAATATATATTAAATATTAATATATTAAATATATATTAAATATTAATATATTAAATATATATTAATTAAATATGTATTAAATATTATATTAAAAAAATGTCGACGCGACATCATAATATTTTGTCATTAATTAGCGGGGGAGGACAGAGCGCGGAATTATTTGGCGCACAAAGAAATATATCGAACGAAGTTTACGGCGCCGAGTGAAAGGTTTATTACGATGTAAATTATATTATTAAGCAAATTACCAGGGAGACGCAAACGTCGGAACCGCGCGAGCGAAGCGAGGCGCGAGAGAGCGCGCGTCAACTTCTAACAACATTACAGCTACGAAATTCGTAATTAGGGGCGGACAAAAGCAGAAAATTGAACGCGCCCGGCGTGCATCGTTCGCGCAAAGGCGGAAATCCTCTTACCGAACTACACATCGGCGGAAAGATGGCGGTTTCTCTCGCTCTCGCAATTTCTCTCGCGTCGCATAAGTTTCGCGACGAGCGTGGCTGCGATCCCGGTCGCCGTCGGAGACCAAGAAAGGGAGAGATCGCTATTCGGGATTCTCCTTGGAATTGTCTTTACCTGGGAATTATGCTCTCGCTCCTCCCATCTCCGCTTATCTAATAATACCTTCGGAAAACTCACGGAAATATCGTTTCGTTAATTATCGCCTCTACCGAGTTCGCTCGCTCCGATAGCGAAGCGGAAAAAGATTTAGAATGACGTTATTAAGTAGCTCGGGGCGTAAAAACAGGTCGGGGAGATGACGTGCTTCGATGAGATGAGGGGAGACGCTTTCATCTTTCGGCTCAATGACCGCGACCCCGATGTTTTCGCCGTGAAGCTCGCATTTATTCCGCGACATTGACCCCTCGAAGCGCCTCATCACTCTTGATACGGGAACACGACAGTCTTTGTCGCATCGGACGGAACATGATAAAAAAAGTATCACGGGGAATACAATTTATATTTTATATCGTCTCGCACACACACACGTACGTGTCCCGAACTTTCACTCGAGAAGCGGAGCGCGTTGTGTGTGTGCTTTTTAAATAATTAATTTTCTTTCCCCCAAAATTCGGGAGGATACATGAACACTCGTTCCTTGCGCCCTTCGTCCCTACGGCACCCACGCAATGACCGCGATAAATATGAGGTAACTTCCGACAGCCTGGACCGCAAAATGGCTCGGCCAGAGCTTAGGATGGCGCCCAAGAAGAAGAAGTGTTATTGTCTTCGTGGGAATTAGCGGCGACTTAATGCCGGGAATTTTCACCCCGCGACCGACTTGTTTCACCCTCGTACGGGTCGATCTTTCGCGTTTCTCCAGGCATGTCACGTAACAACGTCGGGGTAAATCCGAGAGCGACCCATCGTTGTTGTTGGCGAGGAAATTTCGCGGTTCGCATAAATTTTTTATGCACAACCCTCGAAGAGACGATTGAAGCTTCTTGTCGTAAAGCAACTTGCGAAAAAACTGAAAATGTCGGGAGAGAATTGTTGATGGCTTCGTAAAAATCTGTCCATTTACTGAATAAATTTAAAAGTGTCGGCAAAATACTAATCGAGACATGGGAAGGCATGTACCATTAGCATTCATTACAATGTCGCGAAATTAAGTCACCATTAAGCCTTTACTTTCGAGATGGGGAATTAACCTTGAGACTTTGAGGATAATCCTTTAAGAAGCTAAGAGCCTCTTTGTTAACTAATAATACAGAAATGAATAAAGATTACCCGTCTTCGACGACATAAAGACGCTCCTCATTAACGTCGGCTATAAACTCATCAACGTCATCTCGAGGAACCAAAGGGGTATCTCGACATTTCGAAATTGGCTTGTCATTCGGCTATTCATCGTCCAGCGACACATGTCCAATCACGCGTGTCGGAGCACCGTCCCTCTTTCCGAAAAGATGACTCGACACAGTAACGTCACGGACGATGGATGCGAGATGATAATCGAGGCATCTCAAAAGTATCCGCTCGATCAGCGGAATCGCGATGCGAGATCGATCGCTTGAAATTTCTGCCCGCAGAGGGAGAAAGGAAATTACATGCCCGAGCCGAAGAACACCTGCCTCTCCATCTGGATTATTCCCCGCAGAAGGCGCGCATGGAAATTGGAGTAATTTAAAAATGAGAGGGCTTACACACAGACCGTCCTTCTCTCTACCCCTACTTCGAGCGAGCAAGAATATATTCAAATTAAATTTTAATCTTTAATGCGCTTTAAATTCTCCACCATTTTGATATTTAAATATTTAATTGTACTCTCGCTTCTCCTCTAAGAGATATCAGGTATTTCACATTTCCATTTTAAACATTAAATATATCCCCCGCTGATATACACCTACGTCACGCGTCACCCTGTCTCCGAACAACGAGAATTAAATACCAACGTCGAGCGATATTAGGCGCTCGCAATTTCTTTGTAATATCTTCATTAGCATAATTTCTTTATCATAATACACCTCCCCTATCCATCCATCTATTCATCCATCCACTTTGCTGGAGTTAAGCTCGACACGCACGTAAAACCCGCCGCTACATTGTCGATGCTCGCGCATACACGCGAGGGTGTTGGAAACCCCCTGCTCCCTCCTCATCCATCCCCTCCCCCCCTCTGGGACGCGTGCACTTGATATCTATGCATGAGTCGACGCACACGTGTGACACGCTCGAGCGTATCCCTACGACACGTGAGCGCAGCGTGCGGGATCACACAGCGATGGGAAATGTCGTGTGTGTGGGTGTGGGTGTGGGTGTTTGGGCGCGCGTATATATCTATGAAAGGGGTAGTTAGCCGGTGCTCGATGGTTGCGGCGGATCGGGGGTGCCGCTTCCAGCAGTAGTGGTAGATGGTAGTAGTGTGGTGGCTCGGGATCGATCCAGGGACCATGGCATCATCCTCCAGCCCTCAACGACTGACTCAACCTGGTCCTTCTCATCCCCGAGGCTTCGGGAGGGCAGCCACCTTTCCCTCTCCCTTTCCCTCCCTCTCTCTCCCTCTCTCTCTCTCTCTCTCTCTCTCTCTCTCTTTCTCTCTTTCTCTCTCTCTTTCTCGTTTCCCCAACCCGTGATCGCCTTATGGAGTGCTTCTCTCTATCAGTCTGCACAAATAAAGCCTGCATACGGAGCGTGAGGGTATGCAAAGGGCTCAAACGGGCCTGTGGCACTGTGGAAATGGAAAAGAATGACTTCAAAGGATGCTTAAGGGGATGTCGTGTCCCGAAGAAGGCGAAATGGGAATCTACGAGAATTCTACGTAATTTCGAAACTAGTCAAGTAAAGTTCTTTGTCCATCTGGGCTCAATCGTTTCGGTGAATTAATATGCAATATGTATGTATCATCAGTAACATACATGATATTTTATATAAAATAAAAACTTGCAGATTTTTAGAATTTTTTTTCAAAAGACGTTTATTTCAATCGATTGATCTTCAACGCAAAAATTCGACGAATTGAAGACCATTGTTGCTTTACTAATCAATCTACACATGTGCATGTAAAATAAAAAAAGGGATTTATATCGATATAAATCCTTTTATTGTCGGCTATATCCGTGCAATTTGTCGATTAGAATATAGATCAAAAGCTTCAATTGCTAGATGTACAAGCAGTCGGATGCATCTTGCTGAGTGCAAAATATATAAATATTAGCGAGAAGGAAAAGAAAAATGTCAGAGTAAACAATAATCTCAAGGTACACTTGCACGATAAAATTGAAGGCAATCTTTTTTTCAAGATTAATGTCTCGAGCGGTGAAAAAGATGTTGAAATACCTACGATGGTCGATGGTTGGTTAGCCACGCTGCCATTTCCTTCGACCGTCGCTTGCCGGAAAACCCTCTCTCACTCTCTCTCTCTCTCTCTTTCTCTTTCTCTATGTGAACGAACGGGGCGTGAGAGCGGCAGGCCTCTCGATCCGACGGGAAAGCTCTCTCGTCAAAATCCTCGCCGACGCGAGCGGATTCGAGCAAACCGACTCAGCCAATAAAAGAACCGTTGCGAACGGATTCGACGGTTTCCCGATATGTAATTTCCCGCGACGCGCAAAAAAAAAAAGACAAAAAGAAAAGAGGAAAAAAAAGAGCAAGAAAGAAAGCCGAGGAAACATTTCCGCCGTTTATTCCGGCGAGTGACCTCACAAATGAGGCAATCGCGCGGGCTTAAGCGACACGAGTCGAGTCTATCGCATTTCGAACGTATCGAGTGCTTTAAAGCTGCAAATGATAAAAAAAACGAAATCCGAGAAATAAATCGAAGTGGCAAAAAAAAAAAAACCACCGAGCACAGAGGGACCAGGATCATGGATATTCGCGTGGATTCGCACGCTTGCGCGAAGAAAATCGCCGCGATATCCGGGATAATTCCTTGCAACTCTCGAAAAATGTAAATCCCGATGATGGAGTTAAAAGAATAGAAAATTATTCATCATATCAGAGAGGCGCAGCGAGCGATAACTATCGATAGTCGAGGCAGGGTAACGCAATTTGAGGCCACCCAACGCTAAGAGGCCGACAACCTAACACATGTTGTAGGCAAGAAACGTTCGCCTGCGCGAGACTCTAATGGCTATCCGCTGGTTATCGTTCCCGGATCAAGAACTAATGCGATTGCCGCGAAACAGCAGGCGTAATAGTCGGAAAGTAATAGTACATAGTTCGACATTGTCGAACGTTTATCGACTTTAGCCACGAGAGTGGTTTCCGAGCCGTTAAAATAATTGCGCGCGGGAAGGGGAGACGTTTTTCAGAGCGAATTTTCGCGGCCGATTAGAGCCGGGAACGTGCAATATCCTCTCGAGGAATCTAAATCAAGCCGTTGCGTGGCGGCAATCTCGCCGACCGGGTTAATGCGCGATTTGCGTGGAAACGAAACGCGATACGTCGCGTTTAAGCTCGAGCTGGGAGGTGGCAGGAGGGAGAAGTCTGAGTCTACACCCTAGTCCCTTGCGGGAATATCAAGGAACCACGCAATAGTTTCGAGTAAAGGATTCCGACCTACTACCACTTCCTCTTCGTCAGACCGTTTTCCCGGAATGCCATTTTATGGCAACTCGCCGTCGTGACGTGAATCTGAAAGGCGGCTGCGCCGAACATCGAGTTTCGTGCACGCTTCAGGTCGTAATTCTTGCAATATCGATCGTGACAAATTCGACATTTATTTATTTAGCTCTTTATAGAGCGCGCGGTGCAAAATATCGCGTGATATATTTCTACCTAACTCAAATGGAACATTTAATTAAGCGTACAACATGACGACTCCCAAATTGATATCGGTACGCCCGACCGTGGGTCGTCTGGTGCTCTCTAGATACCCTGTGGCTGAAACTTGACGTAGGGCACACACACACATCCGCACGTGCCCGACGTAACCGCAAACTTTCCCGTCAGTCTTCGTGGGAACTTTCGCGTGCGTTCCAGCTCCTCTTCCACCTCCGCAAAAGCTTAAATAATGGGTTTCTGCATGACGGCTGATTAATAATTGAAGGATTATCGAACGATTATCTCGGTGGCGCAAAATGAAAATATATATTCGTGCCCTTCGCCAACAAACAAAGAAGAAGGAACATCAAAGGCAAACGAGAGAGACACGTTCTTTAATCATCACTCCTGATGATAAGTAAAATTCGCTGATCGAGCTCGAGTAATCCTTTTCTGAAGAATGCTGACGCGCTTTATGTCATCAACACGCAAGCTCGCCTCTTCACCTCGAATCTGTTCTTTTGCAATTCCATTAGAATTTTTTTCTCCAGCAGTTTGATTAAGATTGATAAATTAAAAAAAAAATAATATCAAATAAAGAAATGTTAAATAAAATATGTAGGTTGATTTAAAAATTTTTTTAAAAACAGCATCATATCTAAACAAAAAAAATTCAAGTATTTATGTTTGAAAAAAAATGGCTTTGTTAAAGGATTAGGTGGAATATCAGTGGAACTCGTGCACGAGAATCCGTCAGGCAGTATATCCATTACATCCCGAAATTCGAGTTACCTCTCGTGAATTGCAGCGAAACTTACGAGTCGAGAGTGCGGTTCTAGTAGTTTATACCGAGATGCGGCAAGCCAGTGGCAACTCTCATTACGCCTTACAAACAGTATCCTGAACTTATGGCTGATTAGGACAAATGGAAACGGGGCTTTCCCGGTGGACCGCGCGAAACGCGTTTTATGACGTTGCTGTGTCGAGTCGGCCTCGTTATGGCAGGATAACGAACGTTGGCCACGTGGCAGCTCCTTGCCGGGAGGAACGCCGGTTGCTAGGTGGCGCTGTATCTCCCCGTGGGAGTCCTCGTACGTCTTTCAGGATTACCGCCTCATTACCGCGCGATTAAAGACCCCGCCTACCTGGAAATTTCTTCCTCGCCCTCGTTCCTTCGGAGGACATTGTAAAACGAGCGGATGCCTTATTTCGACACCGCTGCGACGTGGTAGGCCACGATGATATTGCGCTCGATTATCATCTAATTAGGGTGCGACGAGAGCGTCGTCGCAAACTCGCAGCCACGAGGAAGAGGAAAAGGAATTCCCTTCTCCTTCCCTCCTGGCCTACCTTCCTCCACCCGTCTCAGATAAGAAAGACTTTATGGGTTGGTACGGCGGCGATGTCACTGGGGGCAGGATGCAGCTCGTAAAAGCGCTCGTTAAGGTCTACACCGTGATTACGCGCATCCCCTTCTGCCCTCACCGACGTTTTCAAGACTGATCTTCATCGAGGGGGATTTCCCGTAATCGGATAAGCGATTAATTCCCGTTCCGTAAACGAGAGCCCTGGGTATCGTTGATTTTTAACGTCCTGCGAACGCGAGAGGAAACGCGTTCCCGTCCTCGGCTCTTCTGAGAATTTCTGAATTTCAAGTAACGTTTCGAAGACGCGGCATAAATTGCGAGCATCGTTGATTTCATTAACAGTCCCTCTCGATAAGATTTAAGGCAAGACGAAGAGCAGGGAAGGAGAGACCGGGAACTATTTTTCGCAGGGATGGAAAAGCGCTTCGAGACTGAAAGTCCATCCTTTATCGCAAGTTCATTATTCTGTAAATTTTCACGTAGCCACAAAATTATCGGAGTTAAGTTACCCATTCGGCGTGTTACTCGAAAAGCTGTCACGCGATAATAATGACGTGTCTATTCAAATCCTGTGCGAGGATCAAAATGGAAGGTAAATGGACAGTTTCAAGCGCTTCCGGCATCCAGATGTATCCGATAGGACGATAAAAACGAACGGTCTAATCCTGCGCGCCGGCGAAGCTCCTTTATCCTCTTGCGGGGACGTCTCCATCCATTTTCATGGAAGGAAAAGCACCCACGCCTTATGGAAAACCCTCTGTCAGGGGATAATAAGGCCCGCATGCCAAGCACGAAGAGTATGGCATGTCGTTAAACGACCTTCTCGACTTCCTCCTTTTCCCGAAGAATTCTCTTCCGTCCTCGTCTCCCCAGAAGAAAGGGAAGGAATGAAAGGCTGGATGCAAGAACACCTGTACTCCGACGAAGGATAACGATTATCACGGCAGAATGCTTCGGGAAACGGGGTAGCACAATTTTTATAAAATATCCCGCCGCGGAATTCCGCAAAAAAGTCGCCACCTCATGAAATTATAAAGTGGTATTAAGTTATGCGAGGGATCTCTTTCTTCCTTCTCCTCTCTCCGGCAAGCAACGAGGAATGATATCAAGATATTGGCAGCGATAAGATTAAAAGAAAGACTCCAACGCGCTTACGTGGCGGAAAATTTGCGGAATCAAGAATACGCAAAGCTTAAAATTCCGCGAAGGACGCCAAGAGTGTCAAATGTTTAAAATTTTAAAAACGTCAAAATGTATTTAGGAAAAATCCTGGAACGTGATCTCAGATGCGAAAAACTAAGGACCTCTTATACAGACTTCAGGAACATTTCAGAATATTCTCCTCGCGCTTATACGTCTCCACGTGTCTTATCAACGTCTTTACGCTTATTCCGAGGACGCTATTCGGGTATATGGCGTATCATATTCTCGCACGTCCAAGGAGAACTCGGCTCCCGGTTAAGCATTCTGTCGCGAGGTACACGTCGGCTTTTATGTAGCTACACGCTACTTCGCCGGGCAACCCTTCGGTCTTACGAGCCCTTTCTCGTCGTCCATTACGGGAAAATGGGGCGCGCGTGCTAAGTGTCGCGCAACATTTCCCCGCTTTCGCGCTCTAATGATTCCGAGCGAGACTCCGATTCGCCCGAAGCTCGTTTAATATAAATATGCTTTTCGTTAGTCTATTTTTTTAAGATATTAAGGAAATGACTCGTATTGTCAAATTGATGCTTATTATTTTCAGAAAAAGATAGCGAGCGATTTCAATATTCAATATTCATATTAAAATCGCTCGCTATCGATCGCTTTCCATCAGATTTTTTTCTAAAAGAGTATCATATTCAAATTCGTTAAAGAACTACGATCTGCTATTAAAACTTATACGCAACTACATTTCCAATCTAATTTCTTCCGGGCTTCCTTTGTTTCTACTCGTGAATTAGAAGAAGAAACGCGCTAAAGAAATTTATTTTGTAGGCTTGCGCGAGATACATTTGTCTCCAGAATGTACCGCGAGTCCTGGGGGATCCTTCCTCATCATCTACCGCCGACAAGTGGGTCGCACGTGCTGAATGTTACAACAAGCAACGTCTCGTGGTTTTGCGCCTCGCTTGGCAATTTTGACAGACGGTTAGAGAGCGCGATAAATAATATAAGTCAATTATTTTATGTGACAATTTCAAAAAGAATGATATCTTAATAATCATACGATTTATAAGTTAGATTTTATGAATATATCTATAAATTAACCATTTATTTAAATTAACTATCTATTTAAATTAACCATCATTCTATTGTTAATTAAGTATGTACACAAAAATAATTATTAAGATAATTTAATAAATAATTTTGAGATATGTATATAATTATTTTCGCATATAAAAAATAGAGAAAATTCTTGCATCAGCCGGAAGAATAATCCCTAGCCGCAAAAGTCAATAACATTCGCGGCAAGAAGGAAAAAGAGGATGAACATCGATTTGGAGCAGGAGGACGAATTCTGAATGGCTGACTTGTGTCGAAGCCACGCGAAGCGATAAACGTCATGTCAGTCAAGCGAGTGACCCCCCCTGGGGTCATCGTGGCGTCAAAATCGATCGATGATAGCGTTATCGAGAACGATGACGTTGATGTTCGGTCTCGTCTGTCGGCGGATACAAGGCTGTCCTATCGGCGATGACAAGGAAATAAGAGGGACGGAATTCCTTGGAAAAGTTATATCTCCGAGAATAGCAGAACGATTCGTCGTACAATTGCAATCTTAGTTTTTTTCGAGCTCGCTCATCCCGAGATATTTAAAATCCAACAAAGTTTGCGAAAAGAATGCCCCGCTGTATGAAAACTTTTATTAAAAAGAAATTGCTTATCTCGCGAAATATTCGAAAGAAGATGCGTAAATGAAGAACAAAACACCCCGTATTCGTTTAAACTCTCCTTTTAAACTCATATTTTCGCGAGAGAAATATCAAGTTTACAACTGATTGTTATTAATCTTCCATCTCGTTTTGTCGTTATTAAAATTTCAAATACGCGCGATCAATAACATCCTCTCTTGCGTATAATAATTTCGCGCGATTCCCTTTTTGCGGATCACCTCTCTAGGTAGGTAGAAAAATATGTATTCGATTTTTAACAGCGAATATTTTCGTTAAAACCGGAAGCACGATCGCGTATCGTTTCGCAATTACCGAGCGACACGAAATAATAATAATGCGGCGCGTGCTATTACATCCATTTCCTGCCGATTTCGGGATATATGTATAATCCATCGTTATCGCAGCTTTCGCGCATTAAGTAATGGAATGGACTAATGGAATGACGTAATAAAATAATGGAACGATTTTCGTTGGACGCGCTACAGAGGGAAAATGTGTCGCCCGCTGCAAATTCGTGCAAATTCCTATTATTAAACCTTCCCAACTCGTTTGATCCTCGTTCCTAATTCGTTCCAACTTGCCTCCAAGTTTCCACATTTCTACCCTGTCGCGTATTCTTACTTTTTACTCTACAGGGAGCAGATGTCACAGAACTATTTATTGCCCTGCCCTCTCCCCCTCTCTCTTTCTTTTTTCCCATATATCATGTCAACTACGCGATTATATCTCGAAATGAGCGAGAGATAAAATTTATTTATCGCTCCATCGATCTATCCCAGTGTCCTCGATACGCTCGTCAAGGTATATCGGAAGCATCCCCATTACGTCCCAAGTCGGAAGTTGCGCTCGCGACGCGTGCTGAGCGTTCGTGCGGTTTCCGCGGCCGTCGCGGCGTTTACGGCCCGTTTAAGCCGCGCCCGCGATAACCGCCCTCGTTGTAATTTGCGGAATCATCCCTTACACCAGCGTTTCGCGCGACGGACCTCTAAACGCTGTGAAACAGAAATTACCGAGAGAGCGAGGGAGGCATTTTGCACGGCTTTCCAGTATTAATGGCTCAACCGTTTCTCCGAACGAGACAGGTACAGCGAAATATTTGATTGAAGGTACATATTCCGTACCTTCCTTTCGAGTTTGTTTTATTTTTCTTTCGTAAACGAATCATTGTGCAGTTCTGCAATGTTTCAGATGATATCACAACAAACAAAGACGTCGAAATAGACGGAAAGTTGGAGCGCGCGGAGGGTCGTTTATATGCAAAACGACGAGCAACGTTTCTGTTTGACGCTTTAACGTACACTCCGCCAACATATAAATTGCAAAGAACCTTTCACACTTATCGCGAGAGAGTAAAGTTACTGTCGGGGCGATTGTGCACGTAATGTAAGATTAAAAAGAAGCGCGATCGTAAAAAGGGAAAACTTTTCTTTCGATGCATCAGCGATTTCCGAACAATTCCAACTACCTGTTCTCGATCCGCAGCCAGCGGAAAAACCCACATCGATCAGTAAAAATCGCTCCCGGAAATCCCGAAAGCTGTTTGTCTTATATCCCCGTAATACTCGGTCCGTCTCTGTAACCAAATAAAAGTAGTCGTGGGTTTCGTTCGATCGCGAAAACGTAACCACGGCGACCTCGTTTCATTTGCCACGAGACGAACCGCGCAGGATGTTATCCAAAGTTTGATTCAGATTCATTAAAAAGTGAAAAAACCTATCTTGACTCTCCGGGCGCATTGCACGGTCGGGAATTTTTCTCCTGGACGGATTTATATGAAATGTATATATTTTCACCTTTTTATAATTTTAAACTCGACAATATATTTTATAAAATTTGTATAATATTTTTTTATAAAAAAGATGCATATGTATATTTATCACATTATAATTAAATTATTGAAAAGAAATTTGTAAAAAATATTCTATTGCTGTTTGATTTATAAAAAAAGAATCCTTTCAATATATTTTATATTATCCTTTATTGTGTTCAATATTGTTAGAGACACATGATAGATTCTCGAAACAATCCGTTGAACCACCGCTCATCCGCAATTTTACTCAATCGTGAGACTTCCGTGAACGTGACTTCATATTGCGTTACGGCAAGGGTGAAATCTTCCCTCTAGCCGCAGATATTTGCCGTCAAATAACATCTCCCCCCGGCGCCGTCTGTTTTTTTTTTCCGAAATAACGAATGTCTCCTCCACCTCTTGCGTCGAGGAGGAATCTCCTTTTTCACCGCTAATTACGCGGCCATTCGCCACCCCTCTCGGAACGGGATGTTTTCGTTTGTAATTTTTCGCAATTAGAGAACGCGAGAGTTTTGGGCGAAATTGACACCGCCGGCATTATTTCAATGCAATGTTTTCGCAATTATGCGGAGTATTAAAGCAAATGCGGTGAAGAGATATATCATTAGAAAATTACACAAAAATAAAATGTGTGTAAATATATTCATAAATTTTCCATTTTCGCACTATTGAAATTTAGTCTTTTAATTAGAGAACGCGAGAGTTTTGGGCGAAATTGACATCGCCGGCATTATTTCAATGCAATGTTTTCGCAATTATGCGGAGTATTAAAGCGAATGCGGTGAAGAGATATATCGTTAGAAAATTACACAAAAATAAAGTGTGTATAAATATATTCATAAATTTTCTATCGCACCATTGAAATTTAGTCTTTTGATTAGAGAACGCGAGAGTTTTGGACAAAATTGACACCGCCGGCATTATTTCAATGCAACGTTTTCGCAATTATGCGGAGTATTATGCGGTGAAGAGATATATATCATTAGAAAATTCCACAAAAATAAAATGTGTATAAATATATTTGTAATTACATAAATTTCCCATCGCACCATCGAAATTTAGTCTTTTGATTAGAGAACGCGAGAGTTTTGGGCAAAATTGACACCGCTGGCATTATTTCAATGCAACGTTTTCGCAATTATACGGAGTATTAAAGCGAACGCGGTACCTACAAGATACATTATTAGAAAAAATTCCACAAAAATAAAATATACAAACATATTCGTAATTGTATCAATTTCTCGTCGCACTATTGAAATCTAGTTTTTGACGATTAAACGATTCAACGGGATTCATGGCGTACCTTAATAACATTGAATTTGCGGGCGCAGACAGGTGTAAATGCACAGCTCGTATCCATTGGCTTCTCGTAACGGTAGGAGAGAATCGCTCGGGCATCGATGGGTACGTTGAATTCGAGGTCGTCGAAGTGACGAAAGCCGAAATCCGAAATTATGCGATCGACTCGCCGCAAGCGGCAAGCTTGTCGATATGCGTTTCAGCTTTGGCCTCCACGCGCGCGCGTCGAGACGTGCGATTTGCAGGTTAAATTAATCATCGCGGATGATCGATGCGAACGGAACGGGCGAAGAGACGAGCTACTTCGTGCTACATTGAAGCGCCGTTCGTATCAATTCTCGCCGATTACTCCAACGTGGCAAAGCCCGGCGTTGAATTTCCGTGGAAATTCAAGGGATATTATTACCGATATGAATCGCGAAGGGAAAAGCGAATCATCGACGCCATATGGAATGAAATGACGAATGTCGATTCCGTTATTTTATCGCCTCGAGCTCATCGTGTAATTCTTACAGGAAATCATATAGTCTTGAATTCGGTTGGAATTTTCAAAGGCAAAAGGCATATGCGCATATGTGTTATTTACATTTTACTGGCCAACCCTCAGTATGCCGTGGAATATATTTGAAACGCTTGAGATCCGTTGCTTAATTATATTCGTACAAGTACGGATTTAGTCTCGTATTCCCAGAGTCGGACCTCTAGAAAATAATCTACCTTCACCGTTGCGTATGGAAATTTCGCGAAAAGCTGTCGCGAACGAAATTTCGTTGCGAAATCTTCGTTCTCAAGAGTCAGAGAGAGAGAGAGAGAGCCTCATGCTTTTGCGAATTTAACCACGAAATAAAGATCTCGCCGCCAAGAGAAACGTGGCTCTTCCGGCAACACGCTTTGCCATAACGTTCTTGATTTATATTGCCATCTCCGGTCTCGCGCGCAAGAAAGTTAATTACGAATGGCACGAATCCCAATTTCAAAGCGCAATTTTTGCATGTCTTGAGATTCACGCAGGAAAAAATTCTCAAAGTCGCGGTTTCTCTCCCTGAAAAATTATCGCGAAAGTATTCTTTCTCAAATCTAGCCTATATACATAGTTACAATGTAGAACGATAGTAACGAGACGCGAGAATGGAAAGGAATTCAATTCGAGCGCGTGTGCGACGATACTAAAATTTAATCTCGTCGTTTATGACGATCCGAGAGCGTGCGCGAATATAAAGTTTACTCGCGAAACGACGCCGGGAGAGAATAAAGTAGACGACCGCGCATTCCCGCGTCGTTTTGTCGATAGACGCCGAGTGTTGCCACGGTGCTCAATCACAAAATCGTAAACGTCGAGCGATCCGCATGATCGATCGATCGTCGCCTTCCACCGCTCGTAATTATTATCGCGCGTCGACAAATGA
Organism: Camponotus vicinus; assembly: GCF_025532165.1. Lineage (NCBI taxonomy): Eukaryota > Metazoa > Arthropoda > Insecta > Hymenoptera > Formicidae > Camponotus > Camponotus vicinus. Next base: position 9,143,660 of record NW_028141956.1, read on the forward strand.
CCCGAATAAATTATCCCATTCTATGCGTTCCCACCTTGGTCGTGATAAATTCTACGGCTAATCACCACGTGACGTGCATTATTCTTCCGCTCTGCGAGAATCCGTAGGAATGTTCCAATAATAAGAGACTCGTTTGACGTTTGATATGACTTTCATGACTCGAAAAAAAAATTCTAAAGCAAAATTCTAAAGAAAAGAAGACGAATAGAGACAGCAAGGATTAAGCGAAAAAATCAATTTTGTTGAAAAAAAATTCGAAAAAGGCTCGTGCGCACAGTTTCCATCGTTGCGCGGATAATATTTATTCGCGTCGCGATCGTAAATCAAAGCGCCTAATTTTTATTTCGCGCGATCGCGAGTCGAACGGCCGTAAATATCTTTCGTACGGCAAATACGGCGGATTTATCACTGTAATTTCGCGTAAACACGACAGTCGGCGCTATTAATTAATCGCCGTCGCGTATTTGATCAAACGATGCGCGTGCGACTATTCGCTGATCGGCAAACAAGCGAAAAGATTTACTATATGGATTATCGCCGCGACGAGTACGAGTGATACATTCGCGCTGTATCTGACCGACATTCGAGAAAACTTGGTTATTATTTCCAGAATGGCCAAGCCCATTATCTTGGCAAGAGAGAGAATAAATCCGCCTAATAAATTCCGCTCGGTCGTCTGTTTCTACCAATAAATGGAGGATCCGACTTAAGTGAAACACACAACAATATAGCGATTTCGCGTATCATTCCGCGCGAAGCAATTACATCGTAAAATTTGTAACCTTATGAGAAACGTAAAATAACATTGGAGCCAGAAACGTTTTATATAAAAATTCGCAATTTTATAAAAGCAAATAGTCTCATCTGATTTTCGATATTATATTAGCTCTTCGGGCGAAATTTGCTCGAATACAAATTGCCCGAGAAAAATAACCGCGATGGAACTTCTCTACCGAGCCAGAAACCTTTTTGCCACCCTGTCCGAGCTCGAAAGTTTACGCCGAGCAGAAAAACAGCCATTAAAGTCAGCGCGAAAGAAATTAAAGATACTTTTGCATTGGGGAGCCATCGCGCTTTCCCACGCGAGCTTTTGCGCGACTAAGAGCCATGCCTGGAGAGTTAACTTAACTCGCGCGGATGTAAACCGCATTATACTGCGAGCGGAGGGGATCCGAAGAGAGATCCTCGACCGGTAGTCCAACTGGGAAAGTGCATTTCGAGCAACGATGCAATTTTCGATTCCTTCATATTCCGCGAATATTGTCGCGTAAAGCAACGCGTGCGATTTTCAACCAACACGAATGTTTAAAAGATAGATATTTGCATGTTGAAAATCGTTGTAGATAATAATACGTCCACAGAAAAAAAATAAGTGCCAATCGAAACTTATATACTTAAACTAACGCGTTCATTGTTTCGTATATACGCAACAATTTATAATCTTCTTAGAAGAATTTAATAATTTTAAATTGCAACAATATTATAGTCTTATTTTAATATTGTAATTGTCAAGAATATATAATTATTTAATTCTACTTTAAGAAAATTATAATCTTTGATTTAAAAATATTATTCTCTATCTAACATTGTTTCTTTTCCATTCAAGAAAATTAAATCTTAAATCATAAGAATATATTTATCTTGATTAAACTATATAAAATGACTTCATTCAAGTAAGCAATTATTCAAGTGAGCAATTATATTTTTCTTTAATTAACGCAATATAATTTCATTTCAAGATTTCCACGTTAAAGCTAAATATATTTTCAAAACAAGAATGTCCTTTTTTCTGTGTGTATATTTTTGCGAAAACGAATCGAAGATTAATGACGAAACACAAATTACATGGCGTCAGTTTTCAGTTTACAATGTCATTTTGAACAGTTTACTGAACGATGCAAGTATCAAGCAGATCCTGGACTCACAGAGATGAAAAAAAAAATAGCGAAGCGGATTCACTTCCACTTCCGACCACGGAAACCAGGCAAAATCCTGGGCGTATATCTATGACATGCGTTGCAAATGGATACCACAAAAGTACGGCAGCTTCATTATTCAGCTTTCGCGAAAATATACAGCAAAATCTACATAATTAAAATTAACTTTCTCTCTGCTTTTCTGTTTGTTAACCATGTCGCGTAAAAATGGCCGGATTTTTAACAAATTCCCAGGGTATGTTTTAAGAGACGGAACTGTTGTAAAATACAGAGACTGCGCGAAATTTACTTTCTGTACATACTTCAATTAATTTTTTCTTTTACACTAAACAATTAGCGACACGTTTTTCTTTTCTTTTTTCGCCGTGTGTTTTTCGAGAGACAACAAATACACACAATTTTTCGCACCTGGAATATCCCGATCGATTCGCGAGGGTAATTTTATCCTGGACGAAAATTTTTTTATTCACCCGAAGAATATCCCTCGGCTTCTCCAAAAGGTCGCCGTCTCTATTCAGTATTTTCACCTTCGCAAATTTCACTCTCGTCTACACGCGACCGTCCCAGCTCGTATCGTTCGGATAGGTAGGTACGAACGCGAAGGGGATCAGGTAGATGAGAGAAAACACGGGGAAATCTGGGAATCGTCGCTTTTATTTCGTCCTTTTTCCTCTGCGAAACTCGTAGCGTTCTCTGTAAATACAATGAAACAGCGTCATATTGTGTCACTTGTAATAGCTGGTGCTTGTTTATCGCGATGCTCGCATTCAATGGTCGACGAAATATATAGGGTGTGTCGTCGAACGTATCTCCTCCTGGCCACAGAGATTTCTCGAGGAATCGAGAGAAATTCCAAAGAGAAATTTTAAGAGAATTATTTCAATTTACACGCGTTCACACAACATCGTAGATTAAGCGTCGCGAGAAGATGTGAATGTAACAATGTCGAGTGTTTTATCTGCGCAACGATTATGCTGTCATGTATCTCGATATTATGACGAAACATTAGGGAGCATTTTCGATGTAAAAGCGCATTCCATTTTCATTCAATTTATCCGCATTGTTGCACCCTCGTGCGCTAGAGAGCCATTCCACGTCATCTTAGCGAAGCATTTCAATTTCGAATCGTCGCGAGGACGTGTTTCCTGCATTTTTACGCCGACAGATGCGAAATTCTGCGCGAAATTGCGCGCATGTGCTCCTCTCGCAGCGGCAGGAATTTTTTGCCATTTCGCTGCTGCAATAAGACACGCGTCTATAAGCGGAAGGCAAGCATAAAGACGAGTAGTGGATATTAATATTTGACGGGATAGGAAGCGAAGAAGCACTTCGTATTGAGAAAATGCGTTACAGAACGTAGAAAATCCCCGGCAGCTCTTGAAGTTTATTGTTTCATAAGTTTCGCAAAAGAAAATAAACGATAGATAAAAAAAGACAGAGAAAGGGAAATCTACTTATTATTCCAAGATAAATCTTGTTAAAATATAATTAGACGGATAATGTAACAATTCCACGACGTATATTAGTGATTTTATTTTGCTGTAATTTAAAAAACTTGTTATTAATATAAACAAGTTCCTTTTGAATAAAGAGAATATTTTAGCTCCCCCGACCTAACTGGCCCAATGCCCGAGCCGACCTAGCAAGAAAATCAATATTATTCTACAGAAGATAAACTTTATAATTTGAAATAAGGAGAGAGAACAAATTTTTTTCTCTTTAGGAGGAGATTCATTATAAAAAATTTAAAAATTTCTAATTATAAAGATATTCAAGGCACTCTTATTATACATATTTCGACGTAAAATTATGAAATTTCTAGCCTCTGATTCGTAATAATTCTCGTTATATCCACGAAAGAATCTTATGTACGAAGGAATTTTGCGAGAGAAAACGATCCCACCTCTCGAATTTCTAGAGTATGTCGTTTATTTTGCTTTGTATTCCACCCTCATGGAACGTTTCGCGAGAAACTGGGAATCATTCATACGTTCAGCAACTTTGCTCATCGCGAGGGATACGTATGTCGACATGAAATAAAGATGCATGATACGTCGGATAACGTGCCAAGATTCCCCTACGATGTATCGTACTCGGGATAGAAGTAGCATGCGCGAAGGTTAACGCTTACATATAACACCGATCAAATATCGTCGGAGCAACGATATCGGCGAGAATTGCATTTATATACTCGATTCAACGCGGACCAGCGAACAAGTTCGCGGACAAATTTCGTTTCGATTGTGGAAAAGCTTTCGATAGTCGGCCGCCTTTGTTCGAGCGTTATTGACGAACTTTGATTCAAGTTTGAACCAACGAGCTTTGTTCAAACTATTGACATATTTCCAATGTTACTACGCTACTTTCGAGAAACTGCTAACGAGCGTATAGATAAAGTGTGATATAGATTAAAGAATAGAATGACTATCGAAATTTCATTCTCCCCGATTTTCCTTTCGATCAAAACACTTGAATTATTCCTCGCTCGGAGATCACGAGATACTTTAGAAAGAGTCAGTACTCCCTCTTCTTCCTCGCACTGAGAAAAAAATATGGTTGTATTAATTAAAAATGTGATAGATTCAATCAATATGTCTGTTGGAAAATGGACGAATTAGAATTTCTTTAGAAATTACCAGATGAGTATGATTAATTTCTTCCTGTTAAATTTACCAAGTTTTCTAGATAATAATACTAAATTTACAAAAAAAATGACATCACTGTGTCCATGTTTAGTTAATATAACAAGAAGTTTTATAGATCCAACTAGAAAATACTAATCAAATCTTTGTGGTAAATTCTATTAAACGTTCTAGTTATAAAAAATCGAGTCTTATCGTGATAATTCTGCTTGGTTTAACCTACCAGATACGTCTTGTTGGTACAATCAAACGATTTTTCTCAGTGCGTGTGAAAAACGGTCAATCGCGCAAAGATGCGCCGGCATACGATCGCAAAACCGAATGGCAGCGGCAGAGTATGACGTACTGGTCGACACAGAAAACCGGACGACCGCAACGTTTGCCGTTAACGGGGGATCCTCGGGATGAAATACCGTTGGCGGGCAACGTTTTCACGCGAACGAGACAATTCATCGTCGCGGTCACCGATGGTAAGAGATATATACGGAGTACGGAAACTGTTGCGCCGTAATTATTTCTCTTGATAATATGAAAATGAAACGAGTTCAACGAGAAAAAACGGCCGGACGAGCATTTTTTCCCTCGTTGAGGGAAAATCAATTACAAAACGAGGGAATCTCCATCGTGGAAAAATTAATGCGGGTATTTTACACGCGCGACGTCTCTCTATACGAGAACCGGAATGCGGAAATTACGCACTTTGAAGGGCGTGAAATTAATTCACCTGCCTCGTCGCTCCGCGCAACCGATTTGAAAGCAGCTTTTCATGGTGTAGCAAATTGATATTTTTTTTTGCTATTTCCGTGCGTTTCTCGCCCGTATCGGAATTTTGCGAGGGTTGCGAGGATTGCGAAAATTCGGCACGAAACTTGCTTGCTAAATTATTTGCAGTTAACGCACCCGAGGAATTCCATTTATTTTCCTGTCCCGCGATTCCGACAGGGGATCGGGTTTTATCCCGATGTGACAAGAATGTAATCATCCCCCCTTTAACTCTTTCCGTGATAATTTCTCGATGTCTTCTTCCTAAATATCTTCGACATTCCTGTTTGCGCAAGATGAGAATTTTCAAAAGATCTGCAATTTAATGTTCACGTGGAAAATACTGCGTTATATAAAGTATCTGTAGAAACAATTAGCCCGTATTTCGCGCAAACATTTACTTTACCAACAGCTCTCTTTCATTTTAACAAACTATTGCGAATGCTAAAAGCTTATTAATTACCATTTCTGTGTCTTACTCAAATATAAAATTGTAGCAATTTTCGTAAAACGCTTAAGCAATTATCACACACGCAAGGGAGTTTCTCGCGTATTATTGTCATGCAAATATTTGCTCCCGATCTTGAAACAATCGGTAGATATAAAAATTATTAATCGCAAACTGTCGGGGAGGGATCAAACAAGGCAAATACAGCGCCAATTGTTTGACGAAATAGTCGCGGTTGATCCCGGTAGACCCCTGTACATAATCGCGCAAATAATCAAAATTAATGAATTTTCGACGATAATCGAACTATATACCGGGCGTTGTAATTGACGCAAATCTTCTTACGCATCTGATACGTATTTCAATTTTCCGGGCCTTGCGTCTGCCAAAGTGGGAGGATGGACCGGACGCATGATAACAGGATGAAATTCCACCCCCTCTCCCCCTTTCCGGTTGGTCAGTCTGAACCGATGTAGCGAGCGCGAACCATACACGCTGTAAATTGCAAATTAGCTTAAGCCGGTTTTGATAGGGTTCACGGTGGCTGCCTGCGAAGGGTCCAAAGAAATATCCGCCCACGCGTGTGTGTACATTGCATAATACACGGGTAGATGTAAAATATGCACGTGACAGGACTCCGGTCTTCGGGCGATTTGCATTCGATTTGGTCCCACTTGACGGTTCTGTTGAATTTCATCTCGTCAAAGAGACAAATGGGAGCCCTGGTGTTTCGATTAGATTCGCCATACGGACGTTGACGTTATAAATTTAAAGGGCAACAGTCCGTTTTTAATAGCGGACAAATTTTGCGCGCGCGCATGTGTATGCAAATGTGTGTGTAACTATATCCTGTTCTCGCGAAAAAAGTAGAGGCGATATTTATAGATTCTCGTTTAATTACAAGTCGATTTTACCTTAACAGAATTTTAATACGACGCTCCCTGACCGTACGACGAATAAAAAGGCACTGAATAAAGATGACCCGTTATTAAATTTTTGCTCGGGGGAAAATTAACCCCGAACGTTCCGCCGAAGAATGCGTAATCGAGAGAAATTGCGCGACGCGCTCGAGACACCCTCTATGCAAAATGTACACACGTTTCCGCATCGCATGCGGTGGCTCGGTAAAACAATGGAAACCGCTATAACCAGAACAAGGATCCGCGGCGGAGCGCTATTAAACGCTCAAGTGATTCTAGACGCGCGTGACGTGACGGAAAATCATCCCCTCAGCAGGAAACAGTATTAAAAACAGATACGCTTTTCCTTCTCGGAAGGAGCCTCCCCGGCATTTATTGTTTCAACGCGCGACGATATTGTATATATATATTATGTAGGGTGTCAGGGCAATCTCTATTTTTTCATTGAGTATTTTTCGAGTTATGAAGCTTGAAATAATCTCTTAATTTTATATAAACTATAAAATATCTAGTAAAATATTCATTTTTCGATTATCTTACCTTAATACTTTTATGTACAAAATAATGAGAAGAATCAATTGGTGTAAAGAAAACACATAATTGTTTCGAAGAAAAAATATGTAATTTGCAATTAACAATTACATATTTTTTTTTAAAGTCATAAAAAAGTATTAAGATAAGATAATCGAAAAATGAATATTTTACTAGATATTTTATGGTTTATGTAAAAATTAAGAAATTATTTTAAGCCTCATAATTCGGACCGAAAGTCCGTAAGTTATGTAAAAATTAAGAAATTATTTCAAGCCTCATAACTCGGACTCGAAAAGTACTCGATGAAAAAATACTTTATTATAGTGTTTTGAAAAGCTCTCGAGGTAAGCTACAAGAGCTTTTTTGAGGAAGAGATTGCCCTGACACCCTGTATAATTAAATACCGAATAGATTCTTGCGCAATTTCCGGTTAATTAAATTTTCAAAGTCATCTTGGAATATATTTCTTGAAGCAATTAGTTATACAGAGATCAAAATCATACCCTATACATTTATATCTTGACTTTGATCTTTTCTTTTTTCTCTAATCACTAATTGCTTACAAACGACACATTTTTATTTTTTTTTACCAGGATCAAGTTGAATAAAAACGAAATGTCTATTAAATGAAGCTCTTCGGATGTTCCCTGCGCTTTTTTCCCGACTTCAATTCATGTCGTGTTAATAATTTCTCTGATCAACTAAAGTCTGAAATCCCAAATTAATCCATTTGATCCAAATTGATCCAATTGATTCCATTTTCAGAAAACTTCGAATTTTAGAAGGGCTCTATCGATTAAAGTTAAAAACTTATAAATATATATATTTGCCATTTTTGGAAAAAGACCTTCAAAAGGTATACATCTGCCATCCTCAAAGATCTAAAAATACTTCTAAACATTTTATCGCGTCTATATCAAGGTCTATATCGTAGTAGCTTTTTGCAGAAAGAAAAACAAATGTGAAAAATCGAAAACTATGCGAGATGAGAAGAACGTTTATAACTCTGTGTGTAAGCGTAACAGCCTGTATTCCAGTATATCATTATAGTGTGACTTTCCGCGTAACAATCTCGCGCGTTAAGTATGCAAACTAACTTAATGCTAATCCAAAGTCTCGCGTGGCGAAGGCAAACGCGCCGCACGTTTGAAAAGTTTCGGGTCGCAAACTGTTGGATCATGTGCGATATATCTGTATGTGTGTGTGTGTGTGTGTGTGGACCATGGATGCGAATGTTGTCCCAACACTCTCACGAGAAACAATAGAAGGCGTGGGCAGGCGTCGCCTAAAACCGGAGCGAGGATCCGTGTTCATACTATTAAATGCGTTCACCCCCTTTCTCTCTCTCTCTCTCTCCCCCTCTCTCTTTCGTTTCTCTCTCGCTATTCGCAGCTTTCGCTGCAACACTCTCGGGATCGACAATGGCACAAGCCGCGAAAAGGTTTAGCGGGCTCAAACTCGGGGGATGACAGGGTGGACGGAGAAGAGGGGAAGGGTCAGGGTTCGCCGTCGTCGTATTATGCGGAATTTCGGCAATTCACCGCCTGCGGCCTAGTATGCCGGCCCACAAATCCTCCGCTTCCCTTATTTCCCTCGCCCCGCTTAGGAACGACTATTTAAACGTCGGCTTCGTTTCCGAAAGGTCACGAGGGGTCGCTGCTCGTAAATCCATCGCCGACGCCCCTCGCGAAAAGCGAACCCCGAGGAGGAGAGAAACATGCGTTTATACACGAGTAAAGATGATGAAGCCGCTATATAACCAGGGTAAAGGAGCAGTGGGATGTTTTTAATCATTCTTCGACTCTTCGTCGGTCTTCGTCAAAGGGTCGACGCGGATGTAAATATTGCATTCTTCGATGTATCGCGCGACTTTGCTGCCGCTCTCCGCGCTCGCCGGTTAAAATTAGATTAAGCTCTCGTATTTTCACGCTGCAACACGCCGGTATTCGAGATAGAGAGAGAGAGAGGAACTCTGCAGCGCGAGTCTTTGCCTTCGTCGGTGTATTAAACGCGCGCGCCCGCGCACTCGCGTTGTTTACGTCGGGGGTTAAGATAAAATTAATCCTTTCCGTGCGAATACGTAAGCCGATACTTAGCAGTGAAATACAGGCGGCGGCTTCGCGTAAAGCGCTAAAATATACCGTGTAATTCCGTCGAGAAAGAGTACTGCCATGTATGAAATTGAAACGAAGTTTTCATTTCTGGAAGCGAGCCTGGTACCTCGTAAATCCTGCGTCGCGAGGATGGAAGAAGAAACGAGGGTGAGCGGGGGTGAGAGGGAAGAAAGGGGGAAAGAGAAGGAAGAGACAAGATGGAAAGAGAGAGAGAAATGGACGCCAGAATTAATAGCGCGTTATACGCAGTTAGCGTGATAAAATTCATTCTCACGGGCCAATGATATGCGAGCCAGCGCCGACTTTAACGCGCGCAAACTGTACGCGCTCCGACCCGTCATCTTTATCCGAGTCGACTTATTAAATAATTGAAATGACGGAAACGGATAGCCGAAGGAAGAGACAATTTTACGTCGGTATGGGAATCCTCTAGGAAAAAGGTAGAGGTTTAAAAATTCAAGAATCCAACAATTTCCTCCTTCGGAGCATCGTGAGGATATACGTATCCTCCTTCTCTTCCCTCCCGCATTCCCGTCCTCTTTTTCCCCGCTACCGCTATCCGCCAGAATGATCCCTGAAATTTCGTGCGTTTGCGGGATCGGAGCTCCCCGGTTGAGGCGCGTGACGCGAATTCCAATTTCCGTGGACTCGTTATCACGCGCGAGGGCGCCCACGCTATTAAATGATTACCGCTGCCTTGATTATCGCCATCGGTGTCCCATTCCGCTTACACGACGACGACTGCTGTCACCGATTTGGACTTTGATCTCGACGACGCCATGAATATTGCCGGATGTAAATGACTCTCTCATCAATGAGGTCGAATGCAATATCGGATAGTTGAGGAAGAGAAGGTTGGGGACGAGTGGAAAGGGGGAGAGGAGACGCAGAAGATAAGTATTCTAAACGGAGCGGGAAAAAGAGGATCGACGCTCCGTCGAGATGAAGGGAGCAAAAAAGATGGGAGATCAGAGCTCGACGAGGGAATACATCGTCGTCGTGCAATCTCGACGACGTCGAACGATCGAAAATGGGTACCGCGTGATTTCGTCGTGAAGGAAATGCGGATGCCGCCGAGGATGATTCGCCGTTTAATAGCCAGCTTGGCATGTGCGGCTTTCGACAGCACGCGGCGTCGCTTAATTCGCGCGTAAAATGGATTACGCGCTCGGATTCGCGGCCACTCGAAATCTTTCCGAGCGCAGAGATAAAAGACTCCGGTGACGGGATTTTCAGAATTTTGCGAAGTCTAAGAGTTTTCCGAGAGATAGTGTTCTTGAATTGCGCGTCGTAAAATTGCGTCTCTGAAATTCTTTAAATTGCCCTAAAAAAAATAACTTCGAATGCGGGAAAAGAGAGAAAGTATGATCGAGAAATATTCGTTTCTTGTATTATATTACATTGTTAGGTCGAAGATTATATTTGTTAAATAACTGGATTATTAAGACATATGTATTTCAAGTGAAAATATGATACAGACGTGAAAACAGCGTAATAAATACGGAATTTGCATTTCTCGAAAGCAACTTTGACGCACTTTCAAAGACACGACGACAGCGAATGGTTCATAAATTCGGAAAGGACTTATCGCACAAACGGAATTGTGCGCCGAACGAACATGGCGGGCATTGAATTAGAAGCCGCAATTTCAAAGTCGTCCAAGAGAAAGAGAGACAGAGAGAAAGGACCATTAACATGGTTGGATCTAAGCCAGACCATTGAATTCGCTCCAAGAGCCCCGGGATGACGAGACAGCCTGACGTTTCCTCGCTTTGCGAGGGCCGTTTGAGGATCCTTAAGAGTGGCCGATGTTGCCAAGAATTGTGACGTGCGGACGTAAGGACGATAACGGCGCGAGAGAAACGGAAGCTCTTCTCCTTCTGTCTCCTAGAATTTTTCTCGCCCCACGAGAATCGAACTTACGACGCGACAAAGCCTGGAAATTTCTGTTCTTCAAAATTCGTTCGTGAGAATTTTTGGAAGGATGGAAAATGTATTTTTCCAGCGCACAAATATTTCATTTTATTATCACGCGACATTAGATCATCGTTAAATATTGATATAGATGTGATTAAGTTAAAATTGCACGTGAAAATTAAATTAAAATCACACTTGGAAAGAAATTAATTACTCCCTGCTCTCCTTACTCGACTGCTGCCAACCGTAGGTTGGCAAAAAAACGGAGGGAGTATGCATTTCATCGAGCTCGGATTGTTTGCAAGCGGTATTCTCGATAACTATAACGTAGTTCGATACCATCTTTTACATATTAGTTTCTTTTTAACCAAAGAAGGTTTCTAGTATATATATAATGATAATTATAATTATCATTATTTATTAACTTATATATAATATTTGAGAATCAGACCATCTGAATAGGTCTTTACATCCGACTACTCGATTCACGTGACGAATATATAGTAGAGTCGTTGCTTTCGCATTTCTGCGATATAACGCGCATGATAATCACGATGAAAGAGCGAGAGAGAGAGAGAGAGAAAGAGGGAGAGAGAAAAGGAGAAATCATATGAGCGAACATGAAATCCTCGGACTCATCAATGAGGTTTGCCTCTCTGTCGAATTAACTGGTCGGGAAAAGCCGTTGTGCCTCATCTCGATGATGGATCAAAGCAATCCCTGCACTTCATTCGCGATCCCGATGCCCGACATTATGCCATTCGCAGATTAATGCCGATAATAACCGGTTGGCTGGATATATGATGGATACGCAATTATTCATGAGAAAAGCCGGGAAAATAACGCGGGTCATCGGATTAATTTCTCGCGAGAGGGATAGCGATAATTAAAACGTCCGATTATTAATTGCCGCTCGCCTTTATGGAGCGACAGAGAAAAGATGAGTTTTGTGGATCGACGATACATAAAAACGCGCGGACGACGTGTTATTAAAAATTTTTAGTTTCGAGACTCGCGGTTTCTGTGAGACACCTTTTAGATCTAGGATTTCTCTTCTATTCCACAACAGGGGATTTCCTGCGAGGATTTCGTCGTTCGATAATCCGTCGCTCTTTTTCTCCGATCCGATTGCTCCTTTTTCGAGAGGGAAAATTGAACAAAAAGAGACGACCTTAACTAGAATTAGGGATGAGGCAGAGTAAACTTGGATCTGGCCTATCGTCTAAGATAATAATCGATACTGCCGTGGCAGCGAAACGTATCCGAGATCTTAACGAAAAAGGACTCGAGTCAGCAAACGTTGCGGGATGAAACGGGGCGATCGCGGGATCCTCTTTCCCTCCTCTTATATTTTCCCACCCCGCGATATTCTCATTCCCGTCGGATATTTTTGCGGCAAATTGACTGCGCCCGCTGTTTATTCGACATCGAGCGGGTTTCGTCGATTTCCCGCAATCCCGGATACGCATGCCAGTGCCTATGGCTATTGCCGATACGCACGATTGACGTGAATTTCGATGAATTTAGATTTTTATGTGCATAGCTACAGAGAGAAGGGAGAGAGAGGGAGAGAGAGAGAGCTACTTTAGCTCGTCCAGATGCATTTATTTGCCGGAACATTGTGAAAACTGTTTGTGTTTATAGAAGAAAGGTCAATCATGTTGAAATACCATTGCGAAAATATTGCGAAATGTGTTTTATCTAAATATATATATATAAATATCAATATAAATATAATAATATTTATTTCATACGTTAAATTATGAGCGATGATAGACAAATACTGGTTAATACGTAGCGTCATGTTTACTCGAATCTTGTGAAAAATTGTCTGAGAATTTCCTGATCCTTTAAATACTTTTGTTCAAAATTTCAGATAAAATTCGGGAATTTTTAGATGCAACTATATTTAAAATGAATTTCTTCATTTGATCTTTATAAGATAAGCACTTTTCACTTATTAATATTTATATTCCTCTTTTACTAAAAATTGCAATCAAAATTGTGCAATATGCATATGTAATAGTTTAAAATTGAATACATATATATAAATGTGAGATATATATTTACAATATATTAAAAACACATTATTATATTAAAAACAATTCAAAATCTTTATGAATGTATTTTAAAATAAATATTCATTTATTGAAAAAACATAAAACATGTGATTCGAGGACATTTTATTTAGTAATATTGATTTATTTATTAATTGTAAAGCCAACTCGAACAATATACGATAAAAACGATACCATTTAAACTCTAAAAAGAACTTAAGTATAAAAAATTTCCTCAATGTCGATAAAATTTTATGAGAATTTTCTGGTCTTTTAAGATAACTTCTTTAAAAACTTTTGAGAATTCCAAAGTTAGGTTTTTCTGAGAATATATAAATATAAAGATATAGTACATGGAGAAAATTTTACAGTATAAATTATACATGAAAAATATATTCTCGTTTACAATATTTATTGTAAAGCTGAAATATAATGATATTAAAATATCTATAAATTAAAAAAACTAAATTATATATTTATTTATGCGCATCAAAATATTGAAATGATTACAATAGTCCATTGTAAAATATAATATATGTACGTATATAATATTACTAAATAAATATAATATTACTACATAAACATATTATGATATTTATTATTTATGTTTTTATATATGTTAATTTGTTTCCCATGGTTATAAAATTTCTATCGTTGTTTTATATTTATATTTATTAATATTTATTAATATTTATTAATATTTATTAATACATTTATTATATACATTAATGTATAATAAATATAAATTTAATTGCAACATTCTTTTATAAGAATGCAATATTTCTCACAAAAATGTAAACGCAATTTTTTTTTCTTATTTCTTTCTTTTTTAATTTTAGATTAATACCGCCCAAGCTGCCATATATTGTCGCGGTGTAGTCGGCATCCCTAGTCACAGACGCGATGGGATACGTGCAGCGAATCGTTTCGCTCGCGGGCAAGAGGGGTAAAAGAGGAAGGAGGTAGGGATGAGGGAAGTGGATTGTTCGCGGGTAAGATATGCGCATCCACGAAGAGTGACAGCGAGTTCTTATCATCCCGTTTCCGGTCGATCGCTACTCGAGGACTCGATTACGTCGGGGGGGAGGGGGAGGAGGAGGGGGGAGGGCGCCGCCGCGGTCGTCCGTGAAGCGATTTTTTACCAAGTAATTCCTATGGCGAAACCATAGCATCGGCGCCGAGGCAAAACGGCCAATTCGAGGCTGTTTTATTCGGCGATTCGAAAACGCTCGATCGCGCTCGGTGAACGATAAAAAAGAGGGAGATATTCGGCGAGCGCGTCGTTTTATTCGACTGCATTCGATTTAGAATCGACGCTGGATGAATCGCTGTAAATCAATGTGTGCGCGCGCGCGCGCACTGATAATAGCATTCGCGCGAATCGAGACCCTTTAGTCTGGGATTCAGTTAAAACGATCATTAAATTGCTCATTAACTCCCTGATTTTTTTACATCTCCAAAAGGAAGCTTGCAACATTTTAGTTTGACGAAAATAAAAAAAATGATGCTTGCACAAAATTGAAGACAAATATTAGTTTAAGAGAGAAAAAAAGTTTAATTATCTGACACGCGCGCGCATATTCGAAATACTAATGGGAGATAAAATATTTCTGCTAAATTGCAAAATTTTTATCAAAATATTTCTCGTCATATATTTTTCGATTTAAATTACCCGACTGGCATTACACGACTTAATAATGTAGTCTTTCGCAGAAATTAATTGATCATGGCAATGGCTGGCTCAATAAATATTTCGCGCAGGTTAAATCAATAAAGTAGTTACGTTCGGTAAATATATTTCCTCCATATTGATTAATCATGACAGCTAGCTCGATGAATATATTTTTAGCCCGTCCAACATTTTCGCGGTGATTGGCTGCACCGGCGAATACTTTACTTAAGCTAATTAAATTCTCATCGCAGCCGCGTCAATAATAATCCAATTACCGTTTCTATTTTCTTTATTAAAATCGAAAATCCGTTACTATAGTCGCGTTTGAAGCCCTCGCGTTTATTAAATCGAATTTACACACACTTCGCATTTAACGATCGCCTGAAATAAATCACCCGAAGCTTATATCCCGTGTGTCGACGCGCCATTAACAAATTATTCGTGTTTCTTTTTTTTCTGTCAATGCAGTGGCAGGTTTATACAAGCACAGCCTCCTTCAATCAAAGGATTGAACCGCGTGAAATCGCCATTACGTTTCTCCGACATTTTGGCAGGACGCTCCAACGGTCGGCGCGCGGAATACGGGATTAAATCCCGACGAGACGCTCGCGTTGCGCGTTTCATCGATACGCGAGCATTTGCGAAATAAACGACCGAAAACGGACGGCCGCCGACAAATCACCCGGGCAAATTTATGCCCGACGACAGAGTCGGATGGGAACGCTCGCCATGAAGCTTTAGGCGACCGATAGTCGCCCCATCCTCCCATCACTGTACTCTGAATATGAAACGCGATCGCGGGAAGCGCGCACCGGCGCGGGATAGAGAGAGAAAAACTAGGTTTGACGGCGAATGAGCCGCCGATCGATGAAAGTTTAATTGCTTGGCATCGGAACGCGGATATTGCTTACAAACTCCCCCGCGCGCGCTCTGCCGCGCGTAAATTTCTAATTTACCCCGGCGATCGATCGATCGAGCTTCTTGCGCAACGGCAAAAAGGACTATTAGCTCCGCCGGCCGAAGCGCCGCCGGGATTAATTTCTCTTTGCAAAAAAAGCGGCGCAGGATTGCACGCAGCTTATTTCGTGCTAATTAAATCTCTAAAAATCTACTATTACGGCGCAAATCTTTTTATACACACATACATTTATATATATACACAGGGTGTTTCTTAATAAGTGCGAAAAATTTTAGGAGATTCTTTGTCGAAAATTAAGAGTATGTATATATATATATATATATATATATATATATATATATATATATATATATATATATACACAGGGTGTTTCTTAATAAGTGCGAAAAATTTTAGAAGATGATTCTTTGTCGAAAATTAAGGGGGGTTTTTTATATAAACATTAAAAAGTTCTAATAAAAAATTGAATAGGGGTTGCTAGTTTCATCCCCTTATAATAATACGGGAAGCTGAAAAAAATATTAATAAATAATATAATATAAATTTATAATATATTTATAATATAAATATTAATAAATAATATAATATAAATTTATTAATAAATATTAATAAATAACCTTTTTACTAATAGAAAATATCCACCTAATTTCATTTGTTTAACTTGTTCTAAATTTGAGAAAAAAATAAAAACCTAATTTTTACCCCATTTTTGGAGGATGTAGGAGTATTTATATGAAAAACCCTCCTTAATTTTCGATAAGGAATCATCTCCTAAAATTTTTCGCACTTATCAAGAAACACCCTGTATACATATCTTCTTTTATATATATATATATATCTCACCAAGATTGCGTAGCGATCCCTTTGACTCTCGAATGTAGGATAACGAGCGTATCGGAAAACGATCGCGAGGGGCGTGAGATTGACAATCATTAATCTCGTCTTTGTACGATATGTAATACATATATGTTTGAACCTCTCGGAAGCGTGCTTCGGTCCGGAATGTTTCCTATTTCGAGAAAAGTCGGACCATAAACGAACGTTGTATAAATGAGCGTACAAAACTTCGTATACACTTTTGGTTCGCAGATGGCTTCCCAATAATTCGACATCGTGATTGTTGCATTATTTTTTTTTCTTTTGCCACATATCTGTCGTTGCGACATTAATCAAACTTTTACAATGAGATACCTGCTCGGAACAATCGGAAATATTACAGAAGCAAGAGATAATCAAGATAATAAAACTCATTTGCATGCTAAATTCATCCCGTCGCGATGAGATGCGATTCGTTGGGCGAAATAATTGTGATTTAAATATTCCCTAGGTACGCGAAAGCTGTTATTATTCGGAGCTTGTCTGTAAAAAAATAATCGCGATTATATCTTCATCGAAATTACTCGCGGAAACTGTCTAACTACGTCACATCCGCGCCTCCGGCAACACCGATCCCGTTATTTCGATATAAAGTCGACAAAAGAGGCATCGATGAGCAAATTCGTTTTTGACGGCCGCCCAGATTTATGAAAATCCGAAATTTCCATGCATGAAAGTGCCGTTGTTTAGCTTCGTCAACGAGGTATTACGGTAATAACTCAGTTCGTTTTGTTTAATTTCATTAAATACGCAATTGCTTGTGCGTGGCTTAATGAAACATCACGGAAATTCGAAATTTCGATGACGGTCGATTTCGCAGCGTTTCCACATCCGCTTTTATGTGTATAAGCGAGCGTATATAAAGCTTTTACAAAACAATTAAAATGTCGGGGTCTGGTTTTTTGATGTCTAGATAACATTCCTTTTTATTTATTTCACTGTGCCTCTTGTTCCGCTGACGCGACGTTCGAAATATTTACAGCAGAATAGTTATTTACAGTTGAAATTCACGCATGCGTTTAAACAAACTATGCTAATTATTGCTCGTGACATTTCCGCCGACTTTCACCTCATTAATATTCAGCGGACCAATCGGGTCCTGCAACGGACGCATTTTGACATGTAAAAATTAGCATTAACATTATTTATCGGTTTAATGTTATTCAATAATGATTAAAATTTACATTCGTTGTCGCCGACGTACTCGCAATGTTGGTTGACATTAGCACGTAGTAATAGCCGATTAACGTTTGAACGCGCGAATGAATTCGTTGAGAGAAAAAAAGAGAGAGAGAGAGAGAGAGAGAGAGATGCGCAAAAAGCGCATCATTAACGATGATAACGCATTCACTATAATTAATTCTCGAAAAATTCTCTTAGCCTTAATAAACCGAATTAAATATTCAAAGCCATGCGATGCCGTGATGATTTTAATTTCGAATAAATTTCAATTCCATGTGCGAATAAATTTGCTTTTTATCTGTGGTGCTTTTCCGCCAGCATACTCAAGTCTAATGCTCATTTCTCACATATGTACATATATATATATATATATATATATATATGTATCGATTTTTTTATCTAAATGAAATGGTTATTCCAACAGCTGCTGGCCGTCGAAATGGCAGGTTTGCACGTCGATCCATTATAGACTGTAACGGGCGGGAAATGCATTTTTTAACGAATTAATCGGAAAAGTACACGTCGAGATTTCGCGCGCTGTCGGAATCAGAGCGGTGCGCTTTCCGACGAATTAATCGGAAAAACACACAATGAGATTTCGTTCGAAAACGCTGTCGGGATCAGAAAACGCGCTCGGCTTTCGCGAGAATCGTTTACCGGAAGCCACGTTTCCGCCATCAGTCATGCACACGGCTCTATTATTTTGTGATCGACATTTTGCCGGTCAGGTAAAAAAAAAAAGGACTGAACTCTGGCTCTCTCGCGCGCGAAAGCCACTCGGCGTTGCAATGTTTTCATTCCTGTCATGTTTCGCCCGAGAGCACCGAATTTCCGTCGAAAGCGCATTTAACGCTAAATGCGGACTTCCGATCCCGATTTGCGTTTATCCGTCCAATGGACTCGAATAATGGCTGCGCGTTTGGCGCGAAATGTAGGTGTAACGGCGACGTGTGGAAGGATGGAAAATACGTGCCGAGGGCGAAAATACGTAAGGACGTATTAGACGACTACCGTAGAATTACCTCCAATCGTCGATATGTCGTCAAGTTTACATGCGTGGGGAATCGGGGAATATTATGGATGGGGCAAATAATCGGCTTTGCGGCACCTGGGAAGCTCCCTTAACTCTTGGAAGAGATACGTATCGATAGGTCGCCCGGAGCCGTGTTGCTCGTGTTACAGATAATATTGAACTTTGCGCGCGTTTCAGCTACAGAAATATCCTCTTTCCAGTATACATGAATTTATTCAAAGGATAGATATATACGTTTCGTAAATTAATCGGCATCATCACACCGATACTATACAATCGAGAGAATATTAAAAAATTGAAAACCTTAGACGAAAATGTTATGCAGAGTGAGAACTTGAAATTATCATCTGAATTATTTTACATCGATATTATTATCGAGATTCTTAAATAACTTTCGATTTTTTAGATAAAAATATATATTTCCACAGCAATTTTTAAAAAACATTATTGTTTCTGTAATATTAAATATCATATATAATAATAAAATATCATATAATATAAATAAAATTATAATGTACAAAATAATATATTAAATAAAACATTAAAATAATATTATACAATCTATTAAATATAAATATTAAATATTAAATAAATATTAAATATAAATTATACATACAGGGACCTAATTTTATATTAAAAATAACACAAAGAGCGAATTCCAATTGCGAACTAAACTAGAGCGCGTGCAGATAATCATCCCTTGAGAATACAACAAAGATTTTTCTTTATTGATAAAGTTAGCTCTCAATTATCCTGAAGCAAGAGAAATCTTTTTTTCGAGATGTGACTGGCGAAGAAAAGGGGTAAGAAAAATTTCGCCCGGTTGTAAGCATCTCGAATTCGTCCTTTCGTGAGTTTCGAGAATGGGTGGCGAGTTGCCGTGCGAATGTAATGCCACCATTGTTCGACATTGTCGAAACTAGAAACGACCGCAATGAAGGACCGCGACTGCGAAACTCCCGGGAGAATCCGTTGTTCTCCGTAGAATTTCTCCGGGACCGCGGGCCAGAGACGATTGATAATCGGCGGTTTCCCGATCGTTATCGAACCGTCAAAGTTATCGCCGACCTGATCTCATAAAGACTCCTTGATATCATATTTGTATTTATGACGTATAGATATGATGCAAAATCGTATCTGTATCTCTCGTACGATTAGATTATGCCGTGATAACTGTGATATAAATTGCCCATCGAATTTTTTGTTTATATATCCCCCAGCTTTATTTAATCTGTCACAAAGTTGACAATAAGTAAATTTTATAATACCAATATTAGTGTGCCGATATTTTTCCATTGGAGAATAGCTTCTAATTTACAATCTTATGTTAACCTTTGGTTTGTATAATCTTGGTTATAGTTGCCTCGTGTCCATCGAATTTAACCCTTTCACTCCTGTAGGGACATACATGTCCCGGTGATATAATTAAATAAATTTTGTTCGTCTTGTACTTGTTGAACCTTTTTTCTCAATAACCCATAGAACTATAAATACCTAACCCATAGAACTATAAATTTCCAAAAATACAAAATCAGAAGTGAAAGGGTTAAATGGGACTCTTATCCATTTATTTTAATATTATGATAAGAGAAAATAATTCTAAAATTTTGTGCGTTATTTACATACCTAAAAATATATGTGACAGTGATAATCGATAATGGGGTTGACTTCCCACGGAACGCTTGATTGCAATAGTCAGAAATGCAGGAGGTTCAAGATTCCACGACCGACCTCTAATTGATGTCGGTCAGAACAGTTACGGAGTCGTTATTAAACCAAGTTCGGATCGGGCGACGGTGTGTAAAGCGACCGTTCCACGATGCAGCTGGGATTCGGTCAATCGGAGCGAATAAATTGTTGAAATGCATTTTACACGATGAAACGCGACGCGAACCCCAGGGGTTAAACGGAGCGAATCGAGCTGAAATAGGCTGCGTCGACACGCAATTGGACTTTGTAATACGCCGAAGAAAAATTTCACTAGTGTAAAAGGCGAAAACTTCAGCGTTCGTATACAATTGCGACAGATCGTCAAACGTCAACTGTATTTTGGCAAAAGATGAAATTAATCGGTGCGCTTATCTGGAAGCGCTAATTAAAGAATCTTAATTGTGATTAGCAAATCTTTTGCTTCTCGAATCGCGCACGTTGATCGCGCGCGAATTATTCGCGTAGCAACTGTGTTTTATACTTATCGGCTACATGTAATCTCGATTAGCAGAAACTGAGGAGATCGCACAGAACAATCGCTGCTTGCTGAGCACAACGTGGCTCCGCCGAAACAATAGAACCTGTTTCAGACCGTTACTCAGTTATCCGCGATTTCGGTAAATCTCAACTAAATAGAATCCTAGAATGCAACGCTCTCGGAAATGTCTCCGAAATTCTCGCTCGATCGTACTTGCCGGATTCCACGGCAAGGATGTACAGGATGTTTCAGAATCCAACGGACCTGAAGAGATTAGAGTCCGAAAGTCCGAGAATCTTGAAATGCGAGGAATTTAAGATTTGTTTACGGATATCGCTGATGTCTCAACAGTGAGATAACATGAGCCAGCTTTAAGAAGGTACAACTCTTCTCCTCGCCCTTCTTCCTCCCTTTCCAAAATACCGTACCACCTTGCACACTCTTTGTAGATTCAAGAGATAAGCGAGACAACAGTAGTCGACTTTGCACGCCAACTTCGTTAACGTTGAAAATAGGCCGAGTCCTGAATTTTCTATCTATCTAGCGTCCGTTTAATCGATTACCCCTGTGAGAAACACTTTCGAGATACCTCGCGTGAGATAATTTGTTTTACGTCCGGATCATCAACCCTCTAAAAATCTGCGCTGAGAATCAACCGCTGCGTGACCTGCTTTTCTACCAATTATTATTATCTTTTTACATTCGAAATGATAAAAGCGAAAAGAGAGAGAAAGAGAGCTGCTTTCTGAGATTTCTCAGTTTTTGGATGGAAATATTTTTCAAGTTTCTATTAAGATTAAAATTTCAGAGATTCGATATGTACTATTTTCTCCCGAGAATTCTAAATTCGCCTCTCGAGGATTCTTATTGGAAAATAAAAATGAGATCCTAACTTGAGATAAATCGATGAGAGGTACTTTTTCTCCCTGACACATGCGCAGAAAATTCGCAACATATTCTATTTGAAAGTTAAATTAAATTATATTTGAAATTTTTAATAATTTCTTCAAAAGCTTCACAAACTTTTGAAAAAATAATCTCATGGCGAATCGAATCGAAGCGAAAGAGCATCGATTTTATTCACGGCTTTAATAGGACTTTTAGCACAGGAGTTACTATGAATCGATACATGCCCGGAAGTGGCACGCTCTGTTTATCGCGGGGAGTTTGTACGTTATCGGCGAATTTGGCGGAGTATCTGCTTCATGTCTGTTAAATGGAGTCCTCGGTCGTGATGTGTCCCGAAACGTCTCAATGTGCTCGATCACGAGACTTGCGTTCTCTCCAACACTAAACACATATACAGGATATACAGGATTTACAGCAACTTGGATGAAGTATCTTCCCCACGGAAATCGTCCACGTTGCTATTACCGGAGGGCATCAACAACCTGTCGGTCCGAATTCCACCTATTACGTATATATTTTGTGCTCTCCAGTTTCTCTAGAATCCCTAGGATCTAGAGTATATCTCCGCTATATGAGTTTTAGAACTTTAGAATCTTTTCTCTTTATCTCATTGTTGAAATTCTGAAATATCAAAATTAGATTCAACTGCTTTAAATACTTTAGACATTTCACAAATTCAAGTATCAAATTATAAAATCTTTGTGTGCGTGTGTTTAATATGTGAAAGATATCTTGATAATTTAAAACAATATAGATTTTTCCCTCGGATATAAGGGGTGAGTAGTAACATTGGGTCAAACTTATCTGTCGATTAATGCAAGCTTCATATTCGAAAGCCACTTAATCGCTTAGGGATATACGTACTTAGTAGCCGGTATTAATCTTCAGCGGAGGAACTTTACGGAGGCTTCGATCGCGCTATTATCGGATGCTAGTTTCGGAACACCCGGTACGTAAGCAATAGCGTCGCCTATAGCGATAGCAACCTATTTTACACGGGTCGCCGAACCCCACGAATTATTGGCCAGCTCCCAGTCAATAAGGATACGCCGGACGTTATCGCAGGACTGCCAGGATGCGAACGGACGCGTTACAAGACCGGCAAAGAATCGCATTTGTTTTCCCCAGCTTTCATCGCTTTACGACGCGCGGCTTAATATCGTGAAATATCGTATCTATCGATATATCCGATATATGAATATTTCAGATATATATATAAAGAAGCGCTATATATATCGGAAAACTGTTATTCGACCGTCGTAAAAAATTTATCGATATTTAAGAGCGAAATAACTTTGCAATAAATATAATGATAACGTCCGTAGAAATTAATTTACGTTTGTGGATTACATTATTCTTATATGAATGAAAATTATTTCCCTCGCTCTCTCTGAGAGAATTTTCCTCCTCGGAGGAAATTCTCCGCGAGATTCCGCGAGCTCGTATATTTATGCGGAACATTTAATATTAGTAACACTTGTCTGCCTGAAAGCCACGTTTTTTTCGCAATTTCCGCGTAATGCATCCCTGATTACATCGCGAAGGAGAGAGATTTCTCCTAGCTTGGGACAACTTATGCCTCGTACAATATTGTTGCTATCGTTATTGTACAGAGGAAAGAGAGAAAGAGAAAGAGAGAGAGAGGGGAGAGAGAAAGAGAAAGAGAAACATGGAAAATTGCCGGTGATTGAAATAACGCCGGAATAATTGAATATTAATCATGGACGCCGCGCATTAAGCGCGATTTTGATCGCATCCGTCGGGTAAATATTAAAATGTGCAAATGCAACCACGTTCCTCGTTTCTCTCTCTCTCTCTCTCTCTCTCTCTCTCTCATTATAGATGCGAGAGGGTGTTTTATCGGCGGATTTCCGGCGCGAATATATCGAGCGCGCGAAAATGGTGATAACAAGCCGCTGCAAGACGTTATAATCCTATAATCTTACGATGCGCAAAGATGGCGTCTCTTGAATGCTTAGCACGCTGCAAATACTAGTCCCTCTTTCTTTCTCTTTCTCTTTCTCTCTCCCTCCCTCTCTCTCTCTCTCTATCTCTCTTTCTCTTTCTCTGTTGACTTTTCTTTTTCTCTTTTTTTCTTTTTTAGATTACGCGCCGAAAACAAAGTGAGTCGGGTCGAATATTTGCACGCTTACATTTCATGGCGACCATTCTCGGAATGTACAGCACAAATTATTTCGCGACTAATTACCTAGGCGCACCTGCAAATTACTACGACTATAACTGCGACGAATGCACACGGATATATTCGCGCGCGAGAGAGCATATATCTAACGAAGAGAGGGGGAGGGAAAAATAGTAGGCACGCCACGAGATACATACATACATATATATATATATATATATATATATATATATATACATATATATATACTATATGCGAATTGGCGCACGCGTGCTTTCTCGCTACTTATGCGAGCTGTTTTGCAATTTAGAGGAGCATCGAGTGCGGTGATTTTCATACCGCCGTCGGTAATTCGTGGAGAAGCCACGAGACGCCACGTTCAAAGAAATACTCCAAGAGCGGAGATACGGGGACGGAATATTTTAAGGGCGACGGCGCAAGGATCCGCCGCGAAGTGTGCATATGCAAATGATTTTTCAGCCACGGGGCGACCGCCGTCGTCTCCGGAGGAAAGCGGATTTTTCTCAAATGTGAGAGCACGGAAAACTCTCTTGCGGAATCCCGACGACACGCTGTTTCCCTTGCGGTGAAGGTGTCTTGATGGCAATTAAGGGCCATCTCCAAGGGTTGCGCTCCGAAAATTTCCAACCCACGAGCAAGAAGGACAAGCGAGCAAATAGGTAAACGCGTTTCGGTTTTAACATAATTGATAAATATATACGAAACTATCATGTGTAGCTTGCAATTGTGGATTAATTTTTGTAAAATATTGACATTGATTTATTCTAAGGATTAGTATAATTTCCGAATTTCGATAGATTGTATATTTAAAATTCTAATTTCTTTCTTAATTTAATTTTTTTTAATTAATAATTTTTGACGAGACATACTTTATCACGAAATCAGGCGATATATCATCTAAACGTTTCATTTTCTCTCATGTCTCTCTCGTGACGCGCTTTTTGTTATTTTCCCTTATCGCTGTACAACGTAATCCCCGGTCGCCATCTTTCCACCTCAAGCGAGTCTCCTTTACGGGGTAAAGCGGCGGTTACTTTCATTCCGGAGGTGTTAAGTAAAGTGGACCATCCGTTCCGATCGTCGGGAAGATTTAAGGAGCTTGCAAGGAAATTTCGCCGACTACTTTCGGGATCGATTTTTGTTTTAAAGAGATATCAGACGTAGATATCATTATTAAAAAAAATGACACATATTGCGAGTATATCTATAAATCTGTCAAGGAAATTTCTGTCGCGGAATTTAAGATTTAAGAGTCCAAAAATTGGGAAAAATTCAAAAATGTTTTCTTCACCGAGTCGCTTCGAGATTGATGTCCTCGCGACACGACGATAGTCAGGACATTATTAATGCACGCAATAAACGATGTCGGAGAAAAATATGGCACCCGTGCAACGTATTGCTGATTTTACCAAGGAACATACATTTTTCGCGAATTTCCATTTCTCTGTAACCGCAGCGATCGATACACCTCGAAGTCGGTCGTACGGAATTATTTATCCAGTCACGTGTCCAGAATAATTTACATCCACGGCAGCCAATATCAGCGGTCAATCCTGGCAGTTTGAGTCTCAAAATCAAAATCTCCGTATACGCAGGACTCTCAAATCTATCGGATGAAACCACCCTACGTCCTTGGAAAAACTGTTCGAATTGGGGGATAATTTTTGAATATGCGACTTCTTTTCTCGGAAACTTAAAGGTAAAGGGATGGGAGAGAGAATAAATTTAGGGACAATATCGATTTCGAATTAGTCAGGGTATATTCCCAGGTGAAAATCCCCGATACATTTATCCGCATCTCGACTCGCGCACCCACTCTTTCTGATCCCCGTAATAAAAGAAGTTTACTTTTACGGTCGGCGACAAAGTCAGAACAGCAACTTTGCTTGACGATTAATTAACGATTAAAACTCTCGTCTCTACAATTTAAACACTACGCGTTTGCCAGGAATAATCTAGCGTCAATCTATTTTTCAGACCGAGAACAGATACTGCCAGGAACACCTGTCTCACTCTTAATTAACATCGATAATCCGCAGCTTCTGTCTTCCTTCTTCTGCTCTCAAAAGCGCCTTACGTGCATGAAGGATCTTTTCTGAAACGATCCCGAAACTCGAAGGTATTTAAAGTTTCGTCGTCGTAAAGTGCCGCCAGTCGTGAAAAGAGACCGTCAGATTATTCCTCGACGATGATTCGATTGCTTCTACAGAGATTCACGTCGAATTAAGAGGGTATAATTAAATTCAACAAAGAATCGATATCCTTTATATCTTCGTAATACGTGTCAATTATTCGCATTTGATTTTCATGGATTATCGCAAACACTATGGATGCTATACAATGATACAGAAAAATGGCGACTGAATATCTTTTATTAACCGACTAAAGATACGGCATCGATACTATCGTGATATCGTAAACCCTATTCAAGAGTGGATACGCGCGAAGCCGATTATTATGCGAGCTGTCTCGAGATTGGTAATTGTGCGCCCGATAACGGATATTTTGTAACCAAGAGAGAATGCTCGAAGCACCCGTAATATCGGACGAGTCATTAGATTACGTAGTCGTAAAACCGTAAAGGGGACGTCGCGTTTCATCCCAAGGAATTTCGCCGTGGAAATCAAATTCGTACCCTCGGAGAAATTATTTCAGCGTAAATTTTTCAATTCCATCGCATTGTCGTAACTTCTTTTGTAATCTTATAATTTTCCGACAAATTTCGATTATACGAGAAAATATTCACGAATTTTCAAAACGCTGCGCGGAAGCTCCAAGTAAGGGGAAGGCTTTTCTCTCGAAAAGCTTCGCCCTTTGAACGCGAAAAAGCTCGCATCACCGGTGAACAAATCGCGCTCTTTCAAGCGCGAGCATTATGTATTCACTTAAGTTTGCAGAAAAGTAGACAATGGGACGTAAATTCACACGGACTTCTATCTCGATTGGGACCGCTCTCAACGTTGAAAAATTGGAGTCGCCCAACTCTCTTCATGGAACACCGCTCCAAAAATAGGGGAATCATGACTGCGACAGTTTTGAACAAAAAAAATCAAATAAGCGTCGATCCCAAATTCGCGTGTCGTGATTAATTGGACGGTCATGCCGCAGTGGATCGACGGACAAAAATACTATTTTCCTCTCGCAATTCAAGTATCGAATATGAAGTTAACCAGTTATCTATTGCACGCAGCAATAAAATGCAGTATTTTTTCCGAAAAGTTTTATTTATTTTTCGCAACATTTTTCGTTCGATAGTCCTTTTCTGATTGGAATGCTGCGCCTCGCTCCGAAATATACCGCCGAGCGCAGTTTTAGGTCATTGTTACGCATCGATCGACGCGTGTCTGTTTAAATAATTGCGCCAGCACAAAAGGAGAGCCAGGAATAGCGATTCTCCTTCCGGTAACTAAATGTTGATAAAGGAGAGCGAATTCCATAAATGACAGACAAAGAAGGAATGCCCGTGTACCAAGCTAAGAATATTTAATGTCCTCCTCTTTTTGAAGGAGGCAAAAGGCGGAAGTGATTTCCATTGGACAAAAGGGCAGCAAATATTATGTCCCGTGCGGGTCGTCGGATCGCTTTATGCTCTCTTTGACGAAAGACACGAAAGAAGTTTACTCTCAAAGCCTCCCTTGTAAACATTGTTACTTTGCAAGCGAATGAAAATCGCGCGAGCCAAGACCGAGTGAACGAACGCGCGCGCGCGCGCGCACATATGGAAAACAATGGCAGAAATCTCGGTGAACCGACAGAAAAGAAGTACTTGGCTGGAAAGAATGCCAGATTAAAGTCGCGATGACAATTCAAATGCGATTACGAGAACGCGACACAAATACCATATTTTTCCCTTTTTATTTTTCAATTTAACACGAATCGTTATTTAAAATATTTTCATATATTTTATTTCAATTTGAAAACAAATTTGTAAATTAAAGTAATGTCGAAATAAAAAATGACATTTTTCAAGCTTTTTCAAATAAAAGTGGTTGAATTAAAGAGCTGGAAATTATATCGCGCTTTATTTTATGCGCGAGGCTAAATGATTTTCAACCATTCTTTTCGGTCTACAGCTCACAAAAAAAGTAAAGCACACTGGTAATCTATCTTTCCCTCTTCCTCCTGAAGATAGTAAAACTTTTCAAATTTGCTACTGGCTTTTTTTCTGCGTCCTCGCAGAAGTATGGAAATGGAGAACTTTTGGTTTTATATCCGACTCGTAGCCAAGCTCGTACTTTACCGTCCCGATTTCTACCGAGCTTTCCTTTTTTTTCCCCTCAAGAAAATCCAGGATTTCCGTTTCGGATCGATCAAAACGCTTTAAGGAACGCGAGGATAACTCGATACTTGTCATTACCACCATTCTAGGATTTCACGGAGCGTGCTGAATCGTAGACGGGAAGAAAGCGATGGACGTATCGAATATCGCGAGTCTCAGGAAGCGAAGGAGGAGGTAGAGTCAGTGGCACAAGCGAACACAGGAGGGGCAGTCTGCCAGTTTATCTTTCGGATTCTCGTAAAGGAGTTTAAGTCCACATTTATAGCCGTCCCGTTATCGTCCCACCGAGAGGAAAGTATATCACTTGATTTATGTGGCCGGGCGCGCCGCGACAACTCGGCTACGAAGCTGATGCACCTAAATGCATCGATAATGACAGCACGATAATGGCGGCAAGATCGCGGGACGCATTAAATCTTCGACGTAAGTCGCGGAAGGTGATCGATTTAACTTGTAACAATTAAACCGTCTCGTATAATATAATATAATGATAATGTGAAATATAAAAATAAACATAAAAATTTGGATGTAAAAAAATAAACATAAAAAGTGCGTGTTATAATATGTATATGTATATAAAATTATAATTAATTATATAGCTTCCGCATTAGAGAAATATTATAATAGATGCATACAATATAATTGCATAATATAATTGTAACGACTTGTTAATTATAATTTCTGTGTTTATGTTCTGTACTAATTAATTATTACTTCTGTATAAAAATTAAATATGGTAATATAAAAAATTGCAATTACCTACATGCTTATCCAATTTTAATTTTAAAATGTTACATGAAATGTAATATACAGGGCAAAATTATTTCCTTTTTCCGAAAACTAGGATCTCTTTTGAACATCAGAGAGAAAGAGAAAGAGAGAAACGTTTCATAGACTACCTCTCTGATTGAAATTGAATATCGGTCCCGCAATCGTGCGCGGGACACTATCTTCCACCGAAATATTTGTAGCCGAGGACGAAGGAGAGGTAACCCACTCCTGTCTCTCTCTCCCTCTCCTCGTATCCTAATCCTTTGAGACAGCTACTACAGAGGGGAGATAAACGAGATCCTATCGACGTGAAATAGCGCAACGCTCGGCGGCGATCTTCCGAGAGGGATCGCATTGTTGCGATATCCGCCATTACGGGAAACGTGCGTTTGGTAGCAGTAACAATAGCGGCTGTAACCCCTGTGTGCGAGGGTGTTTGTACGCGAGTGTTTGTATGAGCGCTCTGCGCGCTAAAGAAAGATGCGTCTTTCTTTTACTACGGCTACTAACGTGAAGTATCGCTCCGTAAAACCACCTGCCTCTTTGATCCTCGAGTCTTGACTCAGACATGTATTGTGAAAAATTGAACACGGCTTGGTTATATATTGCAAAACAATAGTGAGAACAAAAAAAGCGAAGTATACTTTTTCCAGTTTTTTCTCCAGATTTATCTTCGAAATAATTTCGAAATATTCCGGCAAATTAACTCTCCACGCATCGGGAATAAAAAAGATTTTTCCTTTCTTGTCGTCGACTCTTTTCAATGTGACCGCCAATTAATACCGGCGAATCATAATTGATAATAACTCGTACGATAATGAATAAGCTTCGTTAAAAATACTGCAATACTGTACCGGAAGTTCGTGACTAATTAAAGATCGCTTTTACGCGCACGTATAATTGTGCCATTCAACTTCATGAAATGATATGAAAACATAATTCAGGAAGCAAGCGCCGGAAGTTGGCGAGGGAATGAAAACGCTAGAGAATAAAAATGCATGGAAATTTTAAGAAAATACAATTGAGATCGCAGTGGCTACGATAATTATAGTGGCTCAGATAATTATATTTGCCGAATCTCTCGGAAACACTCTATCGCACTTATTATTTTTTATCGCATTTATTATGCATATTTTTCATATTTTATTATCTTATTTATTATTTTAATTTACTATATTAATTGTTTTTTTATTTATATATGTTATTTTTCATACTACATTTTCTTATCTTAAATATATATCTATACGCGTTTATTAATATTATATATTGTATATATTATTATTATTATTATTTTATTTTACTTTATTTCTAGATATAAATGTTATTTTTTATTTTTATTTAGTTTTACTTTATATTTATTTTTCTTAATTTACTTATTTATCTAAACGTTTATTAGGATGTTTTATGTTTATATGTAATTATATGTAATTTAATGAATGACCATCATTTTTAAAATTTAATAAATAAAGTTTAAGTTTAACAATACTCTCTCTCTCTCTCTCTCTCTCCCTCTGTTGAGATTTCATTCCGGTAATTTATTTTATGATGCTCTATTTTGGTTTTTAGTCTAAGTACTCTCTATGATATTATAAACATTTATAATATTTTAATATTTTTAACACTAGATATTTAAGAAATATATTTATATGCCCGACACTTTATATACATATAAACTACAAAATAACCAATGTAAAAGACACCCAATGTAGAAAGGCATGAATTATAGTAAATAATAATAAAATATATTATTATGGGTTCACGCAAACCATCCGGTGTGTATTCCTAAGAATTGATAGTCAATGTTACGCAGCAAACACATGTGACGAACGGAAAGAGTGCACATTGTCCAGCCTTAGCGTATGCTCTACAATGCGTCAAATTGCGTGCGCCTTTGAACAGGTCGTCACGCACGTTGCACACCATTTCGATTGTTCGATACAGGAAACGAACCACGTTTCCGTCACCTGCCTCGAACTTTCCGTCCGATTCCCGATCTGCTGGTCGCACAGAAATTACTACGGAATTATTACTACGCGCGCGATAAAAACACGAAGAAAATAATATACTTTTATGATGTCTTTTTTATTAAATTATTCTCACGCGAAATAGATTTAAAAAAAGAGCCCTCAGTTTAATATTACATATACTCTTGATATTGAAAAATATTATTATATTTTGCGGTCTATTATTAATATTAAGCAATCTCCCCTTATATTAATATTAATATATTCAGCGATCTAACTTATTAATATTAAGCAATCCCCCTAATATTGATTTGAAAAAAAATTTTCCCTTCGTTGACCGTGGGAGAGATTGCATTTAAGCGTAACGACGAAGAGTCAGTGACAATTATGTTTATCATAGTATATGGGAGGGTTTATACGCGGCGTAAAATTTGCGTAAAAATGGGATATGGTCGCGAGACTTAAGGGTTGCCGTATCATCGACAAAATTTCGCCCGTATGAAGGAAAATCTTGGCAATGCGTGTAACAACGCAATTTATATGCGTCCTGCTGAATTTACATGTGAAAGAAGGCGCGACGTAACAACGGATATTTACGTCGCGCCGTATTTTTCGCGGTTTCTACGGGGTGTCCCGGGATATATCTCGCGACGACGACGGTACGTCAGTGGTGCCAGTCGACAAATGGATTCCCATTTTAGCCCCCTTTCGATCTGGATGTCTCTCGGTAAACTCGGATTCGACCCTAAAAGGAGGACAGTTGCTGCGAAAGAATCGCGCAACTCTCGTTATCTTTGTTTGGGATTTCGAGATCAGGAAAGTTTCCGAGTTAAAAGGTAAACACGCTAAGGGACGAAGATATGTTAATTCTCCCCTGTAATGACGCTCTAATTCTTACGTAACATGCTTGTATTAATGCGATATCTTCAAAAACAAGCAGCGAAATTTAATACTAATCTAAATGCACTATTACCGATAAACAAGTTGATCACAATCTTCGCTTTACAATTATAATAGATATTGTCCAACTAATTAATATTGCACCAATATTAATTATATATTGCCGTTCGGATATCATTACTAATGCATTTTCCCCCGATGCAATTCAATCTCGGGGGGATTTCAATGGTTTCCCAATAGTTATCTCATTCCTCATTTCGTCTAAATATCTCTAAATTTCATGCTATAATTATATCTAGGATCTTTTTAGAGAAAAAAAGCGAGAAACGCACATCCTTCTATTCTTTCTATCATTCAATCAATTTTTTGCTTAACACATGGGCACACGAGCAAAATGAAACGATTATATTCGACGGTATTTCGTCTGGGGATTCGAAATGTACTGAAGAAATCGATAAATCCTGTTTACTCAGGCAGCTGCGCGTGTCAAAATCCGTCGGAAATTCAAGTGGAAAAAGTCGACACCGCGCAGCCGAGTCGTCGGCCCGAAAAACCAGACCGCCACTTGGTCGATAACCCCTCTGCTCGCAGTCTCGGACTGCTTCGCGTCAGGTTACTAAGGGTTACGAAAAAAAAAACTCTCGAGTCTCACACCCGTCGCGTCGAAACAATTATATAAGCGATGCGACGACGGATCGAACCAGCCGATATTAAAAATTCGCTCGAGGCGATGAATTTCACTTTCCTAAGAGTAAAGGAAAATTGAGAAATACGCACACTGAATCCTATTGAACATTTTTTTTTCCTCGCTCTCGCCTAGTTTCGTGTCGTATTAAATTATACAATGAAACAATATTCTTTTTAGTCTTCGCGTATTCGCTTTCGAAAATTAATTTATCGAATTGCACACCGATATTTTATATATATTATTAAATTTCGATATCACGTTTTTGTTTTTCATTAAAAGTTCGATCGTCGTTTGAATGCGTAATGGTTAAAGATAAACGGAGGTTTTATTTCGCGGCATTAATGCTCAACAACCGTTACAACGATGAATCCCGAGGTCCACGATTTATGTAAAATTATGTCGAAAAAAAAAGTTATACGTCCGCGGCTGCGAAAAAGTTGGCCGGATGCTTCTCAGAGGCCGCCGTAAGATTTCTCGACACGCGTCACGTCTCACGCGAAAGTGGAAAGTTTTCCACGTGACTGCGAATCGCGCAAGTTTCCACGATGGATTACTCGCCGATAGTGTCATCTGCATATGAATAACAAAGGTGGATTAAGTTTCGTTATATATCACGCGCGTTTCACGCTTCAGGCCACATCGTGCGGATATTCGCGATTTCGCGCATCTTAAATTCCCTATCTGGGAGAAATACCTAGATATCTCTCGGAGCTACCTCCGGAATTCTATCGGAGAGCCTAGGATTTCGCGAAAATCACGAGGTTCCGCGAATCCTCAGGCTCCCACGCAAGCTTGCCAAATCATCATCGGCGCGCAAACAACAGCGAGCACCGCAAATCCTAGAACAGGTTCCGCAAATTCCTTCCGGCGGAACCTTTACAAACTTTGCTCGTCTCGCGCCACGATTCTGTCTTCCATATATATTAGATTCCGTACCTCCCGCAAAGAATCTAACGTAGCTGCTTCCCCATCCACAGTTTCTACAAATCGCAACTTTCGAGAGTTCGAGCTTTCACGATAAAACCTTATCCATAACTTGCCTATTTTTCCTCTCCCCCAGCCTTCTCTCCATCTTTTCTATGGCTCCAAAACGCTCTTAAATTTCCTGAATCCCTAAATATCATAGGATAACCCGATTCGCGCATATTCGTCCCTTCACGAAGATGTCGTTACGACCGGAACATCCTATAAAGAGAATGGAAGAGAGAAAAAAAGACACTCGACCGCAAAGATGAAAAAAGTGGGCACGATTCCGACGAAAGAGCGCATCTCTTTCCCTTTCTTCATCCTCCACTCTTCTCCTCTAATTGCCTCAACGGGCATCGTGGCGGAGCCATTAATTTCGTTTAATCGACTGTTCTTCTTCTCGTTGCCAACGAGAGAGCGAGAGCACCCTCGTCGGTCGATCTCTCGGCGAGCGATTTCCGAAGGGAGGAAATTCCGAGAACGAGAGGGGGTGAAGAGCAGACAGAACGGCAGAATGATGTTGCGTGATTTCCGCGCAAAAGATGACGAATTAAGCGAGACGTGGGGGAGGAGGAGACAAATGTTAAAAGACGCGATGTTACCGAAATCGTATAATAATCAAGGGCGGCGAAAAAGCCAGCGCGCGCTCATTCCGATTAATAAGCGTGATGCAACAGAAATTACGGCGTCGTGATGCAACGTCGGTGGTGCAATTACGTTACGAGCAAGAAGCGACGAACTGCCTGCGGTGATTACGAGGAGCGAATTCTGACAGCGAGGGAGCGTCGTCGAGTGTCGCGATCGATTAAAGTAGCGGGATTGATACAATTACGTTACACACGAGTTGGACGTAATTTCTCCGGTGATTTGAACCGCAGGAGAGGTCATATAAGGTCGTTAACGCTGTTACAATTTGGTCAATTGATGGATAAAGGAATGGACGATTGTACAAAGCGAGCGACGACCCTTCTGTCTGACCCGTTCTGTCTTCGTCGTTATTAGCTTCGGCGAAACGGCGAGCTACAAATTCAACCTGCTCTCGATTCATTACAGATGTAACAGCAGAGACCACACCGGGTCGCCGCATAATGGTACTCGCGCCACTTTACACGAGAGAAATGAAGTCGAGCGTGTCTAAGTGGATCCAGCAAATTCTGAGCTGAATTATTGCGTCGTCTCGATTCGACCTTGCGTGTCAACCCTCTGTCAGTTGACTACCCTATTGAGATTAAATTTACGGCGTTTTTTAGACACTCGCTCGTGAAACATTTTAGGCATTTTCATTTACGCCCCTCCCTTCTTTTATCTCTTTCCAAAGCGACAATTGGATCTACACGACTCTCTTCCCGATTCATCTACTCCAACTTTTGATTAAATTCGATAGAAAATCTTCTTTTTATATCTTCTCCTCCGACTCGTTACCAAATGTAAAATTCACACGACTAATCTTTCAATTTCTTGAGCGAGTTCTCACGGCACTCCTCAACTTTTCCGGCCAAACTCCCGGCGCAATTAAGTTTACACGCCTCAAATTCCCAAGCAAGCCATTAGATAAGTTTATGTTGTTTTTTCATTTTCCACACGCAATGAAACTGTCAAATTTATATATCAGTCGATACGAAAGTACCTAGAGACTGGGATCGTGTGAAACATACTCGACAAAATCCTTTGTGCAAACGAGGTGCGGGATAAAGAGATTCTCGTCTTTTTTCCTCCTTTTCTCCCTTCGGCAGAGAAACGAATCGAAATTCGGACGACTTACCTCTCGAATCGTCACGAGACACCGTTCGCCATGACTGCCGATATCCTCAAAGGAAAGCGTCTTCCAGTATCCCTCGAGATCGCACGAGATTGGACACAGATCTACATCCTTCCAAACGCACTGCTGGCTTTCGATCACGCAAGTTTTCGTGGAGAGCACACGCGAAAACAATCACCCTCTCTCCCCTTAGTTCGGAGCCTCTCTCCAGGGATCGCGGAAAAATGGTATCACGTGTATCGAGAGAATCTCTCGATTTCGATCGGAGAAAAAGAGAGAGAGAGAGAGAAAGAGAGAGAGAGAGAGAAACGGAGGGAAGGAGGAGATCGAAAAAAAAGGCTCGCGAGGACGACAGAAAACCCGAGTTCAGCGTTCGCGCAGCGACTGGCGCCCGACACCTCCACCCTTCCGACAACACCCCAACCACCCCCTCACGCGGACCAGATGGGAAGGGGGTCAGGGACCAGAGGGAGGGGAGGAAGGCACGAGGAACGACGGAGAAGACCGAGCGAGACGATTCTCGCCACGAGCGGCGCTGGCAGAGGGATATAGGATCGAGGGAGAGAGAGAGAGAGCGAGAGCGAGCGAGAGGGAGTAGGGGATTGGTTAGCTTGGTGGATCGTATGGTGAATCCGTACGGTTTGGCGAACGTTTGCGGAGCGGAGGGGGCGCGAGATCGTTCGAGGGGAGCGCCCCCTCCCCTCTCGCCCCTCTCGCCCCTCCGCCACATGCAACGAGGGGATTTCCCGCGACGGGGGACCAGACGCGGGGCGCACGCGCGCGGCGCCCTAGATTTCGTCTCGCCTCCTGATTTTTCGTAATAAAAACGTTTGTCTTGCCGAGTAGCACGGCTCGCATATCTCCGACGTGGCGTGCAGCGCGCGCTACACGCGCGGCGCGTGTCTCTCGCGCGCCCTCATCCCTCCACCCCCCCCCGCCCCCCTCCGCCGGGATATACAAAACGGGGATGTGCGGATCCGGGACGCGCGTTCGCGCGCGCGAGACGAAAATCGAGAGGGAACGAGAATCGATGATGGAGTGACGTGTCTCCCCGCGCGCCGAGCACGACGACAGGCAGGGAAAGTTGGTCGAGTGTCGGGGGGGTGTGGCTAATTCTTAAGTACGCGCGCCAAGAGTGGAATGTCGCTCGCTCATGCGAAAAGGATGTCCCGGCATTTGTCTTCCGTCACGTGACAAAGGGGATCGAGTTGATTTAAAGGCCCGACGATCCTGTTGTGTTCGCTAATAGCGCCTTGCGATTCCGAAGTTTTTACCGTTTCTCAGCGACAGCAATAAGGCGAACGGCGAACGAGGGAGAGGTATAAGGAGGGAGGCCCCTCTCGAAGAAGCTAAGCTCAATTTGATGCGTCGGTGGGGTCGATTGAGAAATGAAAATAATTTAATCGGTTTATCAGTGAAATTGTCTCGATTAAAAATATTGCGAAGATTGAAAAAGTAGACTGTCATAGATTAATAAACTTTGATATCAGACGCTATCTTTTAGCGTTTCTCTTTCTGTACGGAGAATCCGACTCAATTATGTAATTTAACCTGTAATTTATCCGCGTGAATATCCGGCGGAACATCTAGAGTTTGTGGTCCAAACTACTTCGCGAAACCCACTTTAACACGCTGCACTCGCGATGCAACGTTCCGCATATAATGATAAGCGTCAAAATTACCACCGCAGCCGCAACGTCGACCGCATAAGAAATAGTTGAGGATAATTTATATACAGCCAAGAGTAGAGAGAGTAATTGACCCATTATTAAAATATACAAGTTGTTTCGCCAATTATAATTATCCAATATCAATTATATCTGTTTTAACAAATGTGGGCATAAAAATTAATTTATATGAAATCTGAACAGCTGTTTTTTTTTATATAGCTTTTATAAAACTTTATATATATATATATATATATATATATATATTTGTGACATAAAAATTTATTTTTAACATCAAGCTAAAAATATACAAATCTTCTCTAGTCTTGTATAAAAGCTTTTCTTAAGTTGATTGCAGGACAAATACGTTTTTGTCTTACATACATACAACCATATATATATATATATATATATATATATATATATATATATATTGTGAATATTCTGATCGTTCTTAGCGGAAAAGATCTGCTCCCGAAGGACGAAGCAGGCAACTGGAAAGTTAAATAGAAGCCCGTAATAACGAACCCAAGACGTGCTTCAATTGCAGGCGGACTATTTTCATATTTATCTCTTCCGCCGTAACGATACGCCGAAGCCAAGGAGCTCGTCTTTGTCGCCAATTAGTAGGATTCGAAACGCAAAAAGAGATGAATTGCATAGTTTCTTAACGATACCGAAAGAAGACGAGAAAAGTCATTACGTAGGACTGTGCATAATGGCATATTGATGAGAATCGTTCTTTAAGGACTGTTGGCGACTTGCGGAAGGCGACTTTAATAAGAACCATCAGAAGCTTCGACAATAATTAACGGATTAAAACATTTTTCCGAGAGGCGACGGATCCTCTCTTCTCGTTAGAGATTTCGCTTTCCGTCAAAGGCGGAAGAGCAACTAATGATAAGCTTATGCCAAGAGAGAACGCATTTCCTGCATTTCATGCAAAACACGCTCGATTTGAACAAGAGAAAACGCGGAAAAAATCTCAGATTGCGATTTTCGTTTAATTTTTTGTCGACGGGAACAACAAACGCGTCGGACGCGTAGAAATCGCGAATTTACACAGCGCGCATAAAATCCGATCCAAATCGAATTCAAATGGAAATTAAAAACAGTTGCGCGATTTAAAGCCAACGCGGAAAACACGCTCGATTTATAAATTACAGTATACAACGCAGTTTAATAAAACGCGCGGTCTCTGTTTTTTGAGTTAACCAAACCGCAGCTTGGACAATTGTTTTCTCTCTTTTTTTTTTCCGGCCCACCAACAGACTATTAAGCGGATGTTTCCAATTTATTTTTAAGCAATTTCCCTACCGGTGATTATTGTTTCGCGAATTAAAAGTTAGTTTGCGTTACTTTGTCATTTTTTAGAAAGTTATTTTGCTCTTTCAGAATCCGTGCAAAATATTTTTAAATTCATCGATATAACTGGATAAAACTGACTGATATACATATAAAATATATAATAATAGTATTTATCCATGAAGATGCAACGCGTCACACATATATGTGACAAAGACATTATGCGAAAGTGCAAATTCATTTTGATCCCCGAAATATATTGGAAGGCCGAAACGTGATGGCGGTTTGTATCAACCGAGAAGGACGATGCTTCATGCGATGCTGAATTATGCAGACGCTTCTACACGGCGTCGTTATCGGCGAAAATCGGGTCACCAGCCGTCCGGGAGGATACCACGAGAAGATGGGGAACGAGGAGGAGGAGGAGGAGGAAGAGGAGGAGGAGGAGGCGACACGTACAAATGCGCCCTTAATATTAACCCCTTCGAACTAGCAGGAGCTACGAGCTCCGCGTGTCCTTTTGAACCACCGGGGGAATTTTCCTAACGGAGATCTTCGCCGGAAATACACGGAAGTTCGTTGTCGCGAGCTGAAAAATATATATTTACGGAATGTGCACAGGATACGCATCCTGGTATTCCTTTTTTTCTTTTTTTCGCGAATCGACTTGACTTCCCGGAGGCATGAGAACTCGCTCCTTTGTAAAGCGGACGAATATCGTCGAGGCGAAAGGATAGAGAAAAATAGCGGTGAGGAATTCGCGCATTTTTTTTCTATTTTTTTTTTCCTCCCTCTTGTGACAAGTTCTGCGGACAGTGTGCGTCGGGGAATCTGCGAGAGTTGAAATCAAGCGAGAAACCAAGAAAATAATGGGATCAAAAAATGAGCAAGAACCAACGTGTGTACCGGTGTGTCAACGCAAGGATCGAGAAATTAATAAGGACGAGCTTTGTCCAAGAAATTAAATTTAAAAAAATTCATTCATTATAATGAGACGGCGCCTCTGAAATCTCTTTTTAAAAATAAACGCGGACGATTGGATTAGTATCGCGTCCCTTTGAAGGCGAGGCGCGCGAGAAATATTGAATTAAAAATGTAAACAACGAATGTGAGTTGATGCAACTTCTCAAACCGGATTGTGTTCGCCCCTGTATGCACGAGGGTAGCGGTAAAAGCAGTGTATAAAGTCGACTTTCGTTCCGGCTTCGTAAACCACGAGTATATCCTCGGGACTTTTCCTTTATAATCGCGTTGACTTTATTCGCCGAGGTCCTCCGCGCCACGAAAAAGTCCACAAGCTACTTTCCGATTTACGCGGAAACACGGAGGACAATTTTCATAAAAAAAAATCCAGCCATTTGTTTTACACGAGTTTATTTTCTTTCTGTGACGCGGTTTACCAGCAAATTCTACACGAGTAAAATAATGTATAAAATAAAAAGTGTGATTACTAAACTGTAAAAAGTTATTATTAAAAATAATATATGTATAAAATTCTATAACTAATATATTATATTTTCTCAAATAATTGATTTTAAAGGACGCGCGGCTTTTAGAAAAATATATGCAGTCTGTTCTAATGCGAGAAAAAAAAATCGTCGCCTGTTAAGGATAAAGCGTAAACGCAGAACATCGTGAGAGAAACCAGAGGATTCTTTATCCCGGTTCCTTGATCTTGGCTCGAGAGTTTCTCCGCCCTCAACAAAGACCGTCTGTCTGTTTATACGTTGCTGACGAATAAATGTATGATTTACGCAATGTATGAAAACGATGTCGAAGATTATTCTAAGTCCGATGGAATAGTTTGCGTTCACTCTTTTATATTTCGCTCGTTTTAAGAAGAAAAGGATCAACGTTTTGACAAACTACATGGTATAAAAAATAATGCCAATTTTTTTCCATCTATTAAATATCTTTTATCGTGATAGAAATGTTTTTACAAGAATCATAGTGATTCTTCTTCGCACTTTATACCACGATTAATCATTGATATTTTTCTAAACCAAACATTGTACAATTTTCAAAACTTTTATCTATATAAATTATCCGATTAAAAAAAAAACAAGATATCTTCTGTCGTGTTATACTTTGATTTTTCCTAGCGAGCGAACTCAGTAGGATCATATCGCTTACGAGGGAGTTATTCCTGGTCTCTACAATATAAACTAGCTGCCCCGTATAAAACGGCCGCTGCGGGACAACGGATTCATCGTCGTTAAATTAAGCGACATCGCCGAGACTTCTCTCGCGTGGCGGAGAGACTTCTTGGACGCGTCTCTCCTTCATTTTTATTTATACACCTCTCGGCTTTTCCTGCTAAATGGCTCAGACGAGAGTTTCAATTGAAATTTTAAACAGGCCTGAAGAGGATACGCCTCGTTTATTCAATGCGTTTATTTCAATCGGCGCATCTAGGGTTAAAAATAGAAGCGCTTATAATATTATGTAATACGTAATTGATACACAAAATTATGCACGATATGATGTCTGAAATCGCATTTCGAGGCTGGCTGATAATTCGTCGACCAAAACTATTACTGTCTCGCGCAAGTTGGCGAACGTAAGAACAGGTATGGCGTTACACAGGGGACGAACTTCTGGCCGCCTTAAGTTCCGTTCTACGCTAGAATAAAGTAGCAATTAGGCGAGCGCGAGCGCGACGCTTGTTTTACAAACTTCGTTAAGCGAATTTGCGCGCGAATTCACGCTCAGCTCGGTATCGCTTACGACGAATTTACCGGATTCGTTGCTTGTCATTGCTCGGCAAACGTTCAAATTGCACGCACTGGATGTAAACGAAATTGTCATTTGCAAATACGTCGTTCGAAATTAGACATCTGATGTAATTCAATTCACGCAGTTTCGACAAAATGCGATTATCCTCGTGATACTTGGAACCGGCGAGATACTAGTCGTTACAAAGATATTTTTAATCAAATGTGACAATTTTTTTAGATACCCTAAAGCTTCAACGTATAAAAGTGTCGTTTTTATAGTATTTTATATTTTCGAGATATTTTATACAATTGCTCTTTATATAACGTAAAAAAAATATACTCAGTTAATAATTCATTTTGAGGATCAAATCGAACAAAGCTGGATATTAACCGCGCGTTAAATATTGTCAATAATTACAGAGAGCATTCTCTAACAAAGAGTTACCAGGACATGAATCCTCTGACAAAGAGTGACCAAGCACAATTAGCTAATCGGCTATACTGCCTAATAACCAGGAATATTCATTTCGCGAGCAACAACGTTCATTCAACTACATCCCTTTTGAACTGGCGATTCTCGATTACTCGCCATATCGCGAAAGTTTATTTAACTATACTATGCGTGCAGACTATATATAGCATAATTTTCCGAGCATGTTCTCGTGCCAACGTCAATTGTAGCGAAGTTGTTCAAGACAGAGTCATTGGTATAATTATTATTATCACTATACACTTCGAGTAAAACGGTTTCGATTAATTTCCCCATGTATTAAAAATGTATTTCATCAAATCATGTACAATATATACATATATATATATATGGAAAAGATACGTCTTTCTGAAAATATTAATTCTGTAATTTCTCTCTCTCTCTCAAACTAATTTATTTTGACTAAATTTTTTAACTTGTTTTTTAAAAAAATTAACGATTTAATTATCTTTTCAAAATATATAATTTCTTTATAAAATAATATATATAATATCTTTATAAAATAATTTAATTTAAATTTTTCTTAAATTTTTCAATTTTAAAATTTATATTTTAATTTTGTATTTATATTTAATAATTATATAAATTAGATTATAAATTAAATTAAATTAAATTTATATTTTAATGTTGTAAATTTTAATTTTTTACTTTAGACAAATTTTAAATTTCTTCAATTCTTTTATTTAAAAACAACAAATTACGCTTACAATTAGCACAACCTATACATTATGGCTACATTTGATTTTTTTAATTACCGAGCAAAATGAATTTTAAAATGATCAAAAAACCATATTACACATATTTTTGTTAAAGCGGTAAACATAATTTTATTTTGAACTAAAAATCAATTTTATTTATCTGATTCTTTTAATAAATAAAAATTTTTAATTTTTAATCAAATATTAGCTTCAATTTCTCCTTGATTTTAAAATATTTTATTATAAAAGGATGTATATGTCTTTAGAATTTTCGAAGTGTGAATATAAATCTCACGTGACCGTTTAAACGTTAAATCAAATTTGTCCAAACGGCGGGGTAAACACTGTCGACGCAAAAATTTTTTTCTCTCATCTCCCGACGGGAAAAGCAACAAATCGCGCGGGGAACTCGTCGACACTAATTTCCCGAGATTCACCGCACTGGGATTCCCGATAACCCGAAGGTCGATTCTACTCTCTTCCCGGGGCTCCCCTTCCGCCGTGACAAAAAGTCTGCTCGACGCTGTCGTCGTCGTCGTTGTCGTCGACGGCGACGCCGACGTCGCCTCGATCATCGTGTTCGGCCCGAACGAATAAAGGGAATGGAGGGTGACTAAAGTAAACCCGGACTATTTCGTATCCGGATCACATCCCGCGACTAAAAGACGAAAGGGAACGGAACAAATCCGTTGTAATAAATAAATTCATAACGTGGGCGACAAATAAATTTATAGGCGTTAAAACCGTGATCCGTTGAAAAAATAAATAGTGCTATAAATGACGCTTAATTTTTGAGAAAAGAAGAAGCTAATGAAAAAGATAAGAAAATCGAATTTTTTTTCAAGATAGACAAGACGAAGGGCGCGATTTCTCTGCGCTATCTCTTCCTTTTCCGCCATCGTCACGATTACTCCCGGGTCCGACCCTTCTTTTTATCTTATCCCCTACTATTCTAAAGACCTCGTTTCAGCAGTTCTAGGAAGCGGATGGGCAAAATCAGAAGGACGGGTGTCGTCTAATTTCGAATTGCGAGACACGATTAATGATCAGCCGTCAAGCGTCTGGTTGCATCCACGTGCGTTGCATCTGCATATGTGCGATTCACATATTCGCGTATTCCACCTGCGATTCATCCGAGGACGGCGGAATCGCACGGAACGTGCACGTCGTATCGCGAAATGTCATTTAAATCCGACAAATATTTCGAAATATTTCGCGTTTCGAAAATCCAATAAAAAACCTAAAACATTCTTCGTCGAATATGCGTTTGATTTCAGAATAAACGCGCGCAAGTTGACAAGTGCGTGCACGTATTTATCTAGATTATAACTTAATACAGAAATCCCGCATCAATTATTGCTATTTAGCGACTGGACAAACTGGCAAATTGACTGCAAATTTGTTTAATTACAGCTCATATAATTCGGAATATATATCATTCTCCCCTGAAGAAATCACCAATCGTTCCCTCACCACTGTCCCGAACGTACACAAATCACTCTCCCGTAAATCTCCATAAATATACATATATACATATATAATAATATCTACTCGGCGCGAATCAAGCGCCAATGTTGCTGTAACTCGATTCGGCTACCGTACGAGTGCTGGATCCGCCATCGGATTTCCATTTTAAAGTACCGAATGCCGTGTGTTTCGACCGTGTAACGATATCGCAACCCTTATCAACGATAATCGTCGGAGGCAAGTCACGATTTGCGACGTACAAGTTGCAGCTAAACGCTAAAAGCTAAAACGGCGCTTTTTACCGCTTTAAATCTGTAAA
Organism: Camponotus vicinus; assembly: GCF_025532165.1. Taxonomy (NCBI): domain Eukaryota; kingdom Metazoa; phylum Arthropoda; class Insecta; order Hymenoptera; family Formicidae; genus Camponotus; species Camponotus vicinus. The sequence continues at coordinate 9,187,924 of NW_028141956.1, forward strand.
ACGATGTAGCGAATGGTAGTACATGTAAAACCGTACCTCTAGATATTACGCTATCAATACTAGAAAAAAAAATAATGGGCGAATGATACGAAACGTGTACGATTCTAATCGTTGCAAATTTACGCGACACTCGTTAATATCGACGCGCGATTTCAATTATCCCCGTTGCATCCGCGAGGAATCGAGACTGAAAAGAAAATCCGAAATGAATCGAACGGAAAGATGGCGTCTCTCTTTTACATTCCCATTGCGCGAGAATCCCCCGGGGGGCAAACTCAATCTGGAACAAACGTTCCATTACGGGAATGGCCGTGACAGCCGGCGGACACGACAAAGCCACGACGCGTACACACGTATCATCTCGTAACGTACTCCCCCGCCCGTTTAGAGCCTATAATCCCGACGCTGTACAGTGCATAAGACGGAACACCACCTAATCTCGCGTCCGAACATTGCGCCAAGCACAACGTGGGAGGACGCTAAATCGAGATCTAAATTGGAGATCAGCCCAGCGCTGGGATGGCTGTCGGTCAGTTGGGATACGAGGCCAGGCGAATACGAGATGAATCGCGCCAGATTAGGCAAATAGACGGAAAAATAATACAGCCAACTCGTATGTTAAAGGTCAAAATTTCACATAGATTCATTTCGATAAAAATCTCTTTTTGCGCGCATAAATTATAATGAAATCTTAATAAATTATTATAGATTAAACGCTTAAGAGGAGGTTAAAGAGAAAATAATTCTGTGGAGAAGTTCTTAATTTTTACAAAATAATTATCCTAATTTTTAGAAAATAATTACCTACAATTTTTATCACTTTCCCTTAAACTCTCTTATTCATTCACTAATTTATTGTGAAAATTGAAAATTTGGAATAACCTTAAATTTCACAAAGGTCCAAACGTGTGTTCATTGACGAAAGTTGAAAATTCGGAATAATCTTAAATTTCCTAAGAGTCCAAAGTTCGCGCCAAGAATAAAACATTTTACAAATGCGCAAGGGTCGCAGTTCGAAATTGCACGGATTGCTGATATGGGCGCGGTACAAGCGCACCGAAATTTACGAGAGCGAGTGCGAGCACGGGCGCATAAGAAACAGATTAACGTTCTCGTGGATTAAGAGTCGTTGCCGGAACCGGTGCCTGAAAGCGAGCTTACGGGAGAGTGTTAACGTCAGAGCGAGTCCTACGTGGAGAAAGGCGTGCACGCGAGGAAGGATACGCGTATGCGATGGAGTAGACATTTCTACGGACATGAAAGTGTAAACAGAAGTAAAAACACCGAAGAGAAACCGGAGAGTGGATGGAAATGGAAATTCTAATTACGGAAAACGGCCGTGTCAGCTAGGGAACGTAACGAAGCTCGGACCACCGTCGACAATGAAAGGTCAGCACATATGCGGCGAGGCTTATCCCGGTACTTACGCAGGGATCAGAAAGTGAAGGACGTTTTAACTCTTAACTCTAATCGCGAAGGGAGTATCCTTTGAAATGTAATAATCCCAGGAATTAATGAGTAATGCGCATCTCTTTTCAAAATAACAATATATCATATTTTCAGTCATCTCAAAAGGAAATTTGTAAATTAATGGGGTTTCGGAAAACGAGTATTTTTTAGTCTGAAAAAAATGAAGAATTTCAAATTATCCAATAATTTACGAATCTAAAGCGATGTACGATTTCAACGCGATTTAATAAAAAAAAATTGAAGCGAAAAAAAAGAACAGAAAATTTTACATTTTTCGTTATACTTGTGTATAAGTAACCTGTGACACTTTTTGTTCCATTAGTGCCAAATAAATTAATGAAGACATGATTCATTCTATTACAACATTTCATTATGTAGCTCAGAATGTTACCCAGTTGATGGCACGATGATACTCAACGTGAAATCGATCACGTTGTAACGTGCGCCCTTAAATACCTAATTACAGAAATAGGTACTCCGCCAGGTAGATAAAGCCGGCAATGTGCAACCAAGTAGATGACAGAATAGCACATATACTAAGCCGAACACATATACGGCAGTCTTATACTACTAAAACTCCAAGTACGTAATTCGAACTGAACTCCTGATATCTTACTCAATCCCGCGGTTAATTTTTACGTTAATTAATACTATGCATAATTAACGTATAATTTTGACATGCAAAACAATATAGAAAAAGTAAATTTTATACAATTTTAAATAATTAATTTTTACTTTAAATAAATAATTTTAATTTTTATTAATTAATTTTAGATAATTAAGCTTAATTTTTATAATTGTAAAAGATGGATTTTTAAAAAAATCTAATAAGCCACATGTGTTTATATATATGTACATATATCATTGAATCTTTCTTTTATAAATACTTTAATTATACATAATTTTTAATAGTATATAATTTTATAGAGGATGTCCCATAATATATGGAATCTATTTTTTTAGAAATGGATTTAGCATAAAAGATCAATAAAAGAATGCTTACATATTTAATTTGACCTTGTTTTCAAGTTACAGCGAATTCTGTCTTAGCAACTGTACTTGCTTTAAAAAAGATGCTCAGAATGACCACACTATATTTGACTGTACATATATGTATAGATGTTATTTATTTATATTTTTACTTGTGGAATCTCTTTTTCGAAATCTATTGTCTGAAAAAATTCAATTAACAATATTGAAATATTCCACTAGGAAATCGAACAATATTGAAATATTTCATCCCAGAGAATTGAACAAGATTGCCAGCAAATCCGAAAAATATTTGGAACATTCAAAATAATTTAAAGATCAATATATGTTAAAACGTTTACAGATGCAAGATAATTATTTTGAGACCTAATAATTAATCTTTGTCTTTTGTTAAAATAAACAGATACAAATTATTAAAATACAAAATTAAATAAAAAATACACACATGTATAACTTTTTTTTATCGTTTTCAAATGCTAAATACATTTCTAAAGTGGACTTCACATATTATAGGATACTCTATACATATAATTAATTATAATTACGTTGTAGCATTATCATTAATTATTGCAATAGAATTAATGCAATTAATTTCTAATTAATTAATATTGAAATATGTTAATTAGATTAAAGTAGAAAGACAACGCAATAAAATGGAAAATTAAAGAGATTTTAAAGCTTTTCTCTGAGGGAAAAAAATAAATTACAAAATTTGAAAACAAATTCTTGTTATTGTTATATTTTGTTTTCTTTTTTGATGTATAAGCTTGTCAATTAAAAGAGTAATAAATTAAACCGCGTTACTAAATTTGCATCTATGCGAATTTAGAGGTGTTCCCAAAAAAGATTTCCCGCACAAGAGAATGAAAATTATTCCCATACAATTATATATATAATTTTGCAGCTATTATTTGTAATTTTATACAACTTCTATTTTTACGTAGCTCCCAAGGGACTCATCAAACCTCGCGCAAAACTGTTTCGCAACATTTTTATATCATTTTATCTTTATGCAAATTATTATACGCAAGGGTTTTATCGAATGCAAAATTTCGCTAAATAGTTTATGCAAATATCAGTTAAAAAACTACTATTTCTAGAAGAATAGAGAAATATTTACAGACTACTTACGTGATCCGCTTACATTTCGCCTGCATCCTGTCACGACTTTACCAGCATCGAATGACGATAACCTCTCTTGTCCATTTGTCTAGGGAAACATCATCCTCACATCGATCCATGCTACGTAGAATCTCCGTAGTTTCATTCACCCTACTTTCCCGATTTTCGACCTTGCATTTGCACGAACACTCACGAAAATCGACAGTTCGAGCACATATGCCAAGCGGCATAAAATAATACGTTTCGAACGCGTCGCGCTATATTGACGTTGTATACGTATATTTGATTCGGAATTTCCGATAGAATCTTTAATTTTTTTCTTCGCGGAAACTCGCGAATTATAAGGTACACATATTATATAGGTTAACTGATGACATCACTCACTTTCCTTCACAACAGCGAAATTAATCTGCGACTTTAAAATGTCACGACACACTCGACACATCTCATGACGATAGCAAGATCGTGTAGCGAAGAGTGGTGCGTAAACAGTTCCATGTGTCAACAACGTTTCGTCGCAAATTTCCACTTTACGTGTACACGAAATCGCAAATTGTAAGGCACTATTCTATAGACAACACACACGCACGCGCGTTTTGGCGCGAAAGACTCTCTTCGCGTTCGACGCGTCTGCGACTAACTTCACTTTCTTCGATTTCGCGCCGTCAGCTGTGCCGACGTCAAAATGCCGCGATACACTCGCGTAATACGTTTTACTCGTATTTTTCCGACATTTCTGTGACAGATAACGGATCGACAATAATTTCGAGTCTCACACTAGACGATTATCTTCCTCGCACATACAGAAAATCGCGAATTACGAAATACCGTGTACAGGTATGTACGTCAATCGGTACGAGACGATAGACTTCGAATAAGTCTTCGGCTAGTTTCGTTTTTCCTCGGTTATAACCATAGACAATAAACATAGACGCGTATCTTAGTCGCGTATGCGTTATCAAAATTAAAAACAGAACACAATATTTCGAGAGTGTGCTTTAATTCCATTGAATGAGAATATGAATCTCTTTTTTTAATGAAATAGAGATTCATCTCTATGTCCATGATATTTTTATACGACCCTTGTATTTTTACATTCGAGAGAGAAGACTGTACTTTCGAAAGCTCTCTGTCTCTCTTTTTAATTTTGTCGCAACATTTGATCGATATACGCGTATCTACATTTATTATGTACATGGTTATTACATAACTTTAATTTCGCGACATCCCGCTAATAAATAATTAAATATCGCAAACATCGTCTCACTCGTAGAAATCTTTTCGATACACAATCGTCTGATATTTAATTTTACGTAGGTACGCGGTATTGTGTGAAGAAGCGTTCGTCGTCGTGAAATGCTGCGCGTCAAATGGCTGGAATGTAAACAAGGTCGCTCTAAGAGTCGACGGCGTTTAAGGACAATAATAGAAACCAGACTTCTTATCGTCGTCACATTCTCCAACGAGAATATTCAAGTATGTATATTATATTAGATGAAAGTATCGCTAAAAAATCTCCGAAAGGCATTGTGTGTATTTATTTATCCTGATATGTTTCAAATAACTGCGTGAATGCTTTCCAATGTAAAGGAAAGAGAAAAAAAGTGACGTAACAAAGAAAATAATAAAATTTAACTGCATGATAGAAACAAAACAACGAAGTTATGTGTTGCGATTGAAGCATCGCTAGCAATTTCAACAATTCGGGGATGCTTGATAAGAAGCGGAGAATATTTGAAATTCATCAAACGCGGTATTTTCATTCTCGGAACGCTCGGAATCGATCGATGACGTTTAAAGGACAGCTCCCGTCGTTCATTTCAATTTAGTACTGTATTTCAATAATGCTGCGATTAATTTAAAGAGCTTCGGGATTATTATACATATACGCGTTACATATACGTATAATAAACTCATTGCCGTTTTGAAGCAATTTTATTGACATTTTTTTTTTCGAAAAAATTCAATTTTAACATACATATATACAGAGTGTCAGGGCAATCTCTTCCCAAAAAAAGCTCTTGTAGCTTACCCCGAAAGCTTTTCAAAACACTATAATAAAGTATTTTTTTCATCGAGTACTTTTCGAGTTATGAGGCTTGACATAATTTCTTAATTTTTGCATAAACCATAAAATATCTAGTAAAATATTCATTTTTCGATCATCTTACCTTAATACTTTTATGTACAAAATAATGAGAAGAATCAATTGGTGTAAAGAAAACACATAATTGTTTCAAAAGAAAAATATGTAATTGTTAATTTGCAAATTACATATCTTTTCTTGCCCTGACACCCTGTATATATTTATGTATTTTCACGGATATATAATTTCCCTCGTCAATCTGATCTGAGCAATATATCGCGAACATGAAATCGCGATTCATCGATTATAATTTCCTGTTTAACAAGGAGAAGATGAGAGGGAGGAGAGGGAAGGAGGGAGAAGTAATCAGGTACTTGTCGACAGGTGCTTGCAGGGATGCGTAGAATTCCCAACCTGTTGAGGAGATCCCTGATATCCGTTTCCTACGAGTGTCCCGCCGAATCGATGATATTCGGATTTCAATCCGATCGACGGCGAAGTCTGAGGGGAAATTTTCCCGTCGAGTGGCGGCACGCCAGGAGATTGAATTTTCGGTTTTTCACGAACCGCCGCAAATTTTCCATTTCCTCCGTAGAGAGTCGCGCGACCTCGCGAATTTTCCTCCTCGATTTGCGCGATCGCCTGAGTGACCCTTTTCCCACCCTCCCCCCTCGCCCCCTCGCCCCCTCGCCCCCTCGCCCCCTCGCCGACCCTCCATCGCGTCAGTCCGTCGCGGTGCATTTAAATCGACTGCTTAAGTTGACTATGCACTAATCTCGTAATTCATTTACATATTTAACACGCGCGTCGGCAAAGTTCGCTATCCGTGGGAAGGAGGAAGAGGAGGAGGAGGAGGAGAAGGACACGAAGGGCGACGAAAGGTAGGTGCGACAAAGGGGGTAATTAGTTATGCATGTGTTACTTGTCTGAGGAGATGCGAATCCTGAACTTCTTTAATTTAATAACGCGCGCGGGTCGGAACGAAAATCACATCGTGTCGTGAACAAACAAGGACGACAGGGAAACAAAGATATCTCCCGCTTGGTATCTCCCCGCCCTGTCACGGTTGGGACAAAAGCGGGAATGTTTGGTCGATTCCTCGTGAAATGATCGAACTTAATGTACGAACGGGACACGCGCGCAAAGTCAGTCGCTCCCTTTTGGTCCGCAACTTTGATAACTAAGTCTTCGGAGCCAACAAGTTGACTTGAGTCGTTAGCCGGATTGAACCGTATCGATTATCAACGGACATTCTTGTTCCCCGACAATGAAATACATCCTTTGCCGGGAGAGTTTCGCTTTCTCACGAATAGAGAGGTCGGGACGTTTCGTTCGATGTAGGGCGCGATGAAAATACAAAATCGGGTTTCCAGCGAGCTTCTCGAATGGCGAGGCATATAGATACGCGCACATATATTTCATATTGGACAGCGTCAGGAAATTAAGCGAGGCGGTCTCAAGGGCGACGTTCGGACCTCAAACTTCGGCCGGGGAACTTTTCTCGGCATTGTGCCTGGATTTATCTCTTCCCGAAGTGTCGAACTGCTTTTCGGGAGAGAAGAGCCGCGGAAACCAAGAAATATATTATTGCCGACCGTGACTGGTATACAAACCAGTTGTTTGCCCGTCAAACGAAGAGACAGAGGAAAAGGAGGGGGAGGAAAAACTAGAGTAGAGTAAATGATGACGATAATTGAACTATCGTAATTTGGTAAATAATGTAGATATCATAATTTCCTCTTAAACAGATTCGTTTATTATATTAACGATAACATTTTGAAACGCCAAATTTCCCTCTTTATAGCTTCTGATATTTCGTTGAGGGAATTAAATAGAGTTGTGGCAACAATTGTAGAAAACTGATGGATTTACTTAATTCGCGCGATGTAAAAAAAAAAGGAAGAGAGATTTCTCGACGTTCTATTTCGACGAGATAAAAAAATCTAAATTATTCACGCTTTTATGTTGAGTTTCTCAGCCTCATCCTCGTACCGTCGAGAGAATTCACCATTAGGATCGTACTTCTTCTTAAGTTGCTCCCATGTTTCTGGTTTCTGAAATAAAATATAAAGTCAAATGTATGTGAATACAATCGTTCTTTCATAATAAGAAATATAAAAGAAATAAGAAATTATAAAATTGTCTTCATACACAGAAAAAAAAAAGTGTCAAATCAAAACTTATATACTTAAACTAACGCGTTCATTGTTTCGTATATACGCAACAATTTATAATCTTCTTAGAAGAATGTAATAATTTTAAATTTCAACAATTTTATAGTCTTATTTTAATATTGTAATTGTCAAGAATATATAATTATTTAATTCTACTTTAAGAAAATTATAATCTTTGATTTAAAAATGTTATTTTCTATCTAACATTGTTTCTTTTCCACTCAAGAAAATTAAATCTTAAATCATAAGAATATATTTTTCTTGATTGAACTATATAAAATGGCTTCATTCAAGTAAGCAATTATTCAAGCAATTATATTTTTCTTTAATTAACGCAATAAAATCTCATTTCAACATTTCCATGTTAAAACTAAATATATTTTCAAAACAAGAATGTTCTTTTTTTCTGTGTATATATCGACGAAAAAACGATAATTGTACCCGTGTAAAGTCGTATAAAAATTTTTATTCTATTTATTAAAAGTTTCCTTACTTTTTCCCCTCTTAAACTTTTCATATCAAGAAACATACTAAATTATACGCTGCTACACGAACATCGTTCTTAAATTCGTATTAAAACTTAACTTTGTTAGACAAGTTGTAAAAATGCGTTAAAGCTATTTAAAATTTCGCAAACACAAAATCTTGTATATTTTTAAAAGAATAATCTTTATATACACTTTGAGCACGTAAAGCGCCGTATCGACCATAAAAATATGTTTAATATTTCAAGAATCGCGTAAAATACGGTGGACGTAACGCGAATCGGATTGAAACCCCTCTAAGGGATCTACAGGAGTGAAATCCGTTTTCGAAGAAAGTTTACGCGAATTGAAGGGAGCCGTGGATTCGCATCGCCGTTAAATTATTTGGTTACGGGAGTTTTCCGGGCGCAACGAATCCCTGGGATACCCCCCCTCGCACCACCCCAGCAATCTGGGGAGTGTATTAACCCGTCTCTACATGAAAGTCAAACTAGTTCCGCGGCATTTAAACCAGCTTGACGTATCCCCCCCCCCCCCCCCCGAGAGAGAACGTTCCCTCCCCCGCCCTCCGGCGTCAACTCATTACCCGGTGCGACCCTGCGTTTCATTAGTCCGGCGAAAAGTGACGGGCAGTGACGTATGTACGAATGCGAGAGTATATACCTTATTCACTAGAAACCGGATGACCTTCTCGGTGCCGGTCCTTTGCTTCTCGCTGCATTTGCTGCACTCGGTCTCCAATGCGTCCGGAAGGTGTTCTGAAAGAGTCGCAACAGAAATTCAGATCAGGGACGTAGTACGACGACCTCGTCAAGCACGTAATCGACGATCATTACATGTCGATTTAAACTTCTCTTAAAATAGCCGGATCTGGGCTTTTTTGTTTTTTCACCCCGATTTTCGATTTATATTTTTCATTGTTAGGTACTTTGACAGATGTATGTATGTGTGTGTTCGTGCGCGCAGCCGTTTCCACTGAGACAAAGTTTTGCGACGTAGGATGGAGTTCATAATAATGTATGTTATTTCTCGAATATTCGATGTCCTGCAGAATTCGCCCCAACGTTTTTGCCGTCCCGCGTCATTTGCGCCAGCTGCTATGGTCAGCTGGTCGCACACTCGCGCATATCGCTCGTGAATTTTCGTGAGAGACAAGGACTATATATCTTCGGTAACGTATTACCGTCCATCGCGCGTTTTATCTCGCTCTATGGGATAGCCATGCCGAGAGAAAAAAGAAACCCAGAAGAAGAAGACGAGATTTTCTGATAAACGGCGAGCAAAGGATAAATCAAGTTACGAATAATTAATATATCTCGCAGAAATACGTCGATAAAAATAATCGCTCCCTAGTTCTCTTTTTCATTTGTGATTCTGCGTGTACGAATTCTATATAAACAGGATGTTCCAAGAGAAATATTTATTTTAATAACAAGTTCTCTGATCGATTCAAAGAAAGTGTCAAAGCATCAATAATTTCCGAGTTATAAGCGATTAAAAAAAAGAAGAGCTTCTCGCAAACTAAACTTCATAAAGTGTTGAAAGATTGATAAAATTACATCTTTTTTAATTAATTTCAAGTCAGCTTCAGGTTTGCCTTAATAGAATTTTAACTTCAGGTTTACTTACAAAGACGTATGATGGAAAAATTGAAAACTTGCAAACAATGACATCGTGTCCTCGATAATTTAAGAAAAAATTAGCTCTAAATTCACGCTAGAAAATCTGCTATCAAAAGAACATCCGACGATTTACACAGGACACTTTTGCGCGTTACCTTTATCTGTGGGACCAGAGTTTCCACGTTAAAGAATTGACAGTAGTTGTTTGCGCCGCTAACCGCAAACATATGTAAACGCGAATGTCTCCCCGACGACATGCTCTTCTTTTTTTTCTTTTGCCAAAATCTTCTCAGCGACAATCGGCGACTACGGTGCATTATTCATATCTCTGAGGGGAGCGATATGCGCGCGACATATGTACCGTCGTTAACGAAACGACCTCGTATCGCGCATCCTTCGACGGGGATGAGACGGGATGGCCATTAGTGTGCCAAGGCTGATTCCCGCGCGCGTTAGAAAGCGTGTGAGAGATCGTCTCATTACCGTCTCATTTCATCGTACGTGTTTTGTCACGTTATCGTGCCGCACAACCGAGACACGAGGGGGGGTGAAATTAATTGGAAGTTATTTATTCAATAAAATTATTAACAATAATTTACCTCTAATTTGGTTTCAATTAAATTTAGATTTTGTAAAAATCATTTTTTAAGTCGAAATTAAATGTATTGTAATTATACTATAAAAAAAAAGATTTATATAGAAATATAATTTTTAAGAGCAATTTAAATGTTATTATTTAACTAAAATCCTTATATATTTTATATTAATTATTAAATTTTTCAATCAATAGATTTTTCTAAATATTCGATTAATAATCCAATGATTAGAATAATTAAAAATAAAAATGAAAGAGAGATAGATATTTTATTAAATGTGTTTATTAAAAAGACTAGGGGGATTAATAATGTAATTTCAATATGGCATCGAGTGCTGTTCCTCCAGGGTTCGTCTCACGTTATTATGTTTTCATATTGGATCGCGCATTACAAGGATTGCGCGTTGCCTCATAAGATGATGCGATATAATTGAGATAGCAAGGAGATAACGATTAAGGAAATTTCTCACCTTTGAGTTCCTTGCCATCGGGCGTGCAGTTTCCCTTATCCAGCAGGCAATTTACATAGTTCTTGAGCAGGCGGTCGCTCGTCAGAATAGCGTCTACGTCGATATTGTCGAACTTGGTCGTGTACTTATCGTCCGCCAAAACGCAAGCTACAGCGATGAGGAGTAGAGCCAGGACCTGGATCGAGTATTAAAAGAATTTATACGATGGGAGGTATCCAGAAAAATCTCGATACGGCATATATCCCGAATATATTCGATACCTGTACTAAATCTGGAGGTGAGATGCGCGTTTGAACGAGGCGCGAAATCCCCGCTCGTAGATTCCCGCGGGATTTCGCGAGATAAATGCGAGAGACTCGCGACAACTCGTGACGTCGGTCGACAATGTTGCAAAATGTTGGGACAGATACGACCTCGCTTTTCACGTTTAAATGTCGAGCGTGGCCAAATGTTTGCGGCCGAAACGCGTGGAATCGTATGCGGAATCGTATTTAACGCAGTGATGCGAATACCAACGAGAGCACGTATATATTATCTCTCTCTCTCTCTCTCTCTCGAAGGTGTCCTATAGAAATTCCTCTGTAGGCCCCTAGCGAAAATGCGGGCCTCTAAAGACTTATAGAAAATAGGAGCGAGCGTTGCACGCCTCATTAGTAGGTAAAGACGAGAGTGAACGACCAGTGGGACGTACAGAGCTCTTCGTTTAGAAATCAATTCAATTACGCAGAGTGTGTCAAACGCTTTCTCAAGCGCGACTGCACGGAGCATTAAGAGACACTTGTATGCGTGCGGAACATCAAAGTCATTTCTCTCGTGTATATCGTGTTCTCTTGTATGGTATAACGTTCATAAAATACGTCGGAATATTCTGTTTTCCGAGAATGAATATCAATTCGGAATAAATCAATTTTGGCAGACATGACATCAAGACAATCAGCTTGCGCATCGATATCGTATTTAAATTATCACATTTATTACAGAGATATCGCATTTAAAGTATTATTTAGACGAGCCATTCACAGAGAGAAATGTGAATATATTACACACAGAAGGAACTGGAGCAATCAGTGCTACATTGTGCGAAAGAAGAAAGGAGATATTCTCGCATATAGGACGCTTGTCTTTTTAGTTCAAGTTATAAACGACATTGATTGTTCTAGTTTTAAGATATCTCATACTAATTACGTTTTGTGCATGAAATCCGAGAAATTAGATGGACCTTGAATTACATAAACTATCCAATCCAGTCTGATATAAAAGGAGAGAAACAAGTTCTCGCTTTGTAAATTAAGATGAATTTATAATCTTTAAATGTTATGCGTCTGCTCTCAGTCTTTTGCACTTTGCACTTTAATCACTAATTCAAATTAACAATTTAAATTATTCAGATTTATATTTAAAATAAAAAAAAGAAAAGAGAGAGAGAGATAGAACATAAAAGATTTATGTTTTCGTGTGTGATATTTAATTCCACGAAATATAACGTAAAAAAAAGAGAGAGGAAGGTCTCGAGTAGTGTTTATAAATATTTTTCGAGAAACTTAATTTTTCATTTCGGATTTAATTTCTTTTTCGAAATCAGTAATTCGATTTGACGAAAATGCAAACCACGACAGCTTCGACGAGTTGGTTCAAACTCGAAGCGAGGGAATTTCTCACCCCCCAAAGACCACGAGCAGATGGTTACGCTAGTACATAACGGGTTAATGCTGGAGAGTTAGTTAGGATGTTAATTAGTATAGAATAGACCTGTTGTAGAGAAGTACGTGATACCCACTATACTTTAGTGAGAAGCAAAGCGCGCAAAGGGCAGCGACCGGAATGATGTTATCCTGTAGACTCAAGCCCAGAGACATTCGGCTCTTCCAGAGTGGTAGGATCACCGTGACATATGAAATTACGTCTATATGAGATGTGTAATTACATCGCGTGTCAGTGAGAATCTTTCCAACAAACTAAGGAAAATTCAATATTACGCTATAATGTATATTTAATACAGTTGAAAAAATATAATATTTGATATAAAAATATTTAAATATTAATTCAGTTGATTTAATTTTATACTTAACACATTACAATTAATACGATGAATACGGTTAATATAGCGATAATCGATCGTTTAGCAACAATTTAGAAACCAAATAGAAACCGATTCGATGTTTTATCGATCAAGATGGAACAGAGACGTGTGTTTCAAATGACGTGAGACGGAAAATTATTTACCCACGGCTTACGCACGCCTTCGTGTTATGCAATCGCCGCCATTACCACGAACAACGTTTCCTGTCGCCTTTCACTCTCGTAAAGAAATTTCACCTCGTTTCGACGCGAGTCGTTCACGATTCAAGATGCCGATGACGGCGTCGTTTTGAGTCGCAAAAAAACGTCCACGCGCAGAGGATTAACAGCGAATTTTTTCGACGATGTACAAAGGAGACAGACGTTTTAAATCACCGTAAGAGACTCTTAAACGGTCCCCGAGGTCGTTAACGACGTGAAGCAGTCTCGACGCAGGCCGAAGAGCTCGCACTGCATTATTCACTTTCGGGTCTCTCGGGATCGGATTTTCACCGAATAAAACACGGCAATTAAAGTCTATGCGATCCCCACACGGTAGGAAAAATGTAAGATACAAAGATGCAAAAATCAGGAATTATATGACAAGGTCGAAGATTTTAAATTTCAAATATCTGTAATCGGAAAATATAAATGAAGAGCAACGAGAGGTAATGTTATCGAAGCCACTCCTGAAATTTTCATTTCACAATATTCACAGCATGTTGTTTTCAAACGCTTTAATTACAACGAGGAAAATCAACGTCCCGTTCGCGTTACATATTTTCATTTATATAAATCCTTATATAACTTACGTAAAACGAATGTAATAAAAAGTTACACTCGCGATTAACGTTAATGACTTAATCATGACAGCAATCTTCCAAGAATCAAGAAAAAACCGGCAGAAATGGAATAATCGAGCAAACGTAGAAAAAACCGCAGAGAGACGCCCTTACAATAAGGGGGAGGATTACCGAAGGTACGAAAAAAAAGGAGAAAGGACGGAAGGAAACCGAGGTGAGCGGAGGAGAGAAAATTACGCTTACCTTCATGTTTGCGAGAAGTTAGACTACTGATACTGACGGCGGTGCCGATCAGCTGTTTTATACCTGGGCCCCTCGCATGACTGGACCCCGAATTCGTCGAATCGGCCTCACTTACGGATCTCTTCGGGCACCCCTTCTCCCCTCCTCCCCCTCCCCCTTCCCCTCCTTCCCCTCTTTGCGTCCTCGCAAAGAGTGGACGGGAGGTGCGAAACGATGTGCGTCACAGGTGAGCAAATCTTGGATGTTCGCCTCACATCTGCGCGAATCACTCTATGTCGTGTAAATATTGCTAGATATACACAAGGGGGTTTCTGAATCGATTTAAAAACTTTTCTCGGCTTTCGCGAATGCTCCAACTTTAATTCTGTTTGCATTTCGTCGCAAAAGTTTTTCGACTTTTTAACTAGAAAAACAGGAGAAAAATTATTCTCCTCTCCCCCTCCCCCTCTCCGCTTATAACGGTGATTTTATTCCCGAGGAATCCTCCTCGTGTCGAGGGGCTCTCGATTCTGAAGATGTTTACTAGAAGAGAAAAAAAAAAATTGCGAAACCATGGATTAACGCGTTAGGAAAATTTTGCACGTATTAAGAAGAAAGACAGAGAGAGAAAATCAGCACTTTTGCACGAGCGCGCGTTTATTAGCGGGAATTCAACGGTATTTGCAAAAGTAATATTTAACCAACATTGAGTTAACCGATTCGTATCTCTTTAAAGTACCGAGATGCGCCACGAATTACATATTGCTTTTCCGTCGCGTCAATACACACGAGAAAAATTGGGGTCCCACATCGGGATTTAGCGCGAGTATTGTGCAAGCAGAATCTGTATAAGGAGTGTCGCACTTTGCGGCCCTAACCGATAATGCACGCTGTTGACCGAACTAATTCGCGATAGGATGCAAGTCGCGTAATATCATAAAATTCCATCTTCGAAATCATCTAATAAAAATTATACAAAATGATAGAATAATAATAATAATAATAATAAAATATAATAATAATATATGCACTTTCAATAAATATATATATATATGTATTGATTTCATTAAAACTTTTAGATTTTTTCGAGCGTATTTCGAAACTCGTAATAATGGAAAGATGCGTATATAAAATTATCTATTGTTTTTGCTTTATAAAAAACAATGCTTTGATTGAATTTTAATTAACAACGAATAAAGGTCATGATTTAATTAAAAATACTTTGCAACTATTATACATGTAATTTATCTTTTTACAGCGCCTTCAAAGAATGCGTGGTCTGTTTGTCGTTTAGAATTTTATAGCTCGTAATAAATTTATCCGACCGTGCATATAATAGGACATGGAATATTGTATTATTATATCGGGCGTGTGCACCTGTTACGGACATCTCCCGCGTAATCCATATTTTACAAACGCAATATCGATAGCCGCCAGCGAGAGATATTTCCTTTGTTCTGCCTAGAATTAACATCATTAATAAATTGCAGCATCGAGAGTGACTAGCAGCTCGAACTCGCGCGCAGCGCGTTATTTGCCAAGAACAATCATGGAGATAAGTGTCACCTGGGTGTGCGCAAAAAATACCGTATAAAATTCGCAATACTATCAGCGAAAAGTGCAATTGCAATGCGTGCGCGACTGCCAAAATTTCGTGAGCTTTAATCCTTTTGTTATTTTGGAACGAAAACAGTTTTCAAATAAAACTGTAACGTGTGTGTAAACACGTAATATGTACATTTTGTAATTTTTGTTCATCTATACATAATACAAAATAAACTGTCGGCACAACGATAATGCGAGCAAATTATTAACAGTCCGTATTTCCTGGCAATCTGGACGTCTAATTAACCTAATTGTTTATTATTAATTCATTTGATAACGTTATTCAAATTAATACATCCTGAACATGGATGAAATCTGAAAATCAATTCCATATGCGAAGCTGAGATATATATAATTACGAAATATTCTCTCTTAGGTAGAAGAAGAAAGAGAGAGAGAGAGAAATCAAAATTAGTATATAGCAAAAATATCATTTACATATGCTATTTTTTAATTTTACGTAATCAGAAATAATGTATTATAAATAAAATAAAATTTTACATAGAAGCAATCTTCGATATTATATCGATACTATATTAATATTATGTCATTAAAGGTCGACGTCATTCATTATGTGATTTATTAGATTTATAGTATACTTATATACATATTTTTCATTATTGAAAAAAAAGTATACATAAACTTCACATCATTTATGGTATGATAGTAATAATATTCCAAAATATATAAATGTCTCCATTTGTAAAAATAATTAAAATATTACGCCTTTTTTTACTTGCTATTCAGCGGAAAAGGTGATTCAGAAGAGATAAAGAATGATTTCTCTATTTTTTTTTCATCTGCGAGGTAAAGATTTTTTCGTCGTTCTTTTTTTTCTCATCTGCGTATTAAAATTTATGTTAATATTTCCGACGAAAAAAACAAACTTCTATTTTTTGATGTGATAATATTAAACGTGATCTAAACAAAACGAAATCTTCCACTATGTGTGACACGTTGGCTGATTTCAATATATTGTACGATTTCTTTCTATCCGTAACAGTACGGTTATCTGTTTAACAAGAAGAAAAAATGATCTCGCTAGCTATTGAATTGCAAGAAGCAATGACGCGTGAAAATAGACTTCAACTACTTTAAGGAGCGAGTGCGCATGTTTACGCATTTTTTTTAAATCGCGAGCTATTTACTGGTTTATGTATGTATGTATTTAGCATAAATTATCGTCAAAGACATCAATTCTTAATAAAATCCATTGCGAAATTTCAATTATAAAACGCGCGAGAGATGAGAAGTTTCTGAAAAATTAAGAAAGAGAAAATAAGTAGAAACAATAGATATAATCATCAACTTGTTAACTAACGTTTTGTACAATCGAAGTAGTAAAATCGACACGATAAAGATCGAATATAAAATAAAATCAAGATGATACAGACACATGATAAAAAGTTGCAGTTGGTACTTTTTCGAAAGTTTCCTCTCTCGAAATTAAAAACTGATGACAGCTGACGGATTGATGTGACGGCGAGAGATATCCAAAAGTTATAAAAATAAATACATGTAGGAAATCTAGAATTAAAACTTTGGCGAGAGGGATGTAATTGGACAATGTAATTGGAATATAAAACTCTGATATGGCAAAAAAGTCACGATAAGTGTATACTGCCGCGGAAAGCGCGTCCTTTGAGAAACTTGAGAAAAGTCGGAATAGAGAAATTCCGCGTCCTATTCTCACACGACTCGAAATCACCTGGCGCCCCCGCCCCCGTTGCCATCCCCCTCCCGCTCCCTCTTCCCCGTCCCGTACTTTAGCGGCCGGCTTTTAGACACTTTTAGCACGAAACCAAGGGCTTTGAATTCGCGCGTGGAATATTCTATGCGAAATCCAGACGTAACCCGAGAGCCCTGCCTCCGTGTCCTCGTTCGCTTTGAATTTATTATAACTTCGCGTACAAGGATATCTGTCCGAACTCCCTTCTACGCGCGCGCGCCTTGGGTCATTCCTGCAGAAATTCAATTCGATTCGTTATACGCCCCTCCGCGCATTATTTTATTGTGTTCAGATGCTCTCGCTCTGTGCGAAAGAATCACGCGGGGGATGCGCAAACTTTTGCTTTCCTTTCGAGGGTTGACATGCTTTCCGTTTCGCACACCCTCTCTCTTTACCTCTCGATTATGCATGAAAAAAAAATACTCTCTCTTTGTTTCGATAGTCGAACATTATCCGAAAGCTCTTAAAGGTGTTATAAGATTATTATATATATATTATTATTATTAGGAAAAAAAATTGTTACTTATATTACATAATTTATTATTATTATTATTATTATTATTATTATTATTATTATATAATATATTATACATAGTTCTTCTGTAGAGATATATTTTAAAAATTATGTATATAATATATAATATTATATAATAATTTCTTATATAAATATATATATATATATATATATATATATATATATATATATATACAGGGTGGCCCATTTTAATCCATCCAGTCGAATATCTCGAAAACCAAGCCCGGGAGAGAAAAATGTTTCAGACAAAAGTTGTTTGGCTTCGAGGGGGCCATAAGATGGTACCATTGGTTTGACCTTGAAGAGTCATTTGAAGGTTACGTGAAGGTCACTTCAATTTTTTTAAATGGAACACCCTATATATTTTTGCACATTCTTGTAGCTCATTTCGAGAGCTTTCCAAAACACTATAATTAAGTTAGTTTTCATTAAGTACTTTCCGAGTTATGAGGCTTGAAATCATTTCTTAATTTTACATGAACCGTAAAATATCTTGTAAAATATTCATTTTTCGATTATCTTACCTTAATACTTTTATGTACAAAATAATGAGAGGAATCAATTGGTGTAAAAAAAACACATAATTGTTTCGAAAAAAAAAATGTAATTTGCGATTAACAATTGCATTTTTCTTTCGAAACAATTATGTGTTTTCTTTACACCAGTTGATTCCTCTCATTATTTTGTACATAAAAGTATTAAGGTAAGATAATCGAAAAATGAATATTTTACAAGATATTTTACGGTTCATGTAAAATTAAGAAATGATTTCAAGCCTCATAACTCGGAAAGTACTTAATGAAAACTAACTTAATTATAGTGTTTTGGAAAGCTCTCGAGATGAGCTACAAGAATGTGCAAAAATATATAAGGTGTTCCATTTAAAAAAATTGAAGTAACCTTCACGTGACCTTCAAATGACTCTTCAAGGTCAAACCAATGGTACCATCTTATGGCCCCCTCGAAACCAAACAACTTTTGTCTGAAACATTTTTCTCTTCCGGGCTTGGTTTTCGAGATATTCGACTGGATGGATTAAAATGGGCCACCCTGTATATATATATTAAGTTTATTTGGAAATAAAATAAATAATAATGATGAAAACTTATTTAAATATTATAAAAAAATTTCAAATTTAAATAAGTTATTACATTATTTATATATAATTTTTCAAATAAATTTTATTTCGACAAAGATTAATTTGAAACTCGATTATGTTTTTTCAAGTATCAATTTTCAAAGCAGTAAAAATTTCTCGTATATATCATTTCTAAACTGGACTCTACGTTTACGATACAATATATATGTAGTTTTTTCTCTATTTCTATTCTTTGACTCAATGTAAATTTACGCGTCAATACGGGAAACCGGTCATTATGCCCATATATCTCGAAGGAGTCTTAATAGGTAGTAAACACGTAGCTACGCATACGTGATGAATAGCTATTTTGCGGCGACAAAGATTGTTTCAACATGCCTAATATTTGGCACGGCAAATGTCTAGTGCAAATTAGTGTACATTGCGTATACGCACATAATAGATGTATGGGTTGACCTAAAATTATAGTCAATAATTCTCCACCTTGGCCCAGTTTAGGGTCGATCTTTCCAGATAACAAGGCATCAAGAGCTTCCACGAATTTTGTAATACGGATACGAGACACGGGGAGAATAATTTCGTATTTCATTTAACTTGTACCTCGTATACGCGTATTACTCATTTTTATGATGGTAGAAGATACATAGAGGAACAAAAAGAGGGACCGCGCGCATTCGTAACATTTCTATACCGCTCACGTCAGTTTTCTACGGGTCCTTTTATCTCCCGCGCATATAAATACCAACTCCGACGTCGAGCGTGTATTACCATATAAACACATGATGAATCGCGAAAAAAACTGAACGTCCAGTTACGCCAAATTCAGCAATGAACAGCGATCCTAACAGTTCGAGCAATAAACACATCAGGCAAGAATAAAACGTACAAGAATAAAATGGAAAAAAACTTGAAAATGGAAACCTGGACTTTGGAAAAGAAGCGAAAATATTTAAAGCGTAAAGGATATATTTAAAAAGAGGATGACAAAATATACGCATAGAAGGAATAAAAATTTACATGGAAATCAAAATTTATTTTTAAAGGAGGAGAGAAAACTGAATTTTATGGGAGGAGAGATTTGGAGAGTTCAACGCGTGCGTTAGATGAGAAAATGCTTTTTTTTACGATTGTTCGATTTTCAATCATGAAATTCAAAAAAATAGTCGAGAGATTTCGATAAATATTTAATGTACTATCGCGAAATGAATTGCAGATCGATTTTCCGCGTAAGCGGACGATGATTGTCGACGATCGTCCATATGCAGACGCATAAGGGAATTGCATTCTCGTTACGTATGCACGGCGCACAACCGAGTGTTCGGCCCGAGCGCTGTCATTATCGTCACGATTATGCATATTCAGATAAGCAATCAACACCATTGAGGTGCCGGGCAAGGGTCGCGCAGCCTGAAACGTGGATTTACTCGAGAGCTACTAACAGGATCTCGCATATCGTCCTCCTTTTGAGGATACTCAGGCGAGAGTACTGACATAGAGGAAAATAGACAAAACTCACACGGTAATCTGAGAAGAGAAAGCTCAAAGCTCACTGATTTCCATGAAGCTTGTATTATTAATGTATTATTGAAATTGTATCGGTAAGATTGTGTGTATTATTTTAATGTTGTAAAAAATTAATTAATTATTTATTATTTTATTTTTCACATTTCCTATAAAAGTATATCAAACAAAATGAAATTATATTAAGATTTAAAATTTCATTAGTGCTTCCACTTCTCTCTTGTATCTCATTATTGATGATTAAAAATAATCAAAGTTGTCTCATAATCAATAAAATAATCATCTCCAAAACTTTCAGAAATTTTGTCAACTGCGTTATATCTACGATAATATTTAAGATAATCATTTAGGAAGTATGACTATATTTGGCAATAAGATTCGCAATAAGATTCGCGACGTGCATAAATATTATTGGCCTTCGACAGTCGGCAATCTCGATCCGCAACGTAACAAATAGCGAGCCAATTACAATTAAACTTATTTCGTAACAAACAGGAAGAAAAACAATCGAGATGATAAACAAAATGTAAATCGGCAATTAAATAGTTCTGCCGATGTCTAGTATAACGCGTCATCCGTCATTGCTCGCATTTATAAATATGTATATATTATATTAAATATTCATACGCATATAAAGTATTATAATTATATAGGACAAAGTTTCTTCCGTCCCAAGATATAATTATAGTAATTATTATTGTGTCTATATGTTTATGTATGTGTGTTAATTGTGGTTATATTACACTGAGTCATTATTAAATTACGACTAATGTAGACTTAATATTATTTTTTATAAAAGTATATGTACATATATATGTATATATACATATATATATATATATAAACTAAATAAAATAATATTAAAAATATATACATTGGTAATTTAATTTAATACACACGCTAAAAGCTGTTTTAACAAAATAATAAGTGAGATTAATAAGTGAGATAATAGATTAAAATAATAAGTGATTACATGAAAAGAATGTTTTATATATACGTATATATATAATTTATGTATTATAAGAATTATATAATTTTCTTGTCACATGTAGTAGCTTTTGCCAAAGCAACATGATAAACTGTAGTTAAGTCACTACACGATCTTGCGAGTCTACTTTGATCCCGATCAAAGTAGCTGAGCGTCTGTACTCCAAAAGAGATATCGATATGCTTGGAAGAGCGAATTCATCGAAATTGGTGGATTATATTTCTGAATCTTTCTAAATATTTCTGAATTTTTCTTTTTATGAGATTGAATTGGAAAAATACGAAAGTAAATATCTGAAAAAATTAAATCTGGAGAAAAAATATGATTCTTAATATTTCGCATGTTTGGATTTATTCCGCGATATGTATTTTCGGTTCTCGACAGCATGTTCCCTAGAAACGATAGGGACATCATGTGTAAGGACATATTTAATAACCAGGTCAACATTATGCTAGAAATTGCCCGGTAGTCTTGCTCAGCGCGAGCCAGCCTCGCAATTTCATCCTCGTCGGCAAGAACGAGCCACTAAATCCTGAAGGAAAAGTGTCCTCGTATCGTCGTCAGTCAAATCGCATAATCGGCGATTTTTTTCTCGGGATGAGCGGACGTATCGCGCGTAACTAGAAAAGGACCGCGAGAAGAAGAGACAGGAAGACGAGTGGCCGTAGATGGGAACGAAAATGTACACGGTGTCTCCTTGCATTTTATGTCAATAAAAAAATGGAAAAAATGCGAATATTTTGACATAATTTAAAGAATAAGATACCAAGAGAAATATCTGATTTGCTTCAATATTGAAACATTTATAATTATCAATTATGAGAGAATTTAAAAATAAAAAAAAATTGTTGAATTAAGTTTCAAAAGTGAGTGGAAAAAGATTGTATTTCTTATTCGACATTTAACGAACACAGTGTTAATTAAACATTATATCTCTGCTTTTATGTACTGGATGCTTATAATTATAGAAGCATAAAAAATTAGAAAACAAGGGATGAAGAAATTCTGGGAAAAAGCTGGTGCGGCCAGCGAGAACACCTCGGGCACCCGGTATAATGTTTTAATTTCGCGGAAAATCTGACGATGTAATTTCTGGAGTAGAGCGACGCCCGGCAATTGTTTCAGCCGGCTTTCACCCCCGCATTATTCATGAGTCGACCTCTCTTTTTTCGCCAACGAAAGGAACGGGGTGGAGAAACTCTCCGCACTTGCCAGTCTCTCCTCTCTTCGTCTGGTTCTCTTATTTTTTCCTCCGAGGATAATCATTTTAGCGGTCTTAGTCTTCGGTTCATATAGTATATTTGAACGTTGTTAACCTTCGTATTAGCCTCGAGGGGAAGATCGATCCTCTGGGGAAACTCTCTTTACCGCATGAAATTTTCCATTCTTTCGCAGAGTATCTTGATTTTTTATTTATCAAAAACAAATGTATTGATTTGTACGTTTGCTCGTAAACGACATCCGCGTGCGTTCACGCGGTCGTAATGACGATTTGTAAATTCAAATTAGTCGCGGACCAATTTTAATTGCACTAATTGGCATAATTTCAACGGGTCCGCGAATTCCCGGGGATAGCCATCGCCGGAAATCGCCGTAATTCGGAACACTAGTACGCGGAATAGCGTTTTCCATCCCCCCGTGAAATTTCATAATAGTATATATCACCTCTCATAATTCCCTGGGAGACTTTATGGCCCTTTTCCCACGAAACACAATATAAAACATAAAAATGTATGGAGTGATTCATAAATGTGTACAATAAAGAGAGAGAGAGAGAGAAACGCGTGTATGATAATACAGTAGAATTTATCACAGAATTTATCAGAAAATATGGCCCATCCGGATAATAAATTATTTTTTACTATAAAATTTTATTACAAATGATATTTATCTTCTTTACATATGTGTTAATTAACTCACAATAAATAAAAGAGCAACTTCAAATTTAAACATCTTTCATTGAGCTCTCTGCAATTTAAATCAGCCACTTACTTTCTAAAGTGTCCGATATAATTATATCATGTATATTAGTAATATTATATCTTACTTTTTATAAGTGTCATCAAACCTCTTTACAAAATCTTTCCTGAAGAAGTTGCAAAAAATATTGTTTTTTATTCCTATTTCGAATATACGAATATTTAAAAAATTCGAAATTTTGCTCTAAACTACGTAAATTCTAAATTATATACATATCAAAAATTTCCATTATCCATATCGTAGATTGCATCTCACCTTGATTAGAAAAGCTTAATTTCATTTCAAAGCTTTGATTGCGTTTTTTATTACGTTTTTCTTATATTGAAGAAAAAATTTCAGCATCTCTTTATAAAGCTATTTATTTATTTCATTGATTTATTATATCGCAGAAGAAATGCAGATGCAATAGGATTATATGAATCCGATATTTTTCTATTCAACGATTAATGAATAATATATATTCACTATAAAATTATATATATATATATATATATATATATATATATATATATATATATATAGGTAATTATGCAGATATACGGAGTCACTTCCGATTTCAATAATTTTCACATATGTTGTCAAGGTCAACACTCTGAATAATGTTATAAAGATTTTAGCCCGCGCTCGTTGTTTATTTAAAAATTATTAACAAAAGAATTTCACAATTTTAATGCTTTTTATCTCCGAAAATATTGATTTGAGAGAAAAAATTTTAAGCAAAAAATAAAGCCGTTGAAAAACTCTACAAAGAAGGTTATATGCATTTTTCCCATAAACCTACTATTTTAGCTGTTATATAAAAAAATAATAATTTTAAATACAATTTAAATTTATATAGAATTTAATACAATTTAATACAATTAAAAATTATCACAAATGTATGTGTACACACACACACACACACACACACGGGGGGGGGGGGGTGCAAGGGGGGTCTTCGGCCCCCCTCCCGCAACCACCCCGCCGGTAGGCAAGGTGAACCTCGCTTTATAACTTACAGCATATATCCATTGTGATTCAACTCTTTGCAATGCGTCCCCTACCGGCGGGGTGGTTGCGGGAGGGGGGGCCGAAGGCCCCCCTTGCACCCCCCGCGCGTGTGTGTGTGTATACATCCATTTGTGAAATTAATATAATTAATATAAAACTTTTTTTGTCTATAACTTTTTAATAAACAACGAGCGCGGGCTAAAACCTTTATAATATTACTCAGAGTGTTGACCTTGACAACATATGTGAAAATTATTAAAATCGGAAGTGGCTCCGTATATCTGCATAATTACCTATATATATACAGGGTGTCCGATTCGTGAGGGACCAAACAAAAAGTGATGATAGATCAAACTAAGAAGAAAAGTCCTCTACCATTTTGCAAAATTCGCAATAATTATTAAGTAATAAGCAAAAATGTCACATGAAGGTTTAATTTTTTAAATGGAACCCCCTATTTTCTATTATGTATTCTTATAGCTTATCTCGAGAGCTTTCCAAAACACTATAATAAAGTATTTCTTCATTGAGTACTTTTCGAGTTATGAGGCTTGAAATAATTTCTTAATTTTACATAAACCATAAAATATCTAGTAAAATATTCATTTTTCGATTATCTTATCTTAATACTTTTATATGCAAAATAATGAGAGGAATCAATTGGTGTAAAAAAAACATAGTTGTGAAATGAGATCAAAGCTTTCTAATTGAAACGATGACGTAATGAAAATCTTTGATAAATATAATACATATATATCGGTGTATCCCTATTAAACTTTAAACATTTCCGAACTCGGTCAGCAGTTACTATTCACGAACAGCATTTACATGCTAATATGCGTTTCCGTGCGATCGATCGACGCACAGCTTCCTTAGCAATTGCGGCGTCGCCAAGGTACATTCGCAACGACAAGTTAAATTAATAAGCCTCGTATACAGTCGGAGAGCTCGGACATTATTCAGTCGAACGGAGAGCGAGAAGACGTCATAACGTGATCGCTGCATCTCCGCCCTCGTCTCTCGTTAGCGGTGCAGTTAACAGCGCGCAAACGAGGCGAACCACAATTTCGAAGCGTTACGATTTCCCTCGTCGAATTGAGCGCGCAAAAGGGCTGACGAGGAAATAGCTTGCACATAGCGAGCGCGAGTCCTTTTAGAGAACCTGCCGCCACAGGATAATCAGCCTAGGAAAGCGCTCGCCCATTCATTACTCGTGCAAACACAACTATTAGCGCACCTTTTCTGCACCGATGAATTCTGCGACACCACATAAACAGCATTTAATTTAATAGAAACTGAAAATACAGAAGAAATAAGGAAAATATATAAGAAATCGGAAATTTCATATAATTCTCCAACCGAGAGCTCGAGAATATAATTTTATTTTTAATTAAACATATATTAAATCTGTAAAAAGTCAATTGAAAAGTTTCCGCGATTCTGATTAAGAATTTTTATTAAAAAATTGAATTATAATCACGTGATTTTATTCACATATTTGTTTTTAGTATTTTGTTATTATACTATCTACAAAAAGTCTTTTCTCCTCTTTCTGAATCTTGCAACTATACAATTTCATGAATTTAGTAAAAGACGCTGAAAATTCTTCGATAAAGGATGCATCTGGAAGATAAAATCTGAAAGAGAAGATATTTTCTCATGAAATCTAAGGATACACATAACTTTTAAAATATTACAAAATTAAAATTTTATTATTATTTCGTAGATAGCGCCAATATTAATAGATAATATAATCATAATTTAGAGATCTTGATGGTTATTGTAACATCATTTTAATTCCTATTATATATAAGATGAGAAAAGAATAAGAATTATATATATAGAGAAATACTTTCATACAATTTAAGCTGCTATATTATTTGGAAATCACTAACAACATAAGTATTAAAATAAATATTAATTGAGATTTTATTTATTCAATTGATTCTATTTTAGTTATTCAAACTGTTATTGATAATCCGTTAGCAAACATTATATAAATTATAATATTCATAGATTTGGTGAATAAAACCATCATCATTTTCAAACATTATATTATTACATAGTTAAAAAATGGAATCTAATAAAATAGATAAATAAAAATTATATGTAATCTTTGCCGCTTGATTAAAAATTCCACGAGTTTGAGCAAATCTCTGAAATATAAATAAAAAAATTTTTGCTTGTTAATAAAAAAAATATTATTTATAAATATTATATCAACTTTATAGAGTAAGAAGTAACAAATTGAAAAATCATGGCATTCAGAAATCTTAGTAATAATTGTCACCTTAAAACATCAATTTATATTAATTTTTATATATAAAAAAAAATACAAAAAAAATAATTAAAATATCTACACAATTCTAAAATGCTATTTTATTTAGAAATTGTATACAAACAATTTTAGTGATAAAATAAATATATTAAGTAAATTGCTACCTTTTTACTTAAATTTCAAATTGACAATTTTTTTTCAAGAATCAACTAACAAATTTCACGAGTTTAGCAAATCTCTGAAATATAAACAAAAAAATTTTCGTTTATAAAAAATTATTTATAAATGTTACGTTAATTTTAATTTTACTATACAAATCATGATACTTATGATTTTGATGGGTGAAAGTTTTTATTTCATTTTTATCACATTTTTCTTGCACTGAAGAAAAAATTTCTAAAGCTTTTCTTTAAATTATTTATTAAAATTTTCTTAAAATTTTTTTAAAATTATTTATTTATTGTTGATTTATTATCGCAGAAGAAATATCTTGGATTATATATATGAATCTAATATTCATATCTCCTCCTGATATTTCTATTCAACGAAAAATAAATAATGATATATGTGTACATTTTATAATTTTTATTGTTTTATTTTTTTAAATATATTTATTCACTGTCACGTCGTATCAAGAGACACGACATCCAGTATGACATTCTGCCCAAGTAAAAATGGCTACTCTTGCATCACATTTCATCATATGGAGATTTAACCGAGTTAGCGATCTAGTATAAATACAAAAGTCTGTGGTGAAGTATACATACATACATAGAAAAATTATTAGATATTGGTTGAAAATAAAATATAAAAAGAATTTTTACACACATTGCGCGATTCACACATATCGATATTTTATTTACGTGCAGTGGAGATTCTTAGATTCGTACATACAACATTTATATTCTTTGCGATCTTATTACGTTATATATTTTATTATATTTTACAACACTTTCTCATATATGTCAACTCGTGCGCATATAAAAGTTTCGATATTTGCTAATAATTTATTTCTTATATTATATCATACATTGCGGTAATGGAAAGGATAAGAAGAACTTTAAATATAGAATTATTTCAATGTTGTTTGTTACTATTATCTATATATGATCCGTAGTAAAACTACAAATTTTTATTTTTATTGATATTAAGGCATCGATGTTGGATAACTATTATGGAAAATAAAAATAGTAACAATTTTATTAGTTATGTGGAATTGGAAGAGCACAAGATGCAGGTAATTGCAATTGTATTTATAGCTATGTAAACCTTTGGCAATTAACATTTTTATTATAAATTTCTTAATCTACAAAATTAAAATTAATGAAATGTCTTTAACAAAATGTCAATGTTTTCTGCAGACTTTTAGCTCCAGTCGACGTAATTCGTTAATTGAAAATAGTATAAAACTATTACCAGGAGAAGTTCTTATTGCGGAGGCACAAAGTGTCCTTATGTTTTCACCTGTCAGTGATTTGAAACAAGGTACATCTGGTATTTTGTCAGTGACTAATTTCAAGCTTACATTTATTACCAGCGATGATTCAAATGACGAGGTAACAACCATTAATTTTATAATTATTAATCACTAAAGGTTAAGTGTCTAAACATAATTTATATGATACTGAATAATTTATATTATAGGATAGTACTCATCAACAAAACCATTTGTATGGATATACCGATACATGTTTGACAAATATCGATGAGATCTATATAATGGTAGGTGATAAAAAACGAAAGCTAGTCTCTGGAAGCACAGTACCATCAAAAGTAAAAGGAATATTTATTATTTGCAAGGTGAATTTTTTTTTATTTTATGATATAAGAATCCAATTAGGGATTCCTCAATTTAATTAAGATATCGCACTACTGTAAAATATAAATATCAAAATTATAATAATTTATATATATAAATATCAAAATTTAGTATTTTTTGTGTTTACTTAGTGTTTAATTATTATAAAATTAAAATAATTTTGCTATGTATCAGCTGCAGATAGTTGTAATGTGACTTTTGTATATATTGTTATTTACAGAATCTAAGGACATGGTCCTTTTCTTTTAAATTTTCACCTATTGGACATGGTAAGAATCTCTTGACTGCGTTGCTACATCATGCTTTTCCTAGCAGACATCAGCTGTTGTTTGCCTATGATTACAAGTTAGTATCATATACTAAATATAGAATATACAATTGCATTAAAATTGTAATAAAAAATTCCCTAGAGGAAATAATTTTTCAACAATTTATATATTTCTATAAAAAATTAAAATTTTCAACAACAAATCACAACTTCCTACAAATTTGTGAAAATTGTAGACATTCATGGTAAGTTGCAATGTTGTAAAAAATATTTATAATTTTTATAAGTTTCTACAACTTTTCACATTTTTATGAGCGATAAAAATAAGTAAGTTGCAAAAGTTGTAGATTATAATAAAACTAAGTAATGTAGTTGTAGGAAAACAAAACTGTGTAAATTTATGAAAAACTACATAGTCTAAATCATAATTTAATAGAAAAATTATGTAAAAACAATCTAAAAAGTTGGTACATCATAAAAAAATTATAGTTTTTGCATAATTTTCCTGTGGAAAGTTATAAAATTATTTTCACCAGAATTTACAAGAAACTTCATATAATATTTAGCTTGAAATATCAATTTTTCTTTCTCTTTTATTACAGAGAGGCTTATTACAGTAGTCTTGACAAGAATGTTCAATTATTTCGAGATATTTTGGATTGGCAAAATGAATTAAACAGAATACTATGTAGCGATGAAATAAGAAAAGGTTGGAGATTATCCATGGTTAATGCCAAATTTCAACTTTGTCCTAGGTAGCTTGTTCATTTTTCTAGCATTAGATATATTTATATAATTACATTTATAACATTTAAAGCAAATAATTTTTAAAATTTTTATTATATATTATTTATTTGCAGTTTATCACAATACATAGTTGTGCCTGCATCTGTAACTGATAGCCAGTTAACAGATGCAGCTCGACATTTTCAAGATAATAGACCACCAGTATGGTCCTGGACAAGCTCTCATGGTGCAGCATTAGTAAAAATGTCTGAATTGTTGCCAACAATAACAGAGAGAATACAAGAAAATATTATGTTTGAAAATGTTCGTAAAAGTCATCCTCAAAAAATACCGCCAGTTGTTATCGAATTGAATAAAGAAATTAATGTAAAGTTAATAGCAGCAAGTTTTAGTAAATTTATTAACTTATGCTCACCAGGTAAGATGTCAATTGCATTGTGTGATTTTTCGAAATTTTTAAATATATTTTAACAATTATATATATATATATATATATATATATAAAGTAATAATATATAAAGTTTAATAATATATATAATTTTAATAAAATATAAATAATATATAAATATATACACGCATACACACACACACACACACACACACACATAGTGCATCTACATATGTATATATATGAATATATTTCAGAAAATATCAGACAATTCTGGATTCAAGATAATAATTTTTATTCATTGTTGGAGAATACAAAATGGCTTAAATATATATCATATTGTTTAGAAAAGGCAGTAGAAGTCTGTGAACATCTTAATTTAGGAATTTCTGTCATCTTACAAGGTAGAACTTTAAAATAATAAGTATTATAAACAACTTCTATTATTAATAATGGTAATGAATACTGTAATAAATGTAATAGAATAATATAAATCTCTTTTTAGAAGGTGCTGGTAGAGATTTATGCTGTGTTATATCAAGTTTAGCACAACTGTTACTGGATCCTCACTTTCGTACTATAACCGGCTTTCAATCATTATTACAAAAAGAGTGGATTGCTGGAGGCCATCCATTTTGTGATAGATTAGGACATATTGTAAAATCTAATTCAGGAAAAGTACTCGTCATTTATTTTTTATAGACTTAAAATGATTAAAGCAATATGTTAATTATTATTTATATGTTAACAAATTATTTTTTTTTTATACAGTCTCCATTGTTTCTTTTATACCTTGATTGCGTTTGGCAATCATATCAGCAATATCCAACAGAATTTGAATTTACGGAAACATATTTGACCACATTATGGGATGCAGCACATATTTCTATTTTTGACACCTTTATCTTTAACTGTGAAAGAGATCGAACAGTGGCAGCTATGGTAATAAATATTGTTTATTTATTTAGATCTTATTCATTGCCAAAAATATTCTATTTATCACACAACTTTAATATTATGGTCTTACTTTTTCAGGATCCTAATACACCTCTTGTACTTCGTAGCGTTTGGGATTGGCGGGAGCAATTCAATGATCAGGATATATTGTTATTTTATAATCCTTTATTTATTTCTCATGATATTAAGAAAATAGAGAATAGGACAATTATAAAGCCTTTATATACTATTTCTAGTTTAGAACTTTGGACACAATGCTATTTTCGTTGGATACCAGCACTTGAGATTCATAATGGTGGGCAAACGTATATCGAACTTTATGTTAGATTACTACAAAATAACATCAATCAAATTGAAATAAATATAAACGATAATCGCGATTCACCCGTAGATACTGATAAGATTGGTATCTATTCTCTTCATACAAATATTGATAGCTTTTATCCCTTTAGTAATAAAAGATCAAGAAATACTATTAGTGCCCCAATTATGAATAACTCAATCTTTTTAACAGAGAGCTTATTAGACGCACAATCGTTAATAACTACAACCGACTGATAAAATGCTATTTTAATATAGTTCAGAATGTACCTGATTACATTCCCTTTGCTTTTAATTGGAAAGTGCAAACCAATTTTTCAGATAATTTTTTCTTAGTGTGACAAAAACAAAAATATAATAAATATTTTAAAGATTATTAGTGTCCTTATCAATTTTTTTTTAAATTTTAATTTTTAAAATATTGGAATATCCATAAATAAAGAGAAGGGCTGTGTTCTAGGTACATTATAGACATTTAAATTATCAAAAGTTTTTTGAAACACTAAATATAAATTTCTATCATGAGATAGAAATCTTATGAAGTGTTGGAAAATATGGAAATTTGTCCCATCATTAAAAGCAACTTAAATCTTTTCATGCTAAGCGTAATAGAAATATTTATTTACAAGTTTTATGTATTTTTAAAACCCTCATCACATGTTATGGCAGCCTATTGAATGATTTTAAGAAATAATTAAAGTGGAATATAATATTTATATATTATATTTCAATATACGAGAATGAAAAAGATAATTTTTTTCATAATTTTTAAGATATTTACAAACTGATTTATTTTATAACTTATAAATTAATAAATAAAATTTATAATTAGATGCAAAATTATCGAGACTACTTAATAAGTAATATTTTAAAGAAAAGCGCGGAGAAAAAAAAAGTGAAAAAAAAATATTTTTTTTTTCTCTAAAATAACATTATAAGAGAGGAATATACAATAAATACAAACATAACAATAAACATGTTTATAGATTTTTCACAAAAAGCAGAACATATCTTTTTTATTTAGCCGTCTACAAGTATTTAGAATCTGCAAATAATAGGTGTATATTTTTTCTCTTTTTATCATTAATAAGTTGATGCTAAAGCAATTGTAATATTTTTTCTTTTACACCTCCAATATGTTTTATTCAAAAATTCAAGCACGAACTTCGCATTTTTTTTCGATTTCTCTACTTTTTTTTCTTTATATATTAACTATAAAAATGAAATTTAGAAATGAAATGAGGATGTATTATTTTACCTGAAGAAGAGAAGAGAATGTATTCTAGAGAATGAAGAATCGTTATAAGTTTTTCATTGAGAATATCGAGGAGGAGATGAAAATTTTTAAAAAGTTTTTGAATATTAAGAGAATAAATAACCAAGTCTATATAATTTTCAGGATTGGTCTTATCATTAGATGCGTTTATGAAAAGAAGCGATTTAATAAAAAGTGTTTATATAAATTAGAGAAAATCAACCGAAAAGATTAGAAGCATTTTTAGTATTTTCTATTTCGTTGGAAGAGATAATTTTAATGCGAGGGAAATGAGATCAAAGCCTAATAATTTATGGAATAGACTGATGGAAAAACATTGTTGTGACACAGCATATATAACACAATGGGTGCATCCAGAAGCACAACCGCTCACTGAGCGGCTAAGTAGCACTCGAATGTGATTGGTGAATTCAAAGATAGAAACCAATCATATTCAATTGCTACTTAGCCGCTCAGTGAGCGGTTGTGCTTCTGGATGCACCCATTGTGTTATATATGCTGTGTCAACAAACAATGTTTTTCCATCAGTCTATTCCATAAATTATTAGGCTTTGATCTCATTTCCCTCGCATTAAAATTATCTCTTCCAACGAAATAGAAAATACTAAAAATGCTTCTAATCTTTTCGGTTGATTTTCTCTAATTTATATAAACACTTTTTATTAAATCGCTTCTTTTCATAAACGCATCTAATGATAAGACCAATCCTGAAAATTATATAGACTTGGTTATTTATTCTCTTAATATTCAAAAACTTTTTAAAAATTTTCATCTCCTCCTCGATATTCTCAATGAAAAACTTATAACGATTCTTCATTTGCAAAGCAGCTTTTTCTGCTGAACGCAGCCATTGAATCATTTCATTCTTGTTGTTTGTCAAATGTAAAGAAAGATGGAATTCTTCATCGTATTACACCATGGTCCATATTCTGAATTCTCTTTTATCGATAAAAGTGCCTCTAAAAGTGGCTTATAAGCCTTCTGATTGGCTATAAGCCACTTTTAGAGGCACTTTCATCGATAAAAGAGGATTCAGAATATGGACCCATGTCAACTGTTTCTCTTGCTAGAAAACATCCATTGAAGGGAATAAAGTTTATTAAACGAGTCATCAAATCTAAAACTCATATCAGACTACACATTGAAAATTGAAAATTAAAGATTGGAATTTGACTAATCAGAATAAAAGGATCCAAAAGTTCTTGTTTCTGATTGGTCAAATTTCAATCTTCAATTAGCTTCGTATTGTCATCACGCGAGGTCTCCAAGATCGATGTGTGAATTAAAAGGAATAAAAAGAAAAACAGAGGAGACTCGGGAATTCCCGCAAAATTCTTGACGTCATCATATTCGTCGTTTAGAAACGATACAGTTGATGGCCGGATTACACCTTCAGAGGGACGTGGCCAAACAAAACTGAAGAAGAAGAAGAAACGATACGAATTATAGTTAATATATCGATAGAAATCGTGGCACTACGTTGAAAACGGAAATCCATTAAAGAATAAAGAATATATATCAAAGTAAAAGGTTCGTATTATTTTTTATATATTTTTTTTATTGCAATATTGCTACGTTTAACGAGATTGTATCATAATTGATCATAAATATTAAATTTATTTCCTCTGTATTTCTGCATTTGGAGTGAATTAGATATATTTTATTTTCTTTCAACTTGAAATAAGACAAAACAAAGTATAAGATTTGCAATTAAAACCGACAAATTGTTTTAATCAGTATTGTTTATCAAGAAGTAATTTATATACTTCTAATATAGGAATTCTTTGAGTATTTTATGAATAGATAAATTTTTATAATAGATTGATTTTATCAAGAAGATGGCATCTCATGAACAAGAGGAAATGAGTACAAAAGTAAAACTTTCAAAATTACACTGTCCATTTACTTGGGAAATACAAAACAGTGTAGTAAAACATAGCATAATGTATATTAATAACAATAATATAGATTGTGAAAATGATGCAACTGATAATGATGCATCTTGTCCTTTAGAATTATTGATGAAATCTTTGTTTAAATGTTATAAAGCTGTATTAAGTGCAGATAATGATAAAGCAAAAAAAATTATTACAGAAGCTGAAAATGTTTTAATGCAGATTCAACAAGGGTATGATATATGATGTTTATTAATATTTTAAAATTGCTTTATTATTTTATCATTATTACATTAAGAATTATTGTAGGCAAGAATTATGTCAGACAGTAAGAGGAATTGAACATGTTTTTTATGCAACTAAATGTTTTGTCTTGTATGATTCTGAAGAAAATGATCAATTAGAAGACATATTAGAAAATATTATTAATACAGATGATTTTACTAATGAAGAATTAGGTGCTTTATATGGATGTGAAAGCATTATATGGTCATGCTTAAATGATTTTGGTATGAATAAAGCAATTGATATGGCTAAGAAAGCAATAGAAAAAGATCAAGACTGTGCATTGTGGCACTTTATTCTGGGAAAGAATCTCAGGCGTCAAAGGCGTTCAATAAATATTTCATCTGAAGTGTCAGATGCAGAAAAGAATCATTTTGAAATAGCATATGCTATTTCTAAGAATGAAGTATTTGGAATTTATTATTTACAAATGCGTATGGAGAGTTTTTATAAATTTATCAAAGATAGAAATTATGCAATAAAAAAGGCTATTAATGAAAAACAAGTACTAGAAATAGCTAAGAAAATGGTTAAATCTAAACCAACGAATTGTAAAGTTCTGTTAAAATTAGCTCTTATGTTTCTACGCACAAATGGTTCAGATGAAACATTGTTAGCAAAAGAATGTTTAGATTCTGTAAAAGAAATGGCACCAAATAACTCAATATATCTACACTATACTGCAATGTTATACGAAAGATGCGGGGATTATAGGGTCAGTATAATAATTAAATGACGACAAGTCAGTTTAATAACAATAAAATGATATTATTATTATATTATTGCCAAAAAAATTGATAAAAGATAACACTAAATTTAGAGAATAAGATAGGTATATATTAGTATGAATATATACCTATATATTTCTTTAGAATACTAAAATGAATTCTACATAGGATTTGATTTAATGGTTATTGAAATAAAAATTCTTGTATAATATATACCTATATTATATAACTTATATTTGCCTCTGTTAATATCCTTTATTATTAAAATTTTTTAAACATTTCAGAAATTAAAATTTAGTATTATCTTTTATCAATTTATATATATATTTCTTATTTATTTATTAATATTCCATTAGTTTAGAGATTTCTAATACTAAATAGTTTTTCTTTTTGCAAAAAAAATTTTTAATATGTATGTATATATATGTATAATTTAATGTATATATATGTATGGTGTATTTTTAGGAAGCGATAAAATATTTTAAAAAGGCTGCTGACTGTAATAATTTTATAGCAGAAATTGCTTATGTACAATATGGTTGGGAAACAGGAGAGCTAGAGCCATTGCCACATTTATTACGAATGATGAAAAAATATGATCATTTAATCAAAGAGCGACGAATTTCCATTCTGTTAGCAATTGCAATTACTTATTATTCTCTCCATAAAGACATAACAAATGCAGCAGAATATTTTTTAAAAGCTCTTATAATAGATCCAATAAATAAAAAGTTCAAGGTTTGTATTTAAATATACAGTTTTACATGTGTGTATAGAATATTAAAAGAAAAGTTCAAGATTTAGAATAAATCTTACAAAGTCAAGTAAAAAAATGTAATGCATCAAAAACGTGAATCAAAAAATCAAATTTGTTTTGAGAGCAAATTTCGGTTTTGATAAAATAATTTGCTTGTTTATATTTATATTGTATGTAATATATAAATAAAAAATTATTTTACAGATTCTCATTCTGAGATTCTCGTTCTATTACAAAAAGTGTAAAGTATTTTAAATATCTTTTGTTCATATTAGATCTTTACATCACAGATTGTGAACTCTTTCACTCGTATCAAAGCAAAATAATATTATTTTTTCTTCTAAAATATATGTGAACAAAAAAATATATGTGAACAAAAAAAGAAAATACATAGAACATCTTTTGCATGTGTATGTGTGTGTGTGTGTGTATACACATCATCGAGATAACAAATAACGTAAGAATATGTAAAATAATTCTGTTTTGACATTAATATTATAAATAATAAAAACAAATGTCATATCATTTTTATGTTATTAAAACTGACAAGCAAAAAATCATTTCTATTTATATCTTATAAAATCCTAAATTTTTTTAGAATTTTAAATATACACATACATACACATATATATGAATTTATACTAAACACACATGTGCATTAATAATATAGAAATAATCATGCAATAATAGATCATATGAAATATTCTTATATAAAACTGTTTTTGTTTTAGATATATTATAAATTTCTTGATTTTAATACTCCAAGTATTTTATTATTTTTAAACAATCAATTTTGTCCTCTTCTCGAGAGTAAAAATTTACAAGAGACAAGTCAAAAAATAAAAGATCTTTTGAATTTAAAGAAGGTAACCGTTGAAGACATAACATATTTATCAGAAGAATTTAGAAATCTTGGTACGAATAATCGACCACAGCAACTCGAGCATAAGGATTATTTGCAATCTTTATTTGAAAATTGTGATTTATAAAATATTGTGTTATCACTATTTTAATTCAGTATCTTATAATTTACTAGTAACACACATTTGAATTTTATTTTTAAGTAAACTATATTATGTGTTAAATATATAGTAATAAATATTTTAAGAAATTTATTAAGTATAAGTAATATATATATTTATATCAATAATGAGTATGTTAAATATATTTTGAAATTATAATATTAAATGTAATATATCTATAAGTAACATGTGTTTAAATAATATGTACATTAATTGTGATTGTCATATATCTAAATTTGTTTTATTGCGAAAGATATTAATAAATCTTACGAATTTTTAAATTTATATATAGTTTTCCTTGACTTTAAAAAAGTGCCGATTAACGCGCGCAATTTCCTCCAATGACCATGTTAAGAATCGACTTCAGTGCGTTGAAAACGTGCGTCGTGCACACGAAATTCCAAAATTTTTTCGGAGCACGATGAATGCTACCGGTGTAGGGGTGAAGATATACGATGAGGGAGTATGTGTCTATGAACACGAGGCTATCCAATCTAATGAAAATGACCTGAGAACGTTGCTGCAACACCTACGAGACGTGCAATCGAAAGTCAATGTTTTTTTAACCACACTGATTCAACAGCAAGACGCGATTAGCGGAGAACAAAGTAATTCGATTACAGACACAGCAAAGATATCGAATTAATCCTTTTTTTTCCTTCGCCTTCTTCACGTAATCCATAATTCGCTCGTTTTGCGTAGAGACAACGAGTCGATCAATTTCCTCGGATATCGCACGGGACTCCATCGTGGAGGAGGAAGAAGAGGTTAATCCCAAAAAATGCAAGTTGTCGATGTAGTAGTCGATTTTCTGTATACTCTGTGTGTTAATAAATATTACTTTTCGATGTTTTATAACGAGGAGTTCGAACGCCACTATCCGTATCTCCGTATTTCCACTTGTTTCGTTCCAGAGCGCGGCATTTTTACAGGATCGCCGTCGTGTTCGATAAAATGGCTAAAACCCTGATAACTTCTTAGCGAGAACGATACATTGCCAAGCGAAACGACGACGACGGTGCACGCAGTTTGCCCAGACTGAGACACAATTTGGTAATTTGTCATTTTCCGTAAATGTTACATCAATCGTCTGGACAAGCTATTTGTTTCTCGACTTTCGTTGCGTTTGTACGTCAAATAACATCCCTAACCTGGTAAAATTTTCATTCCCTTTTTTTCTTTATTTACTTATTTATAGAAATTTGTATACTTACGCGGTTCTTTTTCAGTAAATCTCGTCTACTTTATTTAATTACAGAGATCGATTTAGTATTAAATGTATAATAAAAAAAATATATTTTTTTTAATTATATGTATACATATTTTTAAATATGTTATATTTTTATCCCACAAAATATATAAAAATATAACAATAATATTTATATTTTCCCGAAAACTGTGAAAAGCATTTATAAATTTCTTGTTTTTATTTCCATCTTAAATTAATATAAAATACAACTAATATAAAACTATATAAAATCTATATATTCTGTTCTTGTTGAAATTTCCAGCTGATTATTGATGTCTATGTATTTTTTTAAGCACGCAACATGTCTACCATGTTGTCAAATGAAGCTCAACTACGTTACATGATAGAATGGTTCCAAGAATGGTCTGAAATGCAACGAAATGATTTTCTGGGAATATTGTTGGAAAACTGTGGCCCTCCAGGGCTTGTGAATGGGCTAGTTTCTGGAATGGAGAAACTGGATTGTGAAGGGTCTGATAGACCTCCAAGCCTGTTCCAGTGTCGTGTCAAGCTCTTCAAAGAGTGGAGTAGTAATTGGTCGCAAAATGAGAAGGATTCCTTATTGGCAGCTATTAAGAATATAGATAGTAAGTTTGCTGAAAAATATGAAGAAAGGTTATCAGCATTGATGGAAGATAAACAATAATGCATATATATGCATTAAACACTATCTTTTACAATTTAGATTTTATCTACACATTTTTTTTAATTAATAAGAGTTTGTAAAAAACTCTTTTTATATTTATATATTTATTTTTTTTTAAGGAAAAGGATATATGTTATACTATTTTATCATTTTATGTTAATAGAAATTTTAATACAATTGCATACTTTGCATATAATTATTGATATATAGAAGTGACATAAATAAAATTCTAATATTATTCATACACATCAATCTCATTAACTTAACTTTCCAATGTTTTATATTCATTTCTTATGTGTCAAAAATTAATTTATGTCACTTCCAAAATAAAATAAATCTAATCATTGACATAAAAAATATTTAAAACTCAATATTGAAAATGATGAAATTTTGACTGTGCAACTAACATATTAAATTAAGAGAAATTTATGAAATACGTAAGATAATTGTACAAATATATTTGGTAAATTTTACTCTTCTTAAATAAGTAGACAAAGAATGACTATTAGGAATTAAACGCTATTAAAAATCTGCACAAATATTTATGTAATAATTGCACAGAGTAAAATCTTGTGTCAAAAATAAATATTTCTGCACATCTTTAATTGCACTCAGCTCCTAATAGCCATTCTTATTTATTTACTTTTCTTGTTTTAGAATGAGAAATACGTATATTGCACATTGTACATTCCTCTATTTGCATTTTATATACATTTTGTATTTTATATACACTGTATTTAAATACTATCATTGTATAATCAAATTTCATCTATATTATTATTTTATTTGTTCCATTTCAATTTTGTATTCAAAAATAACATCCAACTA
Organism: Camponotus vicinus; assembly: GCF_025532165.1. Taxonomy (NCBI): domain Eukaryota; kingdom Metazoa; phylum Arthropoda; class Insecta; order Hymenoptera; family Formicidae; genus Camponotus; species Camponotus vicinus. The sequence continues at coordinate 9,227,932 of NW_028141956.1, forward strand.
AATAAAATATTAAGGATTTCAGATGTAATATGTAATTAATTTTTAAGGACGTAATGAATATTGTGTATAAATCTTAATGATTATATTATCATAATATAATAGTAATTATATAATTATATTAATATATAATGATATATAGTGATATACAGTAATTATATAGTGATATATATATATATATATATATATATATATATATATATATATATATATATATATATATCATAATTATATGATGTATTTCAACAACTTTTAATGATAATAAAACGTGTAATTCTCCAATGGATATTTGCTATATTTAGACTCATTTTAAATGTAAAATGTATGTTCCTCAGAAGAGAAAATTTAATAATAAACTTCAATTTTTAAAATACTAAGAAAGACAATTTCTATAATCTTTCTCTTTTTCTTTTAGAATTATAAAAAATACATATTTGCATTCTTTAAATGTAGAAAACATGATGTACAATACATACAAGAATATTATCATAGGAACAAAAAATCGTTTTAATATATAGAATAAATATTTTTCTTTCAGATTTCTAATCTCTTATTGATATTCTGAATTATGATGATGTCAGAAGTAAAAAAAAATATATTCTATCTTGTAAAATACATTTAAATTTAAATTGGTTGTTATAAATTTCAAAGTTACGTTTACATGAATTATTAATTATCATCTGCATGATGTTTACATGAATTTTTTTTTCATATAAATATAGGTACTGTATAAACTATTATAAATTGTCAGAATGCAAAAAAGTTATGTAGTTGGGTTATATTATAAAATAGTAATAATATATAATGTAAACATTAATATATGTGTCATTTATATATTTTTTAATCAATATGAAAATCAGTATTGAAAGTTTATTGAACTTTTTGTTAATTTTTCTTAACATCGTAAATTTTAAAAATTGTCATGCTTAAACCATACATAACATAAACCAAGATTGGACGTAAAATATAATAGTTTACGTTTACTCGTAAATAACGTAAATTATGGTTAACATGTCAATGAATAATCTATAATAATATATCTGAAATATAGCTTATCAAAAATGTTTCATTTATACATTATACAGTTTAAAAATGTAACAACATAATTTTAACATTTTACGATAAGAATAAAATATTTGCTAGAAAAATATATGAGTTTAAAAAAACTCATTTATTTTGATCTACTTTGCAAGAAAAAAACTCAAATTTCCCTTTTTTAAAGTTATAACTCAATATAGTTGCAATAAGGACACAAAAAAGCCTTAAATATTATTTGTAAAATATCTTAAGATAATTTAGCATTACTTCAGTCTTGAAATTATATATATACATTGTCTCGCGTTCTCAATTCTTTTTCAAAATATAAATCTGCAAACTTATTTCTTTGGTTCTTGTTGTAGCCATTTAAGGCATATTGTTTTAATTGCATTTTGGCCAAGTCTATCTGATTCTTTTAAAATTCTCTTTATATCTTGTGTTCTAGAATGTTTAACAGCAAGAAGATATGCAGCCTTTAATTGCTTGCTTTCAATGTATGCATTTATCTAAAAAGAAGCATCATTGTAAGATACATATATAAACAATATATTGAAAATATCTTTTATTAACATTTAAAAAATTATAAAGTAACTCACCCTAAGTTTTACGTCAATTATTAATTTGATTAAAGTATCTATATGATTTTTGAGAACCGGATTCTGTTCACTGTATAAACGATTCGATAGTAATTTCATACAATGTGTCAAAACATGATCAGAAATTACATGTGCATTAGGTGTTCCAGAGCTGCGACAGCATTTGATCAATTGCTCGATCGCGGTTATGTCATTTTTTAGAGTCAATATATGGCCAGCTAAAGAATATATTTTCTGTTGTGGCAGATTATAATCTATAAAAATACAATATGAACAAATTATTAATTTAATTTTAATATATTTTACAAATTTATGTTACATTTTCTATTTATTTAATTTTAATGTAAATCATATAGGATGTGCATAGAAATTGCTATTATATTGCATTCATATTATATTGTTACCTTGTATTATCCTAAAGGCTATACCGAATCCTTCTTCGATATCACGACCACATAATATAGCTAGAACAGCCAAATGGATTTTCTGTTGCTGATTGCCAAACAACGTAGGCAATTCAAATGTTTGAGATTCGTCGCTATCAATGTTCGGGAAGAGGTTTAAAAATTCCGTCGGTGCTCTGTTTTCTCTTTCACAATTTGCTAAAAATTTTGTGATTTCCATCTGTCTGCATATAGTGTTTATATGTCTATCTATTTCCGACGGTTCCATCTCCATTGTTAGAATACTTTGACTGCTATGAGCAAAATTCATGCCCTTTCTTTTTTTACTTAAGCTTTCGATTTGCAATTCTGATTCTAAATGTTTTTGCGCATCTTGCAAAAAGTGTGCCCTGTTATGCAAATCTAGGTAGGAATTTATTTCGCTGGTATAAAAATGAATGCATGTCATGGACGCTCTTATACAGTCTTTCATAAAGAGCTGTATCTGATATAAAATATTCCAATATTGTTTTCTTTCCATGAAATGGCAGACAAATATTAAATACTTTTTCCAAATGAATAAGGTGTGATCTTTTGCCTTCATTGCATCATGAAGTTTATCAGTGTCGCCGTTCTTCAAACAATATAAATAAACTCCATTAAGAAATAAATCACATTCTAAATCATTTTCCAAAATATATATCAGGCATTTATCAAATTCTTTATGCTTCAAAAAGAATTGTAAGATGGAACTGTAGCTTCCATATGTCAATAGATAATATAAACTTTCTTGGTAGTAAACTGTTAGATTAACAGGAGTCAGATATTTAGTATTAAATTGATTTTGGGTAAGAGCTTTGAGATTGTTAAGTGTATGAAAAATTTCCTGCGTTACATCGGATGTAGATTGAGACGACTGTTGTATTCGAAATCGATGTACGCTTAAATTATCTAATATTTGTAGAAGTTCCGTCAATAATGGTGGATCCTTTAGAGGCCGCCACTTGGAGTATTCTTTTCTCTTCCAATAATCATCACCCTCTCTTTTTTTCTCATCCAAAATTTTATTGTTCTTCACCACAGTTGTGCTGCTTTCCGTTGATTCTCTTCTGTGTTTTTCGAATTCTTTGGAATAAGATAGCACGACCCAATCGTCAAAATCCTCGTATACGATTTTGTCGAGGCAATGATGAAACTTCTCTCTCGCTTGATCTAAATGCCCTATCTTCAAACAAGCTTTACCCCACGCGGCCCATACCCCCTGTGTATCTAGTCCCGCTTTTGTACTAACATCCAATGCTAATGTCCATTGTTCCTTTTCAGTGAGAAGATCACGTAATTTTCTCAACGTGTGCTCGTCTAGATCATCCGTAGGTAGCAGAGCCAAACAATCGGACTGGATTAGAGTTGTGATAAGGTCCACTTGCGAAAGAAATCGGTCGCAGTGTGTAAGACCAGTATTAAAACCAAGTTTTGCGCACTTCACTTTAGCTGCGACCAATAGAGAACGTATCATTTTAATAATCACTGCATGATCAACTTCAGGATTTATTCTGCCGCTAACGGGTAGGAGCAATTGCTTCATTTCATCGCAACGATCTAGCAAGAAGCTGTATATATGGTAAAAGTTAATAAATCTTTTTACTTTTCCTTTTTTTATAAATTAAAGTCAATAGTATAAATATTGCTATTAGTTAAATTATCTTATCTCTGTTATACTTGTCTTTTCTTAAGTAGAATTTCTCTATATTATATAATACTGTATTAAGAAAAACTTAAAAATTTAAATTTACCTGGTATACATCTTATGATCAGAATGCAAGTTAAGGATAGCGAGACACAATGAAATATTTGGCGCATACTCGAACGAGAACTCCTCCCTTATGGTGCGATTGTGCCTCTCATCTTTCGTCAATCGCCAACAATCAAACGTTTCACTGTTAGATGTTGACGAGACACTTTGCATCGCATGCATCTGCAATACTGTTTGACGTTTGCAATCATCGCATACACGTACGAATACGGAACTGGGGTAACCAGCAACTTGCATGCGATGTTGAGAACACATGGCGCAAACAACACGACCGCACCGCCGACAATGGTGTCGTCTGTTGAACATGGAAAATATTACAGCTTTGCAGCAACTGCATTCTCTTGCCTATTAAAAAAAAAACAAACGCTTTATTTTATAATAATGGAAAGATATAAAATTTAATCTTAAGAAGTTAATCTTAAGAAATTTGATATACATGTAAACTGACTAAAAAAATATTCATTCTTTTGTATTATTATTGAATGTTTTTGAAAATTACCTTATCATTAGGTACCCATTCCTCTTTCGTGGGCACATTAACAGGCATAATAAATTCATTATTTTCAGCTTCTACATTAGATTGTGGAATATTCTTGGTTTTACTTTCGATGCCATCACGTTGAACGGATACGCGAAGATCCAGCGATTTTCTGGCATAGAATCTTATAATTTTGTCGAAGTTACCCATATCTATATCAGCATGCTGTAAATTTCCATGTAACATGTTTAGAATCTTTTGAATACTTTCAATTTTGCAATTCATTAATAATTGTTCCAGTATTAATAATGGTTCTTTTATCAGATGAATATATAGCGTTCTGTCTTTATTTTCCAACATCTTCAAAATTTCCAGACTGATTAAAATTTTTTTATATTTGGATTGTTCTGCTACTTTGCAATGTTCCAGTAAATAGTTAGTGACAAACTGCAACGCGCTAATGGATTCTAATCTTTTGAGAATTCCTTTGCATATCTTTACCGATTGACTCAACGGTAATGTCTGAAGAAACTAAAATATCAAAATATTAGCATTCATTATTGAAACATTGATAAAAATTTTTTCAGAAATGTCTATATAGATCGTTTTTGTAAGTCAAATTCTAGCATACCTTTAAAGCTTGCTGAAAGTCTTGCTGCTTGTTTTTTAAAAGACCTATCAAAAAATCTTGAATCATAGGAGATTGTATCTTTAAGGAGAACGCTTGACATTCTAGCCATTCCAAGCACAATTCGAATTGATCTGTATAAATCAAGGATTTGATAATCTCAAATGAATTGATTTTTTCTGTACAGTACATGATATCATACCATGTACTGTTGGACTTACTTGCACAATATGGAATCATTTTATGAAAAATTGCTATTCTGTGCAAGATGCTGTTTATTCGACGCTTGCAATATGCCGGTAATTTGTAATTGTGCTCATGTTGTAATGCATGATATAACGCGTGCTCACATACATTTATGGACCATTTGTTGACATTATGCAATGTTGTCTGCACTAATATATGTATATCTTTGATTTGATATAAATATTGCAACATATTCATGACAGATAAAACATCTGAATTGGAGAGTATATGACTTAGAATTAAATCCTTGAAGCGTTGCAATTCCGTATCATGTTTTATGATGCTGTCAGCTAAAGCATTTAAAATCTCTAAAGAATTTTGCATATTATGATCTCTTTTTTGATCAAAATAATGCCACAATTCATGCACAGATATGCTATCGTGAATAGCGGTGAGAGTTTGATTGTTGTCAAATAATAATTTTAATTTATTAATCCACGGAGAATTCAAAAGATTCTCGAGACACACAGTGCATTTTATATTGTCATAATTGTTCTCCAAAATAGTCGAATTTTCATTATGCATCCTCTGTACAAGATAAGAGAGTAGCCAACAATGGCGTTCCAGGTATTGCAGTAAGCTAGGTCTTAGCATCCGAATTTGCCAAAGTGATGGTTCCATGGTATTTGTAGTTCTGATCCTAGATATATCATGTTCAGAATATCTTAATACTACTTCATATGTATAATCGCATGCGATATAATCTATATGTTTGTTTAATATTTCAAATTCATCTGTCGGCAAGAGATTCTTATTGATATTGATATCAGTATTTTGCGTTATAAATGCGTTGTGATAATATTGTTGGGGAACATCAGTAAAGCTGATTTTCTGTTTCATTGTCGGATTATTCGTCAAATCATCATCAAGTGACACGGCTAACAAGTAATAAGAAACATAATCACGCATCGCATCGTTCAAGTTTTTATCTAACTTCTCAGCCTCGTACACCTACAACGTCGAGCATATTGATCATGTTCATCCGTACTTATCCGTAATAATTAATCGAGTATAGCTTACACGAATTTCAGGTGTGCCATAAAGCTCGTTAGCCATAGCGAAGATAACTCTCGGATTCTGTACAAGATCCAAATCCTGCCATGCCAATTCATTGAGTTCCTCGACTGACATAAAGAACTTCAAATCATTTACATGGTAGCCCAATAGTTTTGATCTGAGAGTGGCGAGTGTTACCAGACCTAGATCACCAATCATATAGCCGATTGACATCAAAGAGACTGTACGCCTTAAGCTGTCGAAAGGCGGATCGTTAGACCACACATCCAGATTTGCATGAAGGAACATAACATTCCAAACATTCAAGAAAAACGTCAGTGTCTCATTTCCTACAGACAATTCACTAAGATCGAGATTGGCAAGACTTGACGTTTTATTTAACACTGCTCGCACGGCCATATGATTAGAAATATTTCTTAGGCACGAATTGTCCAGACGAGATCGCTCCGGACTTACATCATAGAGAACCTGCAGAAGTTCTGTCAATATTTCTGAAATGCATTGGTTTGGCTCCATGACATTTTTTACATTCTGTAAAGATAAGCTGATATTGATACTATATTAAATGATACTATATTATTATGTATTGTTAGTTAATACAAAAAATTACATATACAAGATGTTTTAAAGTTAAACGATCAAATATGTTATTCATGTTTGATATCTTCGTTATAATATTTTAATTTTAAAGCGTTTGTGGACCTATATATATTTTTTTTATTCCTACTCTTATAACATACTGACCAAGTTTGATTGTTTAACTTTGACATAATTTGTATATATTTAATCAATTCGCATACCGAATCCTCTCGTTTCTGATTTAATATAATGCATCCGGAATCTCTAACATTATTGTAATAATTTTTTTCATTACAATACGAAATTTTAGGACATGCATTTATAAGAATACTGTATATTAAATTCACTTGCAAATTAGAAGCAATTATTTCAAGCTTGTCCGGTTCTATCTTCAAGTCGAATATTTGATATCCAAAATAACGATACAATGGTGTCTTTAATAAATCAAACACTGTCACTATGTTGGCATCATCTAAAAACATAATAATAGATAAATATACAAAAATAGATTAATATACACAAGACAATAATATATATGAATATATATTTAAATATATATTTTTATAATTAGTTTAATAGATATAAATTAATTTAAAATAAACGAGGACAAAAACACAAACTTACCGATGTCTGGAATAATAGTGCATACAAGTTGCAGATAAGAATAGATATTTTGAAAATATTTTTTATCATTGTTAAAAATATCAGATATCTTTCTTATCGTTTTTAATCCTAAAACATAATTATTATTGTCACGATATTGCATCGCAATATTCCCAGTTCTTTCAAGATTGCAAAATAAGTGATAATTATTTCCAAATTCACTCCAAATGTCGTTTTTTTCTTTCCAGTCTTTTATGCACAACGGATTTCTGGCGTCACACAGTATATTTGTCACGGATATATTATTCTTACTGTCATAAAACAATTGATAAATCTTTAAAAAGAAATTCGCATATTCTATGCCGTCAAACGTTTCGTATAATTTTAAATATTTCATGGCTACGTCGCAAAGATTACTCGAGATCTGATAGGTTTCGCCGATAGTCAAGCTCAAGTCAAGCACGCTAAAAGTTAACATTTTCTTGCTAGTTAAAAGATCCGTATTTAACATTCGTAAATGTAATTCCTGAGATGCTAAAAATGTCTCGAGCTGCTTGATGTGCTTAGAAGACTGTACAGCTTCTTGTGTAATCAATCTTATGTTCTGCAAATATATTCCAATATTATATTATATCTAATACTAAGCCAACAAAAGTATATGTATAAGAATCTTACCTCTAATGTAGAAGTTCCTGAATTTTTTTTAGAAAAGTCTATTGTATCTGAAGTATCAATATATTTAGATATATTCTGCTTAAATGTGTAAAAAGCTTCTGAAAATCGAATCTCGCCATCTACTTGTGTATTTTCCATATGGAACATCTAAGGAACATAACATGTTTGTGAATAGTGTTACGAGAAACTTAAAATGTCTTATCAAAAGACAATTGTGTTTCTACTAATAATCAAGATTTGTATCTTGCAAGCACTTTCTCATACAGTTAAATATTGAAGCAAATTTTTTGTACTTTATAATTGATATATTATAATATTTTGATTAAGATTGCATGTATATAATAAAAAATTATTCTATTATAGATTGATGTACAAGATGCAAAAGTTTTTGATATTGCATTAGATGTTATGAATTATGATGAAGAGAGTGAAAATGAAATGATTCAATCAGCAGATCTTACAGATTTGAAACCTCTCGCAGAAGATGAAAAAAGATACAAATCATTACATTCTCATGTAAAATATTACAATGAACATAACGCTGGAAATGAAAAGCAGTATTCAAATATGTTTTTCTATATACAACCATATGCAGAAGAGATATTTAATTTGCAAGAAGATAAGCCATTTATTGCTGGTTTCAAGCATGAATTAGATAAAGTAAACTGTCTTACTGGTTTAAATATATTTCCACAAAATTATTATATATTAGCCTCAAAATCTATGCTCTCAAACTAAAGTATTTCTTTTTCTCTTTTCTCAAGATTGTAAAACAGACGACAATTGCCTATATAACACCAATTAAGACAATTAACAATACACGTTTTCAAAACAACAAGAGAAGTATACAAAATTTAGAAAGATTACAAAACTACATAACTGTTACTACAGGTATATTTTTAAAAATGCTTATATTATATATACTTATATTAATCCTAAATCGCTTATATCAATAAATAAAGATAAAATAGATGATAGAATAAATAAATAAATAAATAAATAAATACATATATATATATATATATTTCTTTTTTTTACTAAATTAATAGATAAAAGTATACAAAATATAAAAAATGTTAGAATAAAACGTGAAGAGATAGTGAATCATTATGAGACGACATTAGATAAAGAAATGGATTTTTTCGAAGTTATGAAGCATAGAGATATTGTAACTGATGAGACAGAAACAACTGAATATTTTGAGAAAACGCAAGAGATGCATATGCAATATGACATGTATGAATATGGTCAAAAAATTACAAGTGAAAATATTCTAGATCAATCTTCAATCCTGAAAGAGACATCTACTCTTGCAGATACCGAAAGTCCCGATGAAGAATCGTACGATTATAAAAAATTCAAAATGGAATACGAACAACAGTTAGAATACAACATAAAATATGGGAAGATATTTAATTATACCGAGAAGAAAGAATTGGAAGATACTCCAAAAGAAGCATTGAAAAGAATAATGAATTTGAAAAAATTCAAGAACTGTACAAAGGAAGATCTAAGTCGGATTGGAATTAAGGCATTAGAATGCCTTCTATATGATTATCAGCGCGTAAAAGATATAACACATGTGAAGAGAATTTTGTCAAGGACATGGCTAGTTCTCAAAATTTGGCTATTAATTTATATTTGTTTGGCAATCCCTTGTTGGTGTCAAAGAGGTAATTTCATCAACTATAGTTTTCTCTTGAAAAAATTATTATGGAGATATAAATAATATGCCATACTTCAGGATGGTGCTGCTGTTGTTTTCGTTGTAAATTTTGTTTTCCACAAAAAAGAATTGCATTTGCAAAACAATATTATATAATGAATCCACCTGGCACTTTTGTAAAAGATTTAAAAAAGAAAAAAGATATGAAAGAGCCTATTAAATATGAAGCTACTGAATATGAGTATAATACATATGAAACATTCGAAACTGCAATAAGAAATTTATAAATACATCAATATTTATTAAATGTTAGAGAGTTATCCATTTTATTAGTTATTCAATATGAATTATTCTCGGAAGCATGAATCTTGCTCTCTTTCTCTCTCTTTTTCTCAATCAACTACTCAGATGTTTACTGAATTTAGATTCTTAATTTATATAAAAAGAAAATATAAAACTATATGATATATATTATTACACAAAGTAATGTTACCTCAATTATTTCCCGTGCCTTCTGAAAATCGCTTCTCCATAAACAATGCAAAATCAAACTTTCTTTCGAGGCTAGCATTAAATTTATAAAGGATGATTCCTTTTTTATTGCTACAAAATCTGCTGTTGCTGTATTAATTTTGGAACGTTTTCTGCGTCTATTGCTACTCAATAAACCAGACTCTGAACTGCTATCAGATTTAATTTTAGTTTCATCTGAAGTATTGTCATCTTTATAAAAGAATGTATCTTCCTTAATGTGATGTGGAAAATTTAATTTGTCAGACATTACAGATTCTAATTTATTTGTTAAACTATCGGATTCGTCTTGTGAAATACCAATGTTTACAATAAAATGAGATTTCATATAAAATTTCAATTTCCATTTAGCATCCATTAATGTTGATGTAAGGATGGATATATTTTCACGAAGCTGTTGTGCCTCTTCCAATCCAAGTGTTTGTAGTTTATCAATTTCTTGTGTTGCAACTAAAGTATTATCCCATAAATAATGCAGCATGTCTCTTATAATATATTTGTTAGCTACAAAGCCTGTCTTCTCATATTCTACACACTTGCTAATATCCGTTCTTTCAAGTGATGTATTGCAATTATCATCTTTGGCACTTGTAACATTAAAATTTTCATAACGCAAAAATAATAAGGAAAATATATTCTCTATTGTTTGAATTCTCAATGACAGAGGAAACAAAGAAGATAAATATGATGTCATGTCAGTGAAGTATTTAGTAATCTGTTTATGTTCTGTACTATAAAACTCACATAACAAAATAGTCTTCAAGGCGCTTATTATGCAACAATATGCTTGAAAAGTTTCAGACTGGGCAGACTTTTCCAATAAATTTTTAATTGTATTGTGATCTTGATCATGTATATTTGTTGTTATCTTCAAGACAGAAAGCACATTATGTTTTTGCAAAAGAGCAAAAATCTGTTTTACAGATATTATATGTTCAAATATATCAGATTGTGAACTTTGGAATTCCTTGATGTTTAATCTCATTTTCATAAAATATTCTCTTTTCCAATGTAAAATATATTTCACAATTTCAATGTAATTTTTTAAGACTATATGCAATTCATTTAAATCATAATCATTGTGTAAATCAAAATAACATTTCTCTAAGAAAAACTCGATAGACTCACACATAAAGATACCATTATCACAATTTTCAAGTGAGTTAATTTCTTCTTGTGGACAATCATTTAACACTTTCAATAATAAAACTGGATACAATTTTTTTAGCAAATCACACGAGAACAATAATTCAACTTCATTATATTTTTTTTTCATAGTTAAACTATAACATATATCCTGCAACATATAAATTTCTTATAAAATAATAATTTTTTATAAAAAGAAATTTTTAAATATATATTGTAAGTAAATATAGTATTTTATTATTTAGTTGTTAATCAATTAAAATAATAAACTAATTAAAGCTTAAAATATATAAAACTTACCAAAATATCATTTAACCAATGCAATTTCCTTGTATTTATTCTTTTAAGTAATTCTTGTTCACATAAAAGTATTTTAAAATTTTTTGTTAATTTAAACATACTTTCACTGATTTTATGTGCTATAAATAAAGTAGTGGCGCTTTCAGAATATGCATGTGTTTCATTCCAAAATAAAAGCCATTCTTTGAATAGTTTATCATCTTTCCTTGAATATAATGCAAGTTCAATATCTTTAACATGATGTGCTTTTGAAAGCATAGGATAAATTATCTTTAAAAATTCAATTTCTGCATTTGTATCTATATCCATTTTTGATAGTATACACAGAATAATTTTTAAAAAATTTCCATTAGTGATTGGATCTGTTTCTAGAGAACAAGATTCAATTGTTCTATGACTTAGATACCAATTTTTTTTGACTGGAATGTGTTCTAAGCATGATTTCAATGTAAAAAAATAAATATCTTGTAAATTGCTAACAATATTGCATGTAGATGGAACTATGGATATTAATTTCTTTATAATCCAACATACAATTTCTGGATTAAAATGTATATTCTCCTTTAGGAATGTGAAAATCTGTTTGGATATAGTGTTTAAAGTTTCTTTTTCATTACAATCTATGTTTATATTCTGAAAAAATATCACAAACTCCTGGAAAATAAAATTCTTCTTTAGAAATAAGAACAACATAAAATAACAAAGATAAATTTTGCTAATAAAAATACCTTTAATGGATAAGCTGATATATTATCACACAGCTCTAGGGCATTCTTTATTTGTATATAATCAAATTGTATTTGAATATTGCGCTGTATATCACAATTAATATTAGACGATTTGTTATCCATGATTCTCCATAGCAATATATAGGCAATCCATTGGTATTGCTCTTCATTAGCAGAATGTCTATAAATGTACATCAAACGTAAAAAGAAATAAAAAATGACATAAAATGTAAGCAATAAAGAATATTTACTCACATCAAGTTTTCAACAACAGTTTTTAATTCTGCTAAATCAATGCAACTGTGATAAAATTCTTTCAAGACATTATTGTCATTATTTATTTGAAAAACATTTAAAGATGTATACCACAATCGAGACAAAATGCACTTATCCAATTCTAGTACTCCTGTTTGTTTTGACATTATTTCTTTCTTTTAGAAATATAATTGTATAATGCATTAAACTTATTTTATTTTCTTATTTGAATAACAATCTTATGCAAGATTCAATAGCATTTTTTATTATATGTTTAAAATACAGAAGAAAGAATATCAAAAATCAATGTATAATCAATGTATATATGCGTAGTTTATTTAGTTTATCAACATAAAGAAGTTTTATTTTTCTTTTATAGATTTCCGTTCATAGAGATAGGACTTTAGGATTTGATACCAAAGTTCTCTTAGATTTTTAGTTCTCCTCTTTTTCTTTTTACATCTTCATTCTTCCTCATAAATCTTAAATTATCCTTTTAGATTTTGATAGTGCTTTGAACTCGAAGAATTATATCGTATTTATTAAATTGTATTACTATATTTATATTACATTATTCTATCTGTCTTTGTAATAAAACTGTTTATATATATAGTTTTCAAAATATTTAGTTCTTCCTTTTTTTATATAATCCTATTTTTATATAACAGTTCCACATACAGTTCGATCTACTTGGCTTTATTTCAAGTTCGTAATTGGGATAAATGTCGAAAAGTGACGGGTAACCTTTAAAATGATATTGGAAATCTTGTATGGCGACTACGCGCAGATGGGCGTAGATAGAAGACTGAGAGATGGCGGTCTTCTCTCTGATACATATATATATTCGAAAAGTAACTCTTAAAAAAAATACTATAATAATTAAACAAATAGATAAAGATAACAATAATAATTAAATAATTTTTTATTTAATATTTAAAATAGAAAGAGCTGTATGGTTACTTTGAACACCTTATACTAAACTGCTAATATGGCTAAAATTACAAATTTGAATCTGACAAATGGTTAAAATTAACTTATGGATATTCTGTAATTAGTTGAATTATTCTATATCATTTATTGGCTAATTCTTACATTTTTATCCTTACGGTTACGGAATTAAAACATTTAAAATAGTGAAAAATGATTCCACTTGATATATATACGTGGAAAAGTTTAGTTCAAATTTCTAAAAAAAATCAGAGAAAGATTGCGTACTTCCTAAAAAAATTTGCTATCTCTTCTTTTAAAATATTTATTTAGGCAGCGAAGTATAATACATGTCATAGGCATATTTCTTATTTTATTTTATATTAGTGTCCTATTTCATATTTTCATCTTTTTTCCTATTATTATCAAAATAGATTTATGATACATATATAATTCTTTATCGTACATTTTCAAATATTAGAACTTTCTGTGTGTTATCACATAAACAGGACATTTAAAACATAAGATATAAATCTTATTTTTTAAATATCCTCTTAGAAAAAAATCAAACATAAATTTAGCGATTGTGCTCGTTATTCTTACAGTTGCAATTCATTAATTGCATATATTATATTACCGAATTGGACATATATATATTAATAAACGATAAACAACAAAATCGCTAATATTCTTACGCTTGAAATTCTTTTAAACTCTCTTTTATTGTTCTTTAAAATTATATATAAAAAATATTATAGAAGAATATATTAGATTTAATTTAGTTGCCAAGATATTTGCATCAAACAATTCATTTTCCTAAAACATTTTTTATTAACAATAAAAATATTTCTGATATTCAAATACCTTTTCAAATTCCTTCTTCCTTCTCATTTCTTTTTTCTCTGCTTTCTTGCTCTCTTTCCTCCTTTTTCTCCTCCCTTCTTTTTTTCCTATTTTTCCTTCTGTTCCTCTTTTTTCTTTTTCTTCTTTCTCTTTCATCTTTCTTTTTCTGAATATATAGTATTTACAATGTGTGTGTATTCTAAATTTTTCACAATACTTGTACAAAGCTTTCCATATGCACGCATTTAAAAGGCAAAACTAATTATAATTGGCACTTTTTTTGAGACATACATATATAAGAATATAATATATGTACAGAATTCCATGTATTATATTTACTGACAATGAACAATATTGCCAATTCATGCAATTTCGAAATAGTAATTTTTTAAATTTATTACACAGATTTAAACATATTTAATTTTATGTTAAAAAATTTCTAATATAAATAATTAACAAAATAAAAGATAAAAATGATTACACAAATATACTCAAAAAATAAATAATTCTTTAAAAATCGAAATATTGAAAAATAGAAATTATGAAAAAATTTTTACAATATATTCAATAATATTCTATTGATTTTTAATGCCAATGCTTGCAGTGTTAGAGTTGTAATAAATTAACTAAGATGCAAATTAGATAAATTTTATGACTAGATCTTTGTAATTTTACAATGAAAAAATATATTTGTTGTAAAAGTTATAATTGGTTCTTCTTAGCCTCTGATATGCTGTATTTGCGATCCTTCAAATTAATCACAACGACTGTAATATTATCCGCAGACCCTCTATAAAACATAAATGACATAAATAGATTATATAGTACATGGATTACACTCTTATTTTTTAATCAAATTTGATAATTTATGGATTATAGAGATTGGTTAATTGTTATTCTTCTAGTTTTAATAATTCTTTGTTTAATCGTATATGTATTTAATGTTATACTTTCTATATTTTTCATGTATATTCTTAATTTTTTAATTATGAATATAATAAATATGACATAATAAATCTGTGAATAAATAACAATATAGTGAGATAATTCTTGATTTGTATATAAAATCATATCTTACCTGTAAAAACTCTGCAGTGTAATACTTTTCGCGCCAAAATGTGGTTCATTGATACGCTCTTTAATAAAGGCTACAGCTTCTTCATTCGAAAATGTATCCCATAAGCCATCGGATGCCAGTACTATAAACATAGGATTATGATCATTCAAATCAAACGTTAAAATGTCCGGATCAGCAATGACGAGTTTTTTATCTTTTAAAGGATAATCTCCTAGAGCACGAGAAGTCGCTAATATACCAGCAACTCTCCATACACCATTAAAAGTTACCAAACCACCAGCTTTGTTTATTCTTTTCCTTTCTCTTTCCTAAGAACAAATAAATTTAATCTAATAATTTAAATATACGATTACTATATACATATCATGTTTGCATATATAGGATATTTTGTATATCTTTGTATTCTTTGTATCATAAATCTATTCATAATCTTATACAGATTTATTTATAGTTGACAAAATCTTTATATCTAATTCTTTGTTGAATTTGAAATAAATTTTTTCTTTCTCTCTTATATCAAAAATAAAATATAATCTTTAAAATCATAGTATTTTATAACTATGTCCATTATTCAATAATAATGATGATTAAATCTCTTGTTATAGTTTTTAATTCAAGCGCACACGCACGTACGCAGAAAAACAATGTTGCACATATATTAAGATAGTATGAAATATGTATGACTATAAGAAGGAATATATACTTGTTGAGGTTTGTGGTCGAAAGACAAAGGAATTGCATTGCCTTTTCCATCACACATTACTCCCCTAGAATCTCCAACATTTGCTATTGTTAGTTTATTATCTTCCAAAAGAGCAATTAAAGCAGTTGTGCCTAAAATATGAGAATAATGCACATGAAAAAGAAAGTAAACGATATCAATTCTAAACATTAATATATAACAGTTTTTCTTAATTTTAAAATTTTAGGTTTTCAAAAGTTAATATTTTGTTTATTTTATGATAAATTTGGTATATGAATAAAGATTAACATTATTCTTCATGGTTTAAATGGTTATTGTAAGTGAATTGTCTACCTTTATATTTTTTAATGTTTATGAAATATTCTGCTAATTTATTATATTTTTGCTTAACATAATTAGTATCAAAAGTTCAATATTTGTATTGATAAAAAATTTTTTTTGTGAATATTTTTAGAAAAATAAAAATAATTACCAGCAACATCCATATGTTTTTTAGCAGTTTCTACCAACAATCGATCAACTGCTAGAACTTCATCTGTTAGAAGCTTGCCATAATTAATTTTATTTCCTTCAAGATATTTCATTATGTCCACTTTGGGCACTTCCTCCTCATTTTGTCTGCATGGTCTGACCTATGAATAAAAATAATGTAATACACAACAGAAAAAAGATAAAGTTATTTTTGTAAATTTTTTCCACATTTATCTATTTGTAAATTTAATTTCTTTTTACAAAACATTATTTTATAGAATGTAGAGTGTTAAAAATATTTAATTAATAATAAAAAATATAAAATTTTTTATAAAATTTATAAATATACACACATGCACGCGCGTGCATGTGACATCTTGAGTTTTATAAATTTTCTGATGTGCAGAATAAATATACATATGCACTCACATAAATAAATAAGTATCTTAAATAAATAAACGCTATAAAACATATGAACATTCCAGTTAATAAAGCATATTATTTTGATATCAAATGACGTTATTTGGATGTCAAATAACATTATACATATTTTTAACAGTATAGAATTAGTCAGTTGTTAATTTACCGACTCTTGTATACTTATTAAGCAATTTAGTTATCAATTCCATGTAATTTTGGAATAGCTCATATATTTAACATTATATAATTTAACTATACAATTTGTAAGAAATCTACAATTTTGTAAAAAAAATTATTTATAGTATAAAATATAAAAAGCGTGAGAAATCCGAGAAAATATCAAAAGTGTGAGCCACTATCTCTGCATGTTGCCAAAAAAAAGGTTGTCGATTGCCAAATAACTAATCATTTGCTTTAGATGTATTTATTGGAGATATAGATTATTATATATATAATAATTATATTTACAATACACATGTATAAAATGTATAAAGATGTCTTATATTAATATTTTATTAATCCTCGAAAGGGCTATTTATTCATCTCCTCCAGACAATGTTTCCGGATGCCACACAAGTTTGTGTCTTATCAATCTGCGTTCAGTGTATTAATTTGAGTGTACTCTGTACGAGTCCAATTTTATTCTCAACAAAGGCAGAGTTTACACACTCTTATTATTACGTCTGCGGCAAATTGAGAGCAGTAGAAATATTTGCCAAACATAACTCCGCGACTTGCGTCATCTTATTTTTATATTCCATGAGACTAGGAGCTCTTTCAATGATTTGTATTTTCAAACGAGAGTTAACTCAATGGGCTCTGAATTGTATGGGAGCAAAGACCAAAATATCTTTTGCAGTTATGATTCTATCGGTTGTTATTTCTATTTGTTACAGATTTTTCATCATGAAGATCCTGGTGCTTTCGATGTAACGACATGTAACACGAATGTAAACTTCACCATGGACTATAAACTTCACTAATTACACTAATTACACTATATATGCTTTATCTATCAAGTTCTTAGATCATGTGGTTACATCTCGATTGTACTTACTGGCTGCTCGCTTGGTGCTGAGCCGAGAATAACAATGAGATATATTGTGAAACGAGAACTTGCATCTTTCTGTCCACATTTTTACTTTTCTGTCATAGCCATGTTTCTTAAAAAATTTGAAAAAATGGTATTTTTCTTTCACAGAATTATTCTTCAACATACTTAAACTATATCATATTTTATTTAACTTACTTCCACATTTATTTATTATATTTAACAGTGCTAATTCTTCATTTTTTCTTTCAACACTCTTCAATTCTTCGGTTGTACAATTGCGCAAAATTAAACTTATGTATAACAGCATGGATAATGCATATTAACTTTCTTATGTATTTTTATTTTAACTGCACGAAAGAATGATTTTAAGTCGCAAGCGCGCGATTCGCGCGCGCGGATTTTATGGTGGCCAACTGATTATTTGGCAGGCGCCGAGTGTTGTCGGCTGCCATGCTTTCAAAGGCGCTCGGAGAAGCTGCCACAAGGAGCATAAAATATAAGTAAATTAAATATAAACTATTTCTATCTAATTTAAATTAAAAATATTCTATCTACTTCCAAAATAGTGTCAATCTATGTTATAATATTTTAGCGTGTTAATATTATATGTAAATATTACAATAAAACATAGTCTACTATATATAAGATTATATACATTCTTAAAAGATCATCGATGCTATTTGATGTATAATAAATTTATATATTTTGTTCATTTGTATTACTCTACCTTCCTTGTAATCGGTGTTATACTCTCCAATTTATTCAGCAACTCTGAATCAGTCACTTCAATAGTTTTTTTCATACAATCATCTGTCAAAGATGTACTTGCAACTTTACGAAAAGATTTTCTTTTCTGCTCTGGAGATTTTTCATCTACCTTATTGTCTTCTTTCTTTTTTTCTGGTTCATCTTTAGTCAATTGATTCTCAGAAGTAAGTACTTTGCCAGCCAGCATATTCTTCAATTCAAGAACCTTTTTATTAATATTAGAGATAAGTTTGTCACGAGCATAGTTGGCTGCAAACTAAACAAAATAATAAAATTGAATTGTGCTCTTAATATTTTAATTTAAAAAAGTGATTTACAATTTTTATATATTATTTTTTTCAGAGACTGACAAAAAACTATTTTTAAGATTTAAAATTTTACATATTATATAATTCTTTTATAAGAATTACATTAATATTTCAAGAAATCAATATTATAATCTCACTTATAAGAGAAATATTCTCTTTGGATAAATGTCCATATATATTTCTCTATCACTTGTATAAGCGTCCGAATCTTGAAACTTCGATCGGAACTTGTTTTATCTAACAACTGATTTATTTATGCAATTGAAACTTTGGAATTCTTTAATATCATCATGAATTATTTCACATTCTCTTTACTTGTTCTTAGTGAATTACCAATAAATTTCAAAGAATAGTCCTATAATGTTACATTAGGTTCAGTGAGATTTTATAAGTACCTCGTGTCGCTGATCTGTTCTCTTATAAATGAGCTTTATTATAATTAATCATAATATTATATATGTGGATTATTATTGTTCCTTTTTTAATCACCCATTATTTATTTTCTTATTCATAATTTATTTTTATTTATCTTATTCTATTTCAAAATGTGATATTAAAATAAAAATAATATAATTAAATCAATCTGCTAAATCAATACCTCTCCACCATGGCCATCAAATACTGCAAACAAAGAAACTCCAGTATTGTTCACGTCTTCATTCACTACAAAGCGATCTTCCATCCGAGCCCTATGGCCTTGCACAGCATATGCTGCGATGTGACCTTGTTTTAATTCCCAACTAAGTTTTACTGCATTATTCACTGAGTCATTAACTAGGAATTGCAGTTTGGATACCTACACAAAGAAATATGCAATATAGAAAAAGAAGGAAGAAAATATTTTTCACTTCAAATATTTATCTGTAATTATTTTAACTTAAATGTTTAGTGTGTGTAAATAATATATTCTTAGAATGCATTTATACCTTAGTGGTACGTCCCAGAGTGTATTGAATTCTTCCTAGAAGCGCTTTAGCCCAAATATCCACAGCTTGTATATAAAATAAAATAATTGCCAGAATCATACCGCAAACAAGCACTTCTGGTTTCAAAGCATAAATTCGCATAATTTTATAGAGATAACTTAATGGACTGTTAATCCCAGCATTTAACCCGGAGGGAATGCTCACAGCAAACTTCGACATAAGCTTCATGTGTGATGTATAAGTCTGTGTGAATTATAAACAATTTAGATTTTTAAATAATTTAGATAATTTAATATCAAAAAAACGCACACACATACACATGTACACATACTCTCTCTCTTTTTTTTATAAAATGCATCTGAAAATTAATGATACAGATATATTTGTTTATTAATGTAAAATGTGGACTTTTTTATATGTATGTGAAAAATGTAAATAAAAAAAATATTTTTTACTGTATTGAAAAATTTTTAATATGAAATATCTTAATGTGTCCAGAAAAACAAGATCAATTTATATATATATGAAAAGATTTATCAGGGACTCCTAATTTTCTAACTTTTAAAAATTGTTATTAAAAAAGAAATTTTTAATTTGAAATTTAAATTTTATATACGTTTATAAATGATTTTAAAATGAAAATAATTTGATATTTATATTAAATTATTACATTCTTATTAAAGATATGCTGATATGCTATCTCTTGCAGCATAAGTTAATTAAAAAATAATTAACTATCTGCTAATTGCCTATTGAGTTATCTGCTTATGACTCACAAATTTATTTACTTACATTTCTTAATTTAAAGGAATTTATTTTTTTTTAATCTATACTAAATATAAGACTATAACCTAAAATATATATAAGAATAGTAACTCCTTAAGTTAGGTTTGCTTAATCCAGATACTTAATATAATATAGACGAATAATTTTGAATGCTTAATTGAGATAGTTAATAAAAATTGGAGTATTTAAAGTCATTATATAAAAAATATTTATGTAAAACTTTATTTTAAAGAATTTTAAAGTTAAACTAAAATATAGTATATTGCAACATTATGATATAACACAATAAAATTTTTTAGAAAGTTTTTAAATTTACTTTTTAAACATTTTTATGTAATATTATTTCTTTACCTGATATAGAATTAGATCTTCAAGCTCGTCATCCATAATATTTGAATGAATTCTGAATTATTCTTGTATGTACTAAATCTATATTGTCTATATTGAACAGCTGGATATGTATTAAATAGCTGGATTTTTTCTTCACTAATACTGGCACTGAGCACTGGATTAGCGATATTAAAGGTCTATCCACTTGATCGTAAACAGATAAAGGCGTATTTAAAATTGAAATTCAGATTTCTATTAAATATTATTACTTAAATCACACACACATAGGCCGGTATTCATAGTCCGTTCTTATATTTAAGATCGTCTTAAGAACCCATTCAACCAATCAAATAGCTGCAATGCGGTCATTGATTGGTTGAATGGGTTCTTAAGACGATCTTAAATATAAGAACGGACTATGAATACCGGCCATAGACACTAATTTTGATGATAAAAGTGAAGCGAGGACAGCCATTTCCAATTGGGCAGAATATATAGGGTGTCACATAAAATGTTACAAAATTCTTTCCTAAACTTGACATCGTACAAAAAATGTTTTAGACAAAATTATAGGATTTTAAGAAAGGAAAAAGTTAAATAATCTTGAATTTTAACTTAATTTTAACTACATTTTTCACAGCCACGTAAAAGTAAATTTTTTTAAAGGGAATCGTTAATTTTTTTGTAAAATTTGATTTCTCACAATAGATTAACATGAATGTTGAAGAAAAACAGAAGTGAGATTTATCTGAGTTTTGATGTAAATGGAAAGCACCTAATATTCGACATAAAAGGTTATAAAAATAGGATGGTTCAAAGGCTGAATAGTTTAAGAGATATTTGATACTTTGATATAATTTTTCATAAACTATAAAATATTCACTTTTTACTACTTTAATATTTTTATGTACAAAATAATAAGAATCAATTGATCTAAAAAAAACATGATTGTTTAAAAAAGAATTATGAACACGTTTCTTTTCTTTTTTTTTTTTGAGAAAAAATGAAAATATTAATTTTTTAAATGAAATTATCTTTACACGATTAAAAATAATAGTGTATTCAAAATACAAAGAAACTATAAATATTAAATTAATAATTGATTTATATTTTTTAATTTTTAATTCATTAAAATTATATTGAAAGCCTTTTTTTCTATATAAAACAAAAAATTGTTATACTTTATCTATTTAAATGTACACTAAAATATAAAGCGTTAAAATAGCGATAACATCATACTCAGTTTCTTCCTTATATTCTACAACTTTAATTTAAATGATTTTTTTTTTAACATTAACTGCTTATGGATTATTGAGCATTATTATTTTATTTAGAATACTCTATATAATACATATAAGAGAAAAAAAATATATTTAATAACTAGATTAAAATTATACTAAACGTCACACACAAGATGGAAAAAATTATAACTACGCGATAATCTGGTATAAAATTTATATATATATATATGTGTACATATATAAAATATATATTACATTATATATATTGGAATAAAATGTACTAAAAAACGCGATCTTGGTATCCACTTTCAGCCATGCTAGAACTAGGCTTAGTTGGTCCTCCAGGTACTTGATGGTGCGGATGACGCATATGACCAGGTCGTCTTGGCGGTGCCAGATATTCAAACATACTCTGAGTGTGTTGTGCCAACATTTTGCTGAGATCGCACGGCATTGGATCAGTCCAGAAAAAATCATGATTGAGCGCTGAGTCAGAATCACATCTTTTGCTAGGATCAAGAATTAAGAGTTTGTCCAACAAGTCGCAAGCGTAAGGATCTTTCAGATATGGCTTTAATCTATCCTTCACCTATATAAAATCATAACAATAAAAATCATTACAATAAAATTACAGAAATTTATTTATATAGAAATATATTTAAAACTAAAATTATATACAACTGAATATAACACGATGTTTCTGTTACAATAAATGTGTGTGTGTGAATATTCATATAATACATATAAAATACTAATGAAAACGCAAAGGAAAATGAAAAAAAAATAAAAAAGAAATGCTTCTTTAATTATTACCGAAAAACATTGCATTTAGCAAATGCTTATATAGATACTTGTTATCACACTGAAAAACTTATATAAACATATAAATCAAAACTAAAATAATATATGCTAAAAAGACTAGTGTGAATCGTTGGATACTGATACATATGTTATAAAGCAATCACAATATTTATTATAGTATTAATCTTTTTTTCTGTAATTGAATTCTTATAGTGATGTTAGTTCCAATTTTTACTCACAGAAAATATCCCTCTTTGATTTAAAAAATCCAAAGGTAAGAGAAATAAAATTTTTCTATCTATTTATCTAAGAATGTGTACATTTTATCTTTAACTTAATTTTTAACATATTTAAAATCAAAATCGGCGAAGAATAATTTTAATATGGTCTTCTAAGCAATTCTTTCCTTGTTAGTTTAAAACGAAGTTTATGTCAGAGTTTAAATTTTGAGTTTGAAGTTCTTGCTAAAGATTGTTTCTTCTTTCTATCTAAATGACTAGATTTTTATCTATAGCGCTGCATGTTAATATATTATTATACCCTTTATATGTGTATTTATATATATATATATATATATATATATATATATATATATATATATATATATATATATACATGTATAAAGAGTTTTGCTGACTCTTTACCTTTCGTTTTTGTCCTTTAGGAAGATCCATCTTATTAAACAAATCTAGGTTTTCAACTCCAGGCCAAACTTCAGTCGTTATTGAACCACATAATTGCGAGATCAATATAAGCTGTTGCTGCTCAGTATTACCTTGCATTATAGGAGACCTATAGATTTTATAAAAAGTATATTTGTATAATTATGCAATGCACATATAAGAATTATGTAACATATATTTACAAAGAATACTATTATATACATGCCTTGTCCACATTTCTGCCATTATACAGCCAGCACCCCACAAATCTACAGGAGGTCCATAATTCCTATCACCGAGTAGAAGTTCAGGCGGCCGGTACCAAAGAGTAACAACTCGGTTTGTATAACGATTCGAATGGCCATTTTTTGCACTAAATGCTCGTGCCAAACCAAAATCAGCTAATTTTAGAACACCATTTTTCGTTATTAGAACATTAGCAGCTTTCATATCCCTATGTAAAATCTAGAATACAAAATAATACATTATTATCATTATTATACTTTATCCTGACAATAATATATAATAAATATCAACACTATTTTTATCATCATTATTATTGTTACTATTATGTATCAGTATCATTGATTATTAAATAACAGTTATTATTTATTAATATTACTATTATTATAATTATAATAAATTAATTCATTAAAAGATAATTATATTAAATTAATTGTCGATATATAATTTTAAAATTTTATTATTTTGTTATATAATAAATATCATATATATTTGTTACTATGATAAATGTTGCTAATAAATGATATAATAATATAATTTCTTACCTTATTACTATGTATGTAATAAAGACCATTTAATAACTGTTGCATAACTTTTTTTATCTCTCCTAAACTAAATTTTACATTTACATTTGACAACAAGCCAGCCAAGTCATGTTCACAAAAATCGAATATTAGATAAAAGGTAGAACGATACCGATTGTATTGAGTTGCTGAAAACATATATATTATAAAAATTTTAAAAATTTTAAATTATATTAATATAATCAGTTTTTAATACCAACAAATAATGTTAATATATTTAGTAATGTGATTACTTCTATAAACAAAGACAATTTCTCTAAATAAGAACAAACATAAAAAAAAAAGAAAATTTATAATATTTTGAGTATAATAAAATGTTTCTACTATTTATTTAATTTATTACACATGCTCATTTCGAAGAAGTAAAATCAACCTTTTAGCAAATTCAACTTTTTATTTTTATTTTCTTATTCTTAAACAACAGAAGATATCAAAATCCCTCATAGAAAAAAAAATTATTTTTTAATTAAAATTCATATTTTTAATATACCATTAATATATGCATATCATTAAACATAACATATATTATATAATACAATATCAAACAATACAGTGTTGCAATGCCAAATATGTACATCTGTATATTTATAGTTTATCAACAATTAACAGTATATTATTTACCTCGTGTTCTGCAAATCTCTATAAGATTAACAACATTCTCATGTTTCAGTAATTGTAATATTTTTATCTCTCGTAACGCTGTAATAGGGAACTAGAACAAAATTTTATATATATGTAATTGTTTGCTGCATATTAATATTTAATTTACGTTTTTAAGAAAAAATATTAAAAAATAATATTAAATAATATTATTTTTTAATATTTTAATATTTTTTCTTATAAAAACAATTTTTTAAAAACTGTTTTCTTTATACTCATACATTCCTCTCATTACTTTATGCATAAAAATATTGAGGTAAGATAAAAAATATTTTATCAGATATTTATTTTAATTTGACATAATATTATATAGTTTATATAAAATTATATATATATATATATATATATATATATATATATATATATGTCAAATTAAAATAAATATAAATATCTTGTAAACTATTTAATTTTTATTCCCCTCTTATACGTAACTTTTACATCGACTATACGAAGAATCCTCATATGACTTTGGAAAATCTCAGTTGAAATTTAAGATATGAACTTCTATTTCTCTCAATATTCTATGAATTTTGTCTGGAACGTTTCTTGTACATAAAGTTTCAAAGAAAAATCCTTTTAATCCTTCAAATGCCCTACCTTGTATATAGAGAACAATATGTAAAATAAATTACAAAATTTATTTAAGAGATATTAAATAAAGTTATATATTTTACATCAAACAACTACAATCACATTAAACAATTACATCAATACAAATGAGTAAAAACACTGAGCTTTATAATAAAATATATTCAAATAAAGAAAGAATATTATACCTAATATAATTAGTTCTTGTATCGTTAAAAAATTGTTTGTTGAATTATGTTATATAATATAAAAAAACTCACCCCTTCTTTTTCATTATCCATTAGTACTTTCTTCATTGCAACAAACTTCTTATTTGTTTTCTTGTCTCTGGCTTTAAACACTTCTCTATAAAACAATCAAGTATATTATATTACATAATATAAAATATATATTACATAAAATATAAAAAAGTTACATTTAATATATATTTATAATACAATAAAAGGATGTATAATCTTTCTTTATAGTTCCAAAAAATTTATTATTATTCAAATTAATATAAATTTTTAAAATATCAATTATTAAAATATAAATTATTTTTATGTAAAAAAATTTAAAAGATAATAATCAAGAATTTATAAGTTCAGACTGTATTAGTACTAAGCAACAGCTCGTAGGATAGAGTAGAAAGCAAAGAATGGTTATAAAATAAATAAAATTGATCAGCACTTCAAGCGAGCAAATATATCATAATATAAAGTCTAAATAATCATTTAATCATATGTCTAAGCTCAGTTACAAAAATCTAAGAAACAATGCAATTGCTGTTTAAAACTATTCATGGATGGACAAAATGTCACAAATAATATAAACTTCAAAGTGTAAGTAATAGTCATAAAAAAATGTCAACAATGTAAATTAACTTATTCATTCAATCCTATGATGATGATTAAGTTACAATATTGTATTCTAAAGTTTACTCCTTGAAATAGAGTATTGTTTGACCAATCTATAGAATGCAAAGAAAAGAAATAAAAATTTCTTTTTGATTAGTCAATCATATTTAAAAAAAATCGGATAGGTGTTGAAGCAGTCTATTATATTGAAAAAAAATTGTGAAAATCTAAAATATTTCTTTTTCAATGTAATTATTATTCAACATTCATCTCAATTTTTTCATGAATGTGACTTTATAGTATCTAAAACATATTTTTTTTTATAATGATCCATCGAACCATTTATGAGAAAAAAAATATTAAAAATTTATTACTCCATTTAACTATCGTCTACCCCTTTGATCGATTTATAGAAAATATATGTTGTAGATTAATGCTCAAAAATATTACAAAAGAAAAATGGTAGGTGTACCAAGCGCCTATGATGTTGAAAAAAAATTTTGAAAGTTAAAATATTTTTTTTTCCAATGTTGTTATTCTCGAATTTGGACCCCAATTTTTTTTTAATGCGGCGCAATTGTTCCCAAATTACATATTTTTTTTCAAAACGATTCATTGAACCGTTTAGGAGAAAAAAATTAATTTCGAAAAAAAAAATTATTTTTTACTCTTAAGCACGTGCAGTTTCGAGGCTAATATTTTAGGGAATTGTAAGTTCCATTGATAGTAACTTACAGAAAAAATTTCAGCCCTACACCTGTGGGGGCAGATTGGCCGTGCTTACCCGGTTATGGCCTTTCATTGAAAAATTATAACTTACATCTGTAGCTTATGACGCAAAAATAGCTTTGAAAATATACGCTCATATGAGGGAGAATGCTTAGTAAAGAAATCGAAATGTGATTTCAAATGAAAATTACAAATGTCCTTTAATATTACAATTTTATGTCCTTTATGCTTGTTTCTATTAACGTCGTTTAATCTTAGCTTAAGGGCCTGAGCAGAATGGCTGCCTTATAATTTTAAGACTATGTTTTATGCCTTAAGTCTTTGTCTTAGGTAAGGGCCTGAGCAGAATGGCTGCCTTATAATTTTAAGACTATGTTTTATGCCTTAAGTCTTTGTCTTAGGTAACGCACAATACTGTGTGTTATGTCTCGAGTCTTATGTATACGCGAACGTTTATTTCTTACAAACGTTCGCATATACATAAGACTCGAGACATAACACACAGTATTGTGCGTTATGTAAGACAAAGACCTAAGGCATAAAACATAGTCTTAAAATTATAAGGCAGCCATTCTGCTCAGGCCCTAACGCACAATACTGTGCGTTATGTCTCGAGTCTTATATATATGCGAACGTTTATTTCTTACAAACGTTCGCGTACACACAAGACTCGAGACATAACACACAGTATTGTGCGTTACCTAAGACAAAGACCTAAGGCATAAAACATAGTCTTAAAATTATAAGGCAGTCATTCTGCTCAGGCCCAAAAGTTAAGCGGCGTTGGTTGAAATGGCCATTAATATTATTACATGAGGGCCTGAGCAGAATGGCTGCCTTAAGATTTTAAGACTATGTTTTATGCCTTAGGTCTTTGTCTTAGGTAACGCACAATACTGTGTGTTATGTCTCGAGTCTTATGTATACGCGAACGTTTATTTCTTACAAACGTTCGCGTATACATAAGACTCGGGACATAACACACAGTATTGTGCGTTACTTAAGACAAAGACCTAAGGCATAAAACATAGTCTTAAAATTATAAGGCAGCCATTCTGCTCAGGCCCTGACTTTAAAACAGATTGTGCTTACCCAAAAGTTCCCTGGCCAATTTTCGCAACTTTTTCATACTTCGAAGATTCATCGCAATATGGAAAATCAAATTCCTCGATGTATTTCTCTTTTTCCTTCGTATTCATTGTAGTTGAATTGTATAAAGTATCAGAGAAAAGTATAAACAATTGTATCTCGAATCTCTCTTCTGTCACTATAAACCTATAGTTTAGATTGGAACCTAAACTAGAAATATCTCTATCATCGACGAAGTAACTATTAGATGGTTAACTATGGGTAAATTTTCGTCACGAGATCAAGGCCGGTATTCATAGTCCGTTCTTATATTTAAGACCGTCTTAAGAACCCATTCAACCAATCAAATAGCTGCAATGCGGTCATTGATTGGTTGAATGGGTTCTTAAGACGATCTTAAATATAAGAACGGACTATGAATACCGGCCCAAGTGACTTCAATATTGAAGAACGATGACATTCGTGTTCTGACTATATTACCAAGAAAAATTCGGCTGTAGAGCAGCAAATAAATAATTAATAAGTTTATTTAATTTATTTTAATTTATTTTATTCCAAAATTTTTATTTTTTATTTATTTTAATTTTATTTTTTTTTATTTATTTTACAGTTTTAATCTTAATAAGTTTGTTAGAAACTTATATTATTTCCCTGTTTTCTCCCATAGAAGATCCCGTAAGAAAACAAATAAGATATCCTTATTATCAGAGAGAAGACTGAGAGATGTCATGGCCTGCTTTTAGGTGATCCCTGAAAGCGATACTCCCTCTATGGACATTGAAAACGTGGACATGAACTACAAAGCCAATGTCCATGAATGTTCTCAGAGGATAATATATAATGTGCACAATTTCTGGTTTTGTTCCGTGCTATGTGCACGAAATGCCGGTAGCACCAATGCTATATAACAAGATACTTATGTATGTAAATTGATAGTAAATAAATTATTCAATCACAAAAGATACTGTAATATTCAAAGATGAAATAAATATTTTTCTATATTCATTGTCATATTTATATCTTTTTATTTACAAAACACAAAATGCCTGCTGTGGATTGAAAACATTTTTAACCGTATTTCTATAAATCTTCTTAATTAGCAGTAAACTGATCTTTGATATTTATCAATCATTTTTTAAATTATTTAAAAATTTAATTATTAATACATGTATAGAATTTGTCAAATTAATCACTGATTCTTCTGAAGTTTTTATAATTAAGACTCGAAAAATATAAATGTTGCAAAATATTTTAAGTCTCTTCCTTTATATAAAATATAAAGAATTCATATGTTCCATTTTAATATAGCTAACATTATTTTTATATATTTTTATTATAATTTTCATACCAACATAATATTTTTATGCTTAATATAATATTTTTATGCATAATATTTTTATACTAAATACATATTACAAAATATATGACAAAATATAATACAAATTTAATATAAAATATAATTCGAAATTTAATACAAAATAATTTATTACACGAAAATGTCCAAAATATACGTATAATATAAAATTTACTAAAAATTTTTACATAATTCAGACGAGACTGATCAGCGAAGATTAATTACGCGACATTTATTATTAATAATAGATATGCAATAATAGAATTTAATAAGTTTTATATAACGTAAATAATCGTGATCAAAAGAGTCATTAATAAAATTATTGATCGTTTCTTCGATTGTAAAAAAAAGTATTTGCATTACTGGCGCATTTTGTATAGATTATCAAAGGAGATATTCAAAATGAAAAGATAGAATAAACTTCGAAATCAACAATTAAATTACTAAATAAATCGCGATTTAAAATTCCCGAGAAAACGCGACGAATAAATAAATCGATAATATTCGGAATATCCGATTGTGATATGTATACCTTTTATAATATAATAATCGAAGCGCCTCAATAGACATTATAATCGCACGCGATATAATTATCACGTAAATGCGACGATATTTTGACAGACAATTTGATGACTGTAATATTTAC
The DNA here is from genome assembly GCF_025532165.1 of Camponotus vicinus. Classification (NCBI taxonomy): domain Eukaryota; kingdom Metazoa; phylum Arthropoda; class Insecta; order Hymenoptera; family Formicidae; genus Camponotus; species Camponotus vicinus. The sequence goes on from NW_028141956.1 coordinate 9,258,658, forward strand.
GAATACAGTACTCACTGTCTGAGTCAATTGTGAATCTTTATAAGATAAATCGCGACTCGAATTCACGAGAAAACACGATAATAAATATAAGTCGATAATATGCGGAATATTTGATCGCGATACGTATAATTTTTATAATATAATAATCGAAGCTCACAATAGACACGTGCGCGATATAATTATTATCACGTAAATATAGAAAATCGAAAATATTTCGACAAACATTTGAGGTCTGTAATGTTTGTGAATATGCAATTCACCGACCGATTTACTTGCGAATTTTTATAAGATAAATCGTGATTTAAAATTCGCGATAAAACGCGACGAATAAATAAATCGATAATATTTAGAATATTCAATTGCGCGATTCAGATACGCGAGTGACATACCGGTAATCCGATAAAAAGAGGAGCGATCTCAAAAATGGAGAACGATTAACATTTTGTTTCTACATCAGATTTCGCAAAATCAATCTGCGAAGAAAAGTTAAGTGATCCATTGAACGTCGGGAGCTTCACTGTAGGAGGTACGAATCCTGGATCTTCCGGACTATTCCCGATAGCAATGATTTCAATAATAAATCAATGACAATTATCCCTCGTCATTATCTTCAATTCACGAAATTGATATGCACATCAAAAAACATGTTCTTCCATTATTAAGAAATATATTTCTTTATTGAAAATTAAATGGATATAACGACCTTTTTTATTGAAATGTGATTACGAACGATTATATTTATAAATAATAAAATACATGCATTATTAGAGTTTGTGTTAAATGTGCGAACACATATAATTTGGGGTACCGTTCGCGCGCGCGAGACGAATCGAATCCGATATCATCAAGATTTAAAAAATTTCAATTCGAACAATGTGCAAAATAAAATAAATCAAATAATTTTAAACAATTAATTCTGGATTAATTCTCTAGATTCTTATTCTTATAACGTTTAAATTAATAATTTCTTTTCTTTTAATCAATATCTTACTGATATAGGGGTACCCATTCGATTTGTCTCGAAATTTTTAAGTATTCGCACATTTTATGTAACATTCATGTATAATTTCGCGTACATATAATATATAACATTATTAAAAATTATAAAAATATTTTGGATACGTGAATTTGTGCATGTATTTTATTATACATATATATAAAATGGTATATACCTAAAAACTAATATTTCAAAATGGCGATGGATGTCCAATAACTGCAAATAGTTTCTTAAAAGAAACTAAAAATTAATGTTAATATCCCCAGCACCTAGAAATAATTTTTCAAAAGAGACAAATTATATTAATTAAAAATATATTCGATCGTAATCATTTTTATCAAAAAATTTATACAAATTAATTACAATATGAAATTACTTGAAAAACTAAAATTTATACACAACGCTATATCCATATTTAATCTACTATTAAATCTTTCTGGCATTATATATATAGACAATAATAATACCAATCCTAGTAATGATAGAACATTTTTAACGAAGAAAAGAAGAGATACATTTCTCTCATCTAAATATATATTATTTAAATTAATTCGACGTTAAAGAAGCGTATCGTCGTTGAATTACTACCGAAATCATTGCTTTCGGAAATTGCCAGGAAAACCTGAGATTAGTTCCTTCAATCTTACAATAAAAATTCCCAATTTTTAACAGGGCACCGAACTAGACGTCGCGAATGGATCTCACAAGAACCGGTGAGAAATAATTCTTCATGATGAAAATCGTTTTGACTCCTCGGCGGTACGAGCCACGCAACTTTCATTAAAGTTTATTTAACGGAAGGAACAATGATAACTCTTTTATTAAAACGACAATCTCGTTTAAGAACGCGAAAAAGAACGCGAAAAAAACACGGTGTTTTTGCAACGGTAATTTATTAATTTATTTATGAATATTTTCCGATACGAAAAAAAAAATTCATAAATACAAATATAACTGGAAAAATAAATTATTAAATTCATAATAATTAACTCGCGATTCTATAATATAAGGTAATCGTTAAATTTTGTGAAGTTAATATTTAATCGTTGATTTATCACGAATCTTATCGAATCTTCACTCTCTTATTCGACATTTCTTTATATTTAATTAGCAATATTTAGGAATATTATCTGACGAGAGGGACAGCGATAAAATTCTTCTGTTAAAATGATAATCTTGTATAAGGACGCGAAAAGAACGCGGAAAGAACACGGTATTTTCGCAATCATAATTTAATAATTTATTTTAAGAATATTCAGTTCCGCGCTGTATGGAATTCATAAATAAATAAAGCTAACGGAAAGCATGTCATTAAATTTATAATAATTGACTCGCGATTCTGTAACGAAGGCGTCCGTCAAATTTTATAATGCTTATATTTAATCATTAATTTAGCATCGAATTTTTACATTTTATATAAAAATTTTCCGAATTTATTAATGACTCTTTGACATGAAAATACAAACAGTTACTCTTTTATGAATATTCCAAAAATATATACTACAGAAACAAATACTTTAATTTAATGAATTACTATTATGTTAATTACTATTATGTAATCATTATACGTATACTTTCGATCATTTTTCGTGTAATTTACATAAGAATTTACAATCGTAAATACAATTTCATATAATATAATTATAGTCATAATTGTATTGTATTTTACAATTAAAATATCAATGTTAGATTATAATTAAAATACAATTATAACTATTTATAATTTACAATTTACAATTTACAAATTTATGATGCTATCAATATCAAATAATAATATTCCATTTATTGAAATATTTAATAACATCGATATAATAATTTGATATTGATAGCATTAACATTTGGATTTAATATTATATTTGATTTAATACACATATATTTTTAAGTTTTAATATAAAATATAACATGTTAAGATTTCTTAAACGTTAATAATTATGCAATTTCTTTAATATTTCTCAAAATAATTTTGATAATTTAAATTTCACTTTTAAAACATTTTTATTTTTAAAACATGTTATATTTATTTTAACAACGTTTTTAAAAATAAATTTAACTTAATTAAAATAATTTTAATTTACCCCTAGGATTATTGGAATATTAAAAGAAAGAATGAATCTTACTTAATAGCCCTAACAACCCTATTAAAGGATTCTAATAATTTTAATAGCTTTAACAATCCTACTATTACAGAATTCTAATGATCTTAAGAGCCCTAACAACCCTAATATTAATAGAAGAATTCTAATGATTTTACTTAATAGCCTTAACAACCCTACTTCCTGATTAACTAAAATTATTCGAGATTTGAGGAACCTATCTCTAATCATCACCTCACCTAATCATGTATATATTTTAGTCACGTGCCCTAACCGCGTGCCCTAATCGTATTCTTCAGGCCAGTTGAACCTACCTTTCGTTGATCCTGGCCACTTTCTTTCTCGATCTCTAATCAGAGATCGAAGAAGGAGATAATTACTCCTTCTTTTGCCGGATAATTACCGGCAAAAGAGCGTGAAATATTTACGCTCATTTAGTAACAATTGTTCGTTTTTACAATCGTTCGTTAAATATTGAATATAACTTTATTTTAACTGAAATAAAGCCAAATTACTACAAATTTTTACAAATTTCTATAAATTATATTTTATAATAAAATATAAAATTAATGTGTGTATTTATTATATTACAAATTATTTAATTAATTAATCATTTGGCTTTATATTAAGTTAAAATAAAGTTTAAAAACAATATCTACAAACAAATTCTACGATGGATGAGCTATGAGCAATTAGAAGATAAGTGCGTATTATAAGAATAAATTAGCATCAAAAATTGATAAAATTGATAATTGTTAATGCATGTCCTTTATTTAATAAATTAGACAAAATCTTTACAAAAAAATCTTTTCTTGATCTCCTTTTTTTTTTAACTAATATTTCAATATATTTTCGCGATAGATGCAAAGCATAAGTTTGAAAAAACTTATTAAAATTATTTAATTTAATTTAATTAATTTAATTTAATTATTTTATTTAATTAATTAAATTTAATCCATCATAGCTCATCCATTTTAAGGCAACGGATCAATCTACAATCTACATCTACATCTACATCTGCAATCTCTACGAATCCGTTACCTTAAAGTTGAATAAAAGTTTTTTTCACTCACCGGCACTGATGCGCAACAGCGGAGTTGTTGTTATCGAAGCTAGTTGTCTGTAACATACAAATATAAAATTCATTTATAATAATGCTCACAAAATGCAATTAATATTTAAAAAAATTTTTATCGCGCGGAATTTTATATCCGATGTGTAAAATAATAAGCAGATAAACACGTACGGAAAAATTTTATAAATTTTTGAAACTGTTTTTTAAATAGAAAATTTTATATGACTTTTATAAAAATCTTTCTCTTTAATTCATTTAAATAATAAGATCGAATTATTGTTCGTTTATAACAAGTTAACGATTTATAATATATAATTAATATATAAATAATAGATATTCACCATCAGGTTGCTCCGCCGATGCAAGATTCCTCTCCCAGGCCTCCTCCTCCTCTCATGTTGTTGACGCGCGATACTTTTAACGGCACTCCCGCACTCACGAGCGATATTTTTATATCGCTATTTCCGCTATTTTACGCGCGATACTAAACGGCACTCCCGCACTAATTCGGTACGGTTAAAAATTTGGTCGCGCGATGTATATATTTAATATATATATACTTTGTACGACACTCCCGGTTTCGGTACGAACGAAAATCCCATTTCATTTCATGAGAATCAACTTCGAGCCAACAGGTCGGGAATGCAACGATACAACTAGCAAAGACTAGACCCGAACCGGAAAGAAGACGGAACGATTGACGGAAATAGAGGAAAATAAAGTTCATCAACTCTTTTTCGCGCATAATTATCCTACCTCGTATCGAACCTGGACCCGCTAAGCACGATTTCAGGTGCTCCGCCCGGACATATTATGCCTCCCGCGGTTGCTATATACTACACCAGGCTAGTAGACGGCAAAAGAAGAGGATACCCACATTTTTTAAATGCTAACATTCAGCAATTTAAAAAATGGGGAGGCAACCCCTTTTACCGAGCGAAAATCGTGCCTAGGGGAATCCACTCGACTCCTCGACAGGGTTAACACACGCAGTGCGTGTGGCTGTAGACGAGCAAAGAGAAGGGACCCATTGACGACCATTCCGAGCAGTCGATCGAGTTCTAACTAATTCGGGCCGAATCACTTGACGAAGCACGAAGCACGAGTGTACGTTGCATAGCAACGTGTGCAAACTCGAAATCCTAGTTAGTTGGCATCGAAAGTAGAGACTCATGACAATAATGAAATTGGGATTTTTATACGAAAAGTCCAACGCGGAAGCGCGAAAACGCGACGACGCGAGAATACTACAACGCGAAAACGCGGTAACGAAGCGCTTGCCGTCCGCGGCACGTTGACGGCACCGACGACGCGAAAGGGTACTTAGCTTCCCATTCAGGCACCTTAAGATTTATCATAAATATAAAAATTTAAGATAAACCTCAAGGCACCATCCAAGTACTAAGCCCTCCCACCGCGACAAGGTGTACCCCATGGGAGGGTTATATTATATATAATTTTATATATAATATAATACATAATTTGAAATTTATTTTGTAATATAGTACATAAATTTAAATTCGCAAATATAAACGATAAATAAAAATATAAAGGATGAGAGAACATCTATTATACAAAGCAATGTTCAAAATAATTGATTTTAAATTTAATTATTGCGCGCAATTAATTTTTACATTTTTACTTTTAAATAGATATATTTTAATATTATAAACTGCGTAATTACAAAATAATTTATATTTCTTACATATAAACTTTTAAAAATATGATAAATAAAAAAATTTCTATTTTTTTATATGTGAAATATTTAAATAAATATATTAATTTGAAATGTTTTATAAAACATAAAAGTATCTGAAAATATTAATTAATAAAAAATTTTATAAATGTTTTAATTATTTTAAAATAAAATGGAATATTTTTTATAAGTATATGTATTATATATGTTACAATTTAAAATCACTATTAAATCACAATCAAAGAAATAAAACGAAACGAGAAATATGTATATTTTGAATATATATATTATTGATAAATAATTTATATATTGTTGCGTCCGCGGAACGCGGTATATATCGAACGCGCGGGACACAATCGGCATACGTTGACGCTCGTGCACTCGTAACTAATAACGCGATTTAAGGTGCACAAGAATTTTAATAAACCGCGAGTGACATATAAGAATTCAGAATAATCGTAAAATGGATCACAAATAGACGCGCGTCCGCACAGCTTAATAGCTGGGCTCAGACTCTTTGACAGTCGTTGTTTATAACAATATCTTGACATCGCGCGCGGAAACGATCTTCTTCGAAAGAATTCAACGGGTGACGAATACAGCGGGACGGGACGCGGGAACGCAACAATATAATAAATAATGAATGTGATAAATAATTTATATTAATGACTTACATTACATTTTTCATTGGTCCATCCATTTCCAAAACCTCCTTTTTTTCTTTTGTTTTCTTCACTTTTTCCTCGTGGCACTCCAATCCTCGTTGCACTCATTTGAATTCCTCGTTGCACTTACACTCATTCACGAAAAGTTCCTCGTTGCACTTGCAATTGTGTTCAGAGAAAGAATTTGATAATATATGATACGTCTCACATCACTACTTCACTGCTCAAGAGCCACTGAGCGAATGATCGTAAGTCAGAAACATTACCGCGGTACTGTTTATATCGCCAAGGTTGACTATGTAGAGAAAGAATTTGATAATATGTGAAACGTATCTCACCTCACTACTCAAAGTCACTGTGCGAATGATAATAAAGCCGTGTAACGTATTAACAATAGCGCGATACTGTTTATCAAGGTCGAACACGGTGTTATTGATAATTCTCTCGTTGCCGAAATGTTTTCTGTAATATAAAATATTCGTGCGCGGAATGTTAAATTATAGAAGTATTTTAATTTATTGATTAAGATTAATTGATTATTTATTAAACCATTCATCATGAAGTCTTTCGTTATGCTAATTATTTGCATCTATAATTCGATTGTTTTACTTCGTGTTCTCTCACAATCCAAATTATATTTAGATTGTCAAGAACGATAAAGTAACACGAATGAAATATATTTGTGACTCTAAGTATTAAAATAATAATTATTATTCGTAAAGATTGCAAACATCGATGTGATTATTTAATATGTTGGATTCTTATCATTTTATTGATTCTCGATTGAATTGTATATTGTTTATATTGTTAACAAGGATTGAGAATATTTAAAGCATTGGTCGAAATATATTTAATATATATATATATAATATATATATAATATATATATTTCTAATATTGTTAAGGAAATATCATTATAATAAGCATCAATATGATCAAAAGATCATAATATATTTAATTGTCTTGTCCCCTTTCATGTATCCCCTGTTTCAATTTTTATTCGCAGTAATGAATGATTACGATTCGATAAATATTTATCGTTGCGATACAGTTTCATGTCGTTTATCAAAAGTTAATTAATTTTTAATTATTAATATTTATAGCAAATTACGTTTCGATACTAATTGTAATCGTGTTTAGTACAAAAATTACAATATACAAAGCGTTTCTCACCACTACTTTATTACTCGAGAGTCATCGTGCGAATGATGACAAAGCCGTAACGTATAGTGTGTTACTGTTTATATTTTATATTGCCAAAGTCGAACACCGTGTTATCGGCAATTCGTTGAAATATTTTATATATTATAAAATATACACTAACGCGAAATATTAAATAACAGAAATACTTTAATTTATTGATTATTAATTAAACAATTTATCACGGAGCATTTCGTTACGTTAATTATTTGCATCTATAATTCGATTGTTTTACTTCGTGTTCTCTCAGAATCCCCCCCTCCCCAAATTATATTTAGATTGTCAAGTAGAGTGATAAAGTAACACGGATGGAATATATTTGTGACTCTAAGTATTAAAATAATAATTATTGTCCGTAAAGATCACAATGATCGAAGTGATTATTTAATATTTTGTATTCCTATCATTTTATCGATTTTCGATTAAATTGTATATTGTTTAATTAACAAGGATTGAGAATATTTAAAGCATTGGTCGAAATATATTTAATTCTAATATTGTTAAAGAAATATCATTATAATAAGCATCAATATGATTGAAAGGTCATAACATAATTAATCCTCTTATGCCCTTTTATGTATCCCCTGTTTCAATTTTTATTTGTAGTAATGAATGAATGCGATTCGATAAAGTTTTATCGTTGCGATACAGTTTTATGTCGTTAATTAATTTTTAATTAATTAATACTTATTAATATTTATAGCAAATTATGTTTCGATACTAATCGTAATCGTGTTTAGTACAAAAATTACAATATACGAAGCGTTTCGCATCACTACTTTATTACTCGAGAGTCACCGTGCGAATGATGACAAAGCCGTGATATGTATAGCGCGCTTGCTATACGTCGCCAAGGCCAAACATGATATTATTGATAATTCTCTGCCGAAATATTTTACATACTACATATACACGCGGAATTTTAAATTATAGAGGTATATTTTATTTTAAATTAATTATTAAACGATTGATATATCACGGAACCTTTTGTTATGCTAATGATTTGAATTTATTCGATTGTTTTACCGCGCTTTTCCAAAGTCAAATTTTATAATATTTAGTTTTGCATTTTAAAAGACTGACTTAGAGCGAACTAAATAAATAAATAAATAAATAAATAAATGATGTTGAGAAAAAGAAAAAGAAGACACATAAATAAATAAATAAATAATAGCGTGAAAAGAAAGAACATACTAATATTTTTATGTAATAAATTATTATTAATTAAATTATTTATACTTTTATTTATATTATTTATATTATCAGAGGAACATATGTGTTACCCTCTGAGAACATTCGTGGACATTGGTTTTGTAGTTCATGTCCACGTTTTTAATGTTCACAGAGGGAGTATCGCTTCCAGGGATCACCTAAAAGCGGGCTATGACATCTCTCAGTCTTCTCTCTGTTATTATTATGGAGTGAAATATATGTATTGAGGGCAACAATGGCCGCATTCAGCAGACTCAACTGCTAAGTAACAATCGAACGTGATTGGTTTCTACTTTCAGGTCCGACCAATCAGCGTCGAATTACATCGGAAAATCTAGTAATGTTACCCAACTGTTGAGTCCGCTGAATGCGGCCAATGCGTCTGCTACTGCGCACGCGCGAAATTTGTACTTTCGATTTTTCTGATGAAATTATACATTGAAGAGATTGAAATTTGATTAATCAGGAAACTAATAAAGAAATTTTAGCTTTTATTTGGATTAATCGAATACCAATCTTTAAATATTCAATATATAATTTGATACAGGTTTAATTTCTTACATTCAATTATATCTGTCCTTATTTTTTACTTATTGTAGCTGGACCTGTAATCAAGCTTCAGTTTATGGAAAAAATTCAGTTTTACAGATTTTAAAATAGAAGATTTTCTATATATCTTATAAAAGTTTTATTATAAACTTACATTCACATGTTTTAATTACAATGAATTGATTAAAATATTTAATTAATATTTTATTAATCTATTATCTTTTTTAATGATTTATTACATATTTCTTTTGCTAATGCGAAAGAATTAGAGTTAATAATTGGAGATTTTTATCTTATTTGTTTTAATATATGCATACAAAATTTATAGAAATTTAGCTAGATAATTTTATTGTGATTACATATATATATTTTCATTGTTTACAAAGTTGTTCAAATTTAATCCTTATACTAATGATATAATATGTAAAAACTTGGAATATCAATTAATTATGTAGAAGTACAGAATGTTGTTTAAAGACTTGTTTCGTGAAAGAAAAAAAAGATATCTATATACATGTAAACATTCACACACAGCAAAAATTTTCTTATAACGGTCACAAATTATTATAACAAAATAATCATACATGCAAAAGAAATAGATTTACTTCAAATTCTATATGTGACTTATTTAATATATATATAATATATAAGTGAGATATGTGTTTCTATCATAAATCAAAATTGCAGAAATGAAAACTATAATATATTCCCCATATTTTTATGTATCTTATTTTTCTTGCCATAAAAACAATTTATATTTATCTACATGTTGCGGTAAAAGTTTATTTCTAATCGTCCTATGTCTTTTAAGTTTTAATCAATAGATGGTTTTGTTCGTCTGCGATGATGATTTCGTGCTAGTGCGTGAATAATCGTCACTAGGAAGTAGCAGACCATTACTGTTACAAATTTGTCAAACAACCATGATATTGTTGTTGTTCCATCCTACAAGAACATGTTTATTTTGAGATTGATCTCAACACATATTGCTTATTATAATTTATAAAATTGACTTACCATAGATGACTTAACATGTAGCTTTTGTTTCTGTTCAACAAAATATTTCTTTAATGGTTCTTGGAATTTTTTACCAATAAATGGTATGATTGCTAATAAGCTAATAAATTTATCTAAAAGTTCCTCATTAAAGGCTATGATTACTGCTAATTGTTGTATATGCATTTTGATGACAGCTTTTCCTATTAATGTCGCACCAAAGAATGTCCAGAATGGAATGAGATAATGTCCACATGTCAAACCAGCCAGGTCAAACAGTGGATTTGGAATCTGTAAAATTTTATTTTGATAAGCGCAATATGAAAAATAGATCATATTATATTACCTATAAAAATTTTGCAAAAAAAAAAAGATTTAATACATACTGATGCGCAAGCTAATATGCCCCAGAATCCAGCTTTCTCAACAAATTGCTTCATATATAATTTGATACGCATTACAAATGATACATCTTTCTCATTTTCTAATTCTTCCAAAGCTTCTAACTCTTTTAAATCTTGATTTTCATTTTTACTATTTTGTCCACTTATCCTTGCAGCTCTAGCCATAAAATATGGTGGTAACTCGCCAAGTGCAGTACCAGCTCCCCATAACATGGCTTCTACACGTACTTTTTTCATAATATTTAATATACCTACTGCCCACATTGGATCAATTTTTGTTGGGCATACTATCTGATCAGGATATGGTGGTTCAGGAAAATTTAAAGCACCACATTCATATGCTGCCATAGTAACAGCTGCTATGTGTGGCCCTAAATATAACACAAAAGTATGCAGACCTGTTCCAAGACCTACACTTGATAATACACCTAACCCTATCCAATACAACCACCATATAATCTTGGTTTCCCATAACTTAAAAATCTAGAAATAAAAAACAAAAGAATTATTTTGTATCAAGATAACATAGACATTTTTTATAAACACATTCATATATTACATATACATTATAATGTATATACATATATAATTTTACTTATATTTATTATGTATTTATTTTTATATGATATTCCTTATTTTATTCATATATAATTTCACCTAAAGCTTTTTTCTTGCAAACTTAAAGACAGCAAAAAATTTTTTTGGCATTTTCATTTTGACTAAAATCTCTAATTAAACAGTAAAATATATAGTATCTTCCAAGGAAATAGAAGAAATTTTCATTAAACAAAATTATAATTTATATATATATATTGATTTTTCTATTTATTTTATGTATAACAGTATTTTATATATAATAGTAAGAGAAAACAATTAAATATTGCAAGTGCACAATTGCACTTGTATAAAAATAGAACCATTAATCAATTCTCTACTAATTATCCTATAAAAAATGTTAATGATTATTTTGAGGAAAATAAAAAATACTTTATAAGATATATTTTGTCACTTAAACTTACTAAAATAAATTATGAAGTATATTATATTTTTCTTTGTAATTTAGGCTTTAATTAAAATTCTAGCCAAATTAATTCTACTTGAAATTAACTGAAGAGTATGATTATATTATCTATTAATTCTCCTGATTAATGTCCTTTATTTTTTTAAATTATTTATAACTCAAAAGTTATAAATGCTCAATATGTAAAAAAAAGTCAATTCTAAATTGAAAATCAAAGAATCTACAATTGAAAATGAGATTTACAGCCGTATGTGTGTATATAATCTAGTAATTTTTTTAATTTTTAAATGGTGCTTGAAACTGATTGTTTTCTTATGTTTCAAAAGATATTCTATAAAATTTTTTGTTAGTTTGAAGCAAAATAAGAAAAAAGCAAGATAAGAATAAAAATGACAGAGATAAGAAAAGTAAACAATTTTTAGTAAAGCTTAGATATCATCAAATATGATGATAATCAGATATAAGAAATCAGAGAGAATAACTTTTATTATATATCAAATCATATTTTTCAGTTATTCAGTTAAACAAATTTTACAGTATTTTAATTTAAAGCTTAGTTAGTTATGAAAATATATATGTATTAAATATTAATATAAAGGTATATATTAAAGATTGGAAATAGCAATATGATTAATGATGATCTGTCTTGATATTTCATTGCAATAAAATTTCTTCTGTTTAGATGAATTAAAAAAAGTATTAAAATATATAAAATATATAAAATATAGTTAAAATATATAAAATATAATAAAAAATATATATTAAAAAAATGGTTCTCGGATTATGATATTTCAAAAAAATTAAATAAAGAATTGTATATGGAGTAATATAATAAGTCTATTAATATATCTTCAAAATTATAAATGACACAACACACACATACCTCTTGTTGTGGACCAGATATTCGGCCTGATAGGAGAAATAGTAATATAATTGAAATTATAGTGCATACTGTTCGTTTGTAAAGCAAAGTTTTCTTCACTAAACTAAGTATATTAATGAACACTTCGTTAAAAAAATAATGTAATGTTGTAATTGGATGTTGCCAGAGTGTTAAATGATCTGGATCCAAATTCTGAATTGAAACATTGTGTGGATGGCTTAAACTGTGTTCCATTGGAGTGGATATTTTTTTCTCAGAAATTTTCTGAGCACCATTAGTAGGAGCTTGCTCTTTTGGACGTTGAATGGCAGTATAATTACCCAACATAGTTCTTTCTAAATAATTAATCTGTAAATAAAATTTAAAAGATTAAATATGATTTAACAATAAATATATATATGTATGTGTGTTGTGTATATGTATGTGTGTGTATGCTTGTGATAGAATACTAGTATTTTTTTATAAATAGTTTTGAAAATACAAAATAGCAAGCCTTGTTACAATATGGTCTTCACCATTATTGTGAATTCACTGTGATAAATGTGGAACACTCATATATAATAAAAAATATTGAGAAACTATCTGACATTATCATTAAAAAATGTTAGACAGTAAAAGAGCTCTAAACCAAAGGTCAAATCGTACTATTCAACATAAATATATAAGAATTACTAATTTTATTTCTTAAAGTTATAAAACGATGTTATTACTCTTTCTAACAAAGTAATATATCACTATCAGTAAACAGTAAAAATATACTTATATAATAAAATATTTAGAATTCTAAAATATAAATTTTTTGGAATGTTGAATTAAACGTAATATTGCATTACGTTCAAAAATAGACACTATGCATATTCATGTTTCATTAAAATCTACAAATATTATTAATTTATGATATCCATATGAAGCACATTATAAGCTGTTATACTTTACTTGAAAATTATATGCTATTTTTTAGCTTTATTCTACCTTATTCTCAACAAGATTACAAATACAAAAAATATTATATGTGAAGAAAGAAATTTTACTATATTAATTCTTTGAGTACAATCAATTCATAAATTCTAATTAATTTCAATTCTTTACTATATATCACAATTTATTACAATCTAGAACAAGACAAAGAAGCAATTATATCTTGCTCTTTAAGAGCAATTAATAATGTAACTTTACTGAAGGTATAAAAAATAAAATTTGAAAAATTTGCCATCTTATATACTTTTTGGTGTCATTCAATGGTTTAATGATATTGTATAACAAATAAAAGTGCAATTTTATTAAATACTTGCGACATAATCTTCAATTAATATTTTCTTTATAAGATAAAAATGTGTGTCACAATTTTGTTAATATTTATGCAAAATAAAAATTAAATATTTAAACTAGAATATTTAAACTAGAATCTAAATAATAATTCTCAATATTGCATAAATCATTTGTAAGGTTATACAATCTTAAGTATGTGATAAATTTACTCAAATTGATGATTGTATTTTAAATTACAGCAGAATTAAAGTGTTAAAATAAAGGACTTATAAATCCCATCAATTAATATTCTTATGATAAAAAAACAAATATTGTAAGACGTAAATATTATAATAACGTAAATAGCATTATTGCTGTTTAATATGTTTGATACAAAATTTTTTATATAATATATTAATAAAAGAAATGTTTTGTCAGATATTTCCTTCATTAAAAAGTTTGTATATCTATTTATCTTTGCAAAAATAGATGCATTAAAAAAATATCTATCTTCATTCATCTACATATATTAAAGTTACTACTATGTTTATAACCAAAAATCATAAACACAAAGAATCATAACTCTAAAAGCTCGGTAAATTCAATATAATTATTAATCAAACCTCTTATGAATGGCTATGATAAATCGAAAAAATAGACTTTTCAAGAACTTTATAAGAAAACATATCGAATATATATATATATATCAAATTAATATATAATTATGTTCTTGAAATTTCAACTTTCCTAACTGACACTTCTCGACATAAAGCGTACAACAAATACTAACTATATTTATAAAAAATAATAGATTTCACATAAATGTGAATTACCTTTTCAACCTCTTGTAAGATCTATTTTAATTCGATATATAATACTAAGATGGAAATTTTACATTCCTACATCATCATGGGAACATAATTTCTTATAAAATTTTCAAAAATCTCCAACTTTCGCACAAAACACACTGCCTTATATCGTGGCACGATTAATTAAACTGTCAATTCACTCGTGTGACGTGTATATCACTTATCACTCCCTAATCATACATATATGTGTATGTATGTATGTGTACGTATATATATAATATATACATATATCTCCACGTAATAAATATGTAGTGTGTAAATCTTGCGCGAAAATATGTATCACACATAAAAATGTTAAAACTATATTAGAGAAGCTCAATCAGTCTCATCTTGCCTTTCTTTATAAACATCTGTTTTTCTGGGACATATCGTTACTTTTCCTTTCTATACCCATTTTACTCCTTTTTCAATTGTTTCTCTCTTATTGTTAAAAAGAGATAGGTTTAATAGGTTTCTCTTTAAGTTGTACCACAGACTTCTATATACCAGACTGCTAACTCTTCAAATTTTACTTATATGAAGTATCCAAATGCACAATAGGTGCATTCAGCAGAAAAAAAATGCTTAGTAGCAACGTGATTGGCTCTGAAATAGACAGCAAGAAAAGGGTGGGACCCGATTGACCACGTCGCCAATTGGCCAATTCAAAATAGGACTCTCTGATTGGTTAATAGTTGCTGATTATCCTAGGCATAGGTCGATATAATTGGCTGTGGTCAATCGCAACGTGGTCAAACGAGACGCTCCCGCAAGAAAACAACAGACACGATGTAATTGGTTATCGGCTAGGGAATTTTTAAGTTCCGAAAATTTTTGTATTTGATAGCCAATCGTGTGACAGTGCAGTTCTCACCGGAAGCTTCAAACTGTAGGAAGCTAGCGATCTAGAAACTATAGAAGTCTATGTTGGCGAAATTGCATAGGCTTCAGCAAAGGTTTCAGAAGCCATTACATGAGATTGTTTGTGAAAAAATGCTGTTAACAATCAATTAATTATATTATGATTGATGTCATGTAAGGATTGACGGACATCGTGATAAAATGTACGTATAATTTCGTTATTTAATTAATCGACTAATTGTGCAATATGTCACTCTGCCTCTGCTCTGTGTTGCACGCGGTTACCTGTATTCCGGAATTAAAATTACATTTAAAATGATCTATATTATCGTAGCTTTGTAAGACGAGATTTAATCTGAGATATTCATTATCAAGTCATTTTATATAAAAAGGAAATGTATCTACATTGTATATAATTTTTGAAATTTACATATTATTATTTTACATTTTAGCTCTCAAAAACAATTTGAAGTCATGTCTATTCCACCATATTTGCTGGGTCCAAACCCATGGGCCACAATGATGGCCCAGCAACAAGCTCAATTGGCAGCTGCCCAAGCGCATGCCCAGGCTGCGGCTCATGCACAAGCTGCTCATCATGCTCATATGCAGGTTATAGCTGGGCCACCGTTGCCTCAGATTCCTAAACAACCAGAAGTATTGTCTGAGGACAAACTTCAAGAAAAAGGTAATTTTTGAAAATAATTAACGATTATTTATATATAGTTTCTTTATAACAATTTTAATTGTTCTAGCACAAAAATGGCAGCAGTTGCAGTCAAAACGATTTGCGGAAAAGAGGAAGTTTGGCTTTGTAGATGCTCAAAAAGAAGACATGCCAGCTGAACATATAAGAAAAATCATTAGAGACCATGGTGATATGAGCAGTAGAAAATACAGACACGATAAACGTGTTTATTTAGGGTAAATTATGGTTAAAAATACAATCATAATCAAACAAATATACAATCAGATTTTCTATAAATGTATCTGTTACAGGGCGTTAAAATATATGCCACATGCTGTTATGAAACTATTGGAAAATATGCCTATGCCATGGGAACAAATAAGAGATGTAAAGGTCTTATATCATATTACAGGAGCCATTACATTTGTCAATGAAATTCCTTGGGTTATAGAGCCTGTGTATATAGCTCAATGGGGGTAATGCAAGCATGAATTTTGCCTTTATTCAATTTAATTAGCAAATTATATTAAAAGTTTTATTTTTTCTCCAGCACTATGTGGATTATGATGAGACGAGAAAAAAGGGATCGTAGACACTTTAAGAGAATGAGATTCCCACCTTTTGATGATGAAGAGCCTCCTCTAGATTATGCGGACAATGTTTTGGATGTTGAACCTTTAGAGGCTATACAAATTGAACTTGATTCGGAGGAAGATGAATCTGTTGCATCATGGTTTTATGAACACAAACCATTAGTTGGAACAAAGTAAGTTGACACATATTAGCATTATACATGAATAATTATAAAAGAAAAAAAAAAGGATTGTTTTTTGGTACATCTTAACTCATTTGTTCCTTAATGATGAAAAGCGTAGGGGTCCTGAAATCAACTAGACATGTGAGTTGACAACTGGAATCACTGGATATCATTAAGATGATATGAGTTATTCAGTTGGACAAAATGCTATACTGAAAGAATTCTTAAGAATGTCATTTATTCTCTGCATACATAATAAAATCTAAATAATAAAACATATTTCAGACATGTTAATGGATCTACATATCGAAGATGGAATCTGACATTACCACAAATGGCTACTTTGTATCGTTTGGCTAATCAATTGTTGACTGATTTAGTGGATCAAAATTTTTTCTATCTATTTGATCCCAAATCATTCTTTACTGCAAAAGCCTTAAATATGGCTATCCCTGGAGGACCAAAATTCGAGCCTCTGGTAAAAGATTCAAATGCTGCTGATGAAGATTGGAATGAATTCAATGACATAAATAAGATTATCATCAGGCAACCTATTAGGACAGAATATAGGATTGCATTTCCTTATTTGTACAATAATATGCCACACTTTGTTCATCTTTCTTGGTAAGCTGTAATATCTGGTTAAATTTTTTTTTATTAAATTTAATTCCACACTAGTTTTAAGGTCTGATTATCAATATAAAACGATCTTCCTAGCAGTGTGGTAAAGCAAATTTAGTGATTGTTATTTGTTCTTTTATGAAGATTATAAAAAGAAACCGCTGACATCACATACAATATCATATTTTTTTAAATAAAAATATTTTTCTACATTATTTTTTTATATTATATTAATTTATTAATTTATACATATACATTTTATACAGGTATCATGCACCAAATGTCGTATACATAAAGACCGAAGATCCAGATTTGCCTGCATTTTATTTTGATCCATTAATTAATCCAATTTCTCATAGAAATTCACTAAAGGTAAATTTTAAATAATTTTAAATTAAAGAAATACAATAATTCTATATAAATTAGTACAATAATTTTTTATATATTATTCAATTATTATCAGACAATGGAACCACAAATAGAAGATGATGAAGACTTTATTCTACCTGGCGAAGTGCAACCATTCCTTCAGGAGATACCTCTTTATACTGATAATACAGCTAATGGAATAGCCCTTTTATGGGCGCCGAGGCCGTTTAATACGCGTTCTGGCAGAACAAGAAGAGCCATTGACATTCCATTAGTAAAGTCATGGTACAGAGAGCACTGTCCACCCGGTCAACCTGTAAAAGTACGAGTCAGTTATCAGAAATTGTTGAAATATTTCGTTCTGAACGCTTTGAAGCATAGACCACCGAAACCTCAAAAGAAACGCTACTTATTCCGCTCTTTTAAATCGACCAAGTTCTTTCAAACAACGACGATAGATTGGGTAGAAGCCGGTCTGCAAGTGTGTCGCCAAGGATATAACATGTTGAATCTACTAATACATCGAAAAAATCTCAACTATCTTCATTTGGATTACAACTTTAATTTGAAACCTGTCAAAACGCTTACAACAAAGGAGAGAAAGAAATCGCGTTTTGGTAACGCTTTCCATTTGTGTCGCGAAATTCTCCGCCTAACTAAACTTATTATCGATTCTCACGTTCAGTATCGGCTGAATAACGTGGATGCTTTTCAACTCGCTGATGGGCTGCAGTATATTTTCGCACACGTCGGTCAATTAACCGGCATGTATCGCTATAAGTATAAATTGATGCGGCAGATCAGAATGTGTAAGGATTTGAAGCACTTAATTTATTACCGTTTTAATACCGGACCAGTTGGTAAAGGACCTGGCTGTGGATTCTGGGCACCTGGCTGGCGTGTTTGGTTGTTCTTTATGAGAGGTATCACTCCGTTATTAGAAAGGTGGCTGGGTAATTTATTGTCGAGACAATTCGAGGGCCGTCATTCGAAGGGCGTAGCAAAGACGGTAACGAAGCAGCGAGTTGAATCACACTTCGATCTCGAATTACGAGCATCTGTTATGCATGATATAGTCGATATGATGCCTGAGGGAATAAAACAGAACAAGGCGCGAACAATTCTTCAGCATTTGAGCGAAGCTTGGCGCTGTTGGAAAGCGAATATTCCATGGAAAGTGCCTGGTTTGCCGATTCCAATCGAAAACATGATACTGCGTTATGTCAAGATGAAAGCCGATTGGTGGACGAATACCGCTCATTACAATCGAGAAAGAATTCGACGCGGAGCTACGGTAGACAAAACTGTGTGTAAAAAGAATCTTGGCCGCCTAACGCGTCTGTATTTGAAAGCTGAGCAGGAACGACAACACAATTATTTGAAGGATGGTCCATATATATCGCCGGAAGAAGCTGTAGCCATATTCACAACATCGGTTCATTGGTTAGAGTCTCGAAGATTCGCGCCAATACCTTTTCCACCATTATCTTACAAACATGATACAAAATTATTGATATTAGCTCTGGAACGCTTGAAAGAAGCCTACAGTGTTAAATCTAGGCTGAATCAAAGTCAACGAGAAGAATTGGGCTTAATAGAACAAGCATATGATAATCCACATGAGGCATTATCCAGAATTAAGCGACATTTGTTAACGCAGAGAGCTTTTAAGGAAGTTGGCATTGAATTTATGGATCTTTACAGTCATTTGATTCCCGTGTACGATGTGGAGCCACTTGAAAAAATCACGGACGCCTATCTAGATCAGTATTTATGGTATGAGGCAGACAAAAGGCGATTGTTCCCACCATGGGTGAAACCAGCTGATACGGAACCACCGCCACTTCTTGTTTACAAATGGTGTCAAGGTATCAACAATCTCCAGGATGTTTGGGATGTTAGTGAAGGCGAATGTAATGTATTACTAGAATCTAAATTTGAGAAACTGTACGAGAAAATCGATCTTACACTACTCAACAGACTGTTACGTTTAATAGTCGATCATAACATTGCCGATTACATGACAGCGAAAAATAATGTCGTTATCAATTATAAAGACATGAATCACACTAATAGCTATGGTATTATTAGAGGATTGCAATTCGCTTCTTTTATTGCCCAATATTATGGACTAGTGTTGGATCTACTAGTATTGGGTCT
This sequence comes from Camponotus vicinus, assembly GCF_025532165.1. NCBI lineage: Eukaryota > Metazoa > Arthropoda > Insecta > Hymenoptera > Formicidae > Camponotus > Camponotus vicinus. Next base: position 9,279,001 of record NW_028141956.1, read on the forward strand.
TCAGCGAGCCAGCGAGATGGCCGGTCCGCCGCAAATGCCAAACGACTTTCTTACGTTCCAGGATGTTGCTTCTGAAACAGCGCATCCTATTCGATTATATTGCCGCTATGTCGATAGGATCCATCTATTTTTGCGCTTTTCCGCCGATGAGGCGAGAGATCTCATTCAGCGTTATCTCACTGAACATCCCGATCCAAATAACGAAAACATTGTCGGCTACAATAATAAAAAATGTTGGCCACGAGACGCCCGTATGAGATTGATGAAGCACGATGTGAACCTGGGTCGCGCTGTTTTCTGGGATATCAAGAACCGACTTCCACGTTCCACTACTACTATCCAATGGGAGAACAGTTTCGTCAGTGTCTATAGTAAGGACAATCCCAATCTGCTGTTCAATATGAGCGGTTTTGAGTGTAGAATTTTGCCCAAATGCAGAACAACTCATGAGGAGTTTACACACCGAGATGGTGTCTGGAATCTTCAGAATGAGATCACGAAGGAAAGAACCGCGCAATGTTTCTTGCGCGTCGACGACGAGAGCTTGCAGCGTTTCCACAATCGAGTTAGACAAATTTTAATGGCTTCAGGCTCGACCACATTCACGAAAATCGTAAATAAATGGAACACTGCTTTGATTGGTCTGATGACTTATTTCAGGGAAGCAGTGGTGAATACACAAGAGTTACTGGATCTTCTAGTCAAATGCGAGAACAAGATTCAAACGCGTATCAAGATTGGATTGAACTCCAAGATGCCGTCGCGTTTTCCACCCGTTGTCTTTTATACTCCGAAGGAATTGGGTGGTCTTGGTATGCTGTCGATGGGTCATGTGTTGATACCTCAGTCGGACTTGAGATGGTCGAAACAAACTGACGTAGGCATTACTCACTTTCGTTCAGGTATGAGTCACGATGAAGATCAATTGATTCCAAATTTATATCGCTATATACAACCCTGGGAGTCAGAATTTATCGATTCTCAACGTGTGTGGGCGGAATATGCCCTAAAACGACAAGAAGCCAATGCTCAGAATCGCAGGCTGACATTGGAAGATCTTGAGGATAGCTGGGATCGTGGTATTCCCAGGATAAATACATTATTCCAGAAAGATCGTCACACACTAGCCTATGACAAAGGTTGGCGTATTCGTACAGAATTCAAGCAATATCAAGTGTTGAAACAGAATCCATTTTGGTGGACACATCAGCGTCACGACGGAAAACTGTGGAATCTAAATAATTATCGAACCGATATGATCCAGGCGCTAGGCGGCGTCGAGGGCATTCTTGAGCACACTCTTTTTAAGGGTACCTATTTTCCGACATGGGAAGGTCTCTTCTGGGAAAAGGCATCCGGTTTTGAAGAGTCCATGAAATATAAAAAACTGACTAACGCGCAACGTTCCGGTCTCAATCAGATTCCTAATCGTAGATTCACTCTGTGGTGGTCGCCTACTATTAATCGTGCGAATGTTTATGTCGGTTTCCAAGTACAACTTGATTTGACAGGAATATTTATGCACGGTAAAATACCGACTCTAAAAATCTCATTAATTCAAATATTCCGTGCTCATTTGTGGCAAAAGGTGCACGAGTCTATCGTGATGGATCTTTGCCAGGTGTTCGATCAAGAACTGGACGCACTGGAAATTGAGACTGTACAAAAAGAAACAATACATCCGAGAAAGTCTTACAAGATGAATTCTTCATGTGCTGACATCCTTCTATTCTCTGCCTACAAGTGGACTGTATCTCGACCATCACTCCTTGCTGATTCGAAAGATGTAATGGACAATACCACTACGCAAAAGTATTGGATTGACGTTCAATTGAGATGGGGCGATTATGACTCACATGACATCGAACGATACGCTCGAGCTAAATTCCTGGATTATACAACAGATAACATGTCAATATACCCATCTCCCACTGGTCTCTTAATAGCTATTGATTTGGCCTATAACTTGCACAGCGCGTATGGTAATTGGTTTCCTGGCTGCAAACCACTCATACAGCAAGCCATGGCAAAGATTATGAAAGCAAATCCTGCTTTATATGTATTACGCGAACGCATTCGTAAAGCCTTACAGCTATATTCGTCTGAGCCTACGGAACCTTATCTCTCTTCGCAAAATTATGGTGAACTCTTCTCCAATCAAATCATATGGTTTGTTGATGACACAAATGTATATCGCGTGACGATTCACAAAACTTTTGAGGGCAATTTGACGACAAAACCAATCAATGGTGCAATTTTCATCTTCAATCCACGCACGGGACAATTGTTTTTGAAAATTATTCATACCTCCGTCTGGGCGGGCCAGAAACGTCTCGGTCAATTAGCCAAGTGGAAGACCGCCGAGGAAGTTGCTGCGTTGATTCGCTCCCTGCCTGTAGAAGAACAGCCGAAACAAATTATCGTTACTAGAAAGGGAATGTTAGATCCGCTAGAAGTGCACTTGCTGGACTTCCCCAATATAGTCATTAAAGGATCTGAATTACAGTTACCGTTCCAGGCATGTCTCAAGGTGGAGAAGTTCGGTGATTTGATCCTGAAGGCAACCGAGCCGCAGATGGTACTATTCAATCTTTACGATGACTGGTTGAAAACTATTTCGTCTTACACCGCGTTCTCACGACTGATTCTGATCTTACGGGCTCTACATGTCAATACCGAAAGAACAAAAGTCGTATTAAAGCCCGATAAAACTACCATCACTGAGCCACATCACATATGGCCATCGCTGACGGACGATGAGTGGATCAAGGTGGAAGTGCAGCTGAAGGATCTGATCTTGGCGGATTACGGCAAGAAAAATAATGTCAACGTTGCGTCACTCACGCAATCTGAAATTCGTGATATCATTCTGGGTATGGAGATAAGTGCGCCGTCCGCACAACGTCAACAAATTGCTGAAATTGAGAAGCAAACTAAAGAGCAGAGTCAGCTTACCGCTACTACTACGCGAACGGTGAACAAGCATGGTGATGAGATTATTACTGCGACCACGTCCAACTACGAGACACAGACTTTCAGCTCAAAAACTGAATGGCGAGTACGCGCCATTTCCGCGACCAATCTTCATCTTCGGACAAATCATATCTATGTCTCGTCTGATGACATCAAAGAAACTGGTTATACTTACATCTTGCCGAAGAATGTGCTAAAGAAATTCGTTACGATCTCCGATCTGCGAGCGCAAATCGCCGGCTACCTATACGGTATCAGCCCTCCTGATAATCCTCAGGTGAAGTATTATTTATTAAAATTATCAAAAATAATATATTTTTTAATATCGTTTATCCTTTAAACTTTTTTCGATTTTATTAGCTCTCTATAATAGATTATTTAATTATTTCTATTTCTAAAAAGCATTTTATCTTAAAACACTTATAATTATCTTTTTTAAGAATTCAATATAAAATTTTAACTGTATATTCTCCCTAGAAGTATATGATGCTTTAAGAACATGTAAAAAAAATAAATTAATTTTTTTATCTCGTTAAAAATATAGAATGTTTGTCTAAAATATGTAATATTAAAAACAGATATATATGAAAATCATATATGTACATTTTTATACTGATTTTTTTGTCTTAATTAATTGAGTTTTGTTTTATATGTATATAATAGGTGAAAGAAATCAGATGCATTGTAATGGCACCACAATGGGGAACCCATCAAACTGTTCATCTCCCAAACACATTACCTAATCATCAATACTTGAAGGAGATGGAACCACTAGGATGGATACATACGCAGCCCAACGAGCTGCCACAATTATCGCCACAGGATATATCCACTCATGCCCGTATTATGGCGGAGAATTCCATCTGGGACGGCGAGAAGACTATCGTTATCACTTGCAGTTTCACACCCGGCTCTTGCTCTCTTACAGCGTACAAATTGACTCCGAGTGGCTTTGAGTGGGGTAAACAAAATACTGACAAGGGAAATAATCCAAAAGGTTATCTACCTAGTCATTATGAGAAAGTACAAATGCTTCTATCCGATCGTTTCCTCGGCTTTTTCATGGTGCCGAGCCAAGGTTCGTGGAACTACAATTTTATGGGTGTAAGGCATGATCCCAACATGAAATACGAGCTGCAATTGGCGAATCCAAAAGAATTTTATCACGAAGTACATAGGCCGGCTCATTTTCTCAATTTCTCGAGCTTGGAAGATGGTGAAGGCGTCGGAGCTGATCGAGAAGACATGTTTGCATAAATTCAAATCTTTCTACAATAGTTTTTAATTAACAGTAATTAATGAAAATATAGGATGCATACAAATAATGTATAAGTCTATAATACTTGTAATACTTGTTTTCCTATTTCCTTGTCTAATTATTATATACATAGGCAATTATAAATAAATACATGTAATAAAAACAATATGTGAAAGTTTGTTGAATAATATTTGTAATATTTTTTATTTTCCATCTTATCTAATTATATACACAGGCGATTATACAAATACATAAACGTAATAATAGGAATATAGATTAAAGCCGAATATTATATTTAAGGAATGACAGAAGTGACATGTACCAATTCTGAATAGAAACTTTATAAAATATGAATCACAACTACAGACTTTTGTATATTATACCGCTAACATGACTTAATTTTATGTGACAAATGTGACTATAATATTACATAAATATGATTATAATATGACATAAATATGACAAGGACAATCAGTTTCTGGATAGGTAGAGAATGTCATCGGGTGTCGCAGAATTTGATGACTCTTAACAACGTAATAGTAATGTGAACGTTGTGTAATATGAATTTTGTAATACGAACATACATTTTAAAGAAAAACTAAGACGATGAAGAATATCAAGTGTGTGTATAGTGCACACGTAAAAATAAGAAATATGCCAATAATGTATAGCATACTCCTATCCAAGTAAATATTTTAAAAGAAACATCAAATTTTTTAAGTAAGTACACAGCTTTTCTTTTTATTTTTTTAAAAATTGAACTAGACTTTTCTATCAAGAGCATATAATTTTTGAACTACTATTTTTGTATTGTTAAATATACATCAAGTATTTATAAATTAATTTTTATGTGAAATATTGCAGATTTTCTTTTAAAGATAAGTGTCAAATGACAGTCTGATTAAATGCGATAAAAATAGAAAAATGGACTCTAAGTATATAATAAAATCTGTAAAATGAGCAATTTATTTAACTTGTATATTCTACTACAAAAAATGGCTGCCCTTATATCATCTTTAGCATTACCGTTTATAATGATCTGCTTGATATATAAAAATATATAAAAATCTGTATGTGTATGAACAGATCGCCAGTTAATTATATAAAATCCACATACACACACATATACACATGTCCCAAAAACTTCAAATGATTATTCTGTGTTACATATAAAAATAATAAAATATAACTTATCTTTGAAAATCGACAAAATGCGTAAAAGCAGAACACAAGAATGCTGTAATAATTTCTTTATTTATTTTTTATTTTGGTTTATCTCGTATACATAGATGATTACAAATGCATACATGTAATAATAATAATATATATAAATACATATTAAAAAGCCTTAAATATTATATATTTAATATACATATATATATTTAACTGCAGCATAAATACACAATTGAATTTTGTTGCTCTTCCTTGCATTTCAAAAACTTTTTGAAAAATTTTATCTATTTTTAATACTTTGAGATTTGATTTTATAAATGTGTATTAAATTTACATATATTAATATGCAGATAAAAATATATATTAAATAATATTATATAATATTCTTTCTATAATATTAAATAATTATTCATGATAATTGTAAAAGTATTCTATGAAACGTACAGAAATAAAAAGATTTACGTTTTATATTTTCGTAATATGATGCATAAAATATCATTTTGAAAAACTTTATGTACAATTTTATATAGATAAATCTATGTCTTTATTTATTTTTATAAAGACATAGATTACATATAAAATTTTTTATTTAAATGTGCTTGACAAAATTTAATGCAAGGATATCCAAGAGATATGTTGTAATAATATCAAAAATCTATAATAAGAGAAGATATCTTATTTAATATATAGATTAATAATTATATCGCACATTTAATAATAAATATTATTACAACAAAGAAACTATAGAAATTACCCAGCAAACACAGAATATTACGGCAACATTGCGGCAATATTACAACATTGCAGCAATGTTGCTACAATATTCTGTGTTTGCTGGGTATTTTATTTAGCTATATAAATATATATGTTTATTATACACTTATTATATATATTTGATATTTTTGAATCAAATTAATAACATTAAACATACAATAAAAATATAGATCAAATATTAATACAGAATAAGTATTAAAAAATGGATATATATATAAAAGATACACATGAGTTATTTAAAATTGAAACTAAAATTAATAAAATTGTCATTCATAGTATTTTTATCAAAATAATATTATCAATAATAAACAATAACATATTTGTATGGATATAAAAGGCAAAATTTATATAAATCTATGACATATGGCAGTCGATATATATAATACATCACAATACATAATAATAACATATTTTTATTATTTTATTACCCATACAGCACAGAACATTGCAGTAATATTGCGGCAATATTGCAATGTTGCTGCAATGTTACAACAATATTAATAATATTGCTACAATATTCTGTGCTGTATGGGTAAAAACAATAATAAGAATAATTTTACATTCTATTATGTACTAAGTATTAAGCACTAGTATATTCTTACTTTTGTACTAAGTTGACAGTTTTATATTTTTGAGAAAAATTTATGTATTCAATGTTATAAATACTTTTAATACATATTATAAATTGCATTAATTTTTATATATTCAAGGCATATGTATAATGTTCAGATATTTGTGCATCATGATCTTTGGTTAAGAAATTACAACTACATATAGTAAATATACATACACGCTACATATTTAAGAAAAAATAAAAAATCGAACTTAATATAATCTAGAAAGAATTCTCTCGTATAATATTCATATAAAGAAAATGATTCGAGAGAAAATCTCAGAAGACATCTTTGTCCTTTAAGCGCATTAAAAACTTAGCACAAGTTCCATTAAATGTTTTATTAAAGTTTATTATAATTAAACAAAGGAGAGAGAGAAAAGAGAGAAAGAGAGCGAGAGAGAGAGAGATCAAGCATATATATGTGTCTCTACAGAACATAAATTAAACTTTCTTATACTAGAGAAAGACATAAATCACTTTCGGATCAGTTTTAGTACAATATATTATATACTTTTGGTATATATACTGTGCTTATATGCTTTACTATTAGACGCAATTCATGATGAATATTTATGCTATGTGAGTTCTCTCGATTGTGTAATCTTTATACGTATTAAGATATTTCTGTCAAGTATACAAAATATTGAAATGCATAAAGATAGCATTGAACAAAACCAATGTTATCAAACAATAAGATAATACATTCATCAGATAAGATCATTTTAAATAGTATTTAGATATGTCGGAAAAATCGATCATATATTCAAGTAATTTAAAAAGATATGTGCAATTCTTTCTTCATTTGCCGCGTTTCTATTCGTTGAAATATGAATAAAAAAGTATACTTTTTTTCCAATGGTAATATTTTTTACATATGCATTTGGATATTTTAAACAATTCTTCAAAATTTTATTTTAATTATTGATTTAACACAGATGCAATAATAAATCATTCAGAAATTTATCGTAAGCATGAAACTAAAAGTTAAAAATAAAATTGAGTAATTTCACAATAATGTAGATAGTCACGTTAATATTACAAGAAGTGCGTAGTGACTTATGTGTGTGTGATGTGTGTGTGTGTGTGTGTTATGTGTGCACGCGAACTTCCTATTACAATATCTAATACAATAATGATAGTTGAATGAATTTAGTTAGTTTTTATCTAATGTAATAATAATTTATGATAATTTTACGTAAATTTTTTGAATTTTACAAAATATTATAAATGATAAAAATTGATTATGTCATTAGAAGTGCTTTTCAACTCTAAAAAAGGATGAAAGAAAGACTTAAGTGTATTTTTAAATAAAAAGAAACTAGCAAACCAAGAGAGAGAGCGAGAGAAAAATGAAAAGAGAAAGACGAAAATTGTTTTATGTGAAAATTTGAGGTAATGCCATTTCTGCCTTCTAAGAGATCAATGTATAATAATGTGAAATTAATCTTCGGCTGAAGGATTAAATATAATTAATTGATAGTTTAACCATTGATCCCTGCTCTGCGCGATAAAATCTTTTTTGGCGTATTGTAGCATTAAGGATCAGCTTCATCAGATGAATTCTTCCCACGACAATTCGTTTGCACGTAAGGATTGACCTTTTCCTGCAGAGGTATCACTCCTGACGCAATTGATGTCGTGCAAGTGCGTGAAGCTGAACTGTGATAAGCGACACTGCGTGTCGAATTTCTAGAAAATATATCGCGATCCTGGCAACCGAATCGCTTCAACAGCAGTCGTTTGACCTTCGTCTTGCACACGAAAATAATGAAAATAATGAGCCCTTGCAGGGTATTTGTCAAGTCAGTGAGAAACCAGATATAGCTCAGCTCATTCTTGAACAGCCAGGACACTATTTCCATAGACCAATTTATGCCCATCACGATAAATAGCTTCAAATACAGATTGAACCTGTGAGTGAATGTATTTGTTTCTGTATTTTTTGTGCTTATGATAATTTATTATTATGCGAATAGAATATATAGAATATACATCTAAAAAACACACATTTCTAAAAACCGGATCAAATTGGAAGATTATACCATAACTAAAAACATTCAAAACAATCGATTTTTACATTTTTTTACATTTTTACATTAATAAAAATTACATTAATAAAAATTTCAAAAAATTGTAATTATTTTATTTTTAGATATTCTTAAATAACAGTAATAAATTAATCAAGTTTTAATCCCAAAAAATAATAGATCAAAGAAAGCGACTAACGTGTTTTCCATTCCTTTAGCAATTGAATTAGCAATTAATTTTGTGGAATGAAAGCTTATTACGATTAAATTACAAATGTAAGTTTGATAATGCAACTTATTATTGATCTTAAAAAACTAAATCCAAAAGACGTCACTAAAAAGACAAAATTAATTAAAAAATAAATATATACAAAATAAATCATTTTTATTTTTAATTATTATTAATTTTAAGAATTATATCAGACAAATTCTCATTTGAAATCACAAAATCATGACAATGGCCATCCAGGTATCAAATCAATTCGATTACTGGAGGAACATTATCTATATAACGTATATAGCAACTTGGTTGCATTCTTTCAGATTTAAAAAAGGATAAAAAAAGAGATAGAGAATATAAATTAGGAAATTAATAATGCACTATGAAAACACAAATTTGAATTTTCGCAAGCTATACGGTTTTCTTAAATTTTTAAGATTCCTAGTCCCTTATTGATCATACTGAATTTTGACATTAAACGAGACATTATACATTTTTTTCTTGTGAAATATATCAAAACAAATAAGTTCTTTGAATGCGATCACTCGTATAGATTAGTAAAATACGTCGAAAATTGTTTAATTTTCGTCAAATATTGTTTAATTTTTATGTTTTTAAACAATTTTTATCTTTATAAAAAACATTCAATTTACCAGCCATTTTCTTAATAACTCGGTCCATTTGGAAACATATTCGTAATCTACGCATCATAAATTATTTATTTTAAACCAAAGACAAAGTCCAATCTCGATAAATAGGAAATTCTAAGTAACAGTTGTCTGTACTCTTTCAACTATCGATAAAATCTGCTTATCATAAATATATTTTATATTAATATAAGCAAATATAAGACACTTTTACACTGTTTCATTCTATATTTTCCATCACTTAATCACACAATGAAAATTTCCGTGAAAGTCTTCGCGATTACAATACTTACGATATTACTTTTACAAACAATTCCCGATCTTTTTCATTATCGGAAAGGGTAATTATTTACTTTAGGGGAGCAACCTTTGATGACCTTGACCTTGATATATGTTATAGTGGCCACCCTTCTGAGTAACCTTCAGAAGGTTTTAGCCGTCGCTCGTTGTTTATTAAAAAGTTATTAACAAAAGAATTTCACAACTTTAATGCTTTTTATCTCCGAAAATATTGATTTGAGGAAAAAAGTTTTAAGCAAAAAATAAAGCCGCTGAAAAACTCTACAAAAAAAGTTATATGCATTTTTTTCATAAACCTACTATTTTAGCTGTTATATGAAAAAATAATAATTTTAAATACATTTAATACAATTTAAATTTATATAGAATTTAATACAATTAAGAAATATCACAAATGTATGTGTACACACACACACACGCGCGCGCGGGGGGGTGCAAGGGGGGCCTTCGGCCCCCCCTCCCGCAACCACCCCGCCGGTAGGGGACGCATTGCGAAGAGTTGAATCACAATGGAGATATGCTGTAAGTTGTAAAGCGAGGTCCACCTTGCCTACCGGCGGAGTGGTTGCGAGAGGGGGGGTCGAAGGCCCCCCTTGCACCCCCCCCGCGCGCGCGTGTGTGTGTGTGTACACATACATTTGTGATATTTTTTAATTGTATTAAATTCTATATAAATTTAAATTTTATTAAATGTATTTAAAATTATTATTTTTTCATACAACAGCTAAAATAGTAGGTTTATGAAAAAAATGCATATAACCTTTTTTGTAGACTTTTTCAGCGGCTTTATTTTTGCTTAAAACTTTTTTTCTCAAATCAATATTTTCGGAGATAAAAAGCATTAAAGTTGTGAAATTATTTTGTTAATAACTTTTTAATAAACAACGAGCGACGGCTAAAACCTTCTGAAGATTACTCAGAAGGGTAGCCACTATAACATATGTCAAGGTCAAGGTCATCAGAAGTTGCTTCCCTAAAGTAAATAATTACCTCAGAAAGATATTATATAAGATTATTATATAACACGTTTAATTAGATAATTAAGTTTAATTAGGAAGAAAAAAGCATGATAATTCTGACTGAATCATATTGTGCTCCCCTTCTCATTTCTTACTACATTGCTGTTTTATTTTACATCTTTCTCTTCTGTTGCTTACTCAATTTCTGAGAATTTGTCCGTGATTTATTTCTCATTACATCTCGTTTAATATTTTATAATATTTTTTTTACTTTTATTCTTTTAATAAAATCCTTGATATTATTTCATAACTAAATGTTTCTCAATCTATTCAACTTTTACTGTTCACTCTTTTTAATATCTCCTCTTTTAGTGCTCTTTAATGTTTAATATGACGGATACAACAAATGCATGATAACAAAAAAAAAAACAATTTTTGACGTATTTTACTGATTCAAATTTCTCAAGAAAAAATTTCATGATTTCTCGCTTCTGACGACATAATTCAATATGGTTGCAGTGAGAATACAAGAACCTTAAGAAATATGATTTCCGTTTTTACTAAATAAGAGCACCCATTTTTTAGTCTTATTCGTTTTGATATTATAGTTTGTCATCTTTTCGAGAATCGCAGATGCTCTCAAGAAATTCTGCTCATGCGGGATCCGAACGGCAGTGATATGTTTGTTTTTACAAAAGATTTCGCAATTATGAAAGCAAACCTCCGCATGGGAAAATTACCATCTAAAAATAATCATCTTGGGAAACGATTGACATTATACAAAATCATTTGCAAACAGATATATCGAAATACATATATCCCGTTATCCAGACAAATTGTCAGCTATAGCAAATGCAAAAAGATTTTAGTACGAACCATTGTTTATTGTCATCATGACGCCGGCTCTCTGAACCTTTCAGATGATGGTCTGTATCCTTTTTATGGCGCAAGATTTTCAATGCTGTAGAAATAAATAAGTAAATATTGCAAACAACAGTGATACCCATGGGCCCATAAAAGTACAACGCCATCGCTGCATTCGCTAAAACAGAAAATAAATTTGTAATATTCTAATATTACAAACATGTAAAGATATAAATAGAAAATTAAATATTTTCTCATAAAATATGGTTTTTTATGAGAAAAACAATAAGCCTTGTATTTAAAAAAAATTTTTTTTCATATATGTATCTGACATTTTAAATTTTGATTATACTAATTTTTCATCATTTTTCTATTTTTTAGATGATAAATTTAAACTACCTCCATTTTAAGTGTAAATTGCATTCAAATTGATAAATAATTACTATTTTTAATAAATGGTTATATAATTATTATTTTTATTACTTAGTTAAATTCTTCAAGAAAAATCAAAATTGAACGAATGAATGAATTGTATTTTTATTCTAGATACAAAAATATAATTTATAATTTTTCTAAATATACTTTAATATATTTACTTAAAAATATACTTTAAATTACTTAAAAATATATTTTTAATTACTATTTTAATATAATAAAGCAATTAATATAATAAAATGATTAAAATAATATCAAATGATCATATGATTCATGATGATGATGAATAAAAATTTTTATTATATATCTAACTAAAAATTATTTGAATTATATCAAAAATTCGTTAAAATTATTTTTAAAGAAAGATAAAAATATAAATTAAAAATATAAGAACTTTAATTTTTTTTTATCTTATTAAAAAATGATATATTTAAAAAAATAATGAAAAAATCCAAATTTATTTTTTAAATTAAAAAATGGTTTTTTATATCTTTAATTACATCACATTTTATAAATGTGATGTAATTAAATGAATAACATTTTTCATTTTTACAAGAATTTTTATTATATGTATGATTATATAACATTTTTTATTTAAACAAAGATTTAATTATATGATTTTAATGAAATGTGCCAATATTAATAGAATTATCTATCAGTGATATCCACTTACTATTAAACCAACATCTTATGACACCGAATTCTGGTCGAATAAAATCCTTTGGTACACTAGGAACGAAATCCATGATAACACAGACAATAGTCAAGATGGAGGCGCTTCCCCACGCGTAGATCGAATATATTATAAACTTTTTTTTCTCTCGTTGTTTCATGCTTCCTTGTAATGACCGGAATCCTCTATGAAAATACGATTTACGTATTATTTTTAATCAGTAATAAGTAGAATATACACAGAGTTCACAATGTAAATGTAGGAGAAATATAGATTCTTTTACAATGTTTTTATTCGAAAATTATCCTATAAATTTAATAAATGCTGCAAAAACATCTTTCGATAACTTTATATTTTTATTGATAATTTTTTTGAAAAATTATAATTATTTTTTCACATTAATAAAGTATCAAAAACGATACTTGTAACAATCAATGTACCTCAACACGACACTAATTCTTATGATATCTAGGATATAATATATATCTAGGATATCTATGATATATAAATTATAATAGATATAAATTCTTTGAATAATATAGTTAGATAAAGAAAACATATATTTATATATTATATATATATATATATACATATTAGGTGTATAACTAAGTTCCCGCCGCTCATAATTAAATGGCTCCAGCTGCAAATGTAGTGAAGTTAGGCATTTATCAATAAAATTGAGTGCGCAAAGATTCATTTTTTGTGAGAGATATTTTTTTAATCGATTTAAAATAAAACGTGATAAGTTGTTTTTTCGACATATACTTCTTCACTGCTTTGATTTAAATAAAACTGCAGCTGAAGCTCATCGATTGATTTCTGAAACAGTCACGGCTGACCGCTACCAACAACAATTATACTGATTGAATGATGAATTGATGCGAAAAAGGTCAGTATCGACGTAAAGTGATTCTTTTGCATGACAACGCGCGACCTCATGTTGCAAGAATCGTAAAAGAAACACTATTGGAGCTCTAATGCGAAGTTCTCCCGCACCCGCCTATTCTCCAGACTTGGCCCCATCGAATTATCACCTTTTCCTATCAATGCAACACGTGCTCGCCGATACACATTTCTCCAATTACAAAGAAGTCCAAAAATGCATCGATCAATGGATTGCTTAAAAAAACAAGTCGTTCTATCGTCGCGGAATCCAACTTTTGCAAAAAAGATGGGAAAAAGTCATAGAAAACAAAGAATTATATTTTGATTAATATATTAATTCATTTTCTTATTGAAATAAATGCATTTTTCAAGTAAAAAAACGGCGGGAACTTAGTTATACACCTAATATATATTTATATATTTATACATATATTACAAAAACTTTTTTAAGATAATAATTTTCTAATCGTAAATTATATATATTTTATATAATTTTATGATATATATTTTGTATATTAAATGACATATTTTTTTTATTAATTTTTTAGTAAATTTTTCATGACAATTATAAATATTTATCTTTTGTATCCTGTATATCCTCCATAAAAATAGACATGCGTATTTATACGTGTGTAAGAACAATATATGACATCGTAACATAATGTGTGCATGCAATAAAGAAAGAAATTAATTCAATTCTGAGTACAATCGTGCGCGTGACGCTTTTTTTCTGTAATTGATTACAAGAGAACGCACAGCATATACACACAGATAGTCGTCACACCCTCGTAACAACATGACGATTGTAGGCTTGGCGACAGATCACTCGCACAATACGGAAACGGTAAATAGTGACACGACATTGCCACGTCATGGAATATCATTGACACGCGAAAGATAAAAAATTACTTCATGGTACCACCCTTAATAATGAATAAGGAAAGAAAAATAAGAGCGAAAAATAAATAAAAATTTCGCTTGTTATAGGTTGGAGGCACAATCAAGAATGAATTATATTATGTATATGTGCGTAATGTGTATGATAACACTTTGTTAAATTGATCATCAATATAAACGACAATTAATTATATGTATATTATAATTTTTTTCTAATTTTATTTAGAGGATACATTATTTAGATAAATTTTGAGTCACGTTAGAATGTATAAGATTAATAATTATTCGACTATATAGTGCCATAAATTTACGCTTGTGCGTATTATCGATGTTTGGGGATACTTTACTGATATTTTCCGAGCACCGAATATTGCCTGATCGGAATGGCTTCTTGGACCGACGTCCGACCGCGAACGAGATCAAAATTAACTCGACTGTGTTTGCGCCATATACGCACGTCAGTCACGTACCGGATATTAATTCGCGTCCTGTCGTTATCAATTTCCTCCCGGTGTTTATCAATTATCAAATTTCTTTGTTATAAGAGCGATCAAGTGGCGCTTGTGAAAATATTTGATGAATCAATTAACCCACATTTTGACCTAGAACTCGATCTATGTATATAGAAACGCTCTACTCATGATAAACCACAATTAATGTCGATTATAATTGTGTAAACATATATCGCATATAAATAATTAATTATAATGTAATGATGATTCAAAAAATTATTCTCGATATATTTTAATTTGCGATTCAACTATAGCATATTTTAAAAATAAGACATGTTCTTTTCGTATTCAACAACTTACCCAAATGTCCACCAAATGTCGAAGCACATCACATTTAGCCAGAAGAAACTCGCCAAAAATGAAAAGTGGACGACGAA
Source organism: Camponotus vicinus (assembly GCF_025532165.1). Taxonomy (NCBI): domain Eukaryota; kingdom Metazoa; phylum Arthropoda; class Insecta; order Hymenoptera; family Formicidae; genus Camponotus; species Camponotus vicinus. The sequence continues at coordinate 9,294,591 of NW_028141956.1, forward strand.
GGCTGAAATAAACAAATAAACAATGTTTCAACTGTAAAATATTATTGTATCTAGTATAAAAAAATTATTGAGTATTCAATGTGAAAAACTATGAGAAATAACTTTCTTGCATGTATTTAAAAAAAGTTTTTGTTATTTTTTGTTAAATTATTGTTTATTTTATATTATTCATTATTATATAAAAATTATATATTAGAAGAGTTTCAAAGTTTTCTATTAATATCAATAAATTTCTTCAATAAGTTTTAATTATCCGTTTTTTATAAATAATTAATTTTATCATTTAAAATGTCAAAGTTTTCCAATTATTTATAATTATCATATAAAAAACTTTCTTTACATTTAAATATTTCTTAAATAATACAAAATTATTTTAATTTTGTAATTTTTTATATTTTTATATTATATAATAGACGACTGTAATAATTGTCTTACCAATTTATATTATATTAAAGCATAATATTCGGAAAGTTTGAAGACTAAAAAGAAAGATATTCATATAAATAAATCCAAGTTAATTATATATGTTATGATGCTTTAAAAATTTAAATTTTATCCATTATTAATCTCGTCCGTTAATTTTTAAGATTTTAATAATTTCTGCAATTATTATATCACAAAGAAAAAGAGAGAGAGAATAATTAACAAAAGAATGTATATAAATCTTTACAAATGTATTATGCTATTATAATTATTTGGGTATGCTGTACCCAGTGTAATGCAGACGGAATTCTCTATAGCATTTGGATGGATTAACTTGAGCACGACGAGAACCGTATACGCTACGAACAACGATCCAATATATCCGCGTAGCGTGTAGCCGTGCATGTTTCCAAGCTCTGGCAGTATAGAATACACCACAAATGTCGCCAGTAAAAACGGCAGGGATATTATAAGACACACGGGTTTAATAGTTAGCTGATTTGATTCAATTATCTCATCACTTATAGATTCGAAGCAAACGGTCACTTCGAATTTGTCGTGCACGACGGCGAGACAATAGGATGTCGGTTCAAGAAAATCCTTGTGACGTGGTTGATACAGAGAGCCATTGGTGAGAAACATGTATTCATCGTCCGGATATTCGTCGGGATCAAGCAAAAAGCGCTCAATCTCCCGACATGGATCGTGAACAACCAGTTGAAATAGTTCGTCCACTTTTTTATTTTCGTTCTGCAAATCGCTCGTTGTGTAACTATATACATCTGGAAAGGAATAATTACCCTCTCCAGGTACGCAATTTTCTTTAACCAAACGATTGCCAAGAGGGCAACAGAGTTGAATACAGATATTATTATTGCACATTTCATGCGGCAAAATATTGTTTTTGGTATCATTTCTACTGGACTTTTCATGGAATTCATATGATGTCGAATCACTTTTATTTTCGGTTTGTGTCGAGTTTCCAGGAAGTTCATACGATGTTAGATTCTTGTCTTCGGTTCTCGTAAAGTTTCCATGAATTGGCACGGAATTGTTCTTGACGTCGTCCTTGGTAGAGTTCATGCGAAGTTCCATCAACATTTGATTGGTTTCCTCGTGATCCGTGGAATGCATGCGAAATTCATACGTCGAATTATCATCTTCACGGTTGTTAGTTGAGTTAGTATGGAGGTGATATTGCACATCGTTATTATCCTTGGTGGAATTTTCACGCAAATTATGTTGCAGCAATTCCACTTTATCTTCGTGATTCCTTGTAGAGTTTAAGTAAACTTCATATTGCACCGTCGAATTATCGGCATCGTTTGTAGAATTCTGTCGAAGTTCTAAAGATGAAGCGACGAGCAAAAGCGTGCAACACCACAACGCGGAACTTCGCTTATGCATCGTTAATCTGTTGATGCGTCGAATTCACTGATACGGTTTAGTTTTTCTTTGCAGTCTTGTTAGATATCCAGTAACCGCAACGATATCGCAAACTACGGAAACGAGAATACGCGTGATATAATCAGTTTGCAATGCTTTGACTGCAGGAATATTTTTATTTCCCAGCAAAGGATGAACCTGCTTTTGCGCGAATGCACGTTAAAAGGAGAGCCACGCCGATAAGAAGCCACTTCGATAAGATAGGTCCTCGATTGGCCGAGAACGGTGACAAGACAGGGAGAAGACGTAAATCCCTTTGAGTCTCATAGTTTGATTTGCGAGGGATATGATTTGGAGAATGGTACAATGCTTGTTTCGATTTTTTTCACAATTCGTTTTATATTAGCCGAGAGTCATTGGCTTGAATTTCGTGAAAATTTTTTTATATTCCATTTTTTATATTTTATTGTCAATATCTTTAAAAAAAATTTGAAAGAGAAGAATAATTTAAATATTAAAATATTAAATTTAAATATTAAATAATTTAAATAATTAGATATAAGTGAGCCAATCGAGTTTAGCAGCATATAATTTCACTCATAATCATATAGATTAAAAATTTTGTGTGAATTAGTTCATACTTATTTTCTATGTTAGTTGAATAAAAAAGCAAGCAGTTACATTAAATGCAAATGTACGAAGCAGAATAATGAAAAAAAGCGAGTTAGGAAGAGATATTTCAATGACGCATTCCTTAATTATGTGTAATTAATTACATAATCCAAGCATTTATTAGCCGAGAGTCATTGTTCAAATATCCTTATATCTTACTCTATCTCTATAACACGATAAATATTAGAAGAATCATGAGATTTACATCATAAACTATAAATAAATTACAAATAACGCTATAACTAACATATAACTTTTTTAAATGTCAACACTTTCAAAAAAAATAAAAGTGAGAACTTGTTTAGAAAGTTGTCTCTCGCGCGCTTATTAAATAATCCTTCCTTATAATTCGCAAGATTTCTAAAATCACATTTCATTCAGTAACACTATCTCTAGGATATGCTATGCATAATATAAAATAATTCAAGACAAGAAAAGCCGTCAAAATTCAAACAACGATGTTTAATGCAGTCGGAAATTTTCGTCGAGAGAAATAGTAATTTTATCTTAAAACAACATGATTTTTTCTGTTGCATTAACATAGCAAGTTAAGAGAAAAAAATCACATTATTTTGTAGATATACCGAATGCGATGCAGACGCTGGTTACGATTTGCTCCTGTGGTATCAACTGCAGCATTCCCACCATACTGTACGCTGCCGCCAGACAACCGACGTATCCGCGCAACGTTAGGCCATGCAAGTTTCTCAGGTCAGGCAATATCCAGTAGACGATGTACGTGACGGCTAGAAACGGCACCGACACAAGCATTCCAAAAGAGTACACGATCCCACCACCACCGTCATCCTCAAGTGGGTACGTCTCCTCGCAGAAAAACACCAAGTACTCCTGATACTCGTAGCTTCTCACCCGCGCTAAGCAGTATTGATGGTAGTCGAGGATACGCTCCTCCAGTTCCTCAGCCAGAGGTCGTAATATGGAGCCGTTCGATATGAGATACCATTCCTCGTCCTCGTAAATGTGCGGATTCAAAGGATACCGATTCTTGCCGGCGCATGGGTTCCATATTACAAAATTGAAGTACTCGTCGCTCGTAGTGATGTTTGCCAGTACAAGATCGGTCTCGTAAACCGCCGGCAGCTGGACCACTTCCGTTCCATTCGACGCGCCTCTCACACAGTCATCTCCGGTGAGGAAAGTATTAATGCGACAACATAACGATACACGAGGCTTTCCGGAGCCGTCATCGCCGACATCAGTCGTCGTCTAAGAAAAAGAGCCCGAGGGAGTGAAGACAAATAAACCAACTCATGAGATGTAGTTGCAGAGAATATTAAATTGTCAGCTTATAAAGTTCTGATGCAAAATATTGCTGGATATGTTTAATAATGCATTACGCGTAATAAAATCTACTACTAAAAATTCATTGTTATAGCTACGTCGTAAAACAATTTTATTTTTAGTTCAGCACTACTATGTGAAATGTTATGTTTAATATGCTTTCAAAATGGCTATCTATATCCAATACTATCCAATATTTTCCAATATTTTCTCTTCGCTGCATATTATACTTATACAATTAGGAATTAAGATAAAACTCGGAATGCTAGAATTGAAATGTTGATTATATATAATATCACTTTTTACATTACTTTTGTTTAATCTGAATATTATATCTACGTTAATACAAAATTACCTTTAAGATATTTTCAATCAAGTTTAAATTTAAAAAAATAAGACTTTTTGAAAATTTTGATTAATTATGACGTAAACAGTTAATAATCGTTTCTGATGTTATCATTATATTTACAAAGTTACTATTCCAAAATTAATTACACAATTCAACAAGAAAAAAATAACCATCTTTATAGTTTTTTAATTGAAAATATGAGTCTGCGATTTTTTCAAAATCCTCTAATATATTAATTATGAAAAATGCGAAATTAAGTTCTAAAAATGACTCTTTTAAAGTAACTTACATATAATGTAAAATGCGCTAGAAATGTTTCTGTTTTAAATTAATTATATTGTTAAAACTTTTATCTCAAAAAAGTGTTATAAAAATTAAAATTTATTAAAAATCCTTATGTGTATATAATCGATTAAAAAATATTCACATATACTTATATTATCTATCTAATCTTTAATAATTTAACTCATAATAATTTAATCTAACTTTTTAACAATATGATAAACTTTTTAACAATATGATAAATTCAATGTTTATACATATGTATATAAAAGAAAATATTATTAACTTCAATTTTCTCAATAAATTTTTTTTTAAAGTTTATAAATTGTAATAATATTTGTAGTAATATTTTTAGCACGGCACATATACGTTATTATAATTGTAACATAGTGAATTAATTGAATTAGTTTTTCTTATAAATTTAATTTAAGAAAAACTAATTCAATTAATTTACTATGTTAACTTTAGATTTCTCAAAATTGTGACATATAAAAGAGCATTTTGAAGATCGGATTTATGATTCAACGTTAAAAAATTATAAAAAGTAGTTATTTTTTCTTCTGTTTGTGAAAAAGTTATATTTTATTATATCACTCATTGCTGGCAAACTATAGGCATTGGCAAAATTATTATGATAGACACTTATGTGTTGGCAAAGCAACGCGAATCAGTCTCGCTGATAAATTCTAGATATCCAATATAAAAAATGTGAGCGGACTTGAAATTATCTCTACCTCCAAATAAACATGAGGAATGATAAAACTTTTCTCCAATGATCCCTCTGGCTCTTCTTCTGTCTGATTACTTTCGAGAGCGTCCGCGATCAAGATCACGAAACAAACAAGGAACAAGACTGTTTTCAGATGCCGTTCCATCTTGTACTAATTAATGAAACTGTTCTCAAATGGCAACTTGAAATAATATTATCGTCTCTCATAACGTTATCGCCGAATTGCGGAAGCTTACTCACGAAAGTGCCGCAAGAAATGGTGAAAGAGAAAAAGAGAGCAAGAAAATACGATGACTCTCCCGAGAATACGCGCACGCGCTGACTATGACCCATACAATATTAATAAAATGTTAATCTTATATTACTTATTGTTAGAGTAATTTTATTACGCTCCGCTATCATACCGTCCATAATTTGCTAAATTGAATCAAAATGATAAAAGTGATAAGAAAGCGTGCAAATTTAATTAATATATTTTTTAAAAGATAGCATGAATATACGGCATTTTTGGCCACAAAATAGTTATTTGAGAGATATGATATAAAGTTTCGAATTATAAAAATGTATAAAAAAATGTATAGTACATTGAATAACAAATAAGCGCATATGTAGATACAGTGCTAACTATTTTAAATATTATTCATATCAATTAAAAAAAATAATATTTATAAGAGATCTTGTGATTTAAAATGATATTTTTAAATAATCTTGTAATTTAAAAATGTTAATGCAAACTCTAAATGTAATCATATTTTCCATGAAATATTCATTACTTAATGTTAAATATATATGTAAATAGATAAAAATACTTGTAAAACGTATCTACATACAATATTTATATACTTACATACATATGTAATAATAAGGAAGTAATGTATAATATGTATGATTAAATTTGTATGACTAAATTTGTATGATTAAATACTTAATATATCGAAACTATGTACAATTAGACACTTCCTTCTTCCGGTCTTAATCGGAATTTTTGAATGAATTGATGAATAAGCAAGTTTATTTGTATATAAGAGAAGCATCGTTACCTGTTATATATTGTTGCAAAAAAATATTCTACTATATATATATGTATGTCATGGAGTCTAATTTCTAATTAACGACTCCAGTAACCTGATTATTTGTAAAAGGGGGCGTATTTAAACATCAAAATATAAGATAACAAGATTTATGTCAATATCAGCAAATTATTCACGCACGCGATATAATTATCGGACGAAATAAAACGCAAATAAAAATCAAATTACGTGCATATTACGCGGCTTTCTTTTTTTTTATTCCGATAAATCGTCGAAATACACAAAAACCATCGGATCAGAAATAACACCGTTATCACTAGCGATTAAAGTCGACTTTTAGCTATCACTGGACTTGATAATACTGACACTGTATTCGATTTCTCTTCCAGAACGGACAAGACAAGAGCGCGTGAGAAGCGCATATACTCGCGTGAGCAATGAAACGATACTGCTAAACGATGAGTTGTTCGCAGCATTGAAGAAGCGGTCTACCTGCTGCGAGAGGCGATATATACAGGGCGCTCCGAAAAGAACGTTTATTTTTCAATCAAATAGCTTCGCTAATTCAACAGTAATGTAAATTTTAAATATTTTTTTTAGAAAACCGAAGACTGAAGACAGTCTTACAAAACAGTTAGAGACGAACAACAAAAATTTTTCAGTTACACTAGATATATATATCTCGCAAAGATTTATCTCGAAAAGCAATAAATCGATAGTACGAATGTAAAAGAAGTTGTATATGTATATTCCCACAACAAATTTTATATATTATCTCTCTAGATTTTTTTTTTCAAAAGAGATACGCGTATATGATTCAAATTGTTGAGATTACATCGAATATATCATTCTAACGTTATTCGCGAATATTTTTATCCCACCCCGCAGATGGTAATAATTGCCGATGCAAAAGTAAGAACGAAATCTTTCTATAAAAACCGGTTTTGCACTCATCGTATGTACTTTACATACATGTAACAGGAGAGGGAGGAAATCATCAATATTTGTTGTTAGAAATTGAAAATAGCAATAGCTCAAGTAATCAATATACTTGAGGATTTATATGACCTTCCTGATTCAATCTTCGTAGATTTTCCTCGTGAAAGGATTTCCCCAATCATATTGTATTTCTCAAAATAGTATGAAACATGTATTGATTATAAGGATAAAATCGTGTTTGAAAGTGTAACATGTGGTTCTTATGTTATCGCAGATATCATGCGTTCAGAAAAACACATACATATATAGCTGATTTATACGACATACTTATTGGTATTCTACATTACTGACAATGAGTGGAATAGGTCATGATAGCACTAATATTACGTACTGTATGGATAAGTATACACGCATATGCATGTACATGTTACACATATATAAAAATAGCATTAATATATAATAATAATTTACACATTAATATATAATAATAATTTAATTCATAAAAAACTATTCTAAAAAGAGATAAAAAATTACAGTCTCTCTCTATAAAGAAACATAAAATATAATTGAAAGAATTAATACCGAATAAACAGTTCGGCTGAACAAAACATTTTTAAAGACGTTTTATCAAATATAAAATATTAATAATGGTTAAATATTTTACAGAATAATTTCTATTAAAAATTTTTTCAATATTTTAGCAGCTTTAAAAATGAGCTAGGTTAATTGTTCGTTAATTGCTGGTAATAATAAAGTATTATGTGCAAATGGTTAATATATAATTACTTGATAATAATTAATTGTTCATTAATTAATGTATAAGGTTCTATCCAGTATTGAAAATAAAGTAATAAGTAACGTTATTTGTTAATGCTGTTGCGTTATTTTTTTTATAATTAACTATAGTAATGGTATTACAAATTTTATCTGTAATGGAAAAAGTAATTACATAGATACATTTTTGCAGTAACGAGTAATGAATTCAACAATTATTGTTATCACTACTTTTCGAATTTACATGGTTTATTTTCTGTGTTTAAAGGGAAATATATAGAGAATATTTTAAATCTTTTAAAAGTTAAACAATATTAACAAAAAAATTTGGCGACTTTTATTTTAAATCAAGTTATGTAATTTTTATAAACTTTTATACGTTAAAACGAACATAATTCTTAAATTAGCATATCACATCACGGTTTCAAAATTGTATAGGGTTTATTTTTAATCATATTTATGAATCTATAAAGAAAACTAACAAACTAAGAGACCATGTTTTTTTATTTACAGAATTAAGAAATCTTAAAAAGAAGATTTTTTACATTTTTTCTCCGATATAATATGGGGTATTTTGATAACAATTTTGAATCCGTATATCAAAGATAAAAATCTTCATAAAATTATTATCAAAATACCCTATACTATATCTTTGCTTAAATATTATATTACAAATGTAACATATTTGTTACATTTTAATATAAAAATACTTGAAAATATAAATTTTATATGTTAAACTTTTGTACCTATATTTTTTAGCATTTAGAAACACGGAAATTATATTTTTTGTGACTCATTAGTTCTTTAATAACTCTTTAAAAAAATCGATAACAAATTACTTTCCAGAAAAAGGAATGCTAATAAGTTACTTTTATAAAGTAATTTATTAGCATTCTACTCTATTTATACATAAATTTATATATAAATTATTTTATATGTAATATTTTATATTTTATATTTATATTTTATACATAAATTTATTCGCATTTTTTGTGTAGATACTGTGATATTTTTTATATAAATAATATTCTCAAAATTATCATTATGTAAAAAAAATGAATAAGATGTAAAATGACAGAGAAATGTGAGTTTGATTTAAAAAGTTATGTGTATATTGATTCAGAATGAAACTTATTATTGCAAATGTATTTTTTATATATTACAAAATACAATCATTGATATTTTTTGCGCATATTCTAAAATAATAATATCGCAAAATAATTATTTATAAATGTTCTTTAAGTTGCATCGTCTCGATCTTCATATGTCAAGTTAGTATATAATGTATATAAAATATATATTATTAATCTTAATTCAGAACCAGAGCAGGTTGAAAAGCAGTAGAACTGTTAAAATATCTAAGAAGAATAAAAGAAAGCATGCTCAAAATTAGGATCAAGCGGATATCAAAGTATCGACCCAAATTGCAAAAGAGTTAGACCAGAGTTACAAGGTGGCTGCTTACCTGTAATGATGCATGACGCGGATTTAGGAACCATGTAAGTGTAGTTATCCAAGAGCAAGGAAACGTAGGCAGTAATTAAGCAGATGACGTAGCACATGAGCGTTTTGCCATAAAGGTTCTTCAACTCGGGGATAATCGCGTACACCAGAAAAGTAGCGGCGAGAAGTGGAATGGACACTGCGATGCCCACATGATGAACCGTCTCTATAATGTTGTCTCTATAATGTTTGTCGTCTTGCGTCAGGCAAATCAAAATAGCGATTCGATCGAAAGTCATCTGCCAATCGATGCAATAATCCCAGAACGGGTACATCTTCCCGCTTGCATCTATGAAGCTACCGTTCGCTTGAAGGATGAATTTATCTTCTTGAAACTCGTCTGAATTAAGAGCGTAAGTGCGGGCAGGACAAACAGAGCTCTCCACCAAAAGAAAGTAGTCTTTCAATTGGCCATGTTGGACCTCCTCGGCCATTTGTTCTTTTGATAGACGAAGATCCGGCGTCTTGTCCTTTACTTTAGCTGACATGGTGCCATTATAGATCATCTTCTGGCACACCGGTTGCTTCGTGAGGTCCTCGCGGAGGACCTCGTCGCTGCGACAGCACTTCCTGATACAATCGTGAAACTTGCAGACGCAACCATATGTGACATTGCCATCGGTCCAACGTAGGTGGTCCGGGATGTCGTCATGGAGATGACTGCTATTTTTTTCGGGTGTTCGTGACGTTGTCGAAAAGTTTCCATCGCTGTTTTCCACGTTGAGGACCACCCTAAGCCGCGGTGAACAACGCGGATCGTCCCTTAGCATTGGCAGCGATTTACCGTTAGCGATGTCATCGCTACCAGCCGTCAACAGACCGCACGCGGCGAGGAAAAGCGCCGAATTAAAGTTCGCGGAGCGGGCGCACATCACGACAAGGGCGCCGAAGATCGTAAACTATCAGCCGCGATCCATGCAGCGATTATTCGTGGCGGTTCGGATCCGTGCCCGGCGTCTCGACACCTCTGCGTCGGCGGATGCGCGTTGTAGCTCGGCGCCGCGACGCTTCGCTTCGCCCTCGCACGCCGACGAGATCTCGTTTGGGTCCAACGGATATTGGAGCTTACACTTTGTTACTTCTCGAATAACAATTTGTTCTTTAAAATCGATAACGAATTACTTACGGTAATGGCAACAAATTACTTTCACAGTGTAACTTTCTCAACGCTGGTATCACTCTATTTATATGTACGTGTTTTATATTGGCATTAAAAAGTTGAAATTGATATTAAAAAGTTATTTATTGACATTAATCACTTGGAACAATGTTCAAAAAATCAAAAATACCACGGCATTTTATCTCGACATTGATAAGCAGAGCATCTTGGACTTCGATTTCTGATTGATTTCTTCTGTTCTCGATAAATTAGCATACTTTATTTTGATTAATTAAGTGAAAGAGAAAAATAACAATGTAGGTAAATTGCTTGATAAAATGTTTGGTACAATTATTAGAAAAAAGTTTTAGGGTCTGTTGAAAATGTTTTAGATTTGATATATGAAGTTATACTTTCTCTCCTTCTTCAAATAGAATAAAATCACCAACTTAAATTTAATTCTAAAATTTTTTTCGAAATCCAAGATAGTTGAAAGTTTTGATTTGTTCCTTCCCGACAAAATCAGTTACGTCACATCCTCGTCGAATCCACGTATTTTACGTGGCTTACGTGGATGCAGATTTATCCACGAATTATCTACGTGGATACAACTTTCTTTTTTCATTATTACATCGAGGTACTTTATTCTCGAAATATCAATGTAGATTTCATGTGGATATTTCTATTGAAATTATGATTAATCATTCAACGATTCGGTATATTGTAATGTTAAAAGATATTTTATTAAAATTTTTCAATTGTAATTTTGTATCTGAAATATTTCAGAAATATACCTGCATCATGTTTTTTATAATTATATTATAATATTATAATATTTATATTTTATATAATATTGTATTTGCAATATTTCTGAAATCTTTCAGAAAGATAAAAAAGTTTGCTAAAAAAATGATTATATCTGTATGTTTCTAAATATGTAATAGTACATATGTATATAGAATATGCTTCCTCGCTTTGCCGCTATGCGGCGCTGCATCAAATTAGCTAACTCGTATTCAACTTTTCGTCATAAAGTGTATATAAAGAACTGATACTAACACGGTCCGAAGTTTATTTTTTCTTTTAAGGACCGTCTACGATGGAAGTAATATTGGTGGAGTGGACGGTGGAGTAAGGCGTAAGCGAATGGTTCTTTTCCATTTCGCATTACTCCTAGTCTTACGCCTTACTCCACCGTCCACTCCACCGATATTATTTTCATTGTAAACGGTCCTTTAGTCAGTTTAATTTAATAAACTGATTTAATTTAAAATTATTTGTTTAATAATCTGGATCGCTTGTTGGGATTCAGAATATGGAACAGATTATTTGAAATTAAACGGATAAATGGGAGATAGCCTATTTATTGCGTATATTAAAAATAAAATATAAATAAAAATAAAATTATTCTTATGGCCGAGTGTATGTATTTATATACTTTTATAAATGTCCAAGATATTCACTTATCAAAAATGAAGAAAATAATATGTCTCGAAAGTTCATGAAATTTTCACATAGATTCCACGTAGATTCTAGTACCGTTTTTGAGCGGATTATCCACTCGAATATCCACGTGGATTCAACGATATTAATCTACGTGGTAATAACGTGAATTTCACGTACTGTTTTTGTCGGGAATTATAGCTGTACTGGAACGGAATAAAATGAGATAGGTATATATTTAGTAATTAAAGAAAAAAAATGAATCATAATTTTTTTTTCCATGAAACATCTGTACATCTTTTTTTTAAAACGAAAGATGATTATTTTGTCTTGTATGGAAAAATAAAAAGTGTAAAAGAAGTTTAGTTACAAAGAAACAAATTTTTGATCTCAATGAAATTATCGCAAAATATACGAAGTACTTAAAAGCACTTGTGTTTCATATTAAAATAACAATGAGAATTTCGAAAGAAAAAAGTATGTATTTACAGATATTTTATAATTATTTATTTAAAAAAAGAAATTATAATAAGTAATATACGATTATTATAATTTTCGTTATAAAAAATTATGATGTGCAAATGCTTGTTGTTAAATTATTGCATAAATATTTATATGCTATATATTTATTGTATATCTTTGAATACTTGATGCTTTCATTTATGTACAGAATGAATCATCAAATTTTGCCACTTTTGATAAATTCTGATAAAAGATATGTCTTATAGAAAAATGTTTATTACGTAATTTCGCAAAGTACATTTCGCAGAGCACAGTCTTGTTTCAGCTTTCAAGAATTCAAGAGATCATATATTTTCATAAAACTATTTAATAAAACCATTTAATTAAATCAGTTTTTCTTACATATAAATCTATTTTCATCTATTATTCTATATATAAAAGTGTTAAGATAGAATCATTAAAAATCAATATATAGTTTACGATATATTTTGAAATTTATTTTTACATATAACATATAAAATGTGTGAGCTATCTTATAGTGTTTGATAGTGTAAGATATTTTATAGTGTTGAGATATCTTATAGTATCATCTTTCCATTAGCGTATTTACTAAATTTATCACAGAATAATGAATAAAATTCATGAATAGAATTGATTCACTCTGTTCTTATGCAAACATGGCAGCTGCAATATTGTATATATATTGTTTTTTAAGTATAACTGTGCAATTTTTTTATAATATAACATGAATTATTATTCCATTTACTAATCAATGTACATATACAAAAGTCTATATATCAAGTATTATTCAATTTATTATTAATATATATTTATTATTAATAAAAATACTGCTTAAAGAATACATCAAAGATATAAGAAAATCTCATCAAGTATATCTTTTCCTCTAAATAATAATAATTCTTTAAGAATAGAACTTCTTCAGTCAAAAAATAGTTCTTTACAAAAATATAATTAAAAAATATACATAAATTAATGGTATATAAAAATTAATAAGTTAATAAAGAATTACTAAAATCAAAGAATTGCTAAAAGAAAACTTACATTTGTTGAAAATTATTTTTTGCTAATGGGCAACAAGTTATATCAGATGTAAAATTACAAAATTGGTCAGGCTTATCTTTCTCGCTGATGAGCAGTAAGTCGTGTTATATTTGGACATAAGCAGGATATTCAGCAATAGTATATTTGACGCGCGTTTTTTCAGATAAAATATTTAATTTATAATTGAATATATTAAAATATAAACTTAAATTTAAACGGGCCATCAGAGCCAAACGCGGATGGTAGTGCCTAAGTTCAACGAGAATTAAGTTTTCGTTGAAACTTATTTGTGTGCACAGGGAACAAAATTTTCTTGGTACGATAATATATTAATTTCCAAATTTATCAATTCAAAAAATCATCAAATATACTGGTGTTGAATATTTTATTCATGCTCAAATTTTACTTCTAGTAGATTGATCGCCTTTTAATGCGCGAAAAAAATAATTATTAAACATACTTAACCGTTTACGCTTTCTTGTGATTTTATGTCTAATATAACTACGTCTAATATTGCCCACTAGCAAAAAATGTAACATACTTAATTTCCATTGTGATTTTAATAATTTTTCATATCATTAATTTACATATATCAAGGTTGCTCTATTTAGTTACTTCTACTGTATAATATAATATCTGAAAAAATATATATTATGAAATAGATTATATATAATTATTATATATATATTTTGTTAAATAATATATATAATAATATAATTATATATATTTTTTTTAATATTCATTAAATATATATATATATAAATATAAGAAAAAGAGAATTATTGCAATATATAATAGCAAATATTTTTAAAAATTAAATTTTTAATTTTTAATCACTGCCATTGCCACTGCCGCTACCAAGATAGATAGCATATAGTGCGTTGCATAGCGGAGAGTGAATGAACTTCGGACATTAAATCTTGAAATCTGTAGACTGTTCCTTATCATAAATGTAAAACAATTTCATATCTTCAATTTTGTTGACACTGAACTATGATTAAAACTATGATTAAAACATTTCATTGCTTGAGAAATATATGCGACGGGAAATGCGAATCATTATATTTATGTTGTCGGCATCATAATGCTCTAAACGAAATGATAAACCGTTAGTAGTTGTCATGTTGCTGATAACAATATATCAGTATCACTGATTGTTTGCTTTCGAAATTTCGTCAACTGATTACTTGTATAAACACACTCGTGTTGTGGCATTCAGGCTTAACGCCTCCTATTTTGATATTTGTAACATATAATAAACATATGACAAATAATATATATAATGCAGTAGCGCAAATTTGTTCAATATGATTAATCATATTTGATTATCTGGGAATATGTTCGGTTGCAGCCGGTAAGAACGCGTGATTACGCGACGACTATTGCAATTGCAGTCGACCGAGTAATAAATCCACCACGAGACTTCCACCGCCCTCTTCTCCACGACCATAAATTCTAGTTTCGCACGATGCTACATGCAGTTAGCTCTAGTTGGTTTGTCGTTGTGATCCGTCGTGCTTGCCGATTTTACAGTATCGACAAGGTAATTCTTCGCGATCGCGTCTTGCAGTTTACAATTAAAAATTCTTAAATAAAAATCGCTTTCACTTTCTTACCACAATTAATTTACCTTCGTATATTGAATACTGAACTAATCAGATGAAAATATATATTTATTTATATATAATTTTCACAAACATATTCTCTAAACATTACAGTTCATATTTAGAATTAAATCAATTAAATTTTATTTAATTCAAATAACACAACAAAATTTTTATAATATATAATTTGTTGTTCATAATCTAGTCTTTTTTCAGGCGTATGTGTGTGTGTGTGTGTATCAAATAATAAAATAATTTTATCTATATATTAGCAAAATAATGCAATATCATTGATCAATTAATTATCGATAAATTCGGAATTTAAGATAGAAATGTCCTTTCGTATTTTTTGTCTTATTTTATCCTATAAATTATAAATCGAATCATAATTTTTAAAAATTAATTGTGACAATTATATATTTAAAATAAAGCAAATAGTAGATATTATTAGATATTATAGATATCATCTTCTAAATTAAAACAAATTTTTTAATTTAAGATTATTTTTTTTTAATTTCTTTTTATAATTGGCAAATTTATATTCCAAATTATTTTTTAAATGTTAAAATTAGATAAGAATATGTTTTTATCTTGATGAATAATAACTTTTATTATGCACGTGCTATAAAAAAGATAGTGCGGTCAAGAGTGTAGTTTATATAACTTGCTCCGACAGTACATATATAGTCAAGAGCGTAGTTCTAAACGATCCTACAAGCTAAATAGATATGTAATCGCATTTATCTTTTATTAATTTTGATAGATAGAGTATTAAAATTAAAAAAAGAAATTAATAAATGATTCATTCTGTTTATCAACGATATAATCATGTTATTCTATATGCAATTTGAATTTGAATTTTTATTTTTATACATTTTATACTATACTATTGTATTTTACTATATGCACACCTGCAAAAGATAATTCGTTAAGAAGGAACTGGATGGATCAGCTACATCAAAAGTTAATAAATCTAATACATTTCGAAATTCATTAATAAAATTTAATCTCGAAAATAAATATTATTTTATATCGAATTCACTTTTTTATAGCTTACCTGTATAACGACAAAAATTCATGAAAATAAAAATCTTAATTCTACAAAGCAAATCTTTACTTTAATTCATAAATTAATTATTAATTATATATTTTAAAAGGCTAAAAATGCTTTGCGCAAATTCATGTATGTATGTAAAATTTATTAAATTGATTAACTTTTGACATAATTAAGCCGAACAATTCTAACAATTCTTTAATTATCATTATTTCTTTTGTTGCGTTATTATGCATTATCTGGTTCATTTACAAATAGTCACTGACAAGATACTATTAAAGACCAATAGGCAAGTTTAGTGTGATTGGAAAAAAACTGGTTGCGGACTACTGTTGATAAGAAAATCTTTATATTGTCGATAATAAAATAGTAATAAAATGTTTATTTTGCCTTAAGGCTAAAAAATAATATGAAAGATCTATACATTTTTGATAATAAAATAATAGACGAACTAAAATATTCACATAATTTAAATACCTCGTGTAATTACCTTCAATGTAATCAAGCTGGGGGGGTCAATTGTGTATCACATTATTAAGTGAAAATTACAAAAGTGAGCAAATTTATTAGATGTTGACTAATGAAATTATAAATATTCTAGTATATTTGCTCACTTTTGTAATTTTCACCAAGTTGTGTGATACACAGTCGACCCCCTGGTAATGCCATTAATCTTTTATTATCTCTGAATTTATCGAGTTTTCTTGATAATTAAAAAATTTACCCAAGGCCAGCCATCTTTAAAGGCGCCTTTTCATGCTGACGCTCGGTGCTCATTTTTAAAAGACATCACGCGATTAAAAATAAAGATCGATTCGTCATTTTTTGGTCACATGATGGCTCTTGACGTTGAAAATGAGCGTCAAGCGTATCATGAATTTGTGCCTTAATAGTATCTCGTCGGTGGAGTAACTATGGTCCATATTCTGAATCCTCTTTTATCGATAAAAGTGCCTCTAAAGGGGCTTACAGCCAATCAGAAGGCTTATAAGCCACTTTTAAAGGCACTTTTATCAATAAAAGAGGATTCAGAATATGGACCTATGTTTATATAATTATGGCTGTGTTCCGATATTTACTGCCAGTACTGAAAATCTATAGTTTACGTTACATATACTATAGATTTTCAGTACTGGCAGTTTATATCGGAATGCAACCTATATAGGTCTTTCTTCCTGTCAAACTCGTGCTCGACTTCTATTTGCTTACTGTAGGCATATATATTTAATTATCATCAAAAACCACGTGAATTTCTTGTTCTCTTTACGTTGAAATAAATTAATTTCTTCACATTTTTATAGATATAATAGTATATAGATTGATAAGAGATATTTTGGAGCTTATTGATTGATAAGTAGCCGTGAATTTTGATAAAAGACCAGATTTTTTGTTTTTGACGTGATTGACAATTTAACATGATTGCAATAAAGAAACTGGCAGAAATAGGAGCTTCACACTTCATTCTATCTAAAATGATAGTAACGAATAGGAATAGAAGGGGGCTTGATTGCATCGGCATAATCACTTGATCTCTTGCTTTCCAAATGACGTAAAAGTGATAATAGGTTATTGCTATTTCGGTATGACCGACATTTATCGAGATTTCACACGAGTCACAGTTGACGCGTACACGTGATCAATCGAAAGTCTGCACGAGACTGTAGTATGACACGTGACAATATGTAATAAATTAAATGTTGGTGTGTGCGTGAATGTAAGTTGCATTGTATGTATATATGAACATATAAATTACACTCGCCAATGATTTGATTATAGTTCGCAAGAAAACAATAGCAACATTTTGATACTGTACTATGAAACTTGTGATTTGGTATCTTTATATTTTAATTTTTAGCGTTTTTTAAATTAATTATAATTATTATTCTAAAAAAATTATAAAAGAAGAATGCAAAACTTATAGCTTCCATGTCTATTCTTATTTTTTTCGTTTTAGCTTTCATATGTATTCTTATGATTCTTTTTTGTTTATTAATATTTTAACATATATTTTTTATAGATGGTGAATTCAGACAAAATAATAAACATATGGAAAGCTGCTGACGCTGTGACATTTGATGTTGACTCGACTGTTACTAGAGAAGAAGGCATTGATGAACTTGCAAATTTTTGTGGAAAAGGAGAACAAATTCGTGAATTGTATGTGTTTTTTGAAATAGAGTATTACTATTGAACTACTATTGAACTAGATTAATTTGTAATTTAATTTTGTTTATATTTGTTTGTAATATAAAGATTCCAAATCTTTCATCTAATACGAAATATTGAAACATGTATTTTTCAGAACAAAACAGGCCATGCAAGGTGACATGACTTTCCAGCAATCCTTGTTAATGCGATTGCAGATCATAAATCCAAGTTTAACTCAAGTGAAAGAGTTTTTAAATATACATGAAATAAAATTAACTAATGGTATCAAGTAAGACACTTATTTTTTAAATGTAATATATACACAGATATTAATTTAATATATTAAGAATCAATTTAATATATTATAAATCGATTTTTAATATATTAAGAATTATATATTAATTATATTATATTAAGAATTGATATTCTTTTTAGAGAACTTGTGTCAGATTTACAAGCTCGTGGAAAAGATGTGTACCTAATTTCAGGTGGTTTCCACTGTCTTATTTTGCCAGTTGCTAGAAAATTAAATATAAAACCTGAGAATATATATGCTAATAAATTGAAATTTTATTTTACAGGTGAGAATATAAGCATTAATAAATTTATAATTTTTTTTAAACTACTACATATATAAAATGTATGATCGCATGTCCTAGGTGAGTTTGCTGGATTCGATGAAAATCAGCCAACATCTAGAAGTGGTGGCAAAGCAGAAGTAATACAGCATCTTAAAGAAACAAGAGGATATAAAACTATTGTTCATATCGGTGATGGTTCAACAGATTTAGAAGCGTCACCTCCAGCGGATGCATTTATAGGCATGTAGAGAATGTTCATTTAAGAATCTCTTAACTGCTTTATTTGAAAGTCTTCTAGGAAATGTTTTATATTTTATGTTGAAATAATGATAGTAATTACACACAAATAAGTATATACATTTAATACTTAGTTATATATTTCCACAGGATTTGGTGGTAATGTCATTCGTGAAAGTGTAAAATCACGTGCTCAGTGGTTTGTAATGAACTTTGATGATCTTAGAAGAATCTTATAATTATAAAAATAGAGTGTCTGTATGTGTATATATATATATATATATATATATATATATATATATATATGTATATAAACTACATAAAATGATTGATGTAGGAAAAATACGTGTAAAAATATTGCATTGGAATTTTAAAAATATGCATTATATATACATTTTAGATAAAATATTAAAACAAGATAACAAAAATTCATTTTTTGTTACCTTGTTTTAGTAAAACCATATAATGTGTTTTTATATATTTTTCCAAAAATGAATTTTGGATAAAGCTTTATAGTTATAATTCATATATACATATATACGCATAGATATATATTTAAATATATATATATATGCAACTAACAGATTGATTTGTGTATGTATTGAACTATATAAATTAAAGTTGACACAATTTGAAAAACGTCACTCATAAATAATATATTTTATTCTCTATACAATTGAATAAAATATAATAAACAATTACTAGTTTGATATAGCGATTTTTTTGTATTATTTATGTATGTAACATTTTATTTGAATTACGAATTGCTATTAATATAATTCTAAACTAGTTTACAATCCTGTACATAATTACATTGTTAAATTTGTATGCAAAAATTGTTTGTCTATCATTATCAACAAATCGAACATCAGCGAATAATAAAATCGTAATGCAACAATGTAAAACGCAATGAAATACATATCTAAATTTTATTTTCAATTAAAACTAATTACTGCAAAATTTTCTTTAACAATTTTTTATCCTCGATATGTATTGTATTTGATGCCTTACAATGTTGATCTCAAAGATTGCTTATAATTCGATGTTGTTCTATTGTAAGGTAATAATAATTGACGATAAATTACGTATCAGCGCTTAACTTTTCTTGTTTCTTTTGCGAAATCCACTCTTGTATTTTTTGTTGAAGTTCGACATTTGCTTTTATCATATCCATAGTAAGAGGAGATCGATTAAAAGGATCAGTCTGATCACTCAGTAAATGTCTGAAATATATTGATACATATAATATATTTTACATGATAATATTATTATAATATTTCGTATATTAACCTTGCTATAGTTTGACGATCGATGGTTATTTTTGATGATGGTAAAATTACAGGATCTGTCATAACAGTTGACATGATTGGATCCAGAAATTCATCGGGAATACCAATCAAAATTTCATCTTCCTCTCGTTTTTGATTTGCAGCTTTTTCCACACTCTTTGCAAATTGATCCAAATCCTCCAGTATTCCCATACCACCAATACGAACTATGACGTACGTATGTTTTTTTAAATATATTTTTACATTTTTATTTGTTCATTCTTATTAGTATAAATAAATCGTAGATAAAATTAAGAAAAAAATGTAAAAATGCTTACCAAGCACATTATCAGCAAGTTTAAAAAGTTCTGGACTGTAAGAACGTCCGTCTTGCGACACGGCTAATGTAAAGCTTTCATTTTTGCTGAGATTAATATAGATCTCACATATATTCAGTACCAAATTTGCAGGATTAAATGCATATTCTTTTTGATCGTTCACCTAGATTCCATAGATGTAAAATTACGATAAATTATACGACATTTATAATTTATTATTATTTGTAAATGTTTTAAAATTACCTTAAGATTTTTTTTATTTGGCCCCACTAATTGTAATAATAAATAATTAAGCATAGAAGCAATACGATCCACCATTGTTGGGTGACAAAAGATTGATTTTATTTCAGTGGTCAACATTTTTATTGTTTGTATAGTTTTTCTGCCCAGAATATTATCAAAACGTGCAATCATACCAATATGTTGAAGATAGCCTGCTTGCTGTTCGCGTTCATTTGGCGGTAGTTTATTCCATTCTCCGCTTTCCCTTGTATTTATAAAAAAAACAAAGCAATATATATTTAAATGCAATATTTTATAAAGCATTTTATAATTCAAAAAAGATTTTAAAAAAATAATATACAACAGAATGAAATCCTACATTATATGATGTTAGAAATACCTAGCTTGGATCATTTGTTTTAATTGTGCCATATTTGATAAAGCCTCATCCAAGAGAAATACAGCATCATTCATTAATAGATTAATGAAACGTAAGAATAGTGGTGGCTGAACTGCTTCCATGTTGTTTTCCGCCTCTTTAGCTAAAATACTGGCGCATTATAATTAAATAAAATGTTTTATCTCTCTTGTGGCGAATTCTATGAATATGTAATAAAAATAATGATTAAATATCATAATTTTACTTACATAAAAATATTGCGATGCTCATCAAGTTTCCATAAGTAATCCATCACAATATACATCGGACGACGATAATTGAATTTCTGCTCAAATTGTACACTTTGTCCCGTCATTTCGATGCTTACAAACACGTGCAGCAAATTAGGAATTATCTATTTGCAAATCAACAACACATGAGAGAGAGAAATTAGGTGCATATGCATCTCTTGTTAATGAACACTACGTAGATATGAACATTGTGCTCACTTGTTGTCTGTATGGATGAAAGAGAAACAATTGTTCTCTATGGAAAGTTCCTAAGTTGGGTATTGCTGGAACAACGCTCTCATCTGTAGTCGGTAAAAGTGCCTCCAGACTTTCGGCTAAACGAGCGCGTAAATGTGGATTATACAGGCGATGTTGAGATTCCATCAAAACTATAATCTAAAGAAATCGATGCATAAACTTAATGATCGCATGAAGATGTATAACTTATTCTATCTTTACTTACTTCTGTCAAAATCGGATTTAAAAAACTGGAACCCTGTTCCTCAAATGTGTTCGGACTAAAGCGACGTAAAAAACATAAAAATCCAATAGTGTTCTCTATTACAAACTCTGGAATGCACCTGTGGAAATGTACTTATCAATTTTGTTTATTTCACTTGTTTTTTATTATATTTATATACTTTAGTATATATTTAGTACCTTAGTGTAATTGGAACAGTTTCTGGTAATGGGAATGTAACAGGTATATATTGTTTTGGCGCAAAGCTTTGTATGTTCTCTCCTTCGGTTATGATATTTAAGTTTACTTGTATCAACCAAAATGCTGTCATTGCATGAAATTTTGCTAAGTGTTCCAACATTTCTGGCACTAGAAGGCTCGTTTTAAGAGATAAGTATCTATAACATATGATAATATATAAAAGAAAAAAATGTATTAATATTTATGTATTAAAAATGTATATGTATTAATGTGTTTTTTTTTTTTATACATACTTTGTCATCTCAGTTTCCATTCGTTGCGTTATGAGCTCTAGCACCTCTGAACTACCACCAACTCGAGCATCATTGTAAGCTCTTTGTATCCTAGCTAAATCTTGATTTATCCTACAGAATTAAAAATGACGAAATATTTTGCATATTATTAAACTATTCAAAAAAATTACAGGATTGATTTTTTCTTCATACCTTAAAAATTTATCGAGTATAACTCTATAACCAAGATCTAGTGCACGATGTGTAAGGAAAAAACATTCTGTTGTAAATCCAAATGAATTCGCTATAGGTCGACTCTCTCCTTCTGGAGTTGGTATCAAACATGTTTCTGAACTTAAATCCTTCATATGTATACCACGTTGTAAAATCTCAGCTTCATTCTTTGCCTATGAATGTAAACATACATAGTGCAACACTAATTAAACATTTATTCACTTAAATAAATAAATAAATATATATATATATATATATATATACTAAATATTATATATTAAATATAGATTTAACATTTAAACTAATATCTATAGCACCATTTATTATACATTGGAATTTTTTAACAAGTTTGAAATTCTGAACATAATAGCAAAATTGTTCCCATTTCATTCTCAAACTTAAATTCAAAACTATAGTATCATTTTTTATGCGCTATTTCGAGATTAACTGATATGTCAATGCACATGAATACTATGTAATTTTTCTTAAGCTCTCAAGAAACCAACCTCAGCACTACAATATGTAGGATCTATTTTTGGTATTTTGGTATCATTAGATTTGACACAAAATGGTTGACAAAGACGCAGCAATACATTGCTCACATTCAGCATGAAACCATCTGACACACACAATACCCCAAGTAATCCTACTTCCATGTGAGAATTCCAAAGTTTTCCTCTATTTACATTCATATGGAGACAATTACTCAGCCATTGCAGAGTCAAATGACGAACTTCCGTCGAGCACTTCAGTAAGGAATGAAAAATTTTGTGTAACTGTTCATTTAGGCTATTCATAGCTGTCCATATGTTACCTTCCATGACTGTATTTGGCTGTAATATTTCAATAATTTATAAGTAAAAATTCTGTAATTTAAAATACTATTGCACTACTAAAAAAAATCGTACTTGCTGTAGAGGTTTATCAAACAGATCATATGGATCTTTAGTTGTTTTTGGTAAGCAGCTTATGTTGAAGAGTGCACCTAATAATGTATCTGAATATGCGCAACCTTGATTATTTTTTGGTTTGCTATGACAAATTATCAACTTTGCCAATGGTTCAATAGTGGAAAATATATGCAGTAAAACAAACCACTGTTGACGAAAAGTAAACAAATTACTTTGAGCTGCCTCTTTATGAACAATGTCAAGAACAGGAGCAAATGACTTTATAATTATATCTTCTACATCACTTTCTCTGTTTGTCGTTATCAATTCTTCTATTATACCATTAACAAATAAAGGTAATTCTGACTTTGATGTAATATCATCCGTAAATAAAGCAACAAACTGACTGTGAACCTAGATGAATAACAAATATATAATTTTATAATATATACACTGCTGATATATATTTTACTTTGACAAGAATTATTTTCTAAAGATTTTCTTACAGAATTATGTACATATATATAAAGAAAATATACCTCCTGATATTGGAATAAGTCTGGTTCCTGTAAAGCTGTATTGACATTTCTCAGTATAATTTGACAAGCATTTCTTATAATCTGTTCCAAATCGCTGTTAATCTGATAATGTTTTAATCGACAATAACATTCATAGAGATAAGTTATAACTTGTGTCTCTAGAATATGGTTATCGGCACCTTGTACAATATCTTGTACTGCAGATTTAGGATCTGACAGCATCAAGCGCTCGAAGACTGCATGTTCAATTGAATCAGTGTCTATGAACACCAGAGATCCATGTGCACGACTATTGCTATTTTGACATAACGTCAAACCAAATACATGTGCCATGAGTTGATTGATTTTGTCGTCAAAAATTCTGGATTCTGTCTCATTTTCAGACTTATTATTAATAGTGTCCAACAATTCATTCGTGTAATTAGTATTACCATTTTCATTAGCAATCGTCTGATGCTGTGAAGAGAATGAGACAGCATCATTATCCGTGGAAAACAACCCAGCAAATGGGTTACCCTTTATATTGTCGCACATAATTAACTTTTTTCTTCTTACAACAAAATTTCCGTGATTAGCATAATTAAATTACAAGAAATAAACATTTCCCGTCATTGTTTCAGAGGCTATTTTTCACGATATCTCCGATATCAATATGCTTGAAATCAATGTACTTCTTTTTTACGGATATTCGGAGTATTCGGATTCGGATAGAGAGAAGAAAACGAGAGATGTCATGGTCCGCTTTTAGGTCCGCTTTTAGGATCCTTGAAAACGATGCATCCTCTATAAACATAAAAATGTCAACATAAACTACGAAGCCAATATCTACGAATGTTTTCAGTGGGTAACACACAATTTCGGGTTGTGTTCCATGCTACGTGCACGAAATGTCAATAACACAATGGGTCTGTTCTTTTTAGCTGCACTGCTGCACTAGTGCAATAAGTTGGAGAGAGACAAACATACTTTCTTTCACTCTAACTAATTGCACTAGTGTAGCAGTGCAGCTAAAAAGAACAGGCCCAACAAGTGTTGTAACGGAAAACGTTTGTATATATTAAATAAATTTCTAATATAAATAAATTTTGTAGTCTCTCTTTCTATCTATTAAGTATAATTAATTATTAAAATATATTATTCGATATTATATATTAATCATCCATCACCCGCCATATCGTCATTACTACATGTAATTTACAGGAAAAAGTAGTTAAATTTGAATTAATAACAATTAAATTAATCAACAATTTTAATTAATCAACAATTTTAATTAATCAACAATTTACAATTAAATAATTAAATATATAATTAATATATATAATTAATTCTATTATTAATTTATAATTAAATGCATAAAAAAAACCGTTTAAAATTTTTATTTTACTACTCAATAAATGAAGAAATCTTATTTTATCAATAACAAATATTTTACCAATAACAAATGAAAAAATTAAAATTTTGTTGATAAAATTTATTTAATAGATCATAAATATAATACGAGAGTATCATTAGAGATATTCTCTACAAAATTGATGATTTTTATGTTCTCATTTTTTATCATTTTAGCAAAAAAAATTTTAATAATTATATTATAAAATATCCTTAATATCGATTAAATAAATATTGATTATATACTTAAAAAGTACAATATATACTGCAACAAAATATAACTTATATTTGATAATATTCTTTTAAAAGAGAAAACAAAAGACGTGAAAATTATAAATGATAAATTATTATCATATCATATCTATTATATTAATAATCACAGACAATAATTACTTTTTTAAATATAATTAAGAAATATAAATATATTTTTGCACTTTTTAAATTTTTCGCCGATTTAGATGTAATTTGCTAATCATTGTTGGATTAAGAATGTGCAATAATAAACAAATTACAGGATTGAAAAATAAAAAAAAACAGTATATGTATTGATAATTAATTTATAATTTAAGAAACATATAAAATATTTTGCGTTTATTTAATGGAGTGCTAAATATTTTATGTGTCGTAATATATATGTAGGTATTATTGTTGTACCATCTTTGTTAATCGTATTATAACTTATAACGTTATTGTTTACATGTCGTGGTCTTACCGCTGCCGTCAATCCAGCATCTCTCTTCCTCAATTCCAGTGATGTCAAAATGCCCACGCTAGCAACACGCAACCGCGAATGGAGGGGGTAACGATCATATGAGCGATTCATGTGTCCGTTACCCCCTCCATTCATGGTTGCGTGTTGTAGCTTGGGCATCACTGCTTAATTCTGTTATTATTCACGCGACCTTCGAACAGTAAGATAGTGGAGCGAAATGCTCTGTCGAACTTTTCTATAAACGTGATCGCGACAAGTATTGGGAAATAATACACTATAAATATATATTATATAAGTTATATAATTAATAATTATTTGATTTTAATATATTTGATTGTGTATATATATATATATCGCGACTATAGATTTTTATCGAAAAAATGCTTATTTCGTAATTTATCTATTAATATTTAAAGTAAGAATCGAAATAAATATAATCAAATAGGAATCAAAATTATAAATTATAATTTTCTTGCATTTCTTATAGACAATAATTATATTTCTAACGATACTTAGAGTCAAATATATTTCATTCATAATATCTTATCAACTTGTCGACGGTCTATATGTAATTTGAATTCAAAACGCACAATAAAACAATCGAATTGTAAACTCGAATAACAAGCATAATAAAAGGCTCCCCGATATAATATCAATTATTTAATAATTCGATAATATACGAAGCGTTTCGTATCACTATTTCGCTGCCCGAGTGTCGCCGTGCGAATGATAACAAGGACGAAGCATATAAACAATAGCGCGGTATACGCCGCCAAGGCCGAACATGTTATTGATGACGTCACCACCGAAATATTTCAAATACTTTGACACGCATACGCGGAATATTACATTATAGAAGTATTTTAATAGGTGCTTTCCATTTACATCAAAACTCAGATAAATTTCACTTCTGTCTTTTTTTAACATGAATGTTAAAGAAAGACAGAAGTGAGATTTATCTGAGTTTTGATGTAAATGGAAAGCACCTATTAAAATACTTCTATAATGTAATATTCCGCGTATGCGTGTCAAAGTATCTGAAATATTTCGGTGGTGACGTCATCAATAACATGTTCGGCCTTGGCGGCGTATACCGCGCTATTGTTTATATGCTTCGGCCTTGTTATCATTCGCACGGCGACACTCGGGCAGCGAAATAGTGATACGAAACGCTTCGTATATTATCGAATTCTCTTTCATAACGCGATTGCGATTAATATCGAAACATAATTCGCTATGATTATTACACTTAATGATTAATTAACTTATAATAACATTGCAAACATTACTATATCACAAATTTTTATTTATTTTAATCTTTTGATCTTACGATTCGTATTATTGTATTATTGTGCGTATATGATATATATATATATATATATATATCAACAACAATGTGATAGCATTCCTATTACAAGTGGCGTATGATTTTAATCTCATGTAAACATCGAGCGAATCTTACATTTCGAATTGCTCTATTAGATATAATAAAATTTCGTACATATCTCGTGTTATTCCGTGATCGCAAGTGCTGTGCAAAATGTTCCACGTACTTAAAATATTAATTTAACGTATTTTCGCGAGTGTAAGTGCCATGAGGAAACAACAGGGAAGAAAAGAAGATTCGGAAAAGCATCGAGCTACAGACGAAACTACGGACGCAACAACTCTGATGATCTGAGAGGAGGAGGAGGCTTAGGAGAGGCATCCTGCACCGGCGGAACAACATGATGGTCAGTATTATTATTTATATTAATTATTATATCGTATTATTATTACTATTATATCTTATTATTAATTATTATATATTAATGATTAAATCGCGTATTAACTTGATTCATTTATTTGAATGATTTAAACAAGAAAAAATGAGAAAAATTTTTATAAAAACTTTTTCTATAAAAATTTCTACTTAAAAATTGAAATTATTTATAAGATTATTTCATATTTATACATTTATTTATAATTTGGATATAAAATTCAATGCGTACAATAATAATTTCTTAAAATATTAATTATTTTAAGCGCTGCTAAATTTGAATTTTTTTTATGTTACAGACTACGTAGCATCAACTCCGCTGTTGCGCATCGATGCCGGTGAGTGGTGAACTTTTATTTTGAAGCAATGGATTTGTAAATGCATGTACATAAATCCGTTACTTTTAATTCTCGGACGGCGGGACGCATGTACGAATTTTAATCAATTTTAAATCATAAAAAAATTTCTTTTATGTGTATTTATATTCTATATTTCTAAAATAGAATTTTATACTAAATTGTAAATTTATATTTTTAAACTTTTATAAAAAGAATAAATTGTAATATTATATTTTTAACTTTTATAAGAAGAAATATTAATTGTGTATCAAAATTAAAGTAGAAAGAAAAATATTTCTAAAATAAAGATGATATTTTTATTACAATGTTATATGATAGACATACATGGGATATTTATTTCCATTATATATGAGCTTTAAAACAGTTTTAAAGATATAGATTTTTAATAATCCGCCGAGAGTTAAGATGCATGCTAATTATATTCTATATATGCATGATAGTATATATTTTGCGATTTTTGACGACTAAATGACATGCGCGTCCAAAAAGCGATCGTAATATTGTACGATTGTAAACAAATTATTAGTCGTCTTATTGTCGAACAATAATCGGTAATAGAAGGAATTATTCTCCTTGCTTGATTTCTGACTCGTAGAAATGGAGTCAAAATAAATAGAATCAGAAGATATGTTGCGCGGCTAGGACTCCCTAAATTTATCGCAAATTCCTGGTTAAAGCTCCTTAAATTCCTCATTATAGCGAATAATTAGGGTTCCTCAAATTTCTTTATCACGAGTTTCTGGCGTAAGCCAGCATGTAGGACTGTTAGGGATGTTCGAGCTGTTAGGGTTGTTAGGTTTTAACAATTAGGGCATTAAATTTCCCACTCTATTGAATTGAGAAATTCTATTAATTGATACTAATATACTACAGTGATAGTATATTATCTGCTGATGGCCGGAATATATATGTATAGATCCTTCTATAGGATCAGCGTTGACTAATAAATATGAAGAAGATGATTTAATCACATTGCGTCCGATTTCTGATGTACGACATCCGATATCTAATAGGAGAATTTGTTTTATAAAACCTATGTAAGTATTAAATAAATCCTTGAACAGAGAATTTTTGTCAAAATCCTCTGAATATTAAATAAAAACAAGATTTATTGTTAAATAAAATATTATATATTGATAAATAAGCGACGAAGAAATATAATCTTTTTTTAAAAAATCATATTTACATTCTAAAATTCTCCCATATCGTAAGAATTTCTATTACAAGTTACGCTTTCTATCAGATTACTTATGAAATCATAGAAGCTGAACATTGTGACATAAGATATATTTTTATTAATCTTCTTAATACAAAGGATAAATTTTTTGCTGTATATATTGTTTATATTTTTGTATAGCTATATATATCTACTTTTTATTTTCCTCAGCATATTTTCGTTATTCTAGAGAGAGAGAGAGAGAGAGAGAGAGAGAGAGAGAGAGAGAGGGGGAGAGAGAGAGAGGGAGAGAGAGAGAGAGGGAGAGGGAGGGAGAGAGAGAGAGAGAGAGAGAGAGAGGTTTTCAATATTATAATAAATACGCAATAATTTAAATATTTAGAATTCAATTGTAGAAACCTTTTAGTGCGCTCATGGAAGAAACAGGATTAAGGAATGCCATTATTATAATAAATCTTATTTATTTTTCATGATTATAATATAATGATTAATAATAAAAGTTATCTATTTAGATATTTATATTATCATTAATTTCTCTCGCATGTTTCATCAATCGTTTTCGTCATTATATAATATAAATTACAGTAAAATAAGACAAGACAGCAACATGTTACAACAATTAGTATCTTTCTAGAGTATAGATTGTTAACTTTGATTGTGCGATGAATTTATTCATCTTAATTTTCATACTAAAGCATAGATTAGTGTGAAATAAGATGTTGACAAGCTTGCGAGCTGTAATACAACATTAACACTT
Source organism: Camponotus vicinus (assembly GCF_025532165.1). Taxonomy (NCBI): domain Eukaryota; kingdom Metazoa; phylum Arthropoda; class Insecta; order Hymenoptera; family Formicidae; genus Camponotus; species Camponotus vicinus. Next base: position 9,324,918 of record NW_028141956.1, read on the forward strand.
TGTTAAACACTTTCTGTTAATAAGAATCCATAATTTTACTCATGTATACATATAGCATTTTATCTTTACCTTAGTAAAACCTTCTGTAGAAATAATAATTAAGTGACCGATATTTAAAATATACAGCTTTGTGGTGTTCTGCATTATAAATAATAATAATTTTTGAATTTTTACTGAAACCATATACCATCGAATATTATATCTGTTAATGAAAAATGATCCTAAAGTCGCTAATGTGTCTTTGAACTACTCAAACTTCTCATGAATGTCAGGTTTTCAATTGACTACAACGAGAGAGCAAATTATATTGGTTACAATAGATACTCACGTTTTCTCAAAAACTTCATTGTTATGATCCGTAATTATTTGCCCGTAATAATTACCCAGAAATATGAGTAGAAAATGAAAACCAACAAATAATATTGACATAATCAATTCGTTTACGTTCTCTAACAAAATTAGCGCTTCGAGAAGCTAAAATAATGTAAAATTCATTTTTCGGTAGCATAAATATATATATATATATATATATATATATATATATATATATATATAAGAATGTCTGTACAATTTGTGTTTATTTATTGACAAAAATTTTACGTATTAACTTGTATTGTTTATTTATTGATAAGAATTATGAGCTGTAGAGATTTAAGAAGAATAACTTACTCGGAACAAGTTGAAACTTAAAGATGCAACGCTGATTACGATTATTATGAAAAATGTTGGGGCAAATGTGACCATGAAAAATTCGCTGCATCTTCAATAATAAAATATAACAATGAGAGAAAATATAGTGTAATCGGACGTAACCGTGGATATAGAAATTAACACAAATATCTTTATTTTTGCAAACAGATTGAAAAAATAACAATATATAAATACCAACTCGAGGGCTCTTCGATGTATATTCACAGCAGCACATATGTTCTGAGTAGCTGTGTGATCTTCTTGGATAGAATTGTACAATATGTATGTGTCGAGTGAATGTTCAATTCGATAGCTGTAAACATACATTTAATTACTTTCTTATTCACATATAAATTTTGATGTAATATATACATATATCAAATTATATTATACACTTTCGTTTTATATTATTTAAAACATAGTGGAAAATGTAATGTTTGAAATTAATAACATTAGCTTCTTTATATTATAATAAAATACATATAAATGTTTACAATTAAAAAATTATTTGAAAATTCTTTTTTATATGAGTTTTTTAATATACGTACAACATTCGAATTCCAAAGTTAATGTAAAATATTATTGCTTTATTTATATTTTTTTATTTCGGCCTTATAATACTAAATCATTATTTGTTCAATATTATAAAAATTTTAAACCTTACCTGGCAATTTTTAATAATCCGCAAATATGATGGATGTATGCAAGCTGTAAGGTATATGTGGCTATACAGACAAAACCTTCAAAATATGTTCCTACCAACCAATGACATAAAATTACATAAAAGTATCTTTCCTCATCGACGAAATATTCTGTCAAAGCATGTAATTCGCGTGGACGAGTTTCGTTCAACGGAAAAATTACGTCCAAAATGGTCGGCATAAATTCAAAGAATGCATATAGAAGAAGACTTCCGATGACACTCACTAGAATTTTAAGTTGAGGTGAAAATTCTTTTTAATCGAATACTAATATATTATTAATTTATATTAGTGACCAAATTATTTTTAATGCAAAATGCAATTCTTTACTGTATAAACTATTTACAGATTTAGATCTCTGCAAAAACAAAGCAAATAGCTAAAACAATATTCGATTCGAAGAAAATGTAAGGTATGATTGTATTTTGAGATTCGCGATCTTTGAGATCGTGTCTTCCAAGCCAGCTGCTTATAATATATTCGAAAGGAATTTGTGTGAGAAAATTACACAACTTTGATCATTTGCTCATTTTTAAACAATTCGCATACATGTTATTAATATCGTGTGTAATTCACCATAGGATGAATACTGTCGCATTATGTCCCGCTCTGCTTCGTCTTTCAAAAGATTCCAACTATCACGAATATTTTTCCACATTTGTTTCACCTGTGATCGGATTATTTCAGGTAATCTCTAAACGTTAAGTGAGACGTAGTGACAGGATAAAGAGGAGTTAACTTACTGCGTAGGACTTAGCATAAAACGAATAGTACTGTACGATAAATGTGATTGATGGTACAGCATACGAGAGGATCATAACAACAGAATTCATAGTTAATTGAAGTGTTATAAATGATGTCATCTGAAAACAGTATCGATATAAAAACAATAATATCTCGACATATAATTTCGTATGTCTTTGTAAACATATAAATGTAAACTAAAATGCTATGAAATATTAATAAATTTATGTAAAGCATATTTATAAATATATTTACGATATATAAATGAATAAATATGTTATTATTATTAATAAATTTGTTATTTAAACAAATGTTATTGTTTTTAATTTAACATTGTTATTAACATTATTATTAAACAATCATTAGTTAGATTTTGCAAAACGAATCTATGAAATATTCATAAGAAGCTTTCGATTTAAATCTCCCCACCAGAAGAAATCAAATTCAAATATGTAGCATAATTAAATGAGAGTTTATTAATTTAATCTCAAACTTACTATTGCTATTAATTAGGAGGAAATTGATATTAAAAAATGGGAATACCGATGTAATATTACAATAATTAATATCTTTTAAATGCCAAATAAAATATAATGAATTGTAAATAAAAATAAACAAGAATAAACAAATATACCAGAATTGAAAAAAATTGCTAATAAAATTTAAAAATATTAATTTTTATAAATGCATTAATATTGCATTTTTATAATTGCAAATATATATTAATATGATAAACTAAAACCATATAAAAAACATAAACAGAATAGTAATTAATATAAAAAACAATTTGCATGATTTTAGTTACCAGTATTAAATTTTTACTATTGATTATTTTACTCTATTACAAATATATATTATAATATATTTTATACTAGTAAATGTATAAAAATGGAAAATTTTTGAAATCTATTTATAATATCTATAAGAATACAATCAATTAGCAATTAGTTTTAAATTCTTTTACAATTTGCTATAAGTATTTGTCAAAAGTAAGAATATTAATATAAATCAGTGTCTTTATTTTTAATATAAATTTCGTAAAATTAAATAATTGAAACAATAATTCGAGAGTAGAATAACAAATTAACAATAAATTAATGTTTAATAATATTCCAATTTTATATTAGCTGAAAGGATGACGATTAACGAAAATGAATAAGAAGACTCAATGTGTTTTGTGTACGATACTAATATATGTATATATAATATTTAGCAAAGAATGTTAATACCTGAACAAATAAAAAAGACAGCATTATTGTTAAATACAGAACATTTTTAATTTTCGCGAATTTTGAACGTCCATATGGCCACAAGTCGAGCAACGAGAGAAATATTTGATTTATTCTATAATAATGATTCTCGGCAAAGTCTGTCTCACAATGATTTGAAGACATATCGGAAATAAAATAAAATTATATTGAAGTATCGTGTGGTATGTTTTCTAGCAGAATGGTTTAACTGTCTAACTCTCTCGTGCTTGATGTTTTTTAAGGCAATATTTTTCTAGCACGTAATTAAGGAAATATTTAACTTCCGAGTTGGAGAAATCAATTAATCGTTTGCATTTGTGTTTTTTGTAAAAGAACGACAGAAAGTTGAATTATTGAAATAGAATATTACATTTACCAGATGTAATTTTCCCACGAAAAGGAGAAATAATATCCCTCTTTTTTTCTTACCTTGGCGCAGGCGCGATTGTAGGTATTCAGACAGCGACGACTTCATTATTATCTGTGATGTCGTGTAGCGCGTTATTATTCTCCTAAGTGAATGCTTTTGATGGTTGTGTGTGTGTGTATCATACTACGGAAAAGTTTGGTTGTTAAGATAATTTTATAGAATACAAAATAGTTTTGAAGCGTATATATATGTAAATAAAGTTTGTTATATAAAGATATTTATCAATAACAATAATAAATTTAAACAAGTACAATAATTTTCTTTGGAAGAAAAAGTTCACTTTGAAAGTTCTTTCCTGTTATGAAAAACAATCATTAATATTATCTTCTCTCAATAATAAATATTTAAAAGATATTTTTTCAATTTTATTTGGATTACAATTATACGAGAAGTCTTCATAAAAGACAAATCTCGCGAATATTAAAGTTAATAAGGCATTAATTATTGGGCAACAGTAGTTCTAAAATCGAAAGATATATGAGATGAAAAATAGATTACGTATATCAGTAGTTATATTTAACTACGTACAAATATTAATTTTTTAAATATATTTATGAAATAATATTTGTGAAAAAGTGTATTTTTGTGTTATAGATTATCTTGAGACACACCAGATGTAATGTATGCATAATGCAAATTACTATCACGCTGTATCCTTAATTTTTTACGTTATGCATTCAGTAAGCGCATTTTATTAATAACTTTTTTCTCAGTGTTTACTCATATATTTTTATTATTGGATAAATGATTAAAAAATCTTTTTTAGAAATAACTAGTATAACATTATAGTCTCGAAGACTTCTCGTTTACAAACGCAAAGGTCAAGCATAAATTGAATACAAATACAATCAATTAATACAGAGATTTATTCTATAAACCAAAGTAATTGATTTTGTATAATTAACTATTATGTGTATTAAATTTATTTATTTGTTCTTTAGGCAGGAATTTAATACTATAAATTACATAATTACTGAAAAAATTCTTTGTGGATATAACTTTTGCAAAAAATTATTAATAAAAAGAAATTCTAATTCTTACACAAAATATTTAAATAGTTATATTATGAAATATTTTATAATCATTAAAATATGTATATAAAAATATTAATTTATATAAAATATGTTGTATTTATAATTTATATAAAATATGTTGTGTTATATTGAAATATCTATAATAAAATATTTTATATAAATAGTAATTTATATAAAATATTTTATTATAGATATTTCAATATAATGCAATATAGTTATTTTAAATATTTCGAAATAAAATCTGAAATATATAATTGGATCCTGTAATATGTATGTGTGTTCCACTTATAATAATTTAGAATAAATTATTATCAAAAAAATGAAAAAAGAACGAATATATATTTAAACAATATATTTAATTTGAAAATAATATGCAGATAATAAGTTATTTATAAATTATTTACCGTAGGCATTATTGCATACGTTCGTCGATTCTTTTCCAGACTTCCTTTTCCTCTTTCGTTCACCCTTTGCTTCCTTCTCGTGGCACTTATATTCACTCGCGAAAACAATTAATTATAGTTAGTCATATATATAATGATTGCTAGATACTTCGCACAGCACTCTTGATCGCGAAGTAATAACGTAAGATACACACTTTATTATAATTTGTAAGAAAACAATACGAAAAATACGATTCACTCGATGGTTACGCGAGGCCAAAATCATGCGTTATTACAGCAATGCTCTATCTCTATTATTGATATACACATATTATACAACATACGTGTGAATCGTAAGATCGAAAGATTAAAGTAGTGGAAAGTAATAATATAGCAATTATTTAATTAATAATTAAATATTTACAATTTAGTAATCATTTAATTAATAATTAAATATAATTATATATTTACATAATATTAAAAAAGAATTTAAAGAAAGCATCAGATGAAATATATTTGCTTTTAAGCATTGTTAGAAAAATTATTATTCATAAGGATTAATAAATAAAGGATCACAACAAAATTTGTAATTTTTATCCCCTTTGCTTCAATTTTAACTTGTAATAATGAAGGATCGCGTTTCTATAAACATTTATCGTCGCGATATAGTTTCTTATCGTTTGTCAAAAGTTAATTAATTGTTAATTAAAATAATCATAGCAAATTATATTTCGGTGCTTATCACGATCGCGTTTAGGAAAAGAATTCGACATTATATAAAGTCTCTCGTACCATTATCTTAGATCGAGTGTCGCTCTGCGAATGATGATGATAACAAAAAAAAGCCGTGACATGTAAACAATAACGCATTATATACTGTCAAAGCCAAATACTGTGTTATCGATAATTCGTTGTCGAAATATTTTATATTTGTTAAATTATGACATATCTGCAGGGTGTCCCAAAAAACTCATAATTCATCTTTCAAAGAGTGAAAGAGGGTATAATTCCGAAACGAAATTTTTGTGTCACTTTTCTCTCTGGTCATTATTCACTGATTGTGAATTATTTAATAATTAAGTTAATGAATCTCGTGCGCCTGGGAATGCTGGCTGAAGCGGCATGGTGGTCATTTCAAATTAGCTCTGTAAAGCCATAATCACGCGAAATATTAGATTATAGAAGTTTCTTAATTAATAGATTAATTATTTATTAAATGATTTATGTATCGTGGAATCTTTCGTTATGTTAATTACTCATATCTGTAATTCGATTGTTTTGCTGCTCTTTCTCAATCCAAATTATATTTCATCGTCGAAAAGTAGAACGACGAAGCGCTAAGCATAGATGACTCTCACAATAATTTTAAAAATTTATAGAATTCTTATATTAAAATAGAATAGTGTTTTAGAAAGATCTTAACATCTTTTAACTATGCTTATTGTATATCTTAATATAAAACAACTTTTGTTTGTAATATCTTGGACCACTGTTTTACAAAATGTATAGGAAAATGTATTTAGGGTGAAGACATTAAAATAGTTTACTGTATATAATAAAATATTGCTTTTAATTATACATAATAAACACTACATCCGATTCTTCAATTGTAGTGAAAATAAGTGAGAGATATAAACGTTGCATCATATCATTATCATCTTTGTGAATAAAGAGAAAGATATACGTTATTGAGTTAAAGTTCTACAGAAAATTACAATCAGTTCTCTTATATATAATTGGACGTAACTGTACTATATAATTATAAATGCAAATAATGTTTCTCAATCGCAGTTTGTTTTATCATTGTTCAAGCTATTGCAGAAAATATCGTTATTTTTATTTTATATTATAGGAGATTTTCTATAAAATTGCATAACGCACTTTTTGAAAATAATAGTATAAGAATATACAAATAAATGACACAAAATATAATAATATATGTCGCTATTTTTATGGTAAGATATTTTGCAAAATATCCGTATTATATAATTCTATATTTTTATATAACTTTAGTAAATATTTCTATTATATAATTATTTCTATATTATGACAAATGGAGTTTCATATGCAATACTTTTTGATATTTTCATTTTATGAGATATTTCACCATATTTTTGAAATAATACTTATCGTTCTCGTGAATATTCAATATATTCTTTACAGGAAGATATATAATTATTTATGATCTCTTGTTAATAGAATAGCATTGATCTAATAACGTTTTACGCAATTTGCTAAAATCATCATATGAGACATTAATGACATAAAAACAAGATGTTAATATATTGTAAGCTAAAATTATTTTTTTTTATCTTTTATCACACTGATATGTAGTATCTATCGCTTTAAATATATTTCTATAAGAAACAGAAGTACCTGATACTATGCAGAAAGATATTTGATAATAATTATAGGATTACTTGAAGTAACAGTTGTTCAATATGAATGTAATAATCGTATTATCATAATTAGATAAATGCTTACGAAACTGTTGATTAATTCTCTTCTTGAGAAATTCTCTTACTTTAAAATATTCAAGTGAAGCGATGTATATCAAATCCAATGATAAGATCATATAACTTATACATTTAGCATTAAGAAAAGAATCAATTCTTTTGCGTCTGTAAATGTACTATATTATACAGGGTGAGTCAAAAGTATGTTTTAAAAATTTGTGAGCGTGTTCCTGGATAAAAAGGAAGAACAAATATTCATATGAACATATGGTCGCAAATGCTTTGTTGTCGAGATAATGGACATAAATCAGCAGTATCAAATAATTCAAATAATTTATTTGAACGAAAAAAAACAAACAACAATAACAAAATTGTAAACGTTCAAATAAAGCATTATTTGATACTGCTGATTTATGTCCATTATCTCGACAACAAAGCATTTGCGACCATAAGTTCATATGAACATTTGTTCTTCCTTTTTATCCAGGAACACGCTCACAAATTTTTAAAACATACTTTTGACTCACCCTGTATATTGCATCTTAAAAATAATATCTAATAGAAAGTCTACTCATTATTGTACATTTCAAAAACGAATGATATTACTAAAGTTTATTACTACATTTATTATTAATGATTAATTAATTTATTATTAATAATTATATAAATTACACGAAATAAAACTCTATAATTTCTATATACTTACAATATTAATACATCCATGCTATAGTCCTGATTATTTGTTCACAATAATTTTTTACGAAAAAGCATAAAATGTAAAATAACAAAATTATGCTATCCAGAATTAATATGACTAGTAGCGTCTGAAATTAACATTAAAATGATATAGAATATGCACAATTTTTCAAATTGACTTACACAAACATTATTCATATATAATATATTAATGATCAACGAGCCATAATATGCACGAAAATATAATAACTAAAATATAACAAAATAATATGAAATTAAAGAAAAAAGAGAGGTTCATACGATATAAATCAAATGAGATTACAAAGGCTAAGAACCAAACGCCAATAAAATATAACATCAAAATAAATAAGTCTTAACAAGTATAAATTTAGTATTATGCATATATACATGTGTATATATATATATATATATATATATATATATATATATATATATATATGCATGTATATATATACACACACACACACACACACACATATATATATATATATATATATATATATATATATATCTCGATTGTTTTATTTATTATTTCAAAATAAATTAAATATTGTAGTCAATAACAGAATATGGCAAAGTTATTATAATGATTATACATATTTATTATAAATTATTATTAATTACTATACATATAATAATAAATAATAATAAATAATAAATTAACGAAATTACATAAACACAGCCATGTATATGCACATATATATTTTCTTTAATATATCTTTTTATTCGGAGGTATTTTTGCTATTTTGATAAACAAAATTTTCAATGTTATAACTTTCAATGTTATAATAAATATGAAATATATTTCATTGTAGAAATTGTTTATCGTGAATAAAGGAAGAAAATTACAGAAACAAGATTACAGAATTTATCAGAAAAGATTACAGAAATTATTGATATAATTAATATTAATAATTATAATTAATCATTAATATAATTATTTTTCAAGGTCATAAACATTAAAGATAAAACTTACCCATCTAGATATTTTATGATAAATTTCTCGCATATTCCATTATTTGTTTTCATTATTATATATACAGTATAAATTACAGTGAAATAAAATAACAATATACGACAATTATTCTCTCTCTAATGTGCAGATTACACAGGCCTGCGAGGATCGGTTACAAAAAGCCAAATAGTAGGTGAATCTGATAGATTTTTTGACGCTGAAAACGAATCTGGCCGCAGAATTTTCCCAACACGTCAGGTTTTCGAGTAATTTATAGTTAAATAGTCCAAAAATGGCAATTTCGACAAATTTCATGAATTTATTATAAGGAAACCTAATTTTTTGAAATATTTCTGCCAATGGCATCGGATAGTATTTGTCTTCATCTTTCAAATCCATTTTCGATTGTTGCTGCACGATTTTTTTTCGCTGAGATATAGAAATAGCCATTTTTAGACTATTTAATCACAAATTACTCAAAAACCTGACGTGCCGGAGAAATTCTGCGGCTAGATTCGTTTTCAGCATCATAAAAATCTATCAGATTCTACTCTGCTTTTTGTAACTAACCAAACCTCAAATTTCGCAGGCCTATTATTAACTTTGATGAATTCATTCATCTTAATTATTATAATAAAGAATAAATTACTGTGAAATAAGATATTGACAAGCTTGTAAGCTGTAACACAAAACTTTGTTAAACACTTTTTGTTAGGAGAATAATTTCTTCATGTATATATATCGCGCATTTTGCTTTTACCTTACTAAAACCTTCTAGTGAAACGATATATAAGTGACCGATATTTAAAACATATAGCTTTGTGGTGTTTTGCATTATAAATAATAATAATTTTTGGATCTTTACTGGAACTATATACCATTGCATATTATATCTGTTGATAAAATATTATTCTAAAATCATATGTGTATATTTGGAACTATCTAAACTTGAATGTCAGAATGTCATCTATCATGAATGTCAGATTTTTAATTGGTGATAATGAGAGAACAAATTATATTGTTTACAAGAGATACTCACGTTTGTTCAAAAACTTCGTTGTTATAATCCGTGATTCGTTGTCCATAATAATTAAATACGAACATAAGTAAAAAATGCAGCTCAACGAATAACATTGATGTAAGCAATTCGTTTACATCCTCTAGCAAAATTAGCGCCATGAGCAGCTGAAATAATATAAAATTCATTTTCCGTAGTATAAATATATGTTTATAAGAATGTATATAAGAATAACTTGTTTATTGATTGAAAAAAGAATAAGATATAGAGATATAGAAATAGAGATTTATATAGAAAAATAGAGATTTAAAAAGGATAACTCACTCGGAACAAATTCAAACTTAAAGATACAACGGCGATTATGACTATGAAGAAAAATATTCGCGCAAAAGTAACCATGAAAAATTTGTTGCATCTACAATAATGAAAGATAATAGTAAGTATAAGAAAAATATTGTGTATTCGAATATAATCTTAGACGTCTTAAGTGCGAAAAGTTAACACATAAATATCTCTGTTTTTGCATATTGAAAAAGTACATTGTATAAATACTGACTCAAGAGCTCTACGATGTATGTTCACCGCGGCACATATATTCTGAATAGCCGTATCTTTTTCTTGGGTAGAATTACATAATATATATTTGTCGAGTGAATGTTCGATTCGATAGCTGTAAATATATCTTTAACTGTTTTCTTATTCGTATACAAATACTAATATAATAACATCTAAATCAAATTACATTGTACAATTTTTTGTATATTAATTAAAACATAATGTTTATTTTTAACAAAAATATAGTGTTTGAGATTACATTAATTTAGTTTTATTAATTTGAACTTATATAAATAATATTGGCTTCTCATATAATCGTTCATATATCAATTCATATATCATTATAAAATATATATATGTTATAAATATATTGTATAAATGTTTACAATTAAAAAATATATAAATGTTTACAATTAAACAATTATTTGATAATCCCGATTCATTTTTTCCATGAATTTCTTAATATGCGTACACCATCTGAATTCCAAATTTAATGCAAAATACGAGGCGCATTTTTTAAAGTAAATACCGAATTTGTTTTTTTTTTTAAACGCGACATTATTTTCGAAATATTTTATTTTCATTGGATGCTACCTACCTTAAACTACTTCTCCATATAGTTTCCACCATTATCGAGGCACTTGTCATAATGGAGCATCAATTTTTGTATCCCGTCGTCATAGAACGATGCCGCCTGTGATGAAAGCCATGTCTGTATTTCTTCTTTGAGATTATCTTCTTCATCAAAATGCTTGCCACCAAGGAACTTCTTCAAATGAAGAAACAGATGAAAATCATGACTTGGCCAAGTCAGAGCTGTAGAGTGGATGCTCAAATTGTTTCCAACCAAATGAATTTTTGGGTGTCGTTGGCTGTATGCGGCCGGACATTGTCATGAAGTAAGATGATTCCACGAGAAAGCATTTCCTTTTGTTCTGAATCGCACGACGCAGATTTCCTAGCGTTGCACAGTAGACATTTTTGTTGATTGTTTGATTCTTAGGCGGCATCGTTCTATGACGAAGGGATACAAAAATTGGTGCCCCGTTATGACAAGTGCCTCAATAATGGTGAAAACTATGTGGAGAAGTAGTTTAAGGTGTGTAGAATCCAATGAAAATAAAATATTTTGAAAATAATGTCGTGTTTTTTTCAAAAAACAAATTTGATACTTACTTAAAAAACGCGCCTCGTATTATTACTTTATTAATTTTTTTTATCTCTATAATAATAAATTATTATTTATTTAATATCCCCCAAATTCTTACCTGGCGATTTTTAATAATCCACAAATATGTTGGAGGTATACAAACTGTAAGGTAGTTGTGGCTATAAAGACAAAACCACCGAAAGATAAGCCTATTAACCAATGACAAAAAATTGCATGAAAATACTTTCTTTGATCGACGAAATATTCTGCCGTAGCATGTAACTTGCTTGGGCGAGTTTCATTTAACGGAAATATTATGTCGAGAATAGTCGGTATTAATTCAAAGACTCCATATAGAGAAAGGGCCACGAAGGCACTCACTAAAATTTTAACTTACTGTTAGAATTCTTTTTAATCGGATAATATATTATTAATATATTATTAATATATTATTAATTTATTAGTGGTCAAATTATTTTTTAAAAATGCAGTTTTTCACTGCATAAATTATTTACAATATGTGCGCAAGAGCAAAGCGAATAGCTACTATTCGGTTCAAGAAAACTATAAGGTATCATTGTTTTTTTCAAAAATCATCTCGCAAACCTTTGAGATCGTATCTTGTCTTTTTGAGCCAGCTATTTATAATATATTTGAAAGAAATTTTATATGAAAGTGATATATACAATTTTGGCCACTTGCTTATTTTTAAACAATTCACGCACATGCTATTAGTTTGGTATGTAATTCACCAGAAGATGAAAATTGTCGCATTATATCACGCTCCGCATCATTTTTCAAAAGATTCCAACTGTCACGAATATTTTTCCACATTCGTTTCACCTGTAGTCGGATTAGTTCAGATATTCTCCGAATAATAAATGAATAATGACAAACCATAGAACAACTTACTGCATTGGAATTAATATGGAACGCATAATATTGTACAATATATAAGAAAGCTGGCATAGCATACGATAGGACCATAACAACGGTATTTATACTTAATTGGAGAGTTAAAAATGATGTCAACTAAAAATAGTGAAGATATAAAAACGATAATGTTTCGATATCACATACACGTATAATCTTATGAATATATAAAATTACATTCTTCTAAATACATAAATTTTTTTAAGTAAAATATATTAATAAATATGTTCCTGATGTAAATATAAATAAATAAGTTATAATATTTGTTACTATAAGAAATTATTAGTTGGATTTTTGAAAAATGCTGACTTAATATTATGATAGCATTTCTTTAATGCCAAAAAAAAACAACGACTTGTAAATAATAATAAAAATAGGAAAAAAGTAATTATATCAGGATTAGAAAAGAAATTGATAGTAAAATTTAAAAATATTAAATTTTTATAGATGCATTAAAATATAGAAAACTATAATCATATAACAGAGTAGTAATTAATATGGCAAACAATTTGTATTCCAAAGCTATTAGTATAAATTAGTATAAATTAAATTATTGATTATATTTTGCTGTTATATATTTATAACATATTCTGTAATTAGAGCACGTATATAAAAATTTAATTTTTTAAAAGTCTATTTATATCTAGAATAGAATCTATTAACAATTAATTTTTAATTTTTTTACAATTTGCTATATTTGTCGAAAGAGGAAATATTAATATTAAATTATTATTTTCATTTTTAATATAAATTTCGTACTAAATAATAGAAACAATAAATTCGAAATTATAGTGTAACAAATTAACAAAAAATTAATGTTTAATTATATTCTAATTTTATATTAGCTGAGAAAATGATGGACTCATGAAAATGATAAGAAGACACTTGAGAATATATTTTGTGTGTACGATACTAATATAGATATATAATAACCAGAAGAGAATATTAATACCTGAACAGATACAAAAGACAGCATTATAGTATAGTGGAAAATACAATTAATTTTCGCAAACTTTGAACGTCGGTATGGCCATAGATCGAGCATAGAGAGAAATATTTGATTTAATTTGTAATAATGATTCTCGGCGAAGTCTGTCTCACACTGATTCGAAGACATTGAAAAGAAACAAAATTATATCAAACTTTCGTCAGGTTTCGTTTTTCAGTAGAGTGATCTAACTTTCTCGAGTGATCTAACTTTCTAATGTGCTCGATGTTTTTTACACAATATTTTTCTAGCATGTAATTACGGGAACATTTATGGTATCTTTCAAGTTGGGGTAGTTAATCATTCGCATTTGTGTTTTTACATTGAAGGAGACTCCAGGAAATTGAATTATTGAAATAATGTGTTATATTATCAAAACAGCGTCCAGATGTAATTTTCCCAGGAGAAGGGAGAAATAATATCTCTCTTTATTTCTCACCTCGACGCATGCGCGCTTATAGATTTTTAGACAGCTTACCGCAATAACTTCATTGTCATTCGTGACATCGAGCATAATGCATTACGATTATTCTCTTAAATAAATGCTCTTGGTGATGTGTGTATGTGTGTCATATTACAAAAATTAATTGTTAATTATTTAATTGTTAAAAATAAATTTTATAGAGAAAGTTTTTTACAAAGTAATTTTATGAAGCGCATATATTTACGTAAGTAAAATTTGTCATATAAAAAAAAATATATTTTATCGGCAATAATATATTTAAATAAATATAGTGATTTTTTGAAAAGAAAGAATCTTCTTTGAAAATTCTTTATGCTATTAACAGCAATTATGTATAGAGAATAACTTCTCTTGATAATGAATAATCATTTCAAAAGACATATTCAATTTTATATGGATTTTAATTATTTGAAAAATTTTCATATCTTACGACAAAGTTAATGAAACATGAAAGTAATTGAGCAAACAATAATATAATTCTAAAATCGAAAAAATATACGGAGAAAAGTAGATAGATTGTGCTTTACTAGTAGCTATATACACAACTATATATAAATATATTAATTTTCTAAATATTTGTAGAAGCATATTTTTGTAGGAACACAAGCCGTATATTAATAAAAAGATACGATCAATATTATATAGAATTGATTTTTCTCCCTGATTATATCTCCGTAAATACCGAACTGCTTATATGCTCTTGAGGACAATGAGAACCCGTTTCTTCCTTTCCTACATATTGCCGTGGCACATGACTGGTGTAAATAATAATTTTTATGCAGTGTTACTTGCACACGTGGAAGACGAAGAAAGATCGACTCCCAAATAAAATAATTATTATCTCTCCGATATTCAGGTGCAATAGGAAATAAATTATTTAACTGACTGGAATTATTTAAAGTGTACATGCAATATTTGATAATATCTCTCATTCGCAAAAATAAAATTTTTGTAATATTTTCTAAGTTAACGCAAACGCATAAGTAAGCCATGTGTATATGCTAATGTTAGCCATGTGTACATGTATTTCCATATATATATATATATATATATATATATATATATATATATATATATATATATGCTAGATTATCATACAGAATTATCATGCATATTCTACGTTGCGTTACTACATTTTATTAGTGTTTCGACTCATAATTATAAAAACTTAGAGGCTCAAGAAATACAATCTTAGAGATGGGATATGTCAATAAAACAAAAGATAATTAAAAAATATATTAATAATCGAATTTTATAAAATAGTTAGAGAGTGTATTATAATTTGAAAGAAATAGCCAAATCATATTTTATCAATAAAAAAATTCAACTTAATCTACAATATAGTCCAATCGAACTGTATTTTTTTTCCTTTTATCTTTTTTTTACAAATATTGTCTACGGATGGTCATATAAATATTTCTATTCTTTAAAATTCTTCCATATCGCATTTTTCAGGTTACTTGTGAAAATATAATATAAATAAATATATATATTGTATATATAGAATCTCATTGTGTGGTATATGATATATATTTTTGTTAATACTTTTAATACAAAGGATGAATTTACGGTATTTTTTATCCATACTAATGCTAAATATATTACTATACTAATGCTAAATATAATTGTTAACACAATTAGCACTTCTCTAATATAGATTGTTAACTGTGATGAATTCATTCATCTTAAATATTATACTAAAGAATAGATTACTGTGAAATAAGATACTGACATGCTCATGAGCTGTAATACAAATATTTTGTTAAATATTTTTTGTTCGTAAGATTCTATAATTTTTTTATGTATCTTTTCATATATCTTATTTTACTTTTACCTTAGTAAAACCTTCTATTGAAACGATAATTAAGCGACCGATATTTACAATATATAGCTTTGTGGTGTTCTGCATTATAAATAATAGTAATTTTTGGATCTTTATTGGAACCATGTACCACCGTATATTATATCTGTAAATAACAAAAAATTATTCTAAACTTGCATATGAATTCCCGAACTTTTGTTCAAACTTATTTCGTGAATATCAGATTTTCAATTGGAGATAATGAGAAAACAGTTATATTATTTATAATAGATACTCACGTTTTCTCAAAAACTTCGCTATTATGATCCGTGATTTGCTGCCCGCACTGATTAATCACAAACATAAATGTAAAAAGCAAAGTAATGAATAATATTGATGT
Source organism: Camponotus vicinus (assembly GCF_025532165.1). Lineage (NCBI taxonomy): Eukaryota > Metazoa > Arthropoda > Insecta > Hymenoptera > Formicidae > Camponotus > Camponotus vicinus. The sequence goes on from NW_028141956.1 coordinate 9,341,586, forward strand.
AAACAATTCCCTTATGTCATCTAGTAAAATTAGTGCGTTGAGCAGCTAAAATAATGTAAATTTTCAGCGTCATAATATATATATATATATATATATATATATATATATATATAAATATATATATATATAAATATATGTATATAAGAATGTTTGTATAACTTGCTTATTTATTGAAAAGAATTATAACGTGTATTTACTATATTAATAATTGATAAGAGATGTAAAAATTCAAGAAGAATATAACTCACTCGAAAAAAGTTTAAACTTAAAGATGCAACGATGACAATGATTAATAAGAAAAATGTTGATGTAAAAGTGATTACGATAAATTCACAGCATCTTTAATAATAAAAGATAATAATAAATATGAGAAAATATTGGATAATCGAATATAATTGTGGAAAACATAAGAAATCAACACAAATATCTTCATTTTTCGCAAATATTATAGATTGACGGTGCATTATTGAAATACCGACTTGAAGGCTCTACGATGTATATTCACAGCGCCGCGTATGTTTTGAATAATCGTCTGATCTTCTTCTTGGATAGAATTCCATAATATGTATTTGTCGAGTGAATTTTTGATTCGATAGCTGTAAATATATATTTACATTTCCTTATTCACATACGATTTTTGATATTATATATATATATATATATATATATATATATATAAAATTACATTATACATTTTCTTTTTATATTATTTAAAGCATAACGGAAAATGTAACGTAAAAAAAATCTGAAATTAATAACATTGGATTTTTTATATTATAATAAAATACGTATAAATGTTTACAATTAAAAAATTATTTGAAAATTCTTTTTTAATTTGAGTTTTTTAATATACATATCCGAACTCCAAAATTAATGCAAAATATTATTGCTGTTGTTGTTAAATCATTATTTGATAAATATCATAAAAATTCTAAACCTTACCTGGCGATTTTTAATAATCCACAAATATGTTGAACATATACAAGATGTAAGGTACCTGTGGCTATCACGACAAAGCCAGTAAAATATGTTCCTATTAACCAATGACATAAAATTACATAAAAGTATTTTTCCTCATCGACGAAATATTCTGCCAAAGCATGCAACTCGCGTGGGCGAGTTTCATTTAACGTAAAAATTACGTCAAAAATAGTAGGCATTAATTCAAAGAGTGCATATAGAAGAAGGAACGCGATGACACCCACTAAAATTTTTCATAAAGACTTTTTACTCGAGTATTAATAATTTATTAGTTTATGAGTGGCTAAATTGCTTTTCATACAAAGTATACTTTATGTAAGTATACTTTAAATAAATAGTTTTTACTTGAAATACTATTTAAATTATTTACAATAGCCCTGTATATGCAAGAACAAAGTGAATAGCTAACGCATTATTCAGTTCGAAAAAAAGTAAGATACGTTTATATTTTCAAAAATCAGTTCGCGAGTCTTTGAAATCGAATCTTTTGAGCTACTTATATATGTTTACAAGAAATTTATGTGAGATACAATTTGGCCACTTGCTTTTTTTAAACAATTCGCATACATGCTATTAGTTTGGTATATAATTCACCATATGATGCATATTGTCGCATTATATCGCGTTCTGCCTCGTTTTTTAAAAGCTTCCAACTGTCACGCATATTTTTCCACATACGTTTCACCTGTCATCGGATTATTTCAGATAATATCCGAATATTCAAGAAGAAGTATAAATGACAGAATACAGAAAATTCAACTTACTTCGTTAGGTTTAGCATAAAACGAATAATAAAGTATGATATATGAAAAAGATGGTATAGCATACGTAAGGTTCATAATAATAGTATTCATAGTTAATTGAGACGTTAGAAATGTTGTCCACTGAAAGCAACGAAGATATAAAAATATAATAATGTCTTGGCATATAATCTACACCGAGACATTATTCTACACCGTTCTGAACATATAAATCTAAAATACTACAATATTCATAAGTATATGTAAAATTTATTTATAAACGCGTTCACAATGAATATACATCAATAAATATACTTGCTAAACAATCATTATAGGATTTTTGTAAAATCACTCTGAGAAATTTGAGACATTTATAAGTAACCGATAATCAAGTCTCTCTGCCAGAAGAAATCATATTCAAAAATATGTAGTATAATTAAATACTGATTTATCTTAAACTTATTACTACTATCAAATCAATTTACTACTTACTATCAATTGGCAAAAAATTGATATTAAAGTTAGGAATACTTAATGACTTAATATTATGCTAATATTTCTTTAATGCTAAAAAAAACATTATGAATTGTAAAAAAGCAAACAAGAAAAAACAATTAAATTAGAAACAAAAGAGAATAAAAGAATTAAATTAAGAATGAAATTAAATTAGGAATGAAAATTAGGAATTAAATTAGAGAATTAAATTAGGAATGAAAAAAGAATTGCCAGTAAAATTTGAAAACATTAAACTTTTACAAATGTGAAAAATTATAATCATATAACAGAATTATAATAATATAACTAATGCAATTAATATGAGATAAAATTTGTGTGGCTTCAAAAGCTATTAGTATAAATTAATATAAATTATATTTTTATTGTTAATTATATTTTCTTATTGTATATTTATAATATATTCTATATTAGTATACGTATAAAAATATTTTTATAATCTATTTATAATATCTATGAGAATAAACTCAATTAGATATTCTGAATTTTTTTAACAATTTGCTACAAATCGAAAGTGTTAAGGTAATCAAAAATTAATAATTTTATTTTTCATATAAATTTCATACTAGAAACAATAAATTCAAGAATAGAGTAACAACTAAACAATAAATTAATATTTAATTATATCCGAATTTTATGTTGTGATGGATTAACAGAAATGAAAAGATCGAAAATTTAAAATGTTCCATATAATACACTAAGATATATACGTGTGTATGTGTGTGTGTGTGTGTGTGTGTGCGCGCGCGCGCGCGCGCATTATTAATACCTGAACAAACAGAAAAGACAGCATTATGGCATAATGGAAAACACAATTAATTTTCGCAAATTTTGATCGTCGATATGGCCACAGATCGAGCATCGAGAGAAATATTTGATTTAATCTGTAATAACGATTTTCGGCAAAGTCTGTGTTACAACGATTCGAAGACATATCGAAAAAAAAAAAAAATACAATTATATCGAGACACAGAATAATACGTTTTCCAATAGAATGGTGGAACCAACTAATTCTGCTATGAGTAATATCTTTTAAAACAATATTTTTCTAGTATGTAATCGAGGGAACATTTATATTACCTTTCGAAGAAAGAAGTTGGGGAAGTCAATTAATTGTTCGTGTTTGTGTTTTTGCATTGAAGGGGACACTACGAAGTTGAATTATCAAAATAACGTGTCATCTTATCGAAATAATGTGTTCAGGTGTAATTTTCCCAGGGTAAGGGAGAAATAATATATCCTCCTTTTTTCTCACCTCGGCGCACGCGCGATTATAGATTTTTAGACAGCTTGGAGCGATGACTTCATTGTCTTTCGTGACATTGAGCAGCGCACTACGATTATTCTCTTAAATAAATGCTCTTGATAATATGTGTATGTGTGTCATACTATGAAAAAGTTTAATTGTTAATAAAATAAATTTCAAAGAAAGAGTTTCTTACAAAATAGTTTTATGAAGCGCACATATTACGTAAGTAAAATTTATCATATGAAAATATATTTTATCGGCAATAATATATTTAAATAAATATACTATAATATATATAGATTTTTTGAGAAGAAGGAATCTTCTTTAAAAATTTTTTATGCTACTAAAACGCAATTATTAATAACTTCTCTCGATAATAAATACATTTTAAAAGACTTATTGAATTTTATTTAGATTTTAATCCTTCGAAAAATTTTAATAAAGAACTTATCCTACGATTGACAGAGTTAATAAAATATGAAAGTAGTTGAACAAACAATAACATAATTCTAAAATCAAAAATAATATACGAAAAAAAATAAATAGATTATAATATATTTTATTAGTAGCTACATACACACACAACTATGTATAAATTTATTAATTTTTTAAATATATGTAGAAGTGTATTTTTGCATTATAAAATATAATTCCCCATTTGATATACAACACTTTTTTTGAATATTATATAGATATATATCATATAGAGAGAGAAATAGAGAGAGAGAGAGAGGGGGGGAGAGAGAGATATTATGAAAATAAGTCTATAATTATTTATTTGTAATATATATACATATATATATATATATATATATATATATATATATATATAGATACGTTATTTTGATAATTCAACTTCGTAGTGTCCCCTTCAATGCAAAAACACAAACACGAACAATTAATTGACTTCCCCAACTTCTTTCTTCGAAAGGTAATATAAATGTTCCCTCGATTACATACTAGAAAAATATTGTTTTAAAAGATATTACTCATAGCAGAATTAGTTGGTTCCACCATTCTATTGGAAAACGTATTATTCTGTGCCTCGATATAATTGTATTTTTTTTTTTTCGATATGTCTTCGAATCGTTGTAACACAGACTTTGCCGAAAATCGTTATTACAGATTAAATCAAATATTTCTCTCGATGCTCGATCTGTGGCCATATCGACGATCAAAATTTGCGAAAATTAATTGTGTTTTCCATTATGCCATAATGCTGTCTTTTCTGTTTGTTCAGGTATTAATAGTGATTCAGATTACATTATTGAAAAGTATATAATATATATTTAATATTAAAGATTTTATTCAGAAAAATCATAAAAAATTCAATAGAATATTTATGATAATTATATTTCTCTTGGTATATATATAATTATCATAAATATTCTATTGAATTTTTTATGATTTTTCTGAATAAAATCTTTAATATTAAATATATATTATATACTTTTCAATAATGTAATCTGAATCACTATTACATTGCATTTTTAATTTTTCAAGTTAAGTACGAAATATTTAGTTAACTTAACAATTTTTTTACAAAAACACCAAGAATATTGCAAAATTATAACTTTGAAACATTTGTCTCTGATCGACATATTTCATAAATCATTAATGAGATTAATATTCCGAAGAACATTGCTCATATATTCCGGAATTTCATATTTTCATAAGAGGACAAGCCATATATTAATAAAAGGATACGATTAATATCATAGAATTGATTTTTCGCTCTGATTATATCTCCGTAAATTCCGAACTGCATGCTCTTAATGAACGAAAACGTTCTCCTTTCTTTTTTGAGATGCTAGATATTCCTGTGGCACATGACTGGTGTAAATAATAATTTTATGTTATATAGTTTCTTGCACATGTGGAAGATGAAGAGAGATCGACTCCCAATCAAATATTATCTCTCCGATATTCAGGTGTAATAGAAATTGAGTTGGAATTATTTAAAGTATACATGCAATATTTGATAATATCTCTCATCCGCAAGAATAAAATTTTTATAATATTTTCTAAGTTAACGGAAGCGCATAAATAAGCCATGTGTATATATATAATGTTAGATATTTCTGTGCATATATAATGTTAAATTATCATACAATATTATCATGCATATTCTACGTTGTGTTACTACATTTTATTATAGTGTTTCGACTATCATAAAAACTTAGAGACTTAAGAGATACAATTTTAGAGATGGGATGTGCTAATAAATAGAAAATAATTGATTATTATCTTTTGTTTATTAGAACATCTAATAATATTGATATTGATTAGATTAATAACCGAATTTTATAAAATAATTAGAGAGAAATATTATAATTTGAAAGAAATAGCCAATTCATATTTTATCAATAAAAAACTTAATCTACAATATAGTGTAATCGAACTGTATCTTTTTATCCCTTTATCTTTTTTCTTTCTTGCAAATATTGTCTACAGATGGTCATATAAATATTTCTATTTTGTAAAATTATTCCATATCGTACGAATTTCTACGATCAGTGGTTATGCATTTCAGGTTACTTGTGAAAATATAATAAAAATAAATATTGTATATAGAATAAATCATTGTGTGATATGATATATATTTTTGTCAATCCTTTTAACAAAGGATGAATTTACTACGGTATTTCCTATTTGCATACTAATGCTAAATATAATTGTTAACACAATTAGCATTTTTCTAATATTGTTAACTTTGATGAATTCATTCACCTTAAATATTACATTATAGAATAGATCATTGTGAAATAAGATATCGACAAGCTTATGAGCTGTAATACAAATACTTTGTTAAATATTTTTTGTTCGTAAGATTCCATAAATTTTTCATTTATATCTTGTTTTACCTTTACCTTAGTGAAACCTTCCATTGAAACGATGATTAAGCGACCGATATTTATAATATGTAGCTTTGTGGTGTTCTGCATTATAAATAATAGTAATTTTTGGATCTTTATTGGAACCATGTACCACCGTATATTATATCTGTAAATAATAAAAAATTATTCTAAATTTGCATATGAATTCCCGAACTTTTGTTCAAACTTATTTCGTGAATATCAGATTTTTAATTGGAAATAATGAGAAAGCAGTTATGCTATTTATAATAGAAACTCACGTTTTCTCAAAAATTTCGGTATTGTGGTCCGTGATTTGCTGTCCATAATAATTAGCCACAAACATAAATGCAAAATGCAAACTAATGAATAATATTGCTATAATCAATTCGGTTACGTCATCTAGCAAAATTAATGCTCTGAGCAGCTAAAATAATGTAAAATTTATTTTTGGCATTATATATACGTACATAAGAATGTTTGTATAACTTGCTTATTTATTAAAAGGAATTATAACATGTAATTATTATATATTAATAATTATAATAAAAGATGTAAAAATTTAAGAGGAATATAACTCACTCGAAATAAATTTAAACTTAAAGATGCCACGACGAGTACGACTAATAAGAAAAATGTTGATGTAAAAGTGATTACGACAAATTCGCTGCATCTTCAATAATAAAAGATAATAATAAATATGAGAAAAATATTGCATATTCGAATGTAATCGTTACAACAAGTAAGAAATTAACACAAATATCTTCATATTTCGCAAATTTTACAAATTGAAAGTGCATTATGTAAATACCGACTCGAGAGCTCTACGATGTACGTCCACGGCCGCGCGTATGTTTTGAATAGCCGTCTGATCTTCTTCTCGGATGGAATTCCATAATATGTATTTGTCGAGTGAATGTTTGATTCGATAGCTGCAAAGATACATTTAATCACTTCCTTATTCGCATATATATTTTTTTATAATGCATATATATCACAAATTACATTATACATTTTCTTTTTACATTAATTAAAAATTTTATATTAAATTTTATATTAATAAAAATACACATAATGGAAAATGTAATGTCTGAATTTAAAAACAATGATTAATAACGATTCTTTTATCTCTATATATAAAAATGAATGTTTGTTTGTTTGTGTCTTATAGGAAGCCACAGTTTAGCTCTAATCATATAGGTTGCTTCGGATGAAATGATCTATGAACTCCTGGGAAGGTTTTAGTCAACATTCCGTAATGATACGTGAAGCAGTGTTCCGTTACGATGCGTTTTTATCATTTTTTGAATGAGATTGCATACTTTCGGGTGCTGTTAAAAATGATATATCCAAGAGCACTTCAATAAAAAAAAATGAGCACAGAATTGTTATAACGAGTTCTCTTTAAATTCGATTTTTGTAGGCGTAGCAGCGCGCGCACGGTACAGCTAGTATTATAATAAAATACGTATAAGTGTTTACAATTAAAAAATTATTTGAAAATTCTTTTTAATAAATTTAAATTAAATATTTATTATTTATTATTTATATTAAATATTTATTATTTATTAATATATGTATAATATTCGAATTCCAAAATTAATGCAAAATATTATTTCTTTATTTATTTTTTTATCTCAGCCATATAATATTAAATCCTTATTTGTTCAATATCATAAAAATTCTAAACCTTACCTGGCGATCTTTAATAATCCACAAATATGTTTCACGTGTACAAGATGTAAGGTACATGTGGTTATCACGATAATGCCACTAAAATATGTTCCTATCAACCAGTGACATAAAATTGCATAAAAATACTTTCTTTTATCGACGAAATATTCTGTCAAAGCATGTAACTCGCGTGGGCGAGTTTCATTTAACGGAAAAATTACGTCAAGAATAGTAGGCATAAATTCAAAGAATGCATATAGAAGAAGGCACACGGTGATACTCACTAAAATTTTTCGTAAAAGTTATTTTTACTGGAATATTAATAATTTATTAATTTATTAGTAGCTAGATTGCTTTTCATATAAAATGCTTTATACAAAATACTTTACTTTAAGTAGTTTTTACTTGAAATACTGTTTAAATTATTTATATAGGCCTATATATACAAGAATAAAGGGAATCTAACGCATTATTCAGTTCGAGGAAGAAATGTAAGACATGTTTATATCTTCAAAAATCAGTTCGTGAGTCTTTAAAATCAAATCTTTCGAGCTACTTATATTTAAAAGAAATTTGTTTGAAACATAATCTTGGCCATTTGCTTTTTTTAAATAATTTGCATTACATGCTGCTAGTTTGGTATGTAATTCACCAGATGATGCATATTGTCGCATTATATCGCGTTCCGCCTCGTTTTTTAAAAGTTTCCAACTATCACGAATATTTTTCCACATTCGTTTCACCTATCATCGAATTATTTTAGATAATGTCCGAATATTCAAGAAGAAATGTAAACAACAGAATACAAAGAAAGCTACTTACTTCGTTAGATTTAGCATAAAACGAATAGTATTCTACGATATATGAGAGAGATGGTATAGCATACGCAAGATTCATAATAACAGTATTGATAGTTAGTTGGAACGTTAGAAATGTTGTCCACTGAAAGCAATGAAGATGTAAAAATATAATAATGTCTTGGTATATAATCTACACCAAGACATTATTGTATACCTTTCTGAACATATAAATCTAAAATAAAATGCTATAATATTGAATTTATATGAATCAATAAATATATTTGTTAGATAAACAATCATTAAAGAGTTAGATTTCTGTAAAATTAACAGAAATTTGAGACATTAATAAGTTTCCGATAATGTAGCCTCTCTGCCAGAGAAAATCAAATTCAAATAAAAAATAGCATAATTAAATGCTTTTACTTATTTAGTTTGCTAATTTACTTATTTAATTTTAAATTTATTACTATCAATTAGCAAAAAATTAATATTAAAATTAGGAATATTGACTTAATATGATGCTAATATTTCTTTAGTGACGAAAAAAATATTATGAATTATAATAAAAAAAAACAAGAGAAAACAATTAGATTAGGAATAAAAAAGGAATTGCCAGTAAAATTTGGAAATATTAAACTTTTACAAATGTAATATAGAAAATTATAAGCATTAATAGAGTTTGGATAATAATTCCTAATAGAATATTATATAACAGAACTATAATCATGTAACAAATGTAATTAATATGAGATTTTATGTGATTAATATATTATTTTGTGCAATTTCAAACTATTAAAAAAAATAATATAAATTAAATTTTTATTGTGAATATATTTTATTATTATATATTTATAGTATATTCTCTGTATTAGTACACATATAAAAATATTTTTATAATCCATTTATAATCTATTAATAATATCTGTGAGAATACAATTAATTAGCAAAAAATTTCTGAATTTTTGTACAATTTGCTATAAATCGAAAGTGAAAGTGTTAATGTAATTAAAATAGCTTTATTTTTCACATAAATTTTGTACCAAATAGGAACAATAAATTCAAGAAAGTGGAGTAACAATTTAGCAATAAATTAATATTTAATTATACCCGAATTTTATTTTGTTGACAAAAGATGATAGATTAATAGAAATGAAAAGAAAATTTAAAGTGTTTCATACAATACATATATACATACGTATTGTATGAAACACTTTAAATTTTCTTTTCATTTTCATAAATATTACATATGTAATATTTAGAAAAAATTATTAATACCTGAACTGACGTATAAGACAGCAGTATAGCAAAATGGAAAACACAATTAATTTTCGCAAATTTTGACCGTCGATATGGCCCCAGGTTGAGCATCGAGAGAAATATTTGATTTATTCTGTAATAACGATTCTCGGCAAAGTCTGTGTCACAACGATTCGAAGACATATCGAAAAAAAGAAAAAAATACAATTATATCGAGATACAGTTTAATAGACGTTTTCCAACAAAATGGTGTAACCAACTATTTCTGCTATGAGTAATAACTTTTAAAACAATATTTTTCTAGTATGTAATCAAGGGAATATTTATATTACCCTCCGAAGAAAGAAGTTGGGGAAGCTAATTGATTGTTCGTGTTTTTTTTTGCATTGAAGGAAACACTATGAAGTTCAATTATCAAAACAACGTGTCATATTATCGAAATAGCGTGTTCAGGTGTAGTTTTCCCAGGATAAGGGAGAAATAATACATCCTTCTTTTTCCTCACCTTGGGACACGCACGATTATAGATTTTTAGACAGCTTGGCGCGATTACTTCATTGTCATTCGTGACATCGAGCAGTGCACTACCATTGCTCTCTTAAAGTGCTCTTGATTATGTATACATGTGTGTCATATTATGAAAAAGTTTGGTTTAAAATAAAATTTTATAGTATAAAGTAGTTTTACAAAGCGCTTATACATGTGAGTATAAAATTCTTCATATAAAAAATTTTTGAGAGTAATAGTAAATTTAAATAAGTAAAAAATAGCAACAGTGAGTTTTTTCAGAAAAAAAGAGTCCTGTTTGAAAGTTCTGTTATTATTGAAGACAATGATTAATATTGCCATATTTCAAAAAAAAATTAAACAGATGTTTAAAAGACATTTATTCAACCTTATTTAGATTTTTTAATTATACGAAAAATTTTTTCATAAAAGACAAATCTCATAAATATTAAAATTAAATAGACATTAGTAATTTGGCAAACAATAACATACTTCTAAAATCAAAGAAAAAAATGAGGTAAAAATAGATGTATTATACTTTGCATGTATATATATATATATATATATATATATATATATATATATATATATAATTATAACAACTATATATATACAAATTGAGTGATATTTTAAAATATTTATGAAAGTTTTTTGTAATTGATTTTATAAATCCAATTACCCACAATCAATTTTTTTATTTGTTTTTTAAGATACTTAGTACTATAAATTATATTGCTATTATTGTGTGATATATATGTATATAATATACGTATAAATCACAAGATCGAAAGATTGAAATGATGAAAAGTAGTAATGTAACAATTTTTTAATTAATAGTTAATATATGCTTACATTTGAGAAAAATTCTAAAAACATTAAATGAAATATATTTAATTCTAAGTATTGTTAAAGTAATAATTATTATCTGTAAGAATCAATAATCGAAAGATCATAATAAAATTTATCATTTTTTTCCCTTTTTCCCATACAATGTATATGTAGAACTATATGATATGTATATGTATACGTATATGTCATAATTCGCGTAAAATATTTCGATAATGATCAATAATAATGGTGTTCGGTCTTAGCGACGTATAACCACAGACATCTATACTATATACTAGACCGCTAACTTGCGTCAAATACATGTCCACGAAATTTATGTACTAAATTCTCGCGCATGCGTAACGTTGGTGGACAGCAGTCACGTTTGTGATTGGTTGATGTTATGTACAATGTACATAAGTATGTAATTTGTGTATAAACTTACAGTTGAATATAAGTTATTTTTAAATATTATATAATGTTCTTCGTTTTTAATTAAAATTTATCACAGCCTTTAAAGATAAAATATATCAAAATATATTTAAAAGGTATATGATATAATTAAAATCAAGATTAAAAATATATAAAGATTAAAAATATATGTATATAACATTTATATATATATATTTATATATATATTTATATTTATTTTATTACAAAATTAAAAGTTTATAATGTAAAAAGTACAAAGTTTTAAGGTGAAAACTTAAATAGTAGCTGGCTACAAGTGTCCACCATATTAGTTTTCCACCAATATTACGCATGCGCGACCGCCATATTACATGGTTTTCGGGGACACATTTTATGTACAAAATCAATGGGAGTTAGCGATCTAGTTATAGTATAGATATCTGTGCGTATAACGCGTTATTGTTTATATGGCCTTGTTATCATTCATACGGCGACACTTGAATAATAAAGTAGTGCTGAAGAAAAAACTTCATATAAAATGTCGAATTCTTTTCCTAAATACGAGCGTGACAAGTGTTGAAATATAATTCGTTATGATTATTAGAATTAACAATTAATTTAATAAATTAATTGACAATTAATTTAATTTAATTTAATTAATTAACTTTTGATAATTGATAAAACTATCGCGACGATAAATTGAAGCACAATATTTTATTATTATAAATAAAAATTAAAGCAAAAGGTATAAAAATGATAAGTTTTTGTTATGCTCCTTCAATTTCAGCTATCGATTCGTACGAATAACAATTATTTCTCTAATAATGCTTAAAATTAAATATATTTCTGGTGCTTTTTAAATTTTTCTAAAATGTGTGTGTGTATAAGCATATATTAATTATTAATTTAAAAAATTGATATATCTCACTATTTTTCACCACCTTCACCTTTCGATCTTACAATTTATGCAGATACTACATATATACGTACATATGTACAATATAAAATATAATATACAATATATAATAGAGTTAACATGGATGTAACGAATGACGCATGACGCATGATTAACTTCGTGTAGAACGTCAATCATATTTTTCGTATGTTGTTCTCTTATAATGTAATAAAGAGTGGATGATTATTCAGTGTATAGTATATGATTCAGTAATCGAGAATGCCATGCAATGTTTTGCAATCATTGTGCAATTAATCATAATTGATCATGTTTTCGCGAGTGAATATGAGTACTATGGAGAAACAGCAAAGAATGAACAAGAGAAAAAAAATCATCTTAGAGGCAACTTACAATGATTTACGGTAAATAATGTATAAATTATTTATAATCTATATATCATCTTATTTTCAAATTAGATATATTCTTATTCTTTTTTTATTTTATCTACAATGATTCGTTTTAAATTATTGTATAATAGAACGCGCCTATAAACATATAAAGTATTCCAGATTTTATTTTAAACTACTTAAAATATTTATATTATCGACAATAAAATATTTTTATATTAATGAATGATTTTGTATGTATAAAAATTTTAATATTTTATAAAATATTTATACAATAATATTATTATTCTTTAGATATTTTATGTTTAATTATAATTTTTTATTAATTATATTTTGCAAAGTTTATATCAAAAAATAACTTTTTCGGTAATTACGCAATTTATTATTAAATACAGTATTAAATGTCTATTTAAAAAACATATCAAAAATATTGTTGCTCGTAAAAATTAGATTTACAAAATCAATTATATTAGATACTTAGCGTTTCGAATTCAACAATATATGGAGCGTTTCGCATTACACATTGTTCTCTTATTTGAATTGCGCCTGTCTTTTCACTTGAATAACTGCGTATTTTAACAATAATATGCTGAAAGACGATAACCAAATGATGACGATTAATTTGTTATCGTCCCGAAATACATTTTACATTTTAGAATATAAATTTAAGCTGAATATTTTTTCTTTCTTTTTGCATTTTAAATTAATTTTAATGATCGAGGAAATGTCATATAAAATCTAATTTAAAGTCTTATTTAAATATAGTTTATTTTAGTTTGAGATTAAAAAAATATTATTTATATAAATTAATTTAATATTATAAAATTTTACGCTAAATTTTCATATTTCCAAGATATTTCCTTTTTAAATTTGGGATTTTTTAAATTGTAGTTTATTAAATAATACATAAAATAAGGAAATAAATAGCGTTTAACAAATGCGTTGTATAATATTCTAATGAAAATAGAAAAGAAATAAAAAATATTATAGATTTTTTTGATATATTTTTGTTTATTTGAATAAAGAAACTATATGAATAAAGAAACATTCCGTAAAATTGACTATATCATTGTATTAAAGTTTTTTACATTTTCGCATTTATGGAGTAAAAAATTATAGATATTTCAATGAAATGTGACAAACAATAATAAAAAATTATATGTACATAATCTCTTCTATTTAGAAAAATAACCCAGCAAACAAAATATAACTATTTTGTAAGGGCTAACCCATGTTATTTTGTTATATAAGTTATGCCTTATTTATATTATAATTATATAATTTTATTTTATATAACTGTGTTTTCTATATATATGTGTACACACACACACACACACACACACACACACACACACACACACACACACACACACACACACACACACACACACACACACACACACATATATATATATAAAACACAATTATATAATATACATATATAAATAACAAAACTATATATATATATATATATAACTATATATATATATATATATATATATATATATATATATATATATTGATTTGTTATTTACTGGTCATAAAATATTATCAATATAAATTGAATGTAACTGTTACATACAATGAGTATTATGTAGTATGTATATTGTATGTAATGTATACATTCTATTACTTTCGTTGTATTTTATGACTATATATATATATATATATATATATATATATATATATATATATACCTGTTTGCTAGAAAGTAAGTAAGAGTAATATATTTCGTTTTTCGCAATATACACTGTAAATTTGTATAACATCAAGACTTTTATATCAATATATTTTAGCTAACATAAGATATTTTAAATAATTGATATTTTTTTAAAGCATACACAAATTTTCATTATACATATTGATCGACAATAATGCCGCAGTATCTCTTTGTATTCTTATCTAATTGAGAATTGGTCAATTTTCGGCTATTCCGAGATAAGAACCGCATGATGGACAATAATGTTTCGTCGCCAGGCAGCTGTCCATGCAGTAGGGACATGGTACACAACACCAGAGTCTGGAAAATATTTGAGATTTAATATTGTCACTTTTTTTATTAAGATCCGTTACATCTCAAAATCTTACCCCAAAGCACAAAGAAGCAGCGCGATCAAATGAGTTTTCATGTTCGCTTCCGTTTCCACACGTGTGGATATATTAGCACGGCAGTGTGGACAAGTCAAATGTTGCGATTGTGGGCCGAAAGCTGTGGCCGTTATAATGACACCTATATTTAATCAAATTATATTAAATTTTATAAAATTATAAATTTCGAATCTTTATTAAGAAAGCGTAGCAAGTAAAAATTGTTTATTCCTTTTCAATAATTTATAACTAAAATTTTTATATTTCATAGACAAAGAAGCAAATTTGTCGATAATAAAACTTGTAAAATAACTATCATACAAATTTTAACGATAGATTTTCATAGATTCTATAGATTCTATAAATTTGATACAAAATGTGATATATAATGCTGTTAATAAAATGCTGGCAGAAATATTTAACAAAGTTCAATAAAATACAGAAATTAATGGCAAAGACCAAACAGATCTTAATCAATACATATAATAAATATTTGATGCTTGATTTGTTTCTGTTTCGCCAATTTACTGTCTAGTTAGATTCTATCAACAAAACACAAGCTTAGACACTCGATTTTCCGCTCAAATTTGTTGATAATTTACTTCCAACATTTTGCTTATATGTATACATACTTGGTTGCGGTGGTGGCTGTGGTTGTGGTGGTGGCGGTGGCTGTGGATATGGAGTGTATGGAGGTGCGGCAAAACCAAGTGGCGGCGGGTTCTGCTCCATTTTATCCATCGATAACGATTATTCTTTAATTGTAAAATATAAAAAAATTTACAATTTAATATAAGATCAAGAATCATTCATTAAGGGGAGTATGATTTTATGATAACATATTATAATATTTACAATAGCTAAAAGATTAAAATATACGAAAAAGAGAGAGAGAGAGAGAGAGAGAGAGGAGGAGAAAGAGATGCTTCGTATAAAAAATGAATAAAAACAGGTGAAAACAATTTAAAAACAAAGTAGCAATATACTCGTTTCTACGTCATCGGTTTAAATCAAATTTTGCAAATAGAACAAATTTAAGAATTAAACTGAATTAAATCGATAGAGTGGATATTTTGCTATCGAGTAAAAATAAAAACTGTGCAAAAAACAGATACTCCAGTTGTGAAGGCTTATACAGATTTAGCACGTTCTGAATGACCTCGCCCCAATTTCGATAATATCTTTCTATCGATTCTGCGTATCCATTTGAAATAAAATAAAATGTGTGTATCTATCTATAGATAATATATGTGAAGTATATAGATAACATCCATTATAACGAGTTTAATTTAAAGAAATCAGAATTAATTTATATTTAACATTTTCTTTGCAAAAAATATTTATTAACAAATACAGTATTATTGTTTGCAGAATGAATTTCCTGGCAGAATCTATACCACACATTTATTCTTATACGCATACACATTTACACACACACACACACACACACACACACACACACACACGCACGCACGCACGCACACGCGCACGCGCACGCACGCACGCACGCACGCACACACATGGGCGTAGCCAAGATTTTATCTAGGGGAGGGCAAAAATTTATCAAATAAAATCTAATAAAATTTTTTATCATTCCAACTAAACTTTTTATTTATTTATATAAGAACTTATATTTAATATTTATGTTAAAGTCTTCGGAAAATCTCTACATTTCTTTATTTTTTTTAAATTACTTCTCTGTGTCAGAGGGGACAAGTGCCCCTCCCTGCCCCACCCTGCCCCACCCTGCCCCATCCTGGCTGGCTACGCCCATGTATATATATACGTGTGTGTGTGTGTGTGTGTGTGTGTGTGTGTGTGTGTGTGTGTGTGTATGCGTGTATAATATCGTATTTGCACGCGATCAATACATTTTTATCACAATTTGTGGAAATCTTGTGATAAATCTTTCTCGATAATACATCAATAAATTGTTTTCCAGCACATCGAACATTCTCAATTAAACTTCAACGAAATAAATGATTAGAAAACGGCTATCGGAAGCGGCTATAAAAAATATTTGTCTTTTTTCTCTGATTTTAAAATAACATATCTCCGCGAAATGTTAACGCATTTAATTATACTGTTATTAACACTACTTCAGAACTTTTTTTCTTATTAGATCATTATACAGGGTGACCCATTTTAACTTAGGCAGCCAAATAACTCGAAAAATAAGCAAGATAGAGAAAAATGTTTTAGACAAAAGTTGTATGGTTTCGAGGGGGCCATAAGATGGTATCATTGGTTTGACCTTGAAGAGTCATTTGAAGGTCACGTGAAGGTCACTTCAATTTTTTTAAATGGAACATCCTATATATTTTTGTACATTCTTGTAGCTCATCTCGAGAGCTTTCCAAAACACTATAATTAAGTACATTTTCGTTAAGTACTTTTTGAGTTATGAGGCTTGAAATAATTTCTTAATTTTACATAAACCGTAAAATATCTTGTAAAATATTCATTTTTCGATTACCTTACCTTAATAGTTTTATGTACAAAATAATGAGAGGAATCAATTGGTGTAAAGAAAACACATAGTTGTTTCGAAGAAAAAATATGTAATTTGCAATTAACAATTCCATATTTTTTCTTAAAAACAACTATGTGTTTTCTTTACACCAATTGATTCCTCTCATTATTTTGTACATAAAAGTATTAAGGTAAGATAATCGAAAAATGAATATTTTACAAGATATTTTACGGTTTATGTAAAATTAAGAAATTATTTCAAGCATCATAACTCAAAAAGTACTTAACGGAAAGGTACTTAATTATAGTGTTTTGGAAAGCTCTCGAAATAAGCTACAAGAATGTACAAAAATATATAGGGTATTCCATTTAAAAAAATTGAAGTGACCTTCACGTGACCTTCAAATGACTCTTCAAGGTCAAACCAATGATACCATCTTATGGCCCCCTCGAAACCATACAACTTTTGTCTAAAACATTTTTCTCTATCTTGCTTATTTTTCGAGTTATTTGGCTGCCTAAGTTAAAATGGGTCACCCTGTATATCGAGCATAGAGATATCTACGGACTTATCCTCTTTAACTACGACGTCGAACAGCGCAGGACCAGCGGAAGGGATCACGAAGGGTAAACACATGTCGTCACGCAAGCGACGCACTGGTGTGGCCTTTCGATTTGAGATTATTATAATTCCGACAACGGAAAGCAAATCGGAAGAGCAAACGATTTCGATCTGAGTATTGTATTGTTAGCGAGGAGATCGCCGACGAGTTTATTAAATCATATTCAATAGAGACCTATAATCAGAGATGCGCCAATGACTCCCCACCACGATTTCTATCCGCCATCTTGTACCCTATGACGTCATTGACATCACATGTGGCCTGCGTTCCAAAATTCACTGCCAGTACTGAAAATCTATAGTTTACGTGACGTACACTATAGATTTTCAGTACTGGCAGTGAATTTTGGAACACAGCCGTGCTTGTTCCTAGCAAAACAATCTTTCTTAATTTAAAAAAAATTTATGTAAGCTAATTGAGATTATTGTTATGAACTTATAATATTACATGAAAAAACAAGATCTTACTCAGATTTAACACGAGCAACAATTAGCATGACGTCAATAAACATCATCAGTAACGTCATTAAACATCATCAGTAACGTCATTAATGACGTCATGGGGTACAAGATGGCGGAAAAACCATGTGATTTTACAGTGACCAATTAAAAACTGTTCGCCATTGGCGCATCTCTGATTATAGGTCTCTAATATTCAGTTAATAATATCTCGAGGTATTTCTTCTTCGAGTTTTGTGCAACTATCCATTACATATAATCCGAGCATTATTTCTTACATTCGATTCATGCGACGTATGGAACACGTATGTACATACGTGTATATTTGTATATTATATATACATGTGTACGTATATGACTCATATGTATGCACTTTCAATGCCAAGTCATTATGCTATATGTATACTGATAACAGTTCGATTACATCATCATGTGACGCGTTTAAAAAGCACTTGTCACGAATTGAAAAAAAAATCAATCAACGTCTTTCATTCCTTCATCGAAGTCATTGTTCCCTTTGCTGCGAGCATGGATAATGCATCGTGTGATGATGAGTTAAAAAAAAAACAATATTATGATCGAATATCGCATTCAATTATTACGATTGTCAAAATATTCAATGAACAATTTATGCAGATATTTATATACTTTGTATTATGAAAATCTTATATGTTTGTTTGTAATTTAATAGAATTTTTGCATCGCAAAATATTTTTGATTCGTGAAACGAAGGGGCGCATACATTGGATGCCTTTCGACTCTATTGTCGGCTAAAACAAGCATTCGTCTCACGTTTAGTAAACTGCTGACGTTCGAGATCGAGATAAACCGATAAGAAAGAATCCATAGCACTTTGCTTTATATCAAAGCCAAACGCAGATTCTCGTTGAAATGATACTTCGATTGCGTCCTTTTCTCACCTTTATTCTCTCTTCTGTGTGTCTATTATCTTTTACGTCTAAATCCATAATTTGATTATATTATATACATAATACCCCCCTCCCTATTGCTAATCTAGTCAAAATTAATAATTTTTTTACACACACGAATCTGGAATCAATACAGAGTCAGCTAATACTTTATTTTATTATATTTACTGTTTTCTAAATCTGATTGAAAGAAAAAATTGCTGTCTCAAAGCTGTTATTATAAGTAATTAATCGCTCATTTTGACAAAAAATAAACTTCAATCATGATATTTGTTAAAAATTATTTTTTATTAGTAAGATATATATGTGTGTGTGTGTGTGTGTGTGTGTGTGTGTGTGTATGTTGCTTATAAAAATAATTTCTAACAAACATCATGATTGAAGTTTATTTTTTGTCAAAATAAGTACTTAATTACTTATGATAACAGCTGATAAATTACTTATAATAACAGCTTTGAGATGCAGCAATATATATATATATATATATATATATATATATATATATATATATATATATATATATAATTTATCAGCTGTTATCATAAGTAATTAAGTACTTATTTTATATATATATATATATATATATATATATATATGTATATATATATATATATATATATATATATATATATAAAATAAGTACTTAATTACTTATGATAACAGCTGATAAATTACTTATAATAACAGCTTTGAGATGCAGCAATATATATATATATATATATATATATATATATATATATATATATATATATATATAATTTATCAGCTGTTATCATAAGTAATTAAGTACTTATTATATATATATATATATATATATATATATATATATATATAAAATAAGTACTTAATTACTTATGATAACAGCTGATAAATTACTTATAATAACAGCTTTGAGATGCAGCAATATATATATATATATATATATATATATATATATATATATATATATATAATTTATCAGCTGTTATCATAAGTAATTAAGTACTTATTTTATATATATATATATATATATATATATATATATGTGTATATATATATATATATATATAAAATAAGTATTTAATTACTTATGATAACAGCTGATAAATTACTTATAATAACAGCTTTGAGATGCAGCAATATATATATATATATATATATATATATATATATATATATATATATATATATATTGCTGCATCTCAAAGCTGTTATTATAAGTAATTTATCAGCTGTTATCATAAGTAATTAAGTACTTATTTTGACAAAAAATAAACTTCAATCATGATGTTTGTTAAAAATTATTTTTTTATAAGCAACATACACACACACACACACACACACATATATATATCTTACTAATAAAAAATAATTTTTAACAAATATCAAGATTGAAGTTTATTTTTTGTCAAAATGAGCAATTAATTACTTATAATAACAGCTTTGAGACAGCAATTTTTTCTTTCAATCAGATTTAGAAAACAGTAAATATAATAAAATATAACACATACATAAATACATACATATATACATACATACATACATACATACATACATACATACATACATACATACATACATACATACATACATACATACATACATACATACATATATATGTGTATATATATATATATATATATATGTATGTATGTATGTATGTATGTATATATGTATGTATAATTTTGTTCGAACAAATGAAGATTTGAAATATTAAAAGAGCATTATCAGTTCAAACTTCTTTAACTTGTCAAGTAAATTAAAGAATACTTTATATGTAGCAAAAAGAGTGATATTTTCAGCAATTTATAATTTATATATATATATATATATATATATATATATATACAGGGTGTTTCAGACCACCCGTACCACCCATTTAAAAACTAGAGAAGTGGTTATTTCAAAAAAGTAAAAACATTTTCTTTATAAATCGGGTGCGCTCTATCGAATGGTGATATTTTCAACTTCTGGTTCCGGCCGGAAATAGGCGATTCATACCGGAAGTGCATTTTTTAAAATGAAACATGGTATTTTTTATTGCATATTCTTATAGCTTATTTCAAGAGCTTTCCAAAACACTATAATAAAATATTTTTCCCTCAAGCATTTTTTGAGTTATAAGGCTTGAATTTCTTAATTTCTTAATTTTACATAAACCGTAAAATATCTTGTAAAATATTCATTTTTCGATTATCTTACCTTAATACTTTTATGTACATAATAATGAGAGGAGTCAATTGGTGTAAAGAAAACACATAATTGTTTCGAAGAAAAAATATGTAATTTGCAATTAACAATTACATATTTTTTCTTAAAAATAACTATGTGTTTTCTTTACACCAATTGATTTGTCTCATTATTTTGTACATAAAAGTATTAAGGTAAGATAATCGAAAAATGAATATTTTACAAGATATTTTACGGTTTATGTAAAATTAAGAAATGATTTCAAGCCTTATAACTCAAAAAGTACTTGAGGGAAAAATATTTTATTATAGTGTTTTGGAAAGCTCTTGAAATAAGCTATAAGAATATGCAATAAAAAATACCATGTTTCATTTAAAAAAATGCACTTCCGATCTGAATCGCCTATTTCCGGCCGGAACCAGAAGTTGAAAATATTACCATTCGATAAAGCGTACCCGATTTATAAAGAAAATGTTTTTACTTTTTTGAAATAACCACTTCTCTAGTTTTTAAATGGGTGGTACGGGTGGTCTGAAACACCCTGTATATATATATATATTTATATATGTGTATAATATTATGCATATATATTTAAAAAATTTAATCACGAAACAGAATATTTCTTCAACATAGTGGATTAATGTTTAGCTATAAGAAATTTTTGAAATAGCTATGGCAGTTTCGTTCCTCGAGATTAGAATTTCTGACAACTTTTTTCTGAGCACTAACTTCGCGGTAAAATTCCATCGGCGACTTCTTTAACGTAATTGTCTGATCGTTTGCGGTTCAATGTCTATTTGTCACGGTCTATTAATACGTTAGCATACCTGTCAGGTCACAGGAGAACGCTCGTAGAAGAATGTCGTGCCGATGTCCGTGGACGTGTTCGCGACACGACAGCAAAATCAGATTACTTCCGTAAAACTGCCATGAGTCTTCGTACATATGAACTTGAGCGCAATGGCGGGATACGAAGATTGGGTGGGAGAATGTCATATATGTATATGTTGACGAATAAGCGTACGAATTCCGGCGTTATTAATCAATAATTGACGTTGACGATTCATGGAAGATTACATTAAGACGATAGAGATGAGATAGTTGACGTATCATGGATAAATAATTTCATATTGCACACGAAAAAATATCTATATCGGAAGAAATGAAGGAAAGAAAAGACGAAAATACGATTTCTACAGTTGTTTAAAATACAATGCGATAAATTCAAGAAATTAGAATAGATAATTTTCATTCAAATTGTGAATGACTTTGTGTAACATTATAATTTTGATTTGTAGATTTATAGAATTTTCATATGATGATATTTCTTGCAAAATGGACAATGAATAATTACACTGCATGTGTAGGTTTCGCATCGGAAATAGATAACAGGATTGTGTGATACTGTTATCAAAAATGAAGTAACGTAAACCGAGAATTGTTAACATTTCATAGTATAACATATGATAATAGATAATAAAAGATAATATATAATAGTAATAATAAGATAAAATTGAATTGTTCCTCAATATCACAATTCGAGAAATCGTTTTTATTTATCTCATTTAATGTAATTTTGTTTATAACATTTTCTCGACTAGATTACAATAATTCCATCACTTTTATTAATAGTATTTGTTAAGCTCTGTAAATATTTAATACTGTATTTTTTTAAGACTTTTTAAATAAGTAGAATATATTTAGGATATTTAGGATATATATCGAGAAGAATTCGTTTTTCGTCGTATACATATTTTTATTTGCATCTATAATATTCGTTTTTGAAATTCTATAATATTATCGTAACAAGATTTACATGTCAGCAATTTGGTCCAGTCGCTTTCATCACGCATGTACTTAAAATCGCACAAGAAATTAACTTTCTTAACAAAAATATTAACGAATGATAAGAA
Source organism: Camponotus vicinus (assembly GCF_025532165.1). Classification (NCBI taxonomy): domain Eukaryota; kingdom Metazoa; phylum Arthropoda; class Insecta; order Hymenoptera; family Formicidae; genus Camponotus; species Camponotus vicinus. The sequence goes on from NW_028141956.1 coordinate 9,365,355, forward strand.
TTTGTCACGAATTTAAAATCTCTAATACAATAGCGATTAATCTTTGTGCTCATAAACCACTGTACTTTTTGAAATACAATAACAATCACCGCACAACAACAGTAAAACGTAACAATATAAAAAGGCTTTTTTCAGAATGCAAACAATAACATTTTCCTATTATTAGAATCCGATTCGAATATCGAGTATTATACGTCATTTTTACTATATTCGAAACCTTTAAAACCCATGTATACAATTTGTGAATAAGTATATATAAAGTTTGATCGCAATCGCTATTATTTCTAATTATATAATTCAACTCTTTCTCCTTATATGTGTATATGTAATTGTAATTCCCTAACTTATTCGAAATTCAATTCCTACGTTGAAAGAAAAAGAATCTCGGAATTTGTATTTAGGGTTTTCAAATTCTGAGAGATAGGATATGTGTATGATATTATTTGTTCCAAAAATTTAATTACGCATTATTATGAAGAGAAGAAAAAATTAGTAAGCTCTAAAAAAATCACATGTCTTTTCTAATCTTTTACAAAATATCTGCATTGTCTGTCGAGCTATCTTTATACAAAATTCAATTGATAATTAAATGTTGGAAGAGATAAGATTGTAATTATCCAATTGCCATCGGAATATGCTATCGGATATTGCCAGAAATATTACAATATTTTTGAAATATTTCAATGCAGGAATGTTATAATATGTTCTGTGACTATCCCATGTCAATTGAATACATTTTCCTAAACGGCAGATTTTCTTGAAACATGTGTCGATTATGATTCATCTTCTATAAAATTACGAGAACTTCTACAAATCTCTAAATTCTCATTTCTAATTTTTCCAAATAATAAATATGCAAATCTAGATAATCTTAACACTTTTCTACAAAATTCGAAGTCTATAAAGATCTATTTCATTTCGAATAAATCTTGTTTTTTCGCAGAATTCGTCATGAGAGAGAGAGAGAGGAAGAAAGATGGGAGAATGTATTTGCAATGAGTCCTTGTCTCGGCATAATATAAATACAAGTTCATCGTGATTCATCAGTCTTACTTATATCCAAGGAACGATCGAACTTATTTTTCGATTTTCGTCCGAGCAATCTGCGAAAAGAGGAAGTCCATCTCGAACGAGTGAACCCGTCTCTTCCAGCCGCGCCCTGATCATCGACCTCATTGCTGTCTAGTGACTCGCTGATGTTTCTGCTCTTGCCGCTGCTAATGCTACTGCCAACATTGTCAAAGCATCGCGATCTGCGATCTCCCATTTCCGAAGAGAACCTGAATTGGTAATGTAAACTAGAAAATGAGAATGCGCGAACAAATACTCTTATAATAACATCTTTCATAAAGTTAAACAAACCCTGAATCCGAGGAAAAGGCTCTAACTGTATGCGGGACACTAGAAGTGGCCGAGGAGAGGGACGGTTCGGCTATCGGAGTGTTCGAATAAGCCTCGTCATCATAAGCGCTATTGCTGCTGCTGGTGCTACTACTGCAGCTGCGGCTGTTGGTGCTACCATTGCTGCTACTATCGACGCTGGAATCGTCGATGTAACAGATTTCGCGATCGGCCACAGATGACTCGATTCGTGGAACTCGGGACGATGACGACTGGATTGCGTTGGGTCGTAACCAACTACGAAGATCTTGTAAGGGCGCTTGAAGGCACTGCAAGAGATTTCCACTGAAATAGTAAAATTATTTATTAAATTAAATTAAATTAAAATTAAATTCAAATATTATACGTTTCACGTAATCTTTGAATCAAATGCCGACATAGCGCTGCTTTTCTAATGAATTTATTTACTTGTCGCGATAATTATTGACGTTGGCGAAGGTGCGTCTGGCATATATGCAAATGGAGCATCGGCGACGATTTCGGCAGGATGTTGCGTGAAATGTTGCGGCACTCAAGTGGCGCGTAGCGTGCTTCAATGCGATTGTCTCCCTTGTCAGCGCCGCAACGCCTTCTTCTCGACGGCGTCGTTCGGCTCCTAATTCATGCTGCTCCACCCTGAGTCTCTGCCGCAACATTTCATTCTGGAAGAAACAAACAGAGAATCGATATGATATATATTTGAATAGGACGAGATTCCCTATTTTACTGCAATTTATGCACAAATTGGATTTATTGTATTCAAATATAAGCTAATGATTATTTTTTAATATAAATTTTCGAGAAGATTGACGTACTTGTTCCATCTTACAATTAGCATAAGCTTAAAGATTTTTTTTTTTTTATCAAATTCTGGCTCTTGATTTTAAATTATTCTCGAAGAGCATTCTATACTATTGCATCATCAAGGAAACAATTCAAAGAGACTAGAACTTCTCTAGAGAAGTCCAGGTCTCTTTCTTATGATTTTTTTAACGATAGTGTCAGACCTCACTGTGGATATTGAACTTTCAAACTTTTGTAATTATTTGATTAGAATTATGAAACATCCTCCCTATATCTGGATTCTAGCTTCTTTTGATTTTCATTTGTTCGGTCGCTGAAGAAACATTTTTGAGGAAGACAATTTTTAGATGCTACAGTGATATGGAATGCTGTTCAATAATGGTCTCAAGAGTCGGATTTTTATCGAAAGAGAAATTTAACTCATATCATGATGAGACAAGTATGTCAATCTTCTCGATTGAAAAGTACTCATTAACTTATATTTTAACACACAGTGTCCAATATGTGTGTATGTTTAAATAATAAATAAAAGTAACGAAACAGAGAATCTTACTTTTTGATCTATCCTAGTATTATATGTTTCAAAAATACGTGAACATATGACATAAAATTTTCCCAAAGATAAAAAAATTCCAAAAATAGAATCTAATAATAATAAAATATGAAGATAAAGAAAATTAAGAATTTCGAATCTTGAAGACAAACCAATCCTTCTGGATAAAACGATGTGCAATATATGTATTCGAGTCAAACACATACGAAAAAATTTGTACCTCTCTCTCCAAAGTATCCCTTTCGGCGCGAATAATAGTGGCCTGTCGGATAACATCTTGGCGCGCTCTGTCGAGATCCCGCCTTGTGATCTCGTTCTGCTCGAGCTGCATCTGCAAACGACGAAAGGCTGACTCTCGCTGCTGCTCTAGTCGATTTTGCGCTGCCACATAGTTATCCTTCTCGGTTTTCGCGCGTTCGATCTCCTCTTCCAATCGGAGACTTCTCTCCAATTGTAGAAAAAGTTCATCTTCCTTGCCACGAAGTTCCGTCTCGCAACCCTCCAGCCGTCTTTCCAGATTCCTACGAGTCTCTTCCAGTCTATCTCGTTCAGCCTTTGGAAACAAGATCGTCGAATTTCAGTTACATGATTTTTTTGACCCCGAAAAAAAATTTTAGAGTGTCCGAGAAAAAAAACCATATATAACTAAGTATAAATATATATAATTATAAATCGAATACATGTAATTTTTCTTTTTCTTATATAATCTCTGTGAATATAAAAAAAATATTAAGAAAAATAATTGAAAAATAATTTTGTATCATTTTTTTAGAAAAAATGAAATTTAAATAATTGAGAAAAAATTGCCCACATATATAATCATATATAAATTATATAAATAATTTATATTTATGAATGAAGTAACTTTGAGCAATTTGATTTTATTCTATTTGTTGTTTTAATAACATCCGCTCATTGATTTTGCATGTACTAATAGCGGTATATACACAATATTTTATTTTAACTTACACTTATCAATGACTGGCATGTATGAATTTGTCAATGAACTGATTGCTTACTGCGAGAAAATAAATATTGCGAATATATAAAATGTGGAAACACATATCATTTTAAAGAAGTGTTGAGTCTATTTTTGCTTTGTAAAAATCTGTTCTGCACTATTTTTATCGATTCTATTCAATGATTTCATATTGTCAGTATTAAATGCGCTTTGACAATCACTGGTGAATCTAGCTCAATTTTGCGCGGTCATTCGATGACACAAGATGACGCATACTCGATACTCCCTTTCCCCACCGGTTCTGGTTTTGTCTAATGGCGGTCTCACATTGTAGGTCAACTAGGTGAGCAAGCGAGGTTGATGAACGCTAACTATGGAATACTGAGAAGTAGTAGGCTCTTTTAATAAGCTTTTTTACAATAATGAAGAACGAGAAGCCGCAAATTCCAAAGAAAATACATAACTGATTATATTAGAGAAATAATTGAATAACATGTGCATGTAAATTAATTAGAGAAATAACTGAATGTGTACGAGAACTCTACTAATTCTAATTTTGTTATTAATTTCATTAATTTGATTTTAATTTTCACATAGGATATATATTTATATTTATGTTTATTTTATGTTTATTTTATTTGTTTATTATATAATTTATATATATTATATAATATTTATATTTTGTATGTGTGTGGAAAAAATTTGCTATCATAGCATATTTTATGCTACTGTAGCAAAATCAATTACTATATAAACAGCAAAAAGATTTGTTCGGTTGGAAGCCAGTATTCAAAGTTCCGTTCTTATATTCCATATCATCTTAGTAGTATGACCTTAGGTCGCATGTTTTAAGATTTCATTCAACCATGAATGAAATGGCTGTATAACATTTTCAGACCTTACTTAAGATGATTTTAAATAACAGACTACAAATACAGAATTAAGAATACTAATTTCATTAAATAAGAGAAAAGATTCTATTCTGTCGAATTTTGCTATAATATTGAACAATTAGTTACAATAGCAAAACTTACCACTGTTAGAAAAAATTTTAAATATATTTGTGTATATTTTCATATATTTTAATAGGGGCTATGTTTTTGCTGCAACAGTAAAGTTATTTTTTTGCGTTTATATATTTATGTATGTAGGTACATGAATACATATGCAAATCTTTTATTAGTTCGTGCATGTATTATTTGATGCGTTATAGGTAACAGTTAACTTAATCCTGTACAACTTCTATTGTTATAAAATGAAGGAGAAGGAAAACAGGCTAACGCGGAGAAAAATAATCGGAGTATCAATATCATAGCTCATATTTCAATTTCTTTTATATCACACCTTAGTTGCTCCCGGCGAGAAATATTATTTGAGACGGCAAAGAGAATATTCATAGCGTGGAATATATATGATACGACATAATATTAATAGATAATATAATAAATTATTGCGCATATGCACACATAAGTATATTTAATTATTAGATATTAAATTTGTCAAGATATTATCAGCTGAAAATCAAGACGAATCTGTAAAATTCAAGGATGGTTCGTTCGAGAAGGATGAGAAAGAGCGTCCTCAAATTCATATCCGTCACATTCCCAATCTCAAACACGAGAAATCCAAACGACAAGTAGGTGATGAAGCGGAAAATATACGAGAAAATCGGAGGCCGAATCAGGGGGAATATGTATACTATATGAAAAGTAGGATGATGAGAATATCCTGTCGCGAACCTCTCTCTCTCTCACACACACACACACACACACACACACACACACACACACACACACACACACACACACACTCTTTCTCTCTTTTTTTCTGGTTACGGTTTACAAACTTCTCGGAATGCACCTTGCATGTCGATGATCTAAAGCATGATATGGTAGTCGATGTAATTTGTGTTCCCACATTTCAAAACGCAATAACTTGCAAGAATTGAAAGAAAGAAGTTACTTGAGAAAAAGTAAATTTATAAACGAACTACTTGAGAAAAATGGTATAATATCAAATGTAAATATATATAATTAGTTATATAAAAATCTGATAATATGTATTTTTATATGGTCATATATTATTTAGAACTGATATTATATCTAATATCAGATATGGTAATATTGATAAGAATGCTATTGAACTATATATGATCAATAAGATGTTCCGCCTGATTATATAAAATTAGTCAAATATGTCTATATATCATTATATTTGATACACGTCAAATATTGGTTTTGATTATGTATAGCTAATATATTTTCTATATATAACTAATATATGTTAAAATCTAGAAAAATGTAGAAAAAATTATCTTTAAAATAAAAAAATTATAAAAATTATATACATAGTAGAAGAATAATATAATTATAATCGCAATAACGATGATTAAAAATCGCAAAATTATGGACTAATTATTATTAGTAAGATTTTTTAATTAAAATTTAGCGAATTTCTAAAGCCAAAAGTTCGCAAGATCAAGAATATTGTGTGAATATATATTATGTATGTTGAAATTTAAGATTTCAGAAAAGAAATGCGTATTTACTAGAAATTTCAGAGATAATAGATAGAGAATTATATATATCACGGGATGAAAGATAAATATCATCGATTAAAGATAGTGAATGAGATAGTGAATTTTACTTGGCCTCTATAATACGTAATTATCTGCGTGACTAATATTATTAAAGAAAAATAATATTCCATGAAAAAATTTCGCCAATAAACCTTCCACTTTTCCCAATTAAAATTCCTGACGATCGGTCAGAAATTTCAGAGTACATTCTTCACACACATACACACAGAAATAATTATCCAATTCAAATTATACGTCAAGATATAAATCGTATAGTTAATAAAATAAAGATCAGTATAGCGAAACAAATTTCTTGCGGAAAAAACGGATTTCTTTTAACGATCGCTTCTCTTGTCTTCGCAGTTGTTCTTCCGGTTTTGCGAAACGGTTCGAGGGTAACGTTATAAGAAAAGAGATTCGATTTCACTCACTAACAATCAGCTAGCGAGATAACATCATCGAGAATAATGAGATCGCAGAACAACTAGACGCACTTTGATAACTATCGTCGCGACACAAATCACACGTTAGGTTCATTCTTGTATAGAATACAATTTATTGCGTTCTGCAGATTAATTAACGAGAAACAGCATGGCTTCTTGTTCGGTTTCGTCAGTTAATTCTACAATTTTGTATCTTTTTTATTTATGAACAAGAGAATGGAAAACATAATTCGTAGATTATATCCTGTCTCAGGATTTTTTATTTTTATCAAGAGACGCAAAAATTTGGCAAAAATCAAATATTTTGTATGACATTTTATTTCGCTTCTATTAGATTAATCACAAATGTCTCTTCCGTTTTTGACATTGATTAAATGACTCCACCGGTCGGAATTTTACGCGTTCTTTCTTCTAATAAGAAGATAATTAATAATAATAAAGAAATTTATAAAAAATGAAAAAACTTATAGTGATAAATTAAAAGAGTATTTCTAATTTTTTCCAATCAAATCTTGTAATAATAAATACCACGATTATAATGGGATCTACTGTTTATTAACGAGAAACAGCAATATTATCAATATTCGAAATACGAAGAAAAGTTTCATAGTATTCGAATAAAAAAGAGAATAAAAATTACAAATAGAAAAAATTCTATATATTTTATATATTTGTGAGATATTAAAAATAAAGTTTGAAATGTGTATTAGTCTTACAAAAGTGACAACAGAGAATAATGTGAAAACTTCGAGCCGAACGAAATTATTTCGACAATAGTGACAAAATGTACCGTGGGAATAGATACAATGGGTGCCGCTCTAACAATAGGTAAGCTATCGCCATAGTATGGGAAAGTATGGTATAATTTTCTCCCATTGTATGTACACGTTATAAAATAATATAATATACATAAAAGTACGAGGTAAAATGAATGCTTTAAAAATAAAAAACGCGTTTGATATTGATATAATTAAAAAGAAAACATTAAAGATCAGGGCTCAAACTAATATATGTTATTAATAAATATTGTAACAAATATTTAGTCAAACGAAAACGACATCCATACCTTGATCTCATGATAGCGTTCTTCCAGATAGTAAGTGATATTCTTTGCTTCTTTATACTTCTCGGCGAGATCCACATACTTGTCATAATGCCGCTTGAACAGGACATATCTACGGAAAAAGCGAAATCGAAATGGTACAATAGATATATTTTCTATCTTTTACAATCATTTATCTAATTCTTTTATAGAATATAATTCTATTACATATTAGTTATTTATTTTTTATTTATTATAGATTTTTTTATCTATTATAGATTAGTCTTCTAAAGTAGAATTCTCTTGCACCATCTCTCACATTTGACTCATGATCATATTAGAGTAAGAAATGAATGAGAGACAAAGAGCGTACATTTTTGTTCACGTATATTTCCTGATAGAATAAGATGGGAAATTGCAAGAAAATGATAGAAAAAAGAAAATAAACTAAATTATATAAGAATAGAGGAAATTGTAGATGTTTAGGGCATAAAATCACTTATGATAAAATCGTATGGAATTTTTTTTTCCTATCGAATCGAATAACATACGCGAATACACGTGTTTCATCGTCGTTCATTGTAGCATCAGAAAGTCTACGATAGATTTGCAGTCTGTTCCCAGCCATTGTTTCAACGAGAGAAACGGAACCGGACATGCACACTCGTTTAGCTCACTTTGAGTCTTGGAGTTTTGGGGTTTCGCGTTCGAGACCGATTTCACCGCATCAATCACGGTGAATCAGACTTCCTCCTCTCATTCGTTTGCTAACTGGTCGCCGCGAACACAACTTTCGCTTTCATGAGACCGGCTGATTCGTTCTTAATGCTGATTCGTACTTTTCACAGGCTGGCAATCGGCGAGCGAGTGGTCAGCCGAGCCTCTGCACGATGATATCTTTAACATGAGAAAGCCACCTGATCCGGAAATACGAAGCTCGTATCACACGAGATGCACGTGATTGTAATCAATACAGGTCGACAAAAACACAATTTAAAAAAAACACAAGAAGAAAACTAATCATTTCCTGTAGTTCTTGATGTTGAATATGATCTGAATTGCCAAACTCCATCATGTCATATTTTGAGAAATTTGCGGTCAAAATGTCAAAAGAGGACTATATTAATATATTATTTTAAAATATTATAGTTATAATATGCGATGTGTTGGAGAAGTTTTATTGCAATCAAAATTAAATATATTGTGTTAAAACTTTTCTGTGAAAAGGTTTTTTTTTATATTAATTATGATTGATAAGAGATATTCATAGTTAAATATATAAAGTCTGTATTGAAAAAATTATGAATTAGATGAAGGATCCACTAAATACTTTTCAATTATATTTATTCAAACTTATTTGGTCATAATTTATATACATGTATATATAAATATCTTTCTTTGCAAAAATCCAAATATTATTAAATTTTAATATCTATTATTTCCATTATTTTAAATTTATCAATGTTAATATTAGATTTACGCGTATTCAACTATCTAATAGACTACAGAAAACGATTAATCTTTTTCTTGTGTTCGAAAAAGGTTACTTTTTCTTGGACTGTGTAATCGATTACATAATCATAGACATGATATAATCGAAAGTTATGTTCTTATGTTTTTTTTTTTTTTTTAATTCCGTTAATCTTCACGCGTATGAAATAAAAAAATGCTGAACTCGCCAAAAATCTTGAAATTTTCAAAGATTCTTTTATTCAATGCGCACACCGTTATTAGTAATATTATTTATATTGTAGTAGATTAATAAATTAATAATCAACAAGATAAAATGTAGGATAAGAGCTAAGTTTTCTGCAATAGAGAAAATTTTTCAAAATAGAGAATTTACATTATTATTTAAGAAATTCAATATAAATGATTTTATTCCCAGAAAAAAATTTATAGAAAAGTATATCCGATAATTTTGGAATACATTCTGTGTAATGTATATATTAAATATTTTTGATACAAATTTTCTTTCAAAAAATAATAGATATAATAAAAAATAATAGATATAATAAAAAATAATAGATTGAAATAATACTAGGTCTACTTTACTGAGCAACCGCGACTCGCGGAAGCCGCTCCCGATCGCTTAGAAAAGAAATTATACTTGTTTCGGTCTCTTGATTGCGTAGGTGTGAGTAGATGGTAATGATCTCCTTATAGTATCACAAGGCCAATTTTGCATGAAGCCTTGAATAATCGGCAATAATATTTTAACTTCGCATTTAATTTAACACAAGTGTTTCATGCAGTGTTTCAAAAATAAGAAAGGGTCAGTGATAAGCAATTATAATTATGACATATATTTATGTATCAATCTCTGATATTCAATCGACAAAATTGACTTCAATCATTTTTGTAAATAAAAAACCAATAATAATTAATAATTACCATTTGGTGCAATATTCGTTAAAATATCTGAGATTTTGTTTTCACATATTAAATAAATACGTATGAAATAACGATATCGATAAATTAATAATAAAGAACAAATTGTTCATTAAAATTTTATCGCTACTGAAAATCTGACATTAACATATATCTAAAAGATTCATATGATTCACTCTAGAAATTTTATAATGTTTGAAATGTGAATCCATAAAAATATATACCTATACAGATGTCTTATTTCTTTTATGTTACTTTTTAACGACAGAGCATAAGTTGATCTTTTCTTTGGTGACATTTGCAGCTAAAGGATAAAATAAATAAAATAATTATATTAACTTGCACTGACCTATACAAGTCATTCTCGGTAACAATGTCGCGAATGGAGTCCTCCGGGTCAACGGGCAACCCTACTACTCTAGATGGCGACGGGAGGATACATCGCGAGGGTCCCGCGACGTTGACACCAGCCCCATCGTAGATATTCGAGTCCCGGAGAGCGCTAGCCGCGATCAGATCGTCCTCGGATGTGGCGGTGGGTAAATCGATGTTCGGACTGGGAGACCTGGAGATCGCGCCCAACAGATCCTCGCTTCTCGAGTGACGCATCTCCCTGGTGCCATATCTGTCAATTCTGCGACGGTCCATCATACGTTCTTTCCTATCAAAAGGTGTGGCCCTAAGGAAGTTATCGCTACACTCGACGACCCGGATACTCCCATCCGGACGATCCCATCGATTGACCAATTAGTTTTAGTTTCCGGTTTCTGGTTAGCGACAGCTAAGGTTCTTGCTGGTTGCGATATAATGTCGTCAAGATATTTGCAGGGTTTTAATCCGTTAGATTGTGCACTTTGATATTACATTGATTTGTTTCAGAATTAAATTTGGTGTCGAACATCCTCGTCATTTTACACTCGTAGCCTATTTCCATGTCGGTTCTTTGACGAATACCTCTAAGCTAAACTTTGTTAATAATTTCACGATGACAATATCCTTGCAGCACTAAAGAAATCGGAAATTCTTACACGGATCTCGAGCAATACCATCGAAATCTCTCGCGCACCATTTCTCTTCACTTTCTTACACCAATCTTGATATTCTACTTTTCTGTTCTCTCTTTTCCATATATGAAGTCTCCTCGACAGATATATTTCTTCACGCTAAATTAACTTTCATTATATTCACTCCGGAAAGCTCTTTTAGGATACACACAAAATTACAACCGAGGAGACTATTAGCACAAATTGCTATGTAAAAGTGAACTATATTTCGTTTTGCATCAATTCAATTAAAAAAAATATAAATATACATTAAGATATATATATATACATATATATGCGCCACTCGGAATTTATATGCATATATTAGATATCACAATCGTTTGTGCAATTTAGCGAGGCAGATAGTAACGAGTTTCGCAATTTTCTGTTTCCTTGCTCGCAAAACGCATACGAGCGCATATTGCTTGTCAGTCGTAATTGCGCCAGAGTAAAATTGTGTAAACTAACAAAATCGCTGCTTTTCCTATCTGCTTCGCTCTCCTACCTCCTCCTTGGAAGTAACGGACCTCCACCGCGCCAGGATATTCTCCGTTACGTTCGTTGGCGCGTTAAAGTACCTTCCACTTCTTAAAGCGAGTGGACTTTAATACACTCTGACAATGTAAATTTTAGGATTTACGGCAATATTTTCGATGAATTAAAATTTTCACGGCACTTTTCAATTCCTATATATCCCTTAAATCGCTGTTGTCCGGTATTTTGTTTACGTTAAGCAAGAGCAGGGATTATTATTGATATTAAATAATAGAGTTTTCACACAAAGTAATCTTGTCTTGAAATAGTATGTAAAAAAGGATAATATACGTATATCCTTATTATGAATTAAAAAATTACCTCACATTAAAATTTAATGCAATTTTAATAACACACACAGTACGTAAACAACTTTGTCACTATTTAATGAATATTGTAAACAATAAACGTTATTTCCCTCGGGAGCAACATTAAATTGTCTCTAAACCACTTTGACAGTTATTAGCCTGAAATGTCAATCGCATGTGTCAATGTCCACTCGCGGCTAGCCCTTCTTCAAAGAATGCAATATCCTCCGAGATCCTCCGGGATCGATCGCGCGATCCTTGGTCCTTGACGTCGTCGTCAGACGGCCATTTTCACGGTTTGAGCCCCATGGTTTGCGATTCGAACTGAGCTCTGATCCTCGCGACCGAGATGACACGAATTCTACCTGCCTGCCTGCCTGCCTACCTACGGACCATGCGCGGCGAGCAATCTTGCTCCGTTTGTACATTCACCTTGCTCCGTTTGTACATACAGTGTTGGTCAAAAGTATTGCATCACTTCCAAAAACATACAGAAAACGCGCAAGTAAATGATTAAGTTTTCTTTGCTAAGTCATTTCGCTGTGCATAAAATATGAAAAGTGTATATTATATCTTATTTGGGGTTCTTAAAAATAATTCCAATTAAATACGATTATAATGATATTTATTTTGATAGTGTTTAAAATGCGTTATATTTCTAATGTTTTTTAATATCACGTTAATTATGAAACGGCTTTCATATGTCAACTATATACGTTATGTAAATGTATTATCTATTTCTTCCCTCTACAATCTCTCCTTTAATCTGTGGGAATATTTTCAAATATGTTGAAACCAAATATCACAGTAACAATTAAAAAAAACCTGTAAGAATACCAAGAGTACGGCAATATTGAAGAGAAGCTAATTTGAAGAAGAATCAACAATTTAATATTTCCTGTTATTAATTATAATTTTTTTAATCTTTACGATATTAAAAGATATAAGAAATAACAGTAATAAAATATAATTTGGTAATAATATTTATATGCTTTTGTTCATTAAAGTGTAATGACTTCCCTTATTATTTCTATAAATGACGCAATACTTTTGATCGATGATGTACATCTCATCGACCGCGCCGTCGCGCGCGCACTCATCTAGATGTAACGCCGGTCGGGTAAATGACTGTTGGTGTGATGTCGAAGAGATGGATCTTTTTCGCGTTTGCACCGTTTAGCGTCCATTGGCCATCTATACTTATATAGCACATTACAGCAATATTACAGCTGCAATTTTGCCGCAACATTGCAACATTGCTGCAATATTTTGTGCTATATGGGCAATTTCTTTCGCGCTGAAAAAAGGATTCAGAGGGAAGGGATGATTTATATATTAGGTTTAAATTATTTTTTATTCCGCTCTACGAAATAAAATTGACTCCCGGAGGTATCTAACGGTCGCGACTCAAGTAATGCAGGTCGACTTGTTTTGGATAAAAGATAATCTTGTTTCATAGAAGGATGCAATCTATAATATTTTTATTAAGCTAAGATAACGATATTTTGAAATTCGTTCTAAAATAAGAAATAAATAAGTATTTGTTATAAAATAAATAAGCTTTCACAATAAATAAGATTTCTAAATAAAAATAATATTGATGAAAATAAATTATTGATTTTTATTGAAAGAATATCGTCTTTAGAGAATACGCGTATATTGGCTGCGTTCCAATATTCACTGCCAGTACTGAAAATCTATAGTGTACGTCACGTAAACTATAGATTTTCGGTACTGGCAGTGAATATTGGAACGCAGCCATTATAAAGTACATAAAAAAGCGGCGTTAATCTTATATATTTTCTTAATTCTCCCCCTTCCCTCTCTCTCTCTCTCTCTCTCTCTCTCTCTTCTCTTTCTTTCAAAAAATTAAATTTATCACAGATAGTAAATGAGGAGAAAAATCCAATTGTCAAAGTTACATCTTTCGATGACGATGATAAATTTATTTATGTTAGCAAGAACAGCTTAACGAACAAAATACTTATAAAAGAATAAGAGATGAAAAGACAAAAATAGATTTTTATTAATCAATAAGATATAATTTATTATCTGATAAAGAGAAGAAAGAAGATTTATTGTTAGTATAGGAGCAAGAAAGTAAAATTATTAAAACAGAAGAAAAATTAGTTTGATTAGTGTCGAATGAACAATAAAACGATAAAGCGAATGAAATAAATATAACGAATGTTCCAGGCAATAAAACAGAATCACGGATATGGTGAAATTAAAGGCATTTCATAAATTAATAAATGATAGAAATTATTAAAACTGCGAATAACAAATAAATCTATCGCGTATGAAGTGGACACGAATAACGCGTGAACACATATGATAAATGAATCATGCAATTGATACTGAAAATGCAATTCACGAAAACAAATGTGTTCTTGAACGACAAAAGTGAAATAATAATAAATAATGACAAATAATTATTAAAATGTCATAATAAATATAAATAATTAATAAACAACGACGAAAATATTAAAAACAATGCGCAAATTAAATAAATGTAAAAGCGCAAGAAAGAAACAATTATTTAAGAAACTTAAAAAAGAAAAACAGTTATTTACCATTTAATATGCGTATCAAATGATTTGATGTAAACTAAGCATATATAAAGGCGATAATGGCTGACAAAAGCATCTGATCTGCGAAGCAAGAAAAAAAAATAATTCAGCAATTTTCTCTCTCTTTTTGCAGCAAATGTATAGAGACTCAATGCTGGGTCTATCTTTATGGGAACTTTCCAACAAGAACACACATAAGTATACTGTCACACGATTGGCTGTCAAGTAGAAAAATTTTAGGAACTTAAAAAATTCTCTATTCGATATCCAATGGCCGCATTCAATAGACTCAACAGTTGGGCAACATTACTAGATTTTCTGATGTAATTCGACGCTGATTGGTCGGACCTGAAAGTAGAAACCAATCATGTTCGATTGCTACTTAGCGGTTGAGTCCGCTGAATGCGGCCATAGATGACATTTTCATATTTACCTATGTTTTCTTGATGGAAATCCACCTTACATATCTATGATCTCTAGTCTCTTCTAGGGATACTACAAGTTTGACATATGATGACAGCGCTTTCTTCGTAAAATTCAGCTGAGTTCAGCTTGCGCGTAACAAACATGGCTTCGAAGATAGAAAACATGACTTGATAGAAATTTGCAGAAATAAGTAGGTTATTGCTGATTCAACCCCGCGCGTGATACTTGATTGCTCAGAATCGAATTCAGTTTAGTCGGGTCTAACCAGCTCTGATCGTTCGCTGTTAATGTTAAATAGCAATGGAAAGCAAGATGATAATTGACGACGAATGCAGTCGCAGTGAGGAGGATAATCTGCGGAAGCAGCCGTCGTTCAGAAGAGATCTAGGCTTTCGACCACAAAAAGAGTTGGTGTATAATAAACTGTTACCATACGCAGACCAGATCGATGTGGAATCACGAGTATGGCTCGCCGAGATCAAAGGAAATCTGGGACGTGCAGTCATGTTACGTGAGCTCAAGCCAGGTTGTGTCTTTTGGTCAAGCCAATTAAATATGTGAGTAGCCTTGTTTTTGGGATTACATATATTTCTTATACTATATTATGCTAATTTATAACATTTAATTTTGAATTCTAGATATATAAAGTTATATGGGATGAAATTTAGCAAGGAAGATCATATAGCGTTTGTGAAATTGATGTATGAGCTTATTACCATACCAAATTTGGAACCAAATCTCATCAACAAATTTACTACCACCATGCTTCAACTGTTAAAGTAAGAGAAATAGAAATTTAGTTTAAAAACTTTATAAATTTAAAAACAAAAAGATAACAATCAAATTTTATAACAAAGAAAAGACTAACAATCAATAATAAAGGAATAATAATGGTCGAACAAACTGTACAAAAAATAAATAAAGATAAATTTAGTTTGTACGTTTTTATAATAGCTATATCTAGATAGTTTCAAAAAAAATATACACATAGAATTGATAAAAAAAAATTATTAACATTACATTAAAATTGTTAACATCACATTAGGCTGTAATTAGAAAGTGTGATGATTCCATGAGAAAATGAATTTTATTTAAGCAAAAGAAGATTCTAAATATGGATATAATCTTTTTGAACAAGAACCTCATTGGTACATGTGTTATCAATATAATTTAAGCAAACTCTATATACATAGTTATTGTAAAGCTCTAATTAAAACAAATTTCTTGCTGCTGCAAAATTATTTTCTTATGGAATAGAACTTATTTGATATAATTTCTTTTCTTTTTTTTTTTGTTTAGGAAGAAAGAATTAATTAGTCCTAATGAGCTAGAACTTCCATGGAGACCTCTATATGAGATAATACATCTTTTACTAAAAGAAAAATCGTCAGAAATATATCGTCGCCCTTCATGGTTGAAAGATATATTATATTGCATGATTCGCTCTCTAAAGAATTATTTCCCTGTAAGAATAATTTTTTTAAAAAAAGAGGCTTTTTTTCAGATTCAACGTGTAATTAATTCTATATTTAACAATATTGTTGCAACAGTTGAATGCCACGCAAGAAATATTAGATGAGCTAAGACCAACATTCTGTCCTCTTGATAATAAAACAATGTGTGTAAGTCTTCAGACTTTAGAATGTTTTTTACCATTGCAACTACCTCCTGAGCATCATTCCATTGGACATCAGTTATGGTTTGAAGAATTTATGACTCTATGGAAGGTGTGTCATAATGGGCCACTATGGGAAAACAACATGATGTGGTTAATGGCAAGATTAGCACATAATAATATTGGATACATTGATTGGGAACCACATATTCCCTTGATGTTCACTAGATTTATACGATGCTTACACTTGCCAGTAACATATAAACAGACACAAAATAACAAATTTCATAAACTAGATATAGCATCAATAGCTACATGGATAGTAGCAGTTTTGGTAAGATGGTTACATAATTAGTATGTGAATAATAAGATATATTTTTTAAAGAGTATATGTATGTGTACGCGCGCGTGTAAATTGATTCAGAATAAGTGTAAGAAAATTTTGATAGATCATTTGGAAGGTTGTTCTGAGTAAAAAATTTTATTTTTAATATATACATAATTTTACATAAGTTTTGCTCATAAAGCATTTTGAAAATTTATTATAAAAAAATAATATTTTACATTCTTCTGTTCATTCTTTTGTTCTAATTATTTAAAGGTTATCAAAGAATTCTATTATGATGAGAATAAAATTTTTAAATTCTTGCAAAATAACTATGTAAATATTGAGGATTTATGTTTATCTGATTTATATGTTCTTCAATTATTATTCTCCAAATACTCTTAAGGTTTATTACATTTGTTCTGAATTGGCCTGTATATATATTGCATATATAAATTAATTTTATTCATATATATATATATATATATATATATATATATATATATATGCATATACATTTATATTTTATGCAGGGAAATGGTTCAAGTGCACAGATGTACTTGGAAAAGTTTTTGAAAACCATAGAAACATATTGTCATCCAGCTAATTTTGGATGGTGGATGCAAAAATTAAAGGAACTTCTTGTCAAACTTCCAAATTATTTTATCTTACGTTTACACAAGTATGTAGGTATTTAATATTTACACTTTGATTGTAATATATATATATATATATATATATATATATATATATATATATATACATACAGGGTGTCCCTGAATGGTCTGTACAAACTTTGTGAATAAGTTCCAGGGACCTAAACAAGCAGAAAATGTCCCATAAACATGGGGTCGGAAACGCTTGCTTCTGGAGTTACGACGGTTCGAAGTTTTCCTGCAATAGCTGGAGAAATTATCACGTCAAATCGCATAGGTGTTACAAAACTGTGTTTATTTATTTCCTCGGTTTTGCCACGGACATAACAGGACAGTACACTTGCTATAGCAAATGCTCGAAATGGCCTCCGTTAAATTCCAAGGAAGCCTGCGCATGTCGCCGCATTGTCTGGCGAACCGTCCATTTCCACCGGCACGGCCATACATCAGATGGATATCCGCCAGTTCATCAAATGAATAATTTGATTCATTCATGTTTTTAAACACAGTTTTGTAATACGTGTGCGATTTGACGTGATAATTTCTCCAGCTATTGCAGGAAAACTTCGAACCGTCGTAACTCCAGAAGCAAGCGTTTCCGACCCCATGTTTATGGGACATTTTCTGCTTGTTTAGGTCCCTGGAACTTATTCACAAAGTTTGTACAGACTATTCAGGGACACCCTGTATATACACACACACTCTACATTATTCTATATACTCTGTAGAATCCAGCCAATATAATACATTTTTATTAGTATATCCAATTAAATAATGCATTTTGTTTGTGTGATTTCAGAGAAAGATATGCTAAGAAAACATGGGAGACTCCAATTCCTGACAATTATAAATTAACTGATAGTGATGTTGATGCCTTTGTTAAAAGTATGTTACCTGTAGCTATGACAGCCATGTTCAATAAATTTGGTGTAAACGATGCCTGCCACGCTTTACAGTATCTTGCTACTATGAGACCGAATTTAGTAATACCAGATATGTTGGAAAGAATGTATTCTACATTCGACTCCTTAACCGAACCACATAAACTTACAGCCTCAATGATCTGTATGGTAGCTGTTGCCAGACCAATGGTGCAAGGTTCTAAGAATATAAACACAGGTGAAATGAACAGTATTATATGTTATAGATATATATCGCAAAGACATATATTCAGGGGAATACTTTACAAATTAAAATAATAAAATTTTATTTATTGAGATTTAATACCTGGGTTACCTATGTGTTCAATGACATGCAAGCATGTTCTGGCACATGTTAAAAATACTTGTTCGAGTACTATATATCCATCTCTCCCTCTTTCTCTCCCTATATCCGTTTTTCTCACATATAATTTTGTCTTGTACAGGTTATACATTTTCGGAAGGACCAATGCACGTATTACCATTGCTGTTTTCATCATTACCTGGAATCGATCCAAATGACATTGGAAAATGTTTCGCCACGTTCCGTTTAATTTCCGTTTATGCCACGTTAATTCCCATTGTGGATTCCTCTAGATCAACTGCGGATATGACAGAAGATGAAAGAATAATTTGCGAAGCGACATCGCGTTTCGAAGATTTTATATTACAATTTCTGGACAGAGTTTTCATGTTCATAGATTCCAGTTCATTGGAAAGTGTGCGGCTTGAGAATCGCGGTAGTAACTCGAAAAGCAAACTAGAGTCGATTGCAGAAACGGCGCTCGCTGGTGTATGCTCGACACTTCTGATGGAGACTAGCGACGTGATTTTCAAGAGCGCTTTGCATAAGTTACGTACATTCATGACAGAACGGATTCTCGAGACAAAAGTCGCAGGTCAATTGGCAGCAGTCGTATGCAAGAGTTTTTCTCGCTTTAACGGACGTGATACATTGCATGCGCTAGTACCTGTACTCACGCAAACCATCTTACCGCTCGTCAGTGAAGAAGAGGACGTGTTGAAGGAAGAGAACTTGGATCATCGCCTTCTACATGCTATGCTCATATTGTCCGCGATTGTCGATACTCCAGGAAATAATTTGATACCACATATAGACACGCTGCTCAAGGTCCTCGATCGCGTCCTACTCTTAAGATCGACAGACGGAAATAAACTAGCTTGTCATCTATTAAAATGTATTCTCTGGTCTTTGTCGAATATTACTCCATGCCAATATAAGTCCAGTAACAGAGACTACAACGATCCTGATTATCCTTACATTAGAGACTGGGGCCAAAGCGCAGATATTAATAACTTCTGCATCAAATGGTATATTCCTGGCAAAGAAGAGATTGCTGCTATACAACGAATATTCTCAAGATATTTGACAGTTCAAATTAATAAGCTTAATGAATACTGCAAAGATTCTAGAACATTAAATAGGTCAGTTCATACAATTTTTATTTCAATAGTCTTTTATATTTCAATTTATATATCTATATAATTGAATTTATAATAAGAACACACGATTTTGATTATTTTGTAGAAATAGAAAGCAAAATTATATAAAATATATATTGATTTTTTTTTTTTATAAAATGTTTATAAAGCTATTTTTATATTAAAACTATTTCGAGAATGATAATACATATGTAGATAAATAATCATATATAAATAATTGTAGGGAAGAATTGCTTGCCAGTTTAAATATCATATGCAGCATTATTAGAGGTTCTGAATCTGTCCTACCAGTTTGGACAGAAACACCACTTGAAGTAATTAAATCTTCCGTAGAGTGGAATGTATCTTTAGTGCCTGTATATGGAATGAATGAGTATGTTACAATGCCTGATGGTAGCAATGTTAGACATTATCTCGCTGAGATTATGAGTCAAGTCCAACGAACGATGCTTGAAAATGCAGAAGATAATACGAAGAGCTTCTTTGTATTAATACGGGTGCGTATGTATATGTATATATGTGCACGCATACATATATACACACATATAAATCATCTCATAAAGTGTTTTATCTTCACTAGTAGAATATCAATCTCATTACATATACAACACACACACATTACAGAAATGTGGATGTATATGTGTGTGTTGTACATATTTTTTGTGCAGTATGTAAGTGTAATAAGATTTATTGAGTTCTACTAGGAAAAAAAGAAAATCGAGTTTCGTGTAAACCCACAATATACATATCTTAGATACTTATTAAAAGTTTTAAATACAGCATTTTTTGAAAAATATTTTTCGTATAATTGCTAAAATGCTATGTCATGGAAAAATGCTATGTCATGGATTTTTCAAATTAATCTCGAAAATGTTTTATTTAAATTGCAGATTTGGACTAATTTATTATTGGGAAAAATACGGCTGCGCGAATCACATGATGAACGACGCAAAACTTTTCAAATCGCCAAAAGGATATTCGAAGATAAATTGATAGGGAACAAGGACCGAATGGGTCCATTGATATTGGAACGTTGTGATATTCAACATGAACTCCGAATGCTCACGCAATCGGTCGCAGTAACGGAGACTCATAAACGAATAATATTAGAGCTATTCACGCTGGCGATAAGCAGATATGCAGACGTGCGTGCGAAAGCTCAATCCAGCCTCTCTTCTGCTTTCAAAACTTTCCGATATTCTTATACATTTATAATTCCTCATCTTATCGATATCTTGGCAAAAGATACCGAAGAATATCACGATGCATATAAGGTAAATAATAATTTTGTTAAAAATACTAATTGTCATAAGAATTATTTGCTGAGAAAAAACAACATTAAATCAACATTAAATTTTTAAACTATTCGAAAATAGGGTGCTCTATATATACTGCACGGACCGCAACCCATTGTTCCCATTATTACAGAGGGAGGCTGGAATGTGTTGAAATTATTGTGGCCAGCCATCGTACTTTCCAAACCATCCGAGAAGCTTTCTGTGATTCGTATGAAGGAAAGAATTGTACATACTATAAGCAAATCTTTTTATATAAAATCGATCGAACTTGAAATACCTGATAGGTGCCTGATAACTGCGCGCGAATTGTGGGGAAGCTTCCCGCAACCGACACTGCCGCAGCCTAATGAGATTGAGATACAAAAGGGCGCGCATAACTTAAAAGAACTCAATAAATCTAGGCTAGCGACATATACTGGCCTGCTTGATGAATTATTACGTTGTATACTTGAAGAATCTCTACACTGGCGACATAAATTAATGGCGATGAATTTTATACAAGGTTTGGCTCATCCGAATCAAACTTATTCCGCAAAAATAGTGCGTTATTTCTTGCAAGCGCTTATACATGATTCTTTGGAAGAAAGAAAAATTGCTATTAAAATGGTGGTATTTATGTTGAAACAACAAAAGCGAAAACATCCAAAAGTAAGAAACTTTTATTAGATTTTATACAATAAATATCAATTATTTTTATATAAATTATGGATATATATGCATTAAAATATTTACTTAAAGGTGGCAATTGATATATGCAGTCTGTCTAGTAAGAGCATGTTAAAGGAACAAGAGCAAGGATTCACAAAAGATGAAAAGAATTTATCACAAAGTCGAAATATCAGTCCCGGAATAAGAAATGACAATTCTTGGCTTCAGTACAATTATGAGACTCGTCCACTGACCACCGAGCAATGGGATGAATCTAGATACGTTCACCAACCATATGTAGGCTATTATGTCTGGCCGAAAATTCTAGAAGTTTATGCACCTTCATCCCAACAACCGTGTCTCGATATGGAAGTGCGCGAACTAACGGATTGCGAGCGAGAAGTCCATCTTTTCTTTGATAATCCACAGAACATTGAAAAGCTCATAAGTTACCTCAGTCTGGAAGAGAAGAAAGGCAAAGACAAATTCAATGCATCTAGATGTTTTCTATTTAAAGGCTTATTTCGCAATCATGGGATCGTTCACTTGAAACATTTTCTGCCGCATTTACAGCGACTAGTGATAGACAAGCACGAAAGCAGCCAACGATGCGCCGCGGAAATCACAGCCGGGATCATCAGAGGTGCCAAGCACTGGCCCTTCGAGATGGTGTGCAATATGTGGCAAGCATTATTGCCCATCATAAGAACTGCAATCGCGAATCTAACGGAGGAAACTTTCGTAGATTGGGGTATATGCTTCGCGACTGCGCAACTACGTAGAGATCCAAATAGACATCACTGGCTACTAGAGTGCCTGATGGAAGAGTCACTTCTGAAAGACTCAGAATCTTCGTTCGTAGAATGCGGCCGTCTTTATATGTTACAAAGCGTCTTGCAATCATGGCGAGTCACAGAGTTACTGCAACGTCTATTAGTACGCTTGGAAAATCGATTACTGACTAATCCATTTCAGAACGTTCGTGAATGCCTGGCATCCGTGCTGATTACCGTATTCAATGCTGATCTAAAATTTCCGCATAGTTCGTCTAACACTGCAACTCTGCAATTGCAGACTTTGATTGATAAAATTGTACCAAAATTGAAGCAACTTATAGAGGACGATGATACAACTAAATTGAATAGTCTAGATAAAGAGAAGAATTTATTAGAAAAAGTTGCTAATGTTTCATTCGATGAATTAAAAGAAGTATCCAAGACAGAAAAAGAGGAAGTCCCTAAGAGATTGTTAAAAACTGTCTGCAAATGGATTATAAATAGTCTATCTTGTTCGTTATATGCTGCGACACCAGGATTTTATGAAATTTTTCCAATCATATGTCAATTAGAAAGCGATCAATCAGAAGCGGATGAGGAGCTCAATAAATTATGCTTATGTACTTTGGCAACACTCGCGCAAGCATTCACATTGCCAGATGTTATGCCAATAGCATTGACCGCAGTGAAGACGTTGTCCGAACACTCGTCGTGGTCTGCTAGATTCACTAGCTTGGAATTTCTTCAAGTATTAGTCTTTCATAACATGGGTATAATTCTAAGTAACGTATCATGGATGAATTGCATTAAGAATATCGTTCTGCACTTACTAGAGGATGAACGTTTAGAGGTCAGGGAGAAAGCTAGTCTAGTACTCGGCGGATTGTTGCATTGCACATTCATCACGGATGTAGAAGAACTATTGGTAAGTTGTTAAATGTTATTTAAAGTTTTTGTCTCATGGGATAATCGCAATTTAATTTATATTCTAAGTTTGAGGATCAAATATCTTCTGTGATTTTAGGAGGAATTCAAGAGAAAGGCGAGAACGCGATTGCATAAGAAAAATAGCCAAACTGATAATGCGTCGAGAAATACAGAAAAGATCGATGCGATACGCATACGTCATACGGGTGTACTCGGACTATGCGCTTTCATTCATGCTCATCCATATGATGTGTCGAAATATATGCCTTCAGTCTTCGAACACCTTGGCTCTCATATGAATGATCCGCAACCCATACCGGTAATTTTGTTATTTATTTCCGATTCTTTTACGACTTTTATGTTTAAATATTATGGGAAATATATTTATACTTTTATAATTGTCCAAATTCGGATATATAATTATATGAAATATAATCAGTTTTCTTATAATAAATATTTGGATTACAGATGACAATAAGAAAAACTTTGAATGATTTCAAACGAACACATTATGATGGCTGGACAGGTATGAATGGTCACGCGCAACACTTTACAGAAGAACAATTGGCTGTCCTACAAGATTTGACGGTGCCACCGCCGCATTATGCTTGAGAAAGAAAGAAAGAGAGAAAGAAATCGGGGATTAAATTTTATAATACAATATACAGTATGGCAATTTTGCATATAATAAAATTGACAATTGTAATACTAATTACAATGCAAATCATATCCGAAAAAATGTAATATGCTCATTAAAAGTCGAATGACATTTTTGAGTTATCATTCATATCATCGCCATGTTTATGACGAAATGTCACAAAAAGTGACAAAGTCATCACAAATGACTAAATCCCGTAAAATCATAAATCCTTAATAATTGCTTTCTTTATTAAAAAAGATAGAATAGCTTGTATCAATTATGTATGCTAAATAGAAAGCACCCAATAGTATCTTGTTAGTAACGTCATTCATGAGATAGAATGCGATCTGAGCAATTTTTGGCTAGTATTCGTAGTTTCCATTCTTATATTTAAGACCATCTCTTAAATACAATTTTTAAATAATATAAACCAATCACAGAGCCAAATTAACAATATGGCCTGAATATCGATCTTGAAAATGATAGGCACAGCCATATCTTCAGCTGAACGCATGCGCGAAACTTAGTCTGTCGAAAACAATGAAGTGTCATTACTGTGTATATATTTACACCATGGTGCAAGTCCAATTATGAAGAGGAAGGAGACATCTTCGTAACGCATGAGCTGTGGTCAGTATAAGAAGTCTGACAACTGTCAAATGACAATAGTATTAAGGAATTACGTTCGCGCGTGGTTGAAAACAATCGAGGATGGCAGCGGAGATAAAGCCCGCCCCAGGGGTAAATCACGATAAGTTCAGCAGCAATCGCAAACCGGTGCTTCTGTCGAAATTGGAGGGCTGCGGCGACGATGTTAATGCCGCTATTATTATTCCGCGGGAAGAGGGTGTAATCAGTATTTGCGATGACAGGTACTAGTTGTGCAGGGGCATGTATTTTTGGAAATTAGACGTTTCCCGTGTACGTCGATATTTTGTACTTTTTCCTTCACACAGATTGTCTTTGCGATATTGATTCTGTTTTGATTATAACAAAATTCGTCGCTCTAAATGTTAAAATTACCCGCAATTCTTTTCATACATGGACACACCTTTAACACTATGTTCCTCTTTCTCTTCCTGTCTTGTATATATACGTGTTTGTATCACATTATTTATGATATCTCGAAATTATCATTTTGTCAAAATTGTATTAAAGTATACATTATATATGAAACATATGCATAAAATTATAGAACTGTTTTGAATTGTGAATTATAAATTTAAGTCTAAGAAGGCTTTGACATTATATTGTTAAGTAATAAAATATTAGATTTTATATGAATAAATACTTTATATTTATAATATACTTTAAAAAAATATCTTTAATAAATATCTTTATGAAAATATAATTAATTTCCACTGTGTATAGCAAGTATAAAATCATTGATGTATGATAGAAAAATAACTCTGTTTTATTAGTTTTAGTATTATTTTCTTATCATGTGTTTCTTTGTCAACCTTTTTTCTTTCTTATAGGACAGTTAGAGTATGGTTGAAGCGGGATTCTGGCCATTATTGGCCAAGTATCTGTCAATATATGCCAGCAGGTGCTACCTCCATGTATTATTGCATAGAAACCAGACAATTATTTGTTGGCTTGGATAATGGAAGTATAAATGTATGTTAAATTGTTATTTTTATTTTATTTGTTAGAATTATATATAATTTGTATTTATTATTTGGCTTTACAATTACAGGAATTTATCTTGGAACAAGATTATAATCGAATGACAGCTATGCGTGATTATCTAGCGCATCAAGCAAGAGTCACAGGAATTATTTTTGCACCAGAATCTGAATGGGTTTTAAGTATAGGTCGCGATAAATTATTTCAACTGCACAGTTCTGAGACGGGACAGAAATTAGGATCGTACCAAACAGATGCATGGTACACTGCTCTACAGTATCCTTTTACAAAGTCTCATATTTCTATAAATAAAACATTTTTGTAATGTATATATACATATATACATACATGCACACACATATACATATATATATGACACATGATTACATATTATGATTAGATATGATAATATATATTTTGTGTGTCATATATATATATATATATATATATATGACACAATATATATTATCATAATATCTAATCATAATATCTAATCAAAATCTATGAGAAGCTTAACTCGCATATACAGATTTGATGCCCAATCCAAACATGCTTTCGTAGGAGATTATTCTGGTCAGATAGCAATGTTAAAGCTGGATAATAATGGTGTTACCTTCATTACTACATTAAAGGCACATACAGGAAGTATCCATACATTAGCATGGGATTCTGAAAAACAGTTGTTGTTTTCTGGAAGTTTTGATCAAAGCATTATTGTTTGGGACATTGGAGGTCGTCAAGGCACTGCTTATGAATTACAAGGACACCAGTGAGTATACACAAAAAAATTATTCTAATTCTGACTTTTTATGTATCGGAAATATTTTAATTATTTTTAAAAACGCTCTAATTTTCTTGTAGTAACAAAGTAACAGCATTATGTTACGCGAGTAACGAGCGTTTGCTTTTATCCGGAGGCGAAGATGGCGTAATCGTCTGTTGGAATATGGCAGCAAATAGGAAAGAAACTGCAGCGTGGGTCGAATCTGACATCTGTCAGGTATGTTCGTGCAAGATCTTTAATCTTAAATGTCTTGCTACTTTTTGATGTCGATTTAAAACTAATGAATTTAGGCTTGTGGGAGACCGTTTTTCTGGAATATAAAAGCGATGATGGATCAACGACAATTAGGATTGAGGCAGCACCATTGCCGCTATTGCGGCCGCGCATTATGTGCCCGCTGCACGTCGCAACGGATACCGATACCAACGATGGGCTTCGAGTTCGAAGTGAGAGTCTGCGACCAATGTCATATACAACTTAAATCAGAGAAGTAAGTCACGTTTTGCTTAGGGATATTAAGGTACAAAATAAATGTAATAAACGATTCATTTTTGGTTTATGTAGCCAGTTGTCCCTAGCATCTTTCCATGATGCCAAACACAGTATCATTGGGATGGATTTGGATGCTCCTAAGAGAAGATTGTTGACTATCGGACAGGATCGCGTTATTAAGATTTGGGATGTAACTGCACTGTTTCAATGAATATTATATACATATGGATATCGATAATGTCGAATTTGAAATCAAATTATATAGATATCATCATATTCTGGAATATTTCAGAAGAAGGGAGAATATTCCAGAACCTATTTTTGTGATTATGTTATATCTGATTATAATCAGATACAATTGGTGGTCTGTTACAAGTCATCCTAATAGGATATCAAGACGATGAGTTTAAAATAGTGCTACAGCACATGCTTATTCATATATTTTCTGCACTAGATATCAGAACAATTCAAAAAACATAATGAGTACAGTGCAAGCATGTTAATTCAATGGAATCATCTTTAAAAATATTATATCGATGGAATTATCTCCCCTTCCCATCCTCCAAAAAATGTTTTTAATAATATTTGATTAAGTCTCTGAATGTAAAGTGTAAAGTTCATAATTGAATTTCCTAATTCAAAATACGATATATACAACGTGTATACAATTGAAACATACATAATACAAAAAAATGTGCAATATCTTTTGAAATAAAATTGGATTTTTTTTAATGGTAAATTTACACTAAAGTTAACGCAAAAAATTTTCCATTCAAAAAAATTAAATTGGCAGACCCATATGTAAATCAACATTAAGTCATGTATATTACAATGCAATTTCTTTTGCATATTTTGTTATAATTTTTGAAATATCTTCGTGTTGTTATCCTCAAATTTTAGTTTTGATGAAAAAAATAGCTGAGAAGTGATAGAGTCGGCATTGATTAATGATATAAAAGTATCAACTATTGTAATATGATTTATTTAATATAAGAATAGAAATAGGCAAATATTTTAAGAATTCCCTATTCGTTCACATTTCTACATTACTTCCTACTACTAATTTAGTATATATATAATTTAACATATAAATTTTTAACCATACCATTTTTAAATGAGAAGTAGTGATGTAGTGATGTATCTTGTATTAAGTACTAGTCCTATTTGTTATATAACTTATAAATATTATTATATCTTTTATGAAAACAGACTAAAAGAAATATTGTCTATTAATTATATCGATTACTTTCTTGATTATTAAAATTTCTTTCTTCATGAATGCAATAAATAGAGGTACAAGCTATGCAAAATCAATTCACATTTAAAGGTAGTGATTTATCATATTTTCTATTATAGAAATATATTTATTTCGTCGAATAAAAAGATAACATTATTATTACTCATAGATATATTATCTATATTAGTACACTATAGATCTCCATTATAGAGATTTTGTTAATTGATAAAAAAATTTTTTAACAATTTTGAAATGGTAAAAACTTTGAGATAACATAGTGATAATAAGCTTCCATAAAATTTAGAATATATATTTATATAGCTGAATAAATTATAACACCAAAAAACCTATTTCATATAAACAGCACGCGAAATCGCAGTTGTTTTAATTAGTTTCTTCATCCTCACCCAATGTACATAAAATGCATATCTTGTACCTGAATATAATGTATAATTATTTCATATCAATCACTATCATTGAGATTATAAAAGAGACCATCCTTGTTATTAAAGTGCATTCGGATTTATTCATAGAATAAATCTTGGATTTTAAGTAGATGAACGTGCAAATGCAATTTGTACTGTCCAAACAATCTATTAAATACAAATATATATATATTGTACGTTTATAAGCCCGATTTAGAAAACACTATAGCAAATACCGTCGCATTTTTATATGTTTTGCTAAAAAGTATATGTATAATATTTGAACACGTGAAAAAAATGTATATGCTTCTTATTATAAACGTACGCTGTTACACGACCAAACATTTACATCATCAAACGACGATAATTTATGATTGTATGCATAAAGAAACGAACGAATGTTCGCAATGCGCTGCATGATTGTCACTCGCTACCGAAATACAGTACATATGTAACTAACAGAAGAATGTAAAAAGAAACGACTAAGCTATGTGTATGTATCCTATCCACGTCGAATTGATATACAAAATAAAAATATATTTTCAATGTAAGATAGTCACACAATTTTATCGATTTCTTTTGTTCAATAAGAGAATGAATAATGATGGGGAATATCGAATCTATATTATAATCAGTTATGAATCATGCATTATCTAATTATTGATAAAAGCAAGTTTGATGATAATTCTATTACAATAATATCTTTTATCTCTATCCTTCTCGGGTTTTACTCTTCTCTAATTTAATTTTTTTATTCTCTTTAAATTTTGCAAGATATATACTTTCTAAATAAATCTATAAAACATTTAACTATTATTGTTTAACTATAACTCTTATTGTTTTCTTTCATATTTTTTTTCATTTTTCCTTTTTTTAAGAAGTACAGTTTTATATTAAAGATAAGACGATATAAATATTTTCATTATCTTTCACAAATTCTGAAATAATCAAATTTTTTATAGTTTAAATTTATTCTCACATCACACTTGAATTTACGAAATTATTTTTATGATTTACTAACATTAATTAAAAATTCATTATTTAATTAGTATACAAGTCTCTTTCTCATTTGTGTATTTTAAAAAAATTGTGTACACGCGTGCGCGCATGATGTAAACATATAGATACATATACATAGTGTTCCACGTGCAAAATTATGGATATATATATATAATTATGGATATATTATATATATATATATATATATATAATATTATATTATATTTATACATAATTTCTAACTTAATAAAATTTTTAGACATAACTTTTTCTAATGATCTTTCGTAGAGAATGAAAAGCATTAATTTTAGCACAAGTGGGATTAAAAAATAAAAAAATAATTGTATTTATATATGTAAACATGCATACAAACAATATAACGTCTTAAACAATTTAGTTTCACTTTATGATATTTTTTTCTATTTTCAGCTGTTTTAAAGATGCATCTCTGCCCACTTATGTGTGGGATACCATATAAAATATAACAATATTATATATATATATATATATATATATATATATATGTTTAATTAATAAAAAATTAAAGTAACGTATGCTGTTATTTTCACTTCTACATATGTGTGTTCAACACATACATCTTCTTATACAAGATGGTAAAAATGGACGATCTTTCGTAGGCACGTAAAGCAAAAGAAAATAACCGCATAAGTTCCTATACATTTCCCTCACATTTATTTTTATATAATATATATATATTTATTCTTTGAATATTAATGTTCAAAATATTTTATATTTATAAAAACATAAATTATATAGCCGATTAGTCTTGCGTCGTCGATAAGACAGACCGCGGCCGATAAAGCGCGCCGATTCGATCGCAACAGGTGATACGGGGCTGCCAGGTGAACGACGTAGCGCACAAGTAGCTTGTTATCTGATGGTGTGACCTGGAAGCGGCGTGGAAGCAACTCCGGTGATAGAGTCGCTCGGTCAATCACGGAGTTCGGGCTCCGTATTGTCGTCCACGATACGCGAGGTGTACCCTTCACCGAGTCGCGGACGTGCCGAGTGTTCGGTGGGGAAACCCGAAGCGCGCTTATTACTCCGCTACTACCTCCGGTCTGGGTCTCTTAGTCTACCTCTGGTACCTGGCACACCCGATCCTCGCCGAAGCTCGCCGAGCGGACGTATTAATGTGCCGGTTCACCGTAATCTATCCTCCGGAACGACGACTCCGTAAATCGCCACCGGCTGTCCCGCGCGCGATCTCACCACCTTGGTGATCTTACCTCATCTTTGCCCGCATCTATTCGCTCAGAGAGAAAGAGAGAGAGAAAGAGAGAGAGAGAGACCTCGATCCGTCATCTCGCGCGTACATCTTGCTCTCGCCCGTTCGTCATCATCATCGCGGAGCCGATCCCCGGAGGGACCGGACATGAGAAGCGAGTTGCCCGCCACCACGTCGGAAGTGTACAGTGCCAGTGTATAAGTGCCTTTTAATGGAGCGTGCCGTCGACGTATAAGCCGCTCTCGTCGTGTTTCTCGTTACTCGCAACAGGTACGTCGTCCAAAGTTCCGTTTCACGCAGGGGGAAATTCGCTGGTCCCCCTTCCTTCCTTCCTCACCTTTCCTGGGCTCCCTCCTGGGCTGGATTGTTTCGGCGATCGAGGACCGATCCGTCAGATTCTTATCCCGGGGCATCATCGGGATCAAACGGGTCGAAGGCGCGTGTTCCGGACGAACAAAGCGAAAGTACACGCGTACGAACTGCGACGAAAATTTCGCTTTTTCGTTTTTTTCACGGTCCATGAACGCGCCATTGCTGATTCGGACTCGAGGATTATTGGCGTTATTAAGAGTTTGGGAAGAGTCGAATTTTTTTATTTGAGTTTTTCGATACAACTTGAGCTTTAAAAGGATTGTCGTGGAAAAAAAGCGGTCTTATCTAGCGTCGCGTTTATCGATAAACACCGGAATTCTTGGTCACCGGTTTTTTATAATAAAAAGATTATGAGATTGCGAAGTGAAAGATGAGCAATTACAATTAACGCTAAACTTTATACCTTCTTATTACAAATGTCGCGTCGACGAGTTGAATAAATCTTTTTATGACTAGACTCAATAAAAAAAAGGAAAAAAAAACGTAATGAGTCGCTCGGATTGTCATGCGTGAATATCGCGCGGTAGTGCTGTGATAATAGTAAGAGATAAGTATGTAACTATGTGAGATAAAGTTATTGATAAACTGATTTTTCAAACACATTACAGCTTTACATATATTATCACATTATAGTTTTGCAATACATACGTTAGTACATTTGTATTTCTCGAATAGTAAATATTACTCTTTTCTAATCATTATTTTCAATAATTTTTTAATGTATATTGGATTTGCAAATATTAATTCAATATTTTACCATCAATAATTCATGGAAAAATATATCACTTGTGATTTGTATACTATTGCATTAATTAGTCGTAAAAATTATAAATTTATTTTTTTGTAATTGATTATTCAACTACTACTCAGAACACACATGAGAGAGAGAGAGAGAGAGAGAGAGACAGAAAAAAAGAGAAAGAAAGAGATATAGATAAATATCGATAACCGAAGCACCAGTAATGTGTGGAAATATATTGTGATTTGCATATTAATGTGTTACTAAATTGTAAAAATTATAAATTTATTTATTATGATATATATATATATATATATATATATATATATATATATATATATTATATAATTATAAATTTATTATTATTATTACTTTTTGTAATTGATTTTGACACAGAAGGAGAGAGAGAGAGAGATAAATAGGCAGATGTATATCACGCTTGTCAAAATCAAGGTTTTTCCTTCATGTTTCTTTAAATTTATTTATAAAGTTTATTACGATTGATACTAATATTACTTGAAATACGGCTTCTTGAACAGTATATATGTATATATGTGTCAATCTATATATAAGTTTTCTTGTAGAGGATGCATGTGTGAGGATTAGAAGCATAAGTT
Organism: Camponotus vicinus; assembly: GCF_025532165.1. NCBI lineage: Eukaryota > Metazoa > Arthropoda > Insecta > Hymenoptera > Formicidae > Camponotus > Camponotus vicinus. Next base: position 9,398,200 of record NW_028141956.1, read on the forward strand.
AACAGGCTTCCCTGGCGCTAAACGCGCCTCGTTCGATCACCCATTAAAGTCTCCTGCTCGCGTGCCTGGCGCTCTACGCCACTGACCGTTCTCTGCGGATATTTTCAAAGTCAATGACTGCGACTGCTCACGCCCGTGCCTCAAGTTCATGGCGAGACACGAATGTCTGCGTATGTAAAACGAAAGCAACGATTTTAATTCAGAGAGCAATGGTAATTCGTATACCTGTACAGCTCAAATATTTACTCTAGAATCTCTCGACGTGCGTCAATAGTTCTATTCCAAATTTCTGCTTCTTTAATTAACGGTACAATAAATAAGCGTGTTAAAAAATTGCCGAGTCTCATTGCACGTTAACGTAAGAGAAATCGAAGGATGGAATATGAAGGACGAAATTGAAATGCAATTTTATATTGAGAGAGAAGATGGAATGCTCGATCGCATAAACGAAGCCGTTTGTCTACTCGCGAATTGCTGAAAGATTATTTGCACGCGTGATGTAACGCAAATATATATTTGTAATTAATATCAAAAAATATCATAGCAAGTCTTGTTATGATCGTATTCTCACACAAACGTGGAGCCGTCTCTTAAAGCTCCTTTTCTTTAAATGTTCAAATAAAAAATCTTTTCAATCATATATACATAAAATTAATAATTAAAAATATATTATTAATATATGTATATTAAAAAATATATATTAATGTATTATTATTAAAAATTATATATACTAAATTATATATATTAAAAATATATAATTTAAAATATATATATTTAATTAATAATTCAATATTTTATATTAAATTATATTTCTACATTTATGCGGCAATAAAAAAATTAGACAAATTTTTAGTCGAGTTTAATATTGCTGTAAAATCTCTAATTTTGCTTCGAGGTCTTAAAGGATGCTTATGTCCCTGAGAATCTAAATTTAAATTTATTATAGAGATTTTATTTTAATACATTTTTTTTATTATTATTATTATCTCTTATTTTATTTTAAGTCTAATAAATTCAATTTTTTCGCTAAAGACAAACTGCTGGAACTATCCTAATAATGCGAAACATATGTACTTATTCGTTCAATCTACAAGTTCAATCTACAAGCAGTAATATTTCTAGCTGTCTTTTACCCCCGTTCGTTCTTCTAAATTGTATTGCGCAGCCAAGCGCAAACCGATGCATTTCATCCGGAAAGAAGAGAATAGAATTTTTCAATAGAGTTCTATCAATATGATTCGTCTCAATTTTTTTTCGAAGAATAGAACCGTATCCTGGGTATAGATTATATATTATATACCGCATACACGTGTGTTTATCGTAGAAAGAAGTAATAAATATAATTATTATATAGCTTATATAAAATCATAAATTTTTTTCACAATTAATTCATAATATAATATATTAGAAAATTTTTTTTTAAACTTGCAATTTATATATATATGTATTACATTACTTGGTAAAAACTAGTCTTTGGTTTGTATAGACGTGAGAAAAATAATGTAATATTGTTTACACATCGCGCATTGATCTTTTACTCTTTGTGGTCGAAGCACGCTAAATGTTGGATATCTTATTGATCGAAGTTATTTCGAGAGGCAGTGATCAAAGATTGTTCTGTAAAATTCATAAATGTTCTACGACTAAATTCTATAAATTTCTGTGATTAATTTTAAATTTTTATATGATTTTAATTTTTATGATTAAACTGAATGTGATTTAATTATTTTATCTAAAGATATAGACTGAAAAGATCTTACAATTTAGTAAAAAATAAGACCTGCACAAGGACTAGTCAAACATTATATACTTTGGCGAGACTAGTTTGCAACCATTATCAGTGTAGTAAAATGTTTTAGTGACTTATGTACATACGTATGATTCTAAATATCTAATTCCGTAGATAACTAAAAATGCTTTAAATATTTAAAATTTTTATTTTACATCAGTAAGTAACTTGTAGAAAACCGCATAGATAAAATTCGTTGAAATAAGTAAACCAACAAATTTTGTATTTGTATCAATATATTTTATTACGCATTTTATTATGCATGGCCAAATTATATAACATCTGTCTTACAGCATATTAAAAAATAGCATATCAATTGATATTGAACGAAACATTTTTATGAGGGAAGTTGATCGACATATGATATTTTATGATAGTTTAAACAGCTCGCGTTATACATATCCATTACACATTTAATTTTTTATAATATTTTTATATATAATTATTTTATTATCTGTATGTGTAATATACTAATTATTTGCATTTAAATATGACTAAATATGTCAACGAAGCATTTTGATATCATGCGTGTAATTATTTCGATAATAAACGAGGCTTTTATTATACTATACGATGTACTGTATCTCTGAATGAACTTTAAGTTATCTGATTTGTCAACTTTCTATTTAAAAAAATATTATAGTTTCGACATCTTCATCCTCGGATTTACGTTTTATTTGAGCCCAGGAATATGTCATTAAAATTATCGCTATAAAACGTTTTTTTTTCTTGATTTTATTCGTGGTTCGACGATCTAAACGTGCGACAGTATTCGAACAGTATTAGATGGCTGTGCGTGCCGGATGAGAGATTGATCCCGAGAAGACTCTCGGATCTCATCGAGGCCGTATGGCTCGACAACGTAAACTATCTAACCCACTTTTGCGAACAGGTTTGCGCTGCTACTATAGTAACGGTGATCCGCCAGACATGACCGATGTCTATAGGGATGTTTTTTTTCTTGAAATAGATGCAACGACACGTGCGTGCGATGCACAGTAACCGTCAAATTCCTCGGAGAGACTCGAGAGTTCGAGTGCTTTTACATAGTTCCTCTAACAGTTTCAATGAATTCCTGCGAACTTGCAAATTTCCCTCGAGACGTTACATGTATATATATAATACTCGTGATAGACATTTCTAAATCTTTACCAATTTTACAGCAGAGAATCTTTAATTTCTTATTAAAGCTAAAATTACAAACGCACATCTGATGCGATATGATTTAATCTTATATATTTTTTTTGTTTCCAGGCGGAGTGCCGACAACCACGACTTAAGAGATGGTCATCGTCACACGGGTAGGTTTTTCTCTCTTGATGTTTAATTGACATAATATTTATATTATATATACTAATATTCCATATTATATTGGACATAATATTGGACATAACATAATATTGACATAATATTCATATTATATTGGAGGAAAATATAAAATATTTTCTTTAAAACTTGATATTAATACAAAAATGTTTCAGATAAAATTAATAAAATTTTAAGAGAGAAAAAAGTTGATAATCTTAAATTTTAACTAAGATTATTTTTTTAAAATCATGTAAAGATCAACCTATTTTTTTAATATGGAACCATAATTTTCCTTAACTAAATCGATTTCTCGCAATATTCGACATAAAAGTAGTTACAAGGATACGAGGATCAGAAATTGAATAGTTTACGAGATATTTTATCTTTTAATTCGACGTAATAAATTACGTAAACTATGAAATATGCCATAAAATATTCATTTTTTTAATTATGTTGTCTGAATACTTTTATGCATAAACTCATAAGAGGAATCAATTATAAAGAAAATATATAATTGTTTTGAAGAAAAAATATAGAGTTGCTCATTGTAAATTTCTATTTTTTTCTTACTTAAAATTTATTTTTTCCTATTTAAAATGCAAGATTGTCAACTTTTTTTCCCTTCAAAACCCTATCAATGCGTGAAATATTTTTTATAAAATGCTAAGTTTTAAAGAAAACACCTTATAACACTTTGTGTTGTATCTTATATATTATACAAATGAATTATCATTTTCATCTAACAGATTTCTACTCGACGGATTTCGATAACATATTATAACAGCATATTATATCAGAACATTCCATGCATATACACGTTTTGTTGCAGCCATAATCCATACTTTGTTAATCATACCTGCGAGGATATTGCGAACAATTTCTCGCAGGTGAAAAGCGATAGAAATTTATGTGTGAATTCATCGATCAATCGAATGGCGAAACTAAGCAAAATTCGATGAAGCTGCAATATCGCGCAGTTTAATCCATTACATTTACCGCTTTCCTCGTCGTTCTCGAACACGGTCAGTAGGAATCTGTGACGAGTGAAAATAACCAAACGGGAGTCATCGTGTTCTCTCGTTGTAAACAATGATGTACCGCTAAATAATGCTCACGTAGTCATTTCGACGGACAGCGCAGCGAATAAACATTTCTTATCTTTTTTTGCATACACAACTTCTTCTTATCCTCTCAAATTATTGCCACGTCGATGTCACACGAGTCGTAAAAAGAGAAAATCAACATTTTTCAAAATGTCATGTGTAAATAATTAAAAGTACATGCAAACCTCGATATTTGATAGCGTCGACAAGTCGTTGAACAATATTCAAATAATAGTATCAGATATTTTAATTTTAATTTTTAATTTTATCAAATATTTTAATTGTTTAATGATAAAGGTGTATCAAAGTAAATCGTTTTATCAATGAATTGATTATATGAGAAATGACACTCGACTGGCAGCAAATTTTGAGAGAAAGACAAAATATATATATAGTTAATAATTTTATATAGTTCATTTTATATAATTTTAATAATTAAAAATACAATGAGAAAAATAAATGATAATGAAAAAAATAAAATATTTGCACATAATATTGTGCAAGGCCATGTATGCTTAGTTAGCGGTATTTAATAATCGGTAATAATTTTCGATCTATTTATATATTTTGTAATGTGTATACTCTTGTGCTGTCGTAATTGATATGCAATAACAGCCGAGAACACACGCTACATAAAAAAGGAAAAGAAAAAAAGAACTGACGATCAATTACGGTATCTTGTCATGCGTTCAAAACGATTGTAGAAATCAAGAGGATTTAGTTCATTGCCTTTCTTATATCAGTAAATACATGCAATGTATTATACATAAACGAAAGATCGTTTTGTATAAGTGAAAGTCGGCGACCGACAGCGTGTTGCTCCGTCAAATTTACATGAAATGCACGGGTGGAAAATAATCATTTGCTAGGGATCCAGAAAAAAATGCAATGCATGTGGGAAGTTCAAAACTTTCTTTATCAAGGTTATATGTCAAAGTAGTCAATATGTCCTTTCCCAGCCTCTCTTATAGCTTTCAATCTTGTGGAATATTTTTTTCTGGATTTCTAGCAAATATTTTCCTATCCCATATAAGCATCCTTCAAATATCAATTCGAATCAATCAAATTTTATAAAAAATATCGGAGCATGGAATGCTTGTAATTTCGACAACGATGCTCTATTAATACTTCATTTTTATATTTTAAATATCAATTGTAAAAAGATCGATATTATTTAGTGTGTGATAGAGATGCCAATTGCAAAATTTTCGACGAATGACTTTATATTTTTCTAGTTTCAAAAAGTGTATCTCATCAAAACGATTGATGGTATACGACTCTTGAGATGAACGATCAGTTAATTGATGTCATAGTTGATGGCTCTTTATTACTTCGTGAACAAGTATTATTTTCATATTTTGTGCAAGCAAAACTAGTAGTTGTCGCATAACGGAATACGAAATTACTTATATGCCGTATCGTTATCTCTCATCTTATCGTGGAAAAGAATTAGATCCATTCGATACAACTAATTTGAACGTTAAATGAAACAAATTGAAGAACAATAATGAAACAGTCGTGATGAACAATGACTTCTTAAATAGCTTTTATTTCATTTTTTCTCAATATCGCTAACGTAAGCTGCATGAATTAATTATACAAGATTTATTTGAATTATTTGTCGAAATGCGTGTTCTTTGTAAATTTTGAAAGATTAGTTTCCACTTTTGGCTTGATTTATAATGAATTAAAGCGCAAAATATTTCAAAACAATTCTTGTTTTAAGCATAAATGATGATAAAAATCATCGTCTCGAAAGAAAATTGATTTTTGCTATTGGTTTCTCTCATTTTCTTATCTGTCAAATGTGAGTAACCTGCAATTAAATTAAGCAAGACGGTTTCATTAAAGCTCATCGAACTCCCACTGCACGAAACGCTCCGTGATGCAGTTCCGTATGTTGCAACTGTTTGCATCGATGTTAGCGTGCAGTATCCATGTGTGGCACGAGTCTTCGTGTGCTATGAAGTCGGAGATCGTACACTTGATACACGTATACGTTCCGATTATTCATTTCACCGGAACATCGAAAGAGCTCATCCGTTCCTCGTCTTGAAATAAAAGCCCCTTCTATCTTTTGCTTCCACCAGCAGTTTTACTTTCGTACGCTTGCCAAACCTTCAATCGCGTTTGATTAACAAATATATCAAAATGCTATATGTGTAATGTTATGTTTAAATAATATTATATATATATATATATATATATATATATATATATATATAGTTTTATTTTTTTTTAATAATTTCCGATATAATTAATTTTTAATATAATTTCTCTTTCTCTCTCTTTCTTGCTCGCTCGCTTGAAAATTAATTTAAACCATGGTATATGAATAATCATAATTGAGTAATAAAAAACTATTATTTGTCAACGTTTTTTTAACTCTTGACTATTTTTTGAAAAATCAAACTTTTACAAAATTTATAAAAGGTATTTATTTAATGCAAACAGTTTGGACTAAAAATGAATTAAAATATATGATATTTTTTGAAGTAATCAGTTACACATAGAAATCAACATCATATTCTACATATCTTGACTCTGATAATCTACATATCTTCTCTTTTCTCTTCTTATTGATTGACATAAACGACACATTTTCTTTATTTTCTTTTTTTATTAAAGCTTAGATTGAATAAGAGAGGAGAAATCAATAAGTTTCTTCGGATGTTTTCTTGTCTTTTTTACAGTTCCAATTGATGTCGCGCATGTTGATTGATAATTTCTCTGATTATTTGGACTCCACTAAATTAATTTCATTTTTAGAAAATTTTAAATTTTAGGAATGAGTGACAAACATAAAAAATGCGATATGTATCGATTAAAATTAAAAACTTATGATTAAAATTAATAACTTAACTATATATATGTTCACCGTCTTTTGAAGAAAAATCTCAAAACATCTGCCATTCTCAAAGGATTAATGCAAACTCAATAATCTTGAAATATCTCATTCAAATAAATGCACTCCATTAATGTTACATATTACGTGTGTGAAATTCAAGCGCGATGCAATCCTCGATGCTCCTCTGATCTAATTACAAGTGCCAATAGTAACGAAAGCAAAGAGAAAGCGAATCAATCTAACGGGGGACGCAGTTCGATAAGATTGGAAGAGCGATCGATATAAAAGAAAAGCAAATAATGGCGAAATAATCCTTTTTACTCGTTCGCGCCGCGCATCGCGCCGAATGGTAAAGCATACAGTTATTACAACGGTACATCATAACTCCATTTAGACTCCTGATACTCTTTCGCGTTAATGCGAATTCCATATCTCGCGTTGATCGATTGACTTACTTCTTGTTTTTCGTATATTCACGAACGCGAGAATTTTTCATTGCCATAAAAATCCATATTAGCCAACTTGTAAATTACTCAACAACGTGTACTACTAACGTGAATTACATTGATTAACGCAAGATTTACCGCGTCCAAGTATAACGCTAACGTTCACTACTTTCGACAATTATTTAGGTTACATGTATGTCGTACATATCTAACAGTAGCGTAGGCATACGTGGAAATTGCTTCCTGAATAACTATTAAGAAAATTAATAAAAATAGAAGCAGGTATAATATATTTCTTGCTTCCGACTTTTTTGACTTTGTAAGCACCTTTTATTCTGTTTTGCGTTTCCGAAACTTTGTATACTTTATTATGTTTTGCTCATTCACTTTTATTTTTATTTTATGCTTATTACTTTTACTTTGTTTTCTGACATTGAAAAGGATCTGAATTGGATTGAAACGCAGCGTTTGTCGTGTTTAAATTAAATAAACGTTTTCACATGAATTGCTACATGAAGTGAGATAACCGTTCTACTTTCGCATACATTTCACTAATGCTTTGGTCCTTGAAGCCTTTTAACTAACTTGTATTAATATATTTTTCTTTCATGTGATTACTGTCTCAATTCGAATGCTTCTTAGTTAAATAGAGGACAATGAGAACTTCCGAATAACAATTAAATAGTGTCTCTCTGGAAAAACAAGGAAACCTTGGAATTCTACGATTTTTTGTGCCTAGAAAAATCAAAGAATTTTTATAGAATTTTATCGAGACTCAGAGATTTTTTACAAAAAGTCTTTTTTTGACCATTTTACTCTGATATTGTAAACACTCGGCAAGCAAATTATGCAATTAAAATATATTATAAATATGTATGTCTATCTCTGTTTATATATTCAATGTTTTAACAAAATATGTAATACATGTTTTATTGCAATTTTTAGTAATAAAAAATGAAAGTGTTATGCAAATGAAAAATGTTTCTTAGGGAAACTATTCAGTTTCTTCATTTGCAAATCTAGCACTTGAAATTCAAGTAACTTTATCTTTCCTTTGCATGAATAAAAAGTATTACAAACGTATGTACAAAGTATTACAAAGTATTCCAAAACGTATTAAAAACTAAAAAACTTATTTTAAAAAATTGCATCAAAAAATCTTTAAGAGATATTCTCTTTATCTGAAATTTTGAACAAAAATACTTGGAATATCAAGGAATTTCCAGGAAATTTTTTTATAAAAATCAAATAGACATCCTCTGTTAATTAAATAGAGAAATGTTTAAATAAATGTAAATTGAAAAATGTGCAGACTCGTATTGTATTACACCACATTGAGTTATCATGTTTATCCTAGTGTGATGACGCGTAGTAATATTTAATCAGTTAGTTATCACATAATCGTGTTCCACACTAGAGATCATGTGCTTCTAATAACATGTGCATACCTGAACTAAATGCAATTTCATGGAAGAAAATGCATTTACGAAAGTTACAAATATACAATTTCCATTATGAACTACATCATATCGCGATAATCTGTCCTGGTGAAGAAAGACGTGCAAATATATTGAGATCTTTGCAGGGGGATTATATATGGATAGAACCAATCTCAGGAAGAGAATTTGACGTCGCGATCGGAGCGCGAGTAATCTCAGCAGAAGGCAGACGTATCCAAGTAAAGGACGACGATAACAAGGTATTTATAAAGTACACACAACGCAAACGATTTTATGAATTACGAAATAAAATCTCTCAATTTTTTTTTACAGTTTTTTGATTAATTGCAAATATATTTTACGAAAAAATTTGAAAATTTGAAATTTTATTATTATTCATATATATGTATATAATTCTTGCTTTACGGCTATGGATAGCTTCTGGTTTACATTTTGCATATTTTTTTATTTGACAATATTTCTTTCATATATCTTATTTTTTTACATTAAAACTTAAATACATAATTTATACTTAAATACAAAAACTCACAGATCGGTTTATAAGAACTTTCAAACATAAAAATATACAAACATAAAATTAAAATTATGAAATAAACATTTGAACATTCAAATATTCAAACTTTAATCTCCAAATCTAAATCCATTACATTCCTAATTTTTCTACCAAAATAGAAAACAAAAATCAAAAATCGTGATACATATATATCAAAGTCTCTAATAAAAATCATTATTTCAATACATAAATAAGCTTAAAATAAACTTTAAATTTTAAAATTTTAAATTTTTTAAAAATTAGATTCTAAATCTTAAATCTTAAATTATATAAATAAAATCAATTTTTATTTTATTTTGTTTCTTTTAGCAAATTTGACTTATTATCGATATTTTAGATTAATTGGATACTATTTATTTAGAAAAATTCTAAAATTTTTTTTTTAATGACAATATCCACCGACAGAAGTTTCGCTAAAATAAAATAAAATTTGACCATAAAGAATGTAAAGAATTTGGTTGCTCACATTTTCCTACTCAATCGTTCCATTTAAATTTATTAACCAGAAAATAACTCTACAGGAACAATGGTTAACACCAGAGAGACGGATAAAGGCCATGCATGCCACCTCGGTGCAAGGTGTAGAAGATATGATCAGTTTAGGAGACCTCCATGAAGCTGGAATTTTGCGAAATTTATTAATACGTTACAACGAGAATCTCATTTACGTAAGTATCTTATTGTATCAAGGACGATCGATTGAACAAAAGGCGGGTGCATAAATACGCCGCAAATACAATGTAACATAATAATTTTACAGACATACACAGGCTCCATTCTGGTCGCCGTCAATCCATATCAGATACTGCCTATTTATACCGCGGAACAAATCAAACTCTACAAGGATCGTAAAATCGGGGAGCTGCCACCTCACATATTCGCCATCGGCGATAATAGTTATGCGCACATGAACCGATATGGCCAGGATCAGTGCATAGTAATTAGGTACGAAAGAGTTCGGCTTTCTACGTGACACTAAAGCGGAAGTCAAAGACAATTTATCATGATGCACGACTTCACAAATCGCTTGATGATTAATTACTTTAAATGACTTTTTGTTAGATAAACAAAGCTCACGAAGAAGATCGATAATTAATATTTCAAGCATATTTATTATTTTTAAAATAATTAATAATATATAAATAGATATTACCAAAAATACAGGGCGTATCAGACCACTCGTGCCAGCCAAATATCTCGAAAACCAAGAACGGTAGATAAAAATATTTCAAACAAAAGTTGTAGGGTTTCAAGTAACGCATTAAATAGTAATATTGGTACGACCTTGAATAGCGTTGTTAAGGTCACGTGAAGGTCATCTTAAATTTCTTAAATAGAACTGCCTACTTTTTATTGCATATTCTTGCAGCTCATCTCGAGAGCTTTCCAAAACACTATAATAAATATAGTTACTTGGAATCCTACAACTTTTGTTTGAAATATTTTTATCTACCGTTCTTGGTTTTCGAGATATTTGGCTGGCACGGGTGGTCTGATACACCCTGTATATAAAACAACAAATGTTATAAAAGAACATACGTTATAAGTGCAAAATATATTATAATTCATACGAGTCTTTTTCTTCATATTATTAATGAAAAAAATCGTTTACTTTAGCGGCGAAAGCGGAGCCGGAAAAACAGAAAGTACGAAATTAATTCTACAATATTTAGCAGCGATCAGCGGAAAACATTCATGGATCGAACAGCAAATCTTAGAAGCGAATCCCATACTCGAAGGTAAAATTGTAATATTAGAATCAACTTGTGTTTAAATTAAAACCCGAATTAATTAATAAATGATTAAACGATACTTTATTATAGCCTTTGGCAATGCAAAAACCGTGAGAAACGATAACTCTTCCCGTTTTGGCAAATATATCGATATTCATTTCAACGAGCAAGGCGTAATAGAAGGAGCCAAGATTGAGCAATATCTTTTAGAAAAGTCACGGATCGTATCTCAAAGCTTGGATGAGAGAAATTATCATATTTTTTATTGCATGTTAGCTGGCCTTTCAAGGGAAGAGAAACAAAAACTCGAACTAGAGGATGCATCTACGTACAAATATCTCATAGGAGTAAGTACAATTAATATAATAATAAGACATAAAACTAATACAAATAAATGTGTATATATATATATATATATATATATATATATATATATATACATAATTTATAAGGAAAGATAATTTAAGAAAACTATATTATATATATATATATATATATATATATATATATATATATATATATATAATATAGTTTTCTTAAATTATCTTTCCTTATAAATTTAGTATACATCTCCATATATATTTTCACGAACATTAATACCGCATTTTCTCTGTAAAAATATATGAAAAGCAAGACATATGTATTCAAATATTTCATGTATTAAAAAAAATTTAATTGATTAAATGACAAGTTTGTCATTGCATATTTTTAAATACATTATATGCATTATCTAAATATATTATGCTGTATCTGTGACTAAAATATTGTAATATTATATAGTATTATATAATAATATAATGTTTTACTTTATATAAAAGAAAATAAAAATGCTTCTTTTCGTATATTTCACTTTCATATATTGCACATGTGCTCTATCAATATACATAATTGTTATTTTTATTTTCAGGGTGGCAGTATTACTTGCGAAGGACGCGACGATGCAGCTGAATTCGCCGACATAAGATCGGCTATGAAGGTTCTGCTATTCTCCGATATGGAAATTTGGGAAGTGCTTAAATTGCTTGCGGCTTTGTTACACATGGGCAATATAAAGTATAGAGCCACTGTCGTAGGTATGAAAGTTAATTATGCAAATTATTAAATTGTAGGATAATTCTCGAAATATAGGAATAGATATCGAGATAAATTAATCAAGAAGTTTGTTAGTCTTCCACATGTTACATAATTAATACAAAAAAGAATAACTAAAGTAAATTCTCATTTTCGATATTGTCACGTGCTTTTTGACATGCGTTCGTTTCATCGCACGATTTATCTAACGAATGCTCGTTGCGCTTCTTTCGCTCTCTCGCAGTAACACACGCAGACATACGCGAGAAACTGAAGAGAACTGAAGACACTTCGACGATTCTTGACAGTGAATATAAACAGATGCATCGAATCGCTCTCTCCTTCAAATATGTCGTTGAAATTAGGACAGATTTAATTCTTTCATTCATGATTTCTAGATAATTTGGATGCTACAGAGATAACAGAACAAACGAATGTACATAGAGTGGCATATTTACTAGGAGTACCAGCACAATCTTTGATAGATGCGCTCACTCGCAGAACTATATTTGCACACGGTGAGACAGTAGTAAGTATTTTTTTTCTATGTAAGATTGTGAGTAAAAATCAAGAAATGAATTGTCACAACGTATCCTGTCGAAATTGTATCATTTATAGGTTTCCACATTGTCGAGAGATCAATCGGTCGACATCAGAGACGCGTTCGTGAAAGGTATATATGGCCGATTATTTATACACATTGTAAAGAAAATTAACGAGGCCATATATAGGCCAAAGAACAATTCCCGTAGCGCTATAGGCGTATTAGATATCTTCGGTTTCGAGAATTTCAATCACAACAGCTTCGAGCAATTTTGTATCAATTATGCCAACGAAAATCTCCAGCAATTCTTCGTTCAACATATATTCAAACTGGAACAAGAAGAGTATAATCACGAAGCCATAAATTGGCAGCATATAGAATTCGTCGATAACCAGGACGCTTTAGATCTGATAGCGATTAAGCAGCTCAACATTATGGCTCTTATTGATGAGGAATCGAAATTTCCGAAAGTACGAATGCACTTTTTTATAAACTTCAGATAATTTAATGTATCTGAAATCCATTCGTAACTTTAAATGTATATCATTTTTTTTCAGGGTACAGATCAAACCATGTTGGCGAAAATTCACAAAACTCACGGTAGTCATAGAAATTACTTGAAACCTAAATCAGACATCAACACATCCTTCGGCCTAAATCATTTTGCGGGGGTTGTCTTTTACGATACGAGGAGTTTTCTAGAGAAAAACAGAGATACATTCAGCGCGGATCTATTGCAGCTTATTCACATATCATCGAATAAATTTCTCCAAGCTTGTTTCGTCGAAGATATTGGAATGGGATCGGAAACTAGGAAGAGAGCACCCACATTATCGACACAATTTAAAAAATCGCTGGATTCTCTCATGAAGACTCTGTCCAGTTGCCAACCTTTCTTCATAAGATGCATCAAACCGAACGAATATAAAAAACCAATGGTAAACATTCTCTCACAATATTTTTATTTTACTTGTGATTCTGTCCTAATATTATAACAATCTTACAAACACAAGTTTAACCTTAGATGTTCGATCGAGGTCTTTGCTGTCGACAATTAAGATATTCCGGCATGATGGAAACTATCAGGATTCGTCGTGCTGGTTATCCTATTCGTCATTCCTTCCCCGAGTTTGTGGAAAGATACCGATTTCTCATCTCGGGTATTCCACCCGCGCACAAGGTAGATAATTTGTCAGATAAATTATTTTTTTGTTAATAACACGCTTATGTACACATATACTCTTCTTCCTCTTTTCTCTTAATTCTTTTACATTAAAAAATTTGCATCATTAATCTTAGGTGGACTGTCGTACGGCGACTTCAAAAATTTGTCATGCGGTGTTAGGTCGATCAGATTATCAGCTTGGGCACACCAAAGTTTTTCTCAAAGATGCTCATGACCTCTTCCTCGAGCAGGAACGCGACCGCGTACTGACGCGAAAGATCCTGATATTACAGCGCAACATTCGCGGCTGGGTCTATAGGAGGAGGTTTTTGAAGATGAGAACGGCGGCAAAGATCGTACAGAAGTATTGGCGAGGCTACGCTCAACGTCAACGATACAAACGTATGCGAATCGGTTACATGCGACTACAGGCGCTCATCAGGTCGCGTGTATTGTCACATAGATTCAGGCACTTGCGCGGCCATATCGTAGCACTTCAGGCGCGAGCACGGGGTCACCTAGTGCGTAAGATGTACCAGAAGAAGTTGTGGGCTATAGTAAAGATACAGGCGCACGTGAGAAGACTGATCGCGCAGAGACGATACAAGAAAATCAAATATGAGTATAGATTGCATATAGAAGCACTGCGATTAAGAAAGAAGGAAGAACGCGAACTGAAGGACCAGGGTAACAAGCGAGCTAAGGAGATCGCGGAACAAAATTACAGGGTAAAATAAACGTATCTTATCTTACATTCATTACTATAATTAACGAAGAAATTGAATTTTTACTTCCTATAGCTATAGAAAATAAAAAAAAGATTCTCTCTAGTATTAAATCATAATAAAAAAAGTAAACTTCTTTTGTTATTTATATTATTTTCGTTATACATATATATATATAAAAATAGGATAAGAACTAGCGAGATCTCATATTTACAGCGAAAACATTAATTATCTGTCGAGAACTTTGACCAGTTTCTTATAGTGCGAGTCACGATCATAATTCATGTAATTATTATGAATTCTATGACATTGCGTGTATCAATTTCAGGAGCGCATGCAAGAGCTAGAGCGGAAAGAAATCGAAATGGAGCTCGAAGATAGACGACGAATGGAAATTAAGAAAAATTTAATTAACGATGCAGCCAAGAAGCAAGACGAACCGGTCGATGATAGTAAACTAGTCGAAGCTATGTTTGACTTCTTGCCAGATTCTAGCAGCGAGGCTCCGACTCCGGCGAGAGAAACATCTGTATTTAACGTAAGTTTTCATATTTTCTCATAATGTTTTCATATTTCTTTGTTAAAAGTTGATTACAAATAATCGGTGAGGAAATAAGATAAATAAAAATAATTTTGATTCATAAAAATTTAATATAACGAAAATTTTATATTTATTCAATAGTAATATAATAAAAAAAATTTCCTCAATGCATAGAAGATACAATTTTTTATTTGTTACAGGATCTTCCTGCGCCAAAAGCCGATCAGCAAGAGATACTTAGCCCGATTCAAATGGCCTCGGAGGATGAGGAGGATTTATCTGAATTTAAATTCCAGAAATTCGCGGCCACATATTTTCAAGGCAATATCACGCACCAGTATTCGAGAAAGCCGCTCAAACATCCATTATTACCATTACATACGCAAGGTGACCAATTGGCCGCTCAGGCTCTGTGGATAACTATACTTCGATTTACGGGCGATTTACCCGAGCCGCGATTTCATACTATGGACAGAGACACGACTTCGGTGATGTCGAAGGTAACAGCAACGCTTGGACGGAACTTTATAAGGAGCAAAGAGTTTCAGGAGGCTCAGATGATGGGCATGGACCCTGTACGTATATATGGAAGTCTTTCTTCCTTTATAATTGATATTAGATACATTGATTACATTAATATGAGGAAAAGACTCTCATACTTTATATTTGTGTCATTTACAGGAAACATTCCTCAAACAAAAACCACGTTCCATCAGGCACAAGCTTGTGTCGCTAACTTTAAAGCGAAAGAACAAGCTAGGCGAGGACGTGCGAAGAAAATTGCAGGAAGATGAATATACTGCCGATAGCTATCAATCCTGGTTAGAAGCTAGACCAACATCGAATCTCGAGAAGCTGCATTTCATCATTGGCCATGGTATATTGCGCGCCGAATTGCGGGATGAAATATACTGTCAGATTTGCAAACAACTGACCAACAATCCATCTAAATCGTCGCACGCACGAGGCTGGATCTTGCTATCCCTCTGCGTCGGCTGTTTCGCGCCCTCGGAGAAATTCGTCCACTATCTGCGAGCCTTTATCAGAGAGGGACCACCCGGTTATGCACCCTATTGCGAGGACAGATTGAGGAGAACTTTTAACAACGGCACGCGCAATCAGCCGCCAAGCTGGTTGGAACTTCAGGCTACGAAATCGAAAAAGCCGATCATGTTGCCGATCACTTTCATGGATGGTAACACAAAAACGCTGTTAGCAGATTCCGCTACCACCGCTAGAGAATTGTGTAATCAGCTTTCCGATAAGATTTCGTTGAGGGACCAATTCGGTTTCTCTTTGTACATCGCTCTATTTGACAAGGTGTCATCTCTGGGCAGTGGTGGCGATCATGTGATGGATGCTATTTCTCAGTGCGAGCAGTACGCCAAGGAGCAAGGTGCTCAGGAGCGAAATGCTCCATGGAGATTATTCTTCAGGAAGGAAATCTTTGCACCTTGGCATGAGCCAACCGAGGATCAAGTGGCCACGAATCTAATTTATCAGCAGGTGGTGCGCGGTGTCAAATTTGGCGAATATCGTTGTGACAAAGAGGAAGATTTAGCGATGATTGCAGCGCAGCAATATTACATAGAATACCACACTGACATGAACATCGATCGACTGTACACCCTTCTGCCCAATTACATACCGGATTATTGTCTAACGGGAATTGACAAAGCGATCGATCGATGGGGACATCTCGTCTTGCAGGCGTACAAGAAGGTAAATTTTAAACGAAAATTTCAATAAACAAGTCGTATATGATTTATTCCAATAGGATAAAAGACTTGTGTACAAGAGTATTAATTAATTTTATTAAGAAATTGAAATAGATAAATTGAACATATATAAATACAACATTTATATGTACAATTTTATTTTATTTTCATTTTATTTAAATATTATTCTAATATTATGTTATTCTATAAAAAAAATCTAATATTATATTATTCCATAAAAGTGTATACATATAAAATAAGCAAATAAGAAATTCTTCATTTGAAAGAGAGAAATTTCATGTAATAAAAAAAAAATATTTTTTTCTAAATTTTAAAATGTTAAATCACGAAAAATGTTAAGATTCTAATGATGGACAATCTGTAAATCGATATTTTTAACGTTTTATTTTTAGAGTTACTACTTAAAAGAGAAGGTACCAGCATTACGCGTTAAAGAGGATATAGTCAGCTATGCAAAGTTCAAGTGGCCTTTATTGTTTTCTCGTTTCTACGAAGCTTATAGAAATTCCGGACCAAATCTGCCTAAGAACGACGTTATTATAGCTGTCAATTGGACCGGAGTATATGTCGTTGACGATCAGGAGCAAGTACTCCTGGAATTATCTTTCCCTGAAATTACCACCGTATCTAGTCAAAAGTATGTAACGCGTAACACTACTAAAATTAAGTTGAAAATCATAAAATACTCTAAACTTGACGACACTTTTGCAGAACAAACAAGATGTTTACACAAACATTCAGTTTGTCAACGGTACGAGGGGAAGAGTTTACGTTCCAAAGCCCAAATGCGGAGGACATTCGCGATTTAGTGGTGTATTTCTTGGAGGGACTGAAGAAACGTAGCAAATTCGTTATAGCTCTGCAGGATTACAAGCCACCGGGTGAGGCCTCATCGTTCTTGAACTTTCAAAAAGGCGATCTCATTATCCTCGAGGATGAGAGCACCGGCGAGACAGTGCTTAACTCAGGATGGTGTATCGGAGCCTGCGAGAGGACCGGCGAAAAGGGTGATTTTCCGGCTGAAACGGTCTATGTTTTGCCTTCCTTAACGAAACCACCTAACGATATATTGGTACGATAATGTATGGATAATTTTCATATTATAAAAGTTGTAGATTTTGAATAATTTTTTCCGAGAAAATAATTCAAATAACTTACTTATCAATATTATATTGTATTTTTTTCTTTTATAAATTTTCTATCTTTTTCTAATATTCTATACAATTTAAATTCCTCGGACTAGTAAAAGATACAATAAACAGAGCATAAATTCCAAGAAAAATTAATTTTTATATTTTATATTAGTATATTCTCTCTCTTTTTCTTGCTCTGTATCTTTATATATTTTTTACTATAATTTTATTCTGTCGCATAACAAAAATTTTAATTTTTAGGCCTTGTTCAGCATCGAAAGTACGGAGAGTACTCGTAAGCTCTATCCACAGCAGATAAACGGTGTGGATTCGCGCGACAAGCCTCACACTCTTCTAGAATACGCAATCGATCATTTCCGGTAAATAGAAATATTACATCTTATATTCTCGAGTAAAACTGATAATTTTCTAATTATTTTTATCTTAGAACACCGCCAAAAAGAACAATGTCGAAGACGCTAACTTTAACATCTGCACGACGTGGTCATACAGACGAGTTATGGCATCACTCCAGGGAACCATTAAAGCAACCACTTCTAAAGAAACTCGTGTCCAAAGAGGAATTGGCCGAAGAAGCATGCTTTGCCTTTAACGCTATTTTGAAGTATATGGGCGATCTACCAACAAAACGGCCGCGCATCGGCAACGAATACACGGATTTAATTTTTGACGGACCATTGAAGAACGAGATTTTACGGGATGAAATTTACTGTCAGATTATGAAACAGCTCACCGATAATCGCAACAGATTGAGTGAAGAGCGGGGGTGGGAATTAATGTGGCTGGCCACTGGACTATTTATTTGCAGTCAAAGTCTCTTGAAAGTACGATGCAGTTATTACATTAATCATTAAATTTTTTCGAATAAAAATTAAATTCCTCCATAAGATATTATCAATAACATGTTTGATGA
This sequence comes from Camponotus vicinus, assembly GCF_025532165.1. Taxonomy (NCBI): domain Eukaryota; kingdom Metazoa; phylum Arthropoda; class Insecta; order Hymenoptera; family Formicidae; genus Camponotus; species Camponotus vicinus. The sequence continues at coordinate 9,417,292 of NW_028141956.1, forward strand.
AAATTCAATGATGTACTCTTAATTTTATCCTTCATTTTAGGAATTAACTCTGTTCCTGCGTACAAGACGTCATCCTATATCACAGGACTCTTTACAAAGATTACAGAAGACCTTGCGTAATGGCCAACGGAAATATCCGCCGCATCAAGTGGAAGTAGAAGCTATCCAGCATAAAACCACGCAAATATTTCACAAGGTCTATTTTCCAGACGATACAGACGAGGCACGTATCTTATTATTTAATTATCTTATCTAAACTTAAACTAAGCAATTTTAGCAATTTTTTGTTCTTGGCAATTATTTAAGCATTACATTTCCATTTATAGGCGTTCGAAGTTGACTCATCTACTAGAGCGAAAGATTTTTGCCAAAACATTGCGCAGAGACTCAATCTGCGATCGGCCGAAGGTTTTAGCTTGTTTGTTAAAATCGCCGATAAAGTCATTTCTGTCCCAGAAGGAGATTTCTTTTTTGATTTCGTACGACATTTAACCGATTGGATCAGGAAAGCTAGACCGTCACGTGAGGGTACGTATTTCTTTGCAACTTTTAATAGGAATTATTTTTCTTACATATTAATCAATTGATTATCCATAGGGGTTCTGCCGCAATTCACATATCAAGTCTTCTTTATGAAAAAGCTTTGGACAAATACAGTTCCTGGTAAAGACAGAAATGCCGATTTAATTTTCCATTTCCATCAAGAACTCCCCAAGTTGCTAAGAGGTAAATAATGATCGATATTTAATTGTATAATACTATATAATTGCAATGTACTATATAATTATAAATCATGTTTCACGCATTTTTGTTCCTCAATGTATGTAGGCTATCATAAGTGTATGAAGGAAGAAGCCTCGAGATTAGCAGCTCTGGTATATAGAGTACGATTCGGCGAAAACAAACAAGAATTACAAGCAATTCCGTAAGTATTTCTCGATACATTATATAATTTCTGATAAAAACATGAGAGAAAAATATCGACTAATTTCAGACAAATGTTGAGAGAACTCATACCAGGAGACTTGATCAAAGTACAGACTGTTAATGATTGGAAAAGATCGATAATCGCCGCTTATAATCAAGACGCTGGTAAGTAAAAAGCACAGATAACTCAATAGCTTGTGTATTGTAAAAAAAAGAGTAGATTTTTTCATCAAGACTTACTTCATCATAGGCATGAGTCCAGAGGATGCAAAAATCACATTCCTAAAAATCGTATATCGATGGCCGACATTCGGTTCCGCGTTTTTCGAAGTGAAACAAAGCACGGAACCAAACTATCCCGAATTACTATTAATCGCCATCAACAAACATGGTGTGAGTCTAATACATCCTCAATCAAAGGTAATAAAGATAACTTTCTCCCCCTTCGCTTTTTCTCTTCTCTTCTTCCTTTTTCTCTTTTTACTCCCTTCCTCTCTCTATTCTTCTCTCTCTATTCTCTTTTTTTCTTTCTTCCCTTCTTCCTGTTCTTTCTCTTTTCTTGCTGCTCTTCTTTTTTCTCTTTTCTTCTCTTGTCTATAAAGTATACGTTTAACTATAAAATGACACATCGTATATTAACAATTAGTGCATGATCTATTTTTATTGTAGTAATTTGGTTGTTATGATAATTTTATTATGCATGTATTTCTAGGACATATTGATTACACATCCTTTTACGAGAATCTCTAATTGGTCGTCCGGCAATACTTATTTTCACATGACGATAGGAAATCTTGTACGAGGTTCGAAACTTTTATGTGAAACCTCGCTGGGTTATAAGATGGACGATCTTTTGACTTCTTACATTTCGTTGATGCTCACGAACATGAACAAGCAACGCACGATACGAATCAAATAAAAATAATTTCGTAGTATTCGGTAATTTTTTGGATTTATTTTTTATGATGATTTTTTAACATGTTTACGTATAAATTTGAGAATAATTTTATATTACAGACAGACACATCCCACACATACACACACACACACACACACACACAACTGTCCGCAATATTATCTCATTAATTCTACTTCTGATTGAAAACGCGAGAAATTATTTAAACTTTTATTTCTTCACGTACGTGAGATATTTATCACTGTTCATGTTACATTATTATACACGACATAAAAATTTATGCTATCGTTAGAATTTAATGCTATAATTTATATAAAGTATAGAAATCGCGCGGGTATATCTGATCATTTACCTGTTAATTTACGATTCGTAATAAGAGAAACTTAAATATTATGGTTTGTAAGAAAAAAAATAACAAACTATGTATGTACACAATTTGTGTTAGCCAAACGATTTGTACATGATTTATTTACAGTTAAGAATTTCACCGCAGCCTTGTATAAAATATTACCATCCCTATTTTAATTATTATTAGTGGACCTTACGTTCAAACTAAGATTTTAAAGCACTCTTGTGCGCGCTAATATAACACGGGCATAATAGCGGTTATATGTATCAATTTTAATTGAGAATAACGCAATTTGTAATAACTTCGCGCATTTACATAATGAATTACCAGAATGTTATATCTGTCCATGAATATATACGAGTCGCTTATTTTATAAATGACGTGGATCAAGTGTCAGAAGATCATGAATTTATATGAAATGAATAAAGTATGAGTATAAGCTGAGATGCGATCTATAATAAAAAATATCTCAAATATCGCTTTGTCTATATACAGAGTATTTTTTTCGAAATGAACGCCTCATATAAGAATGTAATTAATTCGCTTTTATAATTGTGAATAAAAACGACCATGTTCTCTACACGCAAACGTTAATCGTGGGTAAATTCCCATGGAATGTATACCATCGTTCCCCCTTTCCAACACAAATCTCTTTGCGAACAGATTCCCAAGCGATGCTATCTCATTTCCTCTCGGAGATGACGGTATTTTGATTACTTGTAAAGAAAAAAAAGAAGGAAAAAGATCCAGGCGTTAATGATTGAAAGCATCGCATCAAAGAAATCTTAAATTATTCGCTTAAAAAAATTGCTAGTTTTTTTTAATACAGCTATTCGCTAAAATTGTTTAAGAATTATTAAAACAAAAAGTATTACATATTTTGATTCTCTTGCATAAAACTTTCGCTAATATCAATTTCTAATTCATCAAATAATCTATGATTGAAAAGAGATTACACGAGAGATTGATAGATTTTATATATTATAGAATTTTCACGTCAGATCTGAAATTGGGGATCAATCAGGAACTGATATCGATTAAAGATCAATTAAAGATTGTAGTACAAACTTTCGATTTATTCTAAATTATATAGGAAAAGATAAAAATTCATATTTATATCTTCATTGTACTTGATATAATTACAATAAAGTATACAGATGTAATTTTTAATAAATTTTTTCAAATTGGAAATATACTCAGAGAAAAACGTACATACATTACAGTACAGAATATCCTTCATCTGAAAGAAAACTCAGTATCATAGCACTTAAGTCCTCCTAAGTATGATCAGGGTGTCTATTCAAATCTTGTCTTCAAGATTTTTCATGCAATTTTTTAAAATAAGTTTTTACTCAACAAAATATTAAATGTGCAGTACATATTTTTTAATTGTAATCTTTAATGATAAAAAAATGAAAATATTATGCAAGTGAAAAACGCTTATCTTACGAAAACTACCTATACAGAACATAATTTGCTCTCCGTTTTCTACGTTTTTCTCGTATAAAGGAGAAATGTAGAGCCACTTAAACTTCAAATGCTAAATTTGCAAATTTACTGAAAAAAAACTAAGTGATTTTTGTAAGATAAATATTTTTCATTTGCATAACATCTTCATTTTTTTATCATTAAACATTATAATAAAAAAATATGTACTGCACATTCAATATTTTGTCGAATATATAAATAAAGATAGATATATATTAATAACAATGACAAAAGATATATTAATATATATTTGTAATTTGATTTATATCGACGAATTGTAGATTGCTTATAATATAATAAAAGCACTATTAAAGAAAAATCTTTTAAGAATTTCCCCTGCGTCCCAATAAAATTCTATGAGAATTCTCTGATTTCTCCAAGTATAAAAGAAATCTCTGAAAATTCCAGGTTTTTTTAGAAAGTAGACATCCGGATAATATAATTAAATTTGATGACATAATTAAATATCTCTGATGACATAATTAAATATCTCTGATGATATAATTAAATATATAATTTAAAAATAGCTTTCTGCTGATTCAGACATCACGACATCGTGTGTCCATATATCTGTCTATCTCTTTCTTGAATAAAGATAAAAAAAATAAAAATATAATATAATAGATTCGATTTTTATACTTTATACGAGGGTTACAAGAGAATGATTAATCAAAAATTAATTTCACGCGAATATCTCGAGGTATATATTTAATGTAATTATTATTACACCGGGATCCACGTAATCATAATCACAATAAGTGTGCTGCAGATATACACACGTTTGAAATACTATATACATAAAATAACACGTACGCGTATCAGGGAAAAATCTATGCCGTTTTTAAAACTGGTCGATTATTTTTCCGAGATATAAAAAAAGAAAAAAAAATGCATACGAATTCTACTGACTTGATCAATCAATCTCTGGCCGTTTTTACAATCAGCACCAATTCACGTGATACACACATTCACTCGCTAAAAAGAGTATATGCATTTTTTTAATAAATAATGAGAGAAATCTATTGACACTGCGTGTGCGCGCACGAATTTACAAATGTACCAAATATCGAGCACATTGGCAGTTCAAAAATACACTGCGTACCCCTTCCTCTATCCTACTTTGTACATGATAGACCATTCACGCGAGGCAACGCTCAGACTTCCGTATAATTTTTTTCGATTTTTCCCGTACATTTTTCCCCCTTTACGAAGTCATTTCCACGCGGTGGAATAACAAATACTCTCTGGCGATCCCAATAAATTAATATTTGCTTTACAATCTAGCGATGATGTATACAGGGTGTCTATAAAGGACCACATTATACAATGTGTTAATGGGGTCGAGCATGTGAAAAAAATTTATATAAACTTATGTCCGAAAATGTGCTTTATTAAAGAATTATAAGCTATCATAGCTATAACTATTTCATACCATTCCATTTAATATAGTTGAAAATTCTAATAAAGTTATAAGAACAATTTTGGACACTTCGAAAACTTATAGCTTATGAAGCTTAATAAAGCTTATTCGAACATAAATTTATATAAACTAAATTTGATCCCGATCTTTACGGACACCCTAAAGAGAGCGAAAAATGCTTTTATAATTATGAAACTTGCTATACCGATTTCCGAGTGTAATAGCTCCTCTCGTAATAGATATAGTGTTAAAAGCACAACCGTTTGGTGACCAATATGCAAATGTATAGACTAAGATTGTGTATTACATTCGTTACTAACTACGCTCGTTTGATAGTTTTTCTTTAATTCTTCATAAAATGCTAGACGAGACAAAGTTCCAAGGGAAGTGTTTCGGATACATCGACGAAACTTATTTCGCCGTGTCGAATCAAATCTTATATAATTCCATTCACTTCACTCTTGAAAATTTTATCATCGGACTCCGTATATTCGGTCTATACATCCTCGCGTAAACTGTTAAATCAAAAACTGCTATATAAATTATTATCTCTGTAAATCTTTGTTAACAAATTACGAGAGTTCTAAGACAGTTTTAGCGCGCGGAGTTGGAGGTGCCACACGTGGAGTGCATTGAGCGAAACGCTACGTCTTCGTATTGTCCAAGTTTGCGTCGTGTTGCGCCACGCTATTATCGATTTCGAGCAACAAATCTTTCGCCAGATACGAGCACTCGTCACTGCTACTCTCGTTTTCATCATCGTTGTCATCCTCGTCGTCGTCATCGGGGGACATCACGATTGGCGTCGCACCGCCCGTATCACTACTACATCGTAGACTTTGGTTCGCATTATGACGATTATCTAGAAGATATCAGAGACCCGACTGCGGCGGCTGTCCATGAGTGTTCCAGGGCACGTCGGTAGGCATTGCGGCGGGCGGTATATTAGCCTGATTGTGCATGGCACGCGGCGCTCGCATGATCTCATCGGCAGGAGGACAGTGCGGACGCGGCCCGGGTTCGGGCGTATACGTGAAGGTTAAACCGGTAGCGTAGATGATGCCGTCATTGCGCACGAGGGAGACCGGCACCTGCGTCGGCTGGCGCACCCACAGCCACTCGCCGCGAAACAAGGAGATGTCGGGCACGACGCAAAGCATGCTCTCCTGGCATCTGTACATGGTCTCGGCCTCGACGTCGCCGAACCAGACTTGCAGATTCGGCGTAAAATTGTCGCCCGTGAGCTCAAGCATCGCTACGTCACCGCCACCGTTAAGATGCAGACTATGGACCAGCGGTACCGGTGTCACGGGCGATCGTACCGGTCCCATGCCCTCGAAGAACTGATATTCCGCCTTGTCCGTGCTGATGATCGTCCAGCAGGCGCCATCGTTGATCATCTCCTTGTTCGCCTCTTTCGGGCAAGGTGTAGCCTGGAATTGTATTATACGCTCTTGCGATAGGCACAAGTACATGTGATCCGTGTCTTTCATGTAGAAGGCGCATTTATGCAGCTGCGAGACAGGATCGTCGGCCTCCAAACTGGCCATCTGCTTGTCCACCTTGCGAATCACCAGTCGCGGCAGTGCCATTCCCGTCACGGAGCACACCAGCTTCACAGTGCTGCCATAGTGCACGTAACCGTCGCGTACTTGAAATTCCTCCGACTCGCTCTCATTGTCGTCCAGGAGGTGAATGGTGAACGCACCCCACTGCGTCGAGCTCGCATGGAAATTACCATTCTCCACGTGAAGATAACGCGTGCTGACCGTCTGCGAGCGCAATCGATTGAAAAGCGCCACTTTCGTGCCACTGGCGATGCACAGGTCCGCGTTCTTCAGGGACTGCTTCTTCTTGGACGGCTTCGAGATCACCTTGATACGCTTGCTAAGGAACACGCCAATGTCGTGCCCGCTACCGTAGAACATCTTGACGGAGAGCATAAAGTGCTTGCGCTTGTCTGAATCGGAGATGTAGAGAGTCTTGGCCGCGCAGTACTGCTTGCCGTTGTTCAGGTCCAGTTGCTGCATATCCTGGTCCGAGTTACCGATGCCGATGAAAGCGCATAATTGGGCGTTTTGTTCGCTCTCGCCTTCGCGCAGCATTTGCTCCTGGCGCATCCTCCAGCCATCGCCGAAGAGATAGATGCACGGCGGAGGGCAGAAGAACCGCTTCTCGTTACCGTACGATTTTTGCGCGACCTTAGCATGCAGGATCACGATCATCATGTCGCTTCGGTCGCGCAAGTAACGCTCCATCGCCTCGCGGGTCAATCGCTGGTCCTGCTGATCGGGCCTGTAGATGCCGGAGCCGAATCGAGGATAAACGGACATGACTGAGGTCGGTGAAGGCGGGGACTGCATACTGTGTGCCATTGTTGGCAGTCCAAACTGATGTGGCATATTTAAAAGTCCGGGTCCTGGGTGCGAACGGGATAACAAAGCTGCCGCCGTTATAATGGCGCTGTTATATCTTCATCTTCTAAGCGCCAAGAATGACACTTTCTGATCTCCTACCTATACAACCAGAATTCAAATATCTCAATGTAAGTTTAATAATTCAACAAAATATTATTATTAAATATAATTATTATAATTATTAAATATAATTATTATAATTATTAAATGTAATTATTATAACATAATTACTAAATATAATTATTAAATAATCGTATAATCATCATTATATCGTGAAACTAGTGTTAGATAAAGAATTGAAGAGAAATTAGACAAAATGAAAATATTAATTAGAATCCTAACAAGTGTAAGAGCAGTAGAACACGGTTTTATATAACAGTCCTTAGTACGCAATTAAACAAAATAAAGAGCACATGGTTTAATGATAAAAAACTAATTGCATTAATAAAGAATAATAAAACACGATTTTATATATATATATATATATATATATATATATATATATATATATAACAGTAGTTAAACAAATAAACAACGCATTCAATGATGTGTTTCTTCCTCTTAATAAATTTCTAATAATGACTTGTATCCATTATGTATTGAGTAGATATATAAAATAATCTGTATGTAATACATGTATGTATAATTATACAATAATTGTAAGAGATTGTACATAATGAAATGAATGTGTTATCGCGACTTTATACCGTGATAATGTATTCGCATAATATGCAATAACGTCACTATTAACGCGATTAAGCGTACCAAACTGCATACAAATGTCCGCTCATTTAAAACTTCAGCGTGAGAAAAATTTTTGCTTTTTACAAGGGGAAGGGGAGGGGAAGTATAATTAATTCGAGATATCTTTCTTTGAATAAACCACCAAGAATTGCTAGTCTTAGTACAGGAAAGAGGAAACAATATACATGTACATACGCGCATACCGTGAGAATCGAGTTGGGCTCATTTTTCCTACATGAATTAAAGCACTTTTATCCATTATATAGGTAGAGAGAGATTTTATTTTTATATACACATATAATAAAAAACGTACATTAGATCTTTTATAATTAAAGTGTATTAAATACAATTTATCAATTATACAAAATTAATGCTAATCAAAATTAATGCTAAATCAAATATGTGTAAGAAAATTTTATAATCTTATTAATCTTCTTTGTGGAATATCCCAAAGATTCTTTTTCTTATATTTCTCTTCATATAGAAAATAAAATCTCTTACAGAAGCATTCAATTTAACAAATATTTCATTTTAGGAGTAATAGAAGAATAGTAGAAAAGTATTTTCTTTGCAGAAATCAAATTTTTAAATCAAATATTCTTATAACTTTGGATTTTACAAGCGATACGTAAAGTTCACATATCAATTTTGCTTTTGCTTTTAATTTGTTTTTGTTATATTCCATAATAATTCCAATTTTATAGGATATGCGTATCAAATAATGTGAGAAAGTAATATAATAACATAAATTATAAGAATTGGTAAGAAATAGGCTAATAAGAGCCAAATGCAATAAATAAGATGTAATCAACTTTCTTGCAGACATTATTTAATTACCTAAATTATAGATGTATCGGTCTTTTCTTAAAAACATTTTCAGCAACTACTAAAACTAGATAGAAAAGCACAAATTAGTAAATTATTATAACAAAATTGTCATTAGCAATAATTTCAGGGTGCAAGAGAGAGAAAGAGAAATATAGTACTTATCATGATCATATTTTCTCAATACGTTTTAATCTGCGTAATCCTAAACATTATCATTCCCACATTATTTGTCTAATAATACATAATTGAATGTCGAATTAAATATTCTAGAAACAGGAAAGACTGTGACTTTGTTATTCAATAACAAGAAAATATCTGACAAACTAAATCTGATGCAATGATAATGAATAGTAGAATATAAAACGTGCTAATGTATACACGCATTCTGGCCTTGTAATTTAAATTCCTTTTATATATCACTCTGTATATTTTTGCTTATCAAATATAAAATATATATTTTTAATTTTGCTTATCAAATATATATATTATATATATATATATATATATATATATATATATATATATATATATATATATATATAAATTACAAGAAAGCATGTATAAAAAAATAAACAATAGTTAAATTAATATGATATTATTGTCCATATAAATTTGCGTAAAAAATGAAAAGTTAAAAGCAAAAATAAGAACTGCAAGCATAAAAAGTGTCTATTATAAACTTGACTGATATCACCAAGGAAGAGATGGATAAAGCGGAATACGCTCTGCTCGCAAGAATAAAAGAGAAATATGAAAACGTGCAGTCGCTCGAGGATATGTAGGATTACGAGATGATCGAAATTCGCAAGGGAGGGCAATCGGAGCGGCGTGTGGGAAAGTCAGGCATTTGTTTATTTACATTTTCGGACCGAGATGAGAGGTTACCAGCGCGCATTTATCCGGCAAGACAGAGGGGAAAAGGAAAGAGAGCTCGTCGCGAAAGCACTCACCTCCTCATTTTCGCCTGGACGCCAACGACAGCCGCGTACCCGCGTGCATCCTCCGGGCTATCGATCATCCGGAACGGCCGGCAAATCCTCGACGATCATTCACCGTCCGCGAAACACCGTCCTCCCGTCGCCTATGCTCTCTCTAATCCATTCAAAAAACACCTGTTCACTTTCCGAATTTTCCGAACAGTCCTGCCAACCCTGCGACGAACGACGTCGCAGCGGTAGCGGCGAGTTTAAATCGTCTAAATTCGATCTGCGAAGATTCGCGGGAGAATCTTCCTCCAATTCTGCGCAGATCGCTTTCTTGAATCTTGAATATACGGAGTAAAATATAAACTCGACGCGAGGGTGAAAAGCAGTAGAGTCGAGACAGCGTGAATCATCAAGTGACAGGACGTCGAGAAGTGACAGTAGAGTTCCTAACGCGCGATCGACGAATCTTCTTCGTGATTGGACCGGCACGGTATAAGGGCCTACCCACACGGCCAACGACCGACAGATGACTGAGTTCGCGGCAACGACGTATATAGAGTTATTACTGCCATATTGTAGGTAAACTGCACCATGAACGTGGCCGGAGTAGGAGAGGGGGGAGTCTCGCACGTGAGCTCGTAAGTACGCGCCTGTCCCGATGTGTGCCGATGTTCACATCGATGTATGAAAATCGCGCGCGAACGTCAGTGGCGTGAATTTGACGTTTCGGGAATTCGGCTCGCGAAGTCGCGTCAACGCGTTCAATTATCGAATTGTCGAATCACGTTCACCGGTAGCGTGTTATTTTTTCAATTTGAGAATCGACCTTGTCGATATGTTAAAAGTTAATGCTCTCGTGATCTTAAAAGTGCCACATATCGGATACATCCTCAAAGAGGCGAGAAAGTAAGTTTGTAACTTGTACGAGTCCTACCTGTCTTCTCCAGGATATCGATTATCCTGGATCCTGATTTGTTGCAGCGTTTTTTTTTTTTTCTGGATTATAATCCACTCTGCGATGTAGATAACAAAAATAATTTATTTATAAATCGCACCATTTTGAATCGCTAACTCGAGCACTTTCAAGACTGTATTACGTATTCGAAAAGTAGATCGAGCACTCTCTTGTCCTCTCTCTCTCTCTCTCTCTCGTCCTCTCTTTCTCTCTCTTTATTTGCAATGACACTTTTTTTTTTTATTCCGCGACTTTTCGTGATGACACGGCGCTTGCGCACGCTCGCATACGTCACTGGTGTTGCAGATTCTATTGTTTTACTGTTGTACAATGGCCCGACCCAAGCGCCTCCAGTTCCTTGCCTCCCCTACCTGATGCGTGCCGCTCGCCCCCTCCTCTTCTCTCATACTCCCCCCTCCCCTCCCCAACGGTTGTCATTCCCCCTCCCCGACAGCGTCCCCATGGGCCGTGGAATTGCTGCCGCAAAAGGATGTTGGGGTTACCCTGGGGGGCGTGGGAAAAACCTGCTGTGGGAAAGAGTGGGTGGCCTCTACCTCACTCCACTTCTGTGATGATGACGATACGATATATATGCCGTATCTATAAATGTCGTGCGTGTGGTGCGCGCGCGCGCACGTGATGTGTGTGCGAACTGCATATATATATATATATACACATACATACATGTATCACACATACATACATGTATCACACATACATACACATTTTTGTATGTGTACATATATGTATATGTAATATACATACACAATCATATTGTTATATACACATGTATAGCATCTGTATGATTTCCTCGCGTGATCCGTGTATGCGAAACGTGTAGCCCAGCCGATACTGCGTAATAATACCAAAGTATGTATGTGCGTGCATGAGAACACAACTGAGAGAAAGAGAAAGAGAGAGAGAGAGAAAGAAAGAGATAATCGGGTGAATAAGCGAGCGATACTAGTCGAAATATTTTGCTTGAAACATTTCGAAAAACGTTTCCTCTTTATTTAAGAATTCTCAAGAGCAACCTTTGATTCGACTTAATACTATTTGTGAGATGATTTAATCACACCTATTAATATATTTGTTCTCTCTTCATAATTCTTGGTAATCAATTGTAACTTTATGCATTTTTTCAAAAATTCTAATGCGATATTTAAATATTTGCGAGAAAAAGGGAAAAATATATATAATAAATATATAATAAATATATAATAAAATAGATTTTTAAACACATAGTACGCATTTTTGATTATTTGTTTATTTATTGTATAAATTTGTTTATTTATTGTAAAAAATCTCTTTACTACAAATAATTACAAATTATTGTGTCAGGATAAGAAAAATCTAAGGACAGTGAGATAATGAATGTTTAAAAGAGCTAAAAAGCATGTGAAAGAAACCTACGCGACCAGAAAATTCATTTGCCATTAAACGTACTTGACTAAGGGACTTGAATTTACCGTAGGAAATATAATGCAATTTATCATTAAACAAACTTATTATATAATTTTATAATTTACGATCGGCTTTTAAAAGAGTAATTAAAAAAATTATAAAACAATTATTAATACTTTGAATATATGAACATATTAAATCATTTCTGTTCGCAAAAATTTTACACAAGACTTTGTGAAAGAATAATTGTTTTTCACTATTTACATGATCAAACGTAGGAAAGACATTGTGATTATTTATAAAAGAAAGGGCTACATATATATATTTAATCCAAATGTATAATAAAGTAAATTATAAAGTAATGTATAATAAAAAGAAAATTTCATGAGAAATAAAACAAAAAATTATATAACAATATATTCGAATAATACGTATTAGAAAAGAAAAAATCTATAAATTTATAAATATTGAAATTGAGAAAATATATTGTGATACTTTGTTTCAATGAAATGAGAATCTAAAAAAAAGAAGAAAAATTCGTTAATATCGAATCAGCTCACAGTTTATATTTATTATAAACATCTTTAACCGATGCGAGTATTCACGAGTAATGTACATACACACTATATATATACACGGAAACAGAAATGCAATATATGAATTTATGCATTTTCGAAGAATATATGCATTTTTCATATCAAGGTGGCCGCCTCAATATCTTTATTCGCCCTAAGATCAATAAAAAAAAAGATGTTAGCAAAATAGTATTACGTAATGTAAATTGCATTTAGTTGTACTATTTATAACTATTTGCCACATTTACTATCTAATCCCTCGAATATTCTTGGCGGAGGAAAATCATTAAAAAAAATTTATTATAAATATTTCAGTAGCCTCGAGATTTTTTTTTCGCTCGGAGACTGCAGATTAAAATCGAAAAGCCGCACAGATATATAGAGAGTGTTTCAAAAAGACGTTTAAAAAATGTAAGAACAGATTTCCCTGGTTAAAACAAGAAAAAAATTTCTCATAAATATGTATCCGCGGAAATGCCTCGTTTCTGAGATCATATGTATAATCACTAAGTTTTATATATAACCACAGACTTTTTTATACATGTGTCCAGTAATAATCATCCAGTAATATCATCTCTCGTGTTAAAAATTAAACCAAATACGAAAGTCTTTTACAAATTTTTTGATTTTCGCAATAATTAACAAGAAATTAATTTAAAAATAAATCGACTAATCGGTGCAAATATAAAAAAAGAAGTGTATCTAACTGTTACACAATTACTGAATACATAATTAAAATAAACGCTTAATTATTAATTCCAAATTCGCGTAATTAATAATTCCAAAACGCTTAATTATTAATTCCAAATTAATTATTAATTCTAACTTTTCATTGCATATCTAATATAATCGTTAATATCTAATATAATATAATATGTCTGTCTCTTTTCGTTGTGCGCTTATTGGTTGTTTTTTTAATTAATATTTCATTAATTATTACAAAGATCGCAAAACGATAGAGGACTTTCCTGTTTGATTTAATCCGTTCTACTTGCACACGAGAGGTAATATAATTATTACAGGATATCTTATACAGAAATCTGTAGTTACAAAGTTCAATGATTCTATACTGATCAACTATTATTATCGGACACTGTATATATCACTGCACTGCTACATGTATAAAATATTATAAAATGTGATGCAAAGGCAGATATATTTAATTGGATAGAATTCGATACAAAACATAAATATAATAAAAATACATTTTAAAATAAAATTAAAATAAAGAAATATCTATTCTGCCTGATTAAATGCGGTTGCTCTTGCATCACTTATCGCTATTAATGGTTTAATATAATTTGTAGAAGTCTGTAGTTATAACATACTGGAATGAATTTTTTTTTTCAAGGGTGAAGGAGCGATTGAATTCATAGAAAAGGATGCACACATTCTATATGGATCGCTATCTTTGTCAGGAATTCGCCGATTGGTTGATATTATTTAATATTATGTCAAAAACATTTATATATGCATTACGAATTGAAAGAAAAGTAAATAATACATAACTATTTTCATTTTGTTTAAATTGGTAAGTAAAACCAAAACTTCCCGGAAGTTGCGTTCTACTGTATCACTTTATTGCTACGTATCTGATGAAGAATGTTTTTAACTCGGGTAATAAATGTAAAAAGATCCACCCAAAAATACACCTTGCCTCGAATTTAACCCCGTGTAGGTTTTATAGAGCTCATTGTATAAAATCATGACTCTGTGAGTGTGTCATCTATAGCATGAGTGTCGTATATATATGATATAAGCTCGTCAGTTGATCACAAATCAAATGATCGCGAAGCCATGGCTGGAGAAGATATTTTCGTTTCGTGACCTAACGCGCGCTTTTTAACAGATCTTTAGATACTCTCGCATTTACGATATTAATTACATATCGGATGAAATCGGTTTATTGATATTACATTTGTAAGTTACGTCTTGATAAGACTGCTGATCTTTATTCATATATTGTAATTCAATGGATTAAGTCGCAAAACACGTGTCCAAATAAATCTATTCGTATAAAACATTTGTGCTGCGTATCTTTGCACGCGATATGTACATTATTTTTAAGATCAAAGTGTCTTAAATAATGGGGGTACACGGTCTGTGGAAACTGCTTGAAGCATCTGGAAAACCGGTACCTTTAGAAAGCCTCGAGGGCAAGGTCTTGGCAATAGGTGAGCTGATATTTATGATGAATTTTGTTAGAAGAGTGTGATAGAAAATATAATTTTTAATGTAACATCTTACAAATATCTATCTGTACCATCTTTCTTGGATGGCTGAAGTTTTGAGAATCTAAATAGATAAGAAGAAGTTTTTGTTGCTTACTTAAAAATTCTTATATAAAAAGAAATAGATAATTCATATAATATAAATTTTCAGACATATCGATATGGATATATCAAGTATTGCAAGGATATCAAGATCGTCATGGTACTCCTAAGCCTAATGCCCATTTGCTTGGATTATTCACTAGAATATGTAAACTTTTATATTATAAAATCAAGCCTGTTTTTGTCTTTGATGGAGGTGTACCCATGCTCAAGAAAAATACAATTGTAAATACAATGATTATATTCTTCCTAATTAACAAAGATCTTTTTTTTTTATATTGTGCATTTAATGCAAAAAAGATATAGTATATTACAAACTTTAAGCGCACTATGTATTTATGCAAAAACAAAACTGTTCTTTTATCTTGATTATAATATTGTTCGTACGTAATTAGTTCTCTCAGCGTGGGAACCAGGTAGTGAGAAAAGAGCCTTCTCATTCTTTTGTTCACAGGCCTTGCGCAGGAAGCAGAAATCTATTGCCACAAGTAAGGCGCAGAAGATGAAGGCAGATTTGATAAACAACTTGATAAAGCACAGCGTTGTAAAAACTGCTCTCAACAAAGATTCTAAGGTGGATCAAACTAATGGAGCAATACAAGCAATGCTAAATATGCAAACTAACTGTTCTAAGGAAGATATGTTTATTCTACCTGATATGCCTAGCACTAGCACTAGCAATATGCAAACTTATATTAGTGATAATGAGGATGATTCTGACACTTCTGTTGAGCTAAGTCCAAGGAAACAATCAAAATGGATGGGAAATATACACAATGTTGATGTAACCAGCAATGAATTTAAAGCATTACCTGCAGATGTCCGTTATGATATACTTACTGATCTTAAAGAAACAAGGAAACAAAATTCCTGGGGTCGCTTGCATGAAATACCCCAAGTATGTATGTACAAATGTTAAAAACTTATATATCTACATACATACCTATATATTGTATCTGTGTGTGAGCAAGATAAATTATAAATTATATCTTATATGATTATAGGAATCACAAGAATTTTCTGGTTACCAGCTGACACGTTTGCTTAAACGTCGATATGTACAAGAATCTTTGGAATCTGCTGAAAAGGAAATGGGTGGAAAAACTTTAACATTGGAAGAATTAGATAAATTACTGACTGAACAAGGCGTTAATACGAAAGGCAACGACGCAGCTTTTCGAATAGCCGCGGACAATACAACAAGATTGATTTACATCAGTGGTATGTGTACCACAACTCTTTGTAATAACTATATATTATAATATAATACTATATATAATACTATATATAATAATATGTATATTATATATTATAATATAATAAAGTTATATATCATTTCACAGACAAGAACGCATTAGTAAAAGATTCTAATAAATCAGAAACGGATGAAGATGATATCTTACAAAATGTAAATGAAGAAGTTAAATCTATTGCGGGCCCAAGTAATCATATACCTATTGTAGAAGACATAAACGAATATGAATTAAATGATTCTGATGATGACATTGATATGATTCACGATTTTTCATTTATCACGAGTGACGAAAATAAAAATGCACTTGACAGTGATAGGGAATCTGAAATTGATATGAATGAATCATTGGCGTCGTTAGATAAAAAATCAAGCAAAAATGCGACAAATCCAGCATTAGCATATCTACTAGAATATAGTGGTTTGTCTCAGAATCAGATTATGCATCTCATGAAGTATAATAAAGACCAAAGTCGTAAAACAAAAACCGCAGGCAAAGAAAAAGTGCACGAGAAAAATACTGACTCAGAATTAACTGAAGATAGAAATCCAACAGTTGCTAAATCGGAATTTTCACTTCCTGAAAATTATGTGGGAGTTTCGAAATCTATAGAATCACAAAATATGCAAAATGCATGCACAACCAGTAAAAATATGACTGTCGAATTAATTTCACCTAACATGGAATCGGATAATTTCACCAAAAAGGAACTATTAAAAAATAACACTGAAGTATTAGATGTAACATCTGATGTCACATCTTCGGATAAATCAGTGGAATTTAAGGAACATTCTTTTTCTCCTACAAAATCTAATGACAATATGACTATCGAATTAATTTCACTTAACGCGAAATCAGATAATTTCAAAGAAAAATCATTAAAAAATAATGCTGAAACATCAGATGTAACATCTAATGTCACATTTCCAATTGATAAATCAAGGAGGTCTGAAGAACGTTCTTCTCCTACAAAATCTAATGACAATATGAATGTTGAATTAATTTCAATAGTACAAACAGACACATCAGATTCCGATTCTGATGATTTTATAGAAATTCAAGACGTTCCAATACCTTATGTGGAAATATCACCAAAAAATATTACAAAGAAAGAAAACGTTGAGATAACTTTCAAGCCTGATGAAAAATTAGAAGACGATATTTTCGCCGATATATTTGAGAAGACGGATAAAAATAAAGATTTACCAACTAGTTTGGAACAAATATGTTTGCAACAGTCTGTCAATGAAAATGATAAGCACCGAATACCATTAATTTCTGAAAACAAGAATTTGAAAACTAATTTATTGGATACTATACCTGAGGAGCTGATCATAGAAAAAACAGAAATCAAGTCATTGGAAAATACTCAGTTAGTCGAAAATATATCGAATGATGAAGACAAAATGCATGATTCTCAAGACTCCAACAACTTAATTCAAAAAAATAATATGGATTTACTTACTCAAGATGATACTTGTAATGAATACATACAAGAGAAGAGAACAGTATTGCCTACAAATGAAGAAGATTTAATAGAATTAAAGGTATATATTTTCAATATTATTTCTGTAAACAAATTAATGTTATTTCAATTTTTTAAATCTTATTTATTTATTTGAATGTGTGAATTTGTTAATTGCAGGGACAATTAGAATGTGAGCAGGAAGAACTTACTAAAGGCATTGGCAAATTTGAGAGACAAGCTATCAATATTTCTGATCAGATACAAACCGAGGCACAGGTACATTTCAGGATATATTGTAAATAATTTTTGTTATATAACTATATTACATGTATTATATTATGTTTATTTATAGGAATTGTTACGTTTATTCGGGATACCATATATAGTAGCACCTATGGAAGCGGAAGCGCAGTGCGCATACTTAGAACAAATTGAACTCACTAATGGTACGATTACGGACGACTCCGATATTTGGTTATTTGGAGGTCAATATGTGTACAAAAACTTTTTCAACAATAACAGAAGAGTACTACAATTCCATGCCTGTGATATTCAACATCATTTTAGTAAGCATGAGACAACCATTAATACTTTAATTAATTATAAAATCAAATATTATTCTTTACAAAAATTTTATTTATATATATATATATATATATATATATATATATATGTGTGTATATTTAACGGATATAACATATTTATACCATATATTGCAGAACTTAGTCGGAACCAATTAATACAATTGGCTCTTTTGGTTGGTAGTGATTATACCACAGGAGTGGCTGGTATTGGACCAGTCACTGCGCTAGAAATATTAGCCGCCTTTCCCGCCGAAGGGGATAACATATTACATGGATTATACAAGTTTTGCTCGTGGATTAAAGAGGGAAAACTTTCCGGAAAAACGGGTTTACGCAAAAAGTTGCGAAACGTGAAGTTGGATAGAGGTAAGCGGTAATCATCTGCAAGACATGATAAATAAAGAATAGAGTAAACAATAACAAATGGTAATTTCAGATTTTCCAAATCAAGCAGTCGCTCAAGCGTACCTTTTTCCTACGATCGATGAATCGAAAGAGACTTTTACTTGGGGTAAACCGAATGTTGTGCTTCTTTGCGATTATACCAGACAGAAATTTGGATGGACGAAAGGCAAATTTGATGACACAATGATACCAGTATTGAAAAGAATGGAGGAAAACAAAAATCAAAAATTGTTGGACATGTACTTTAAAAAAAAAATATTGCCGCGATCTATCGAGCCAACCTTGAGTAAAAGAGTGCAAAAAGCTCTATGCAGATTAAATAATGTCGATATGGATGAAGAAAATGTTAATGGCGAATCTCAATCTAAAAGAAGTAAAAAAAGCAATACCGTCCAAAAATTGAACAAAGAAGATGCAATCGAGATAGCAACTGATGAGACTCATGAGGAATCGCTTCCAAAAATAGATGCTATCAGCAATAAGCCTGTTGAATCCATTGATAAAAAAAAATATACCAAGGAATATATACCACAACGAGAAAAAGACAAAGAATGTGCGTTAGAAAGAAAATTGCATGCTATAGAGGTACTTAGAAAATCAAAACAAGGTTTAGGTAAAACAAGAAAGGGAAAGCGTGTAATACGAAAGGTCAAGAAGGAGGCAGAATTATCAGAAAGTGATAGCAACTAGATATAGTTTTTTTAATTAAAATAAACAAGATTTTTATATATTATGAATAATAACTTATTTATAAAATTCATCGGAACCAAACTTAACACTCTTAGTTGTTTTTGTTTCTAACATTATTAGATGTTTCTGTACTTCAGTCGTGCATCATCCTTACATCTTTCGCTCTTAATAGTCGTTCAATTTTCTAGGACTATGGTCTTGAAGATTGTGTATAAAAATATATATAAATAATATGTGATAGGCAACATTGCACATTACATTTATATACTTTTTTGGACTTTTGTTATTTGTATTATTATGTACATGCATTGTTATACGTGTAAAAATACAAATTATTTTTCCATTAAAGAAATTATATTTCAATAATTCTACTTTTAGAGACTTCAATAACATAAAGATCAACAGGAGAAATTATAAAAACTTCTGTCAATAGCTCTGTAAAATCATATATTTATATGTACATCCGTACATGTATTCGTACATATATACGAATTATAATTAAAAATTATATATTTAAATATTTTATGATGAATAATAATATATAAGTTAACAGACTGAACAAACATACAATTGATAAAATATGGACGCCTCTCAAGTTTAGTTTGCGAAATGTTTTGTTTCTTAATTGTTAATATATTAAAAATTATTGATGTCTCAACATTTTCGCTGAGAAAAAGTCTTTAAATAATCTCAAGAACCTGTTAGTGGTAGACTCTGATACACTCTGTATGTGTATGTGTATCTACGCGCGCGCGCATGTATATATATATATATGTATGTATATATATACATCATGATACAGAAATATATAAAATACAGTAAATATTTTAAAAATATAACAAGGAAAATATGCAACTTTATTTATAATAATTAAATGATTGGAATAAATCTATCAATTCTTTTGTGCATTTATTAATTTTAAATTCGCACGCTTTTATTTTTGAAGTTATGAGTCATATATTCGTCAAGAGAAAAAGAAATATTGTCTTTGACAATATTTAAAGAAAATAATCTTTATATAACAATTTATATTTGTACAAAAATATATAATGCATTAACAATGAAACATATAATACTGGATTTTATATATAGATCTGTATCTACATATATACCATATGTATGCTTCAACATATTGCATAATTCAACATTTTACATAAAAATTAGAAGAGATAAAGAGGAAAATTCACGTATAAATTTCAATATAATAAAAATATTCTGACATAAAATTAACAATGTGATACATAGGATATAATATACACAAACTATATATCTGTAAAACATATACCTTTCTACATAAACTTATATAATTATAAGTAAATTTTATTATCAACTTTATCTTAATCTGCAAGCAGGAATTTATTAAATCAGTTTTCTTAAGTATTATATAACTGCCATTTTTCTGAAAAAAAAAGAAAAACCATTGTAAAGAAATGAATTGGACTCCAAAAAAAAATAAAGCTTTATACATTAAAAATCGTAATAAAACTTTCATATAGCACCTGCTCTCTTACAATTAGCACCATTTTATATATAATTTTGTGAGATCCGAATATTATCATTGATTTAAACCGAATAATTTTAGAGCATTAAAAGCGGTAGCTAACGCAACTTGCTCCGGCGTAGTTTGCATAAATGCTGCTACCATTTCTACAATCGCAGGCAAGGCACATGGTTCATTACGTTGAAAGGTGCAATAACGATGGAGGAACATCATAGATCGTTCGGTTAAAGCGTCTTTCACGTGTGCGGGTAATTTGCTGGCTCTAGTATTGGGGTACATAAATGGTGCGTCAGTTTCTACTAAGATTTTATCTAATGGCACCTGTCCACCTTCTAACAATTGTCTTATTCCGCTATCAGACTTATCCTTGCATAAGTAACCCGTAATACCTAGATAAAAGCCTTGATTCAAGTAAATCTGTGCCTCCTCTGCAGTGCCAATGAAGGAGTGAATCAGAACAGGCGGTAAACGATTCTTATATTGACTAAGAACCTCCAACACATCTTTTTGTGCACTTCTTTCATGTATTACTAATGGCTTATTTAATGTACAGGCTAATTCTATTTGTTTATGAAATACAGTGCGTTGAGTCTCTGGAGCTGAGAAGTCGCGACTGTAATCCAAGCCACATTCTCCAATTGCAACACATTCAAGATTATTGGCTATGGTTTCCAGTTCATGCAAAGTGTCTGGATCCTCCCAAGATTTGGCATCATGCGGATGTATACCAGCTGTCGAGTAAAGTGTCCCAGGATATATTCTAGTTAGCCTCAAGGCTTCTTTGCTGGAACGAATACTGGCACCTATCACCATAATCTTTTGTACACCAGCATCCTTTGCCCTTTGTATTACACTATCTAAATCTCGACTATACTTCTTATTCGTTAAATTGGCACCCACATCAACTATAATGTAATTTTCATAGCATTGAGTCATGGATGAGGGAACAGCTTTCTCCTCTTCAGCCATTCCTTTAATCTTCTATGAGACACAATAAGCTGAAGTATAAAAATATTCAATATTATCCACATTGCTTTATTTGAGATAATAAATATTATATCGTTCTATTATAAAATAAGATTACACAATTCTGAATTATATATATAGACATTTCAATGATATACATACACATATGCGCGCGCGTATCTGAATTGGATGTGTAATAGAATATTTTTAGCAATACATATATTTTTAGAAAGCATGTTATATTGAGAAATATAATTCATAGATATAGGCACGATATAAATTTAATAAATTCATTTTTGTTAAAAATATTTCTCGCACTTTTAACTAAACAAGAGCCTACTTAGACAAAAAGTTAACATACAATGATAAATAAAAATTTGATTACATATTTGATTTATGTATAATCATGTGTGTGCATGTGTATACAGGGTAGACCATTTTAATCAATACACGCGAATATCTCAGAAACACTGCATTAAATCGAAAAATGTTTCAGATATAAGTTGTATGGCTTGAAGGGGGACATAAGAAGGTACCATTGGTTTGACCTTGGGTGGCGTTGTCAAGGTCAGGGCAAGGTCACTTTGGATTTTTTAAATGGAACTCCCTATTTTTTATTACATATTCTTGTAGCTCATCTCGAGAGCTTTCCAAAACACTATAATTAAGTTAGTTTTCATTAAGTACTTTCCGAGTTATGAGGCTTGAAATCATTTCTTAATTTTACATAAACCGTAAAACATCTTGTAAAATATTCTTTTTTCGATTATCTTACCTTAATACTTTTATGTACAAAATAATGAAAGGAATCAATTGGTGTAAAGAAAACACATAGTTATTTTTAAGAAAAAAAATGTAATTGTTAATTGCAAATTACATTTTTTTTTTCGAAACAATTATGTGTTTTCTTTACACCAATTGATTCTTCTCATTATTTTGTACATAAAAGTATTAAGGTAAGATAATCGAAAAAAGAATATTTTACAAGATATTTTACGGTTTATGTAAAATTAAGAAATGATTTCAAGCCTCATAACTCGGAAAGTACTTAATGAAAACTAACTTAATTATAGTGTTTTGGAAAGCTCTCGAGATGAGCTACAAGAATATGTACCCTCTTATGTCCCCCTTCAAGCCATACAACTTATATCTGAAACATTTTTCGATTTAATGCAGTGTTTCTAAGATATTCGCGTGTATTGATTAAAATGGTCTACCCTATATATACAAATCTCTTTTCGAACATTAACATGTATTAATTTTCCATAATAGATCATTAATATATATTATTGTACACATAAATAAGATGATCAATAGATGACAAGTAATAAATACTAATGGATAAATTAATAGCAAATTTGGTCAACCCAACTGGACTACACTATTGCATATTAAAAATTGTTATACATAGAGATAGAAATTGTTATACACAAAATGTTATCTAAATATAAAAAGATAGTATATAAACATCTTGAAGAATTAAAATCTAATAATGATATATTGTCACCTTTTTTTTAGCAAAATATACATTAATTATATCTCATCATCAAAGTGTTTATATATGATGCCATTGCATTTAGACACCTCATATATTTAATATCAAAAGTATATAAGCAAATTTGATATAAATTAATGTAACAAACGAGCATTTGTTTTTAAACTCAAGTACTTAACCTATGCGCAATACGTCAGAATTCATGTCAGTTAAGAGCCAAGATATTTACGCGGTGCCCGATTGAGTCACGATTGTAAAACGAGAAGCAAACGCTATAAAGAGTTGTGTCGAATGTGGAGAATTAACTACAAATACTACTGATCTATAAATAAAATGACGGAGACGAACTTACGTCAATTCCAACCTTCAAATACACGAGCTACGATACGTATAATAATATATTCCACACGTGCACAATGTTGGATGATGTGAATTTTCTCGCTTTGACAATCAATCATCGATCATTTTTGTTAAAGTAGCATACGTTCGTATCATTACATAGCCAAGTGAAACGGAGCAGAGGTGACTCGAGTGTGTGTAAAACGTTGACGGGCCATCGCACATCATTACATGTTGCGAGTCCGTGACTGATCTCTATCTTCCTTCTTTTTCTTTCCTTCAATTTCCGTCCACTAATGGATCAAAGTACACGCATACATATATATCGCACTTCTACCTCTCTTCGTTATGACTGATTGAGCTCCATATGGATTTGCCCATATGACAATGACAGTAGCGTGGCTGACAGGCTCCCTTTTATACGCATGCGTGACATAACGATGGTCACAGCCACGTGACAGATACTCCAGTTTTGGCGGGATCTCGCAGAGGACAAGCGACAAGTTAAATAAACGCGTAAATAAAAAAATAATTAATATAATTTATGCATATTTTTTATTTTGTTTTCAATTAATTTTTCAGAAATATTTAGATAATTTCTAAAAATGATTAAACGGAGGCCATACGGGATCTTATTCCACAAGATTTAACTACTTCATTGATATATTCAATTCGCATGCGCGAAAAAGAGAATCCGTCCAATATACCAATGTCAATTGGTTGATTGATTTTTATCTCTGAATTCACCAATCACATTCGACTATTATTTAGTCGCTCAATTGAACCATCGTGTTCCTGGATGCACGTTTTGTATCGTGCAATTCACGCGATTCGCGTTGATTGTAGTTCGGTATTCAAATTATTTAACTTTATAATTGATCATTTCTTCGTTGTTACAGCATATAAAATACTAGAGAAAATAATTTTATAGACTACGTATATGTGTATAATGTTTGATTGAGAAAAGCGTAAAATTTAGAATTTATATCGTCAACTATGCAGGTTAGTTTGCCAACCTGAGCACTTTGTGTTCATGCATAGAATTGTTTATTAATTAAGAAAATTTAATCGGCATTTGAATATTCTAATTTTTTTTATTTTTTAGAAAAAAGCCAGAAAGACAAGGCGTCAGCTGTTGGCATCCAAGGCAGCGGTACAGCAACAGTTAATTAACAAGGCAAATGCTTTGACAAATCCTTTGGAAACTTTAGACAAGTTCCATGAATATATTACAACAGATTATACGATAAAATTGTCTTGTATTAGAGCAAAAGATGCACAGCCGGAATGCCTTTCTTGGATATTTGACATCACAGAGAGAAACATGAAAGACATGTATGAACAGTCTACTTGGGGTTGGGACGCAGCTGAGAAACAAGCAGAACTAACAGAAGAAATGGCTTGGTACTTAATAGCATCGTGTAATGATAAATTTTTAGGCTTTTCACATTTCCGATTTGATATTGACAATGGCGATGTAGTGTTATATTGGTAGGTATATTATATATACAGGTTATATATATATACATGTAAAATAAAACTCTAAATGTGTGGTAAAAATTAAATATTTATATATATGTGTATAGCTATGAATTACAATTGGAACCAGAGATCAGACGTAAAGGTCTTGGTCGTTTTATGATGTCAGCTCTGGAATCTATGGCATATCAGAATCAAATGTTGAAAATTGTTTTAACGGTTTTTAAACGCAATCTGTCGGCGATACAATTCTTCTATACGCTTGGGTAATAAACTTCTCAGTATTATTACAAATAGATTAACATAATGATGATACTCTTAATAACATTTCTGATTGACATATAATTGTTAAAATTTTTTTTTGTACTACATTATACATAAAATTTCTATTCATTTTTTCTAGAATTTTCCTTGTTAACATTTTTCATACTAATATGTATACAACGTAGTACAAGTATAAAATTGCTATGCAAATCAAGTCTATCTTATAGAATCTATAATTGACTAGTAAGTACTTTGATAAAGAAATAGTTCCGTTATACTGGTTTACATATTCTCACTTAATTCTCTAATATTAAAAATAACTATTTAAATCTATATATCTTATATTTAATATAGCCTTCCTATATCAGAGAACAAACAAGCCGAGAACTTAAAAAAATCATATTTAACACTAAATGTGCAGTGAGAATATGTTTCATTCATTTATATTCACAATATTCAGTCATAAATCTTATAATAATATCTTTCAGTGTATCATTTTTTTAAAAACTAAATGTTTATGCAAATATGGAAATTTGAAAAAAATCATAAAATATGAAAATTATATTCCTTATCTTATATCAAAACACTGATAACATTTGAGATTTAAAAAATAACAAATCAAGAAAGAGCAGCTAAATTAGCTAATTTTGTAACAGAAAAACGATGTTTTCGATTAAAAATTGTCTCTCCAAATAATACTTGATTTGACATTCTTTCAATTCTCAAATGCTTCATTATCAGCATTATTTTGAAATTCTTCTTTTTTTTTATATATTTAGAAATGTTATTAAATCACAAGAGTATTATCAAGAATAATATTTATAATATAATTTAGTTTATAGTATAAATTAAAAACAACAAAATTACCAAAACAGTGATAATAAATATTAAATTCAATAACCAATAATAATTTTAATTATGAGAAATGTAATGTATTTTTTTTCAATTTTATGTGCATGTATATGCAATTATTAATTCATTGCATCTACATGCACACATGTGTGTGCTATTTGTGCATGAGATAAAATACGTATTGAAATCTTTTCATTTCTCTTAAATACACATTATACATATGCAATTTCAAAGAGGATAGATTTCTTATACTTATAGTTTTGACTAGCAATTAATGTATTTAAATAGTGTATTTGTTACATATATATAATCTATATTAAGATACTTAATCAAAACAATAACAATTTTATGAACTAATACTGTTTCAGATTTAAGTTAGACAATTCGAGTCCAACGTCAGCACACTTGGATTATATAATCTTGAGTAAACAAAATTTACGTGGATAAAAAGAAAAAATATGCTGGGTTTTTCTTTTATATTTTCTTCCTGATTAAGACTGCGTTTTATGAAACAAAATCGGCAATATTTGATGTGGACACAAATTTATAATGGGCGATTTCAGAGACGGTCCAACATTGTGGAACGTAAGGGGTGCTTTACTTATAGTCCAGTCCTCCATGTCATTGAGGAATTTCGTTAAATCTATCTCTCCTGATTCCGAAACATTGAAATGTCGCAGAAGAGAATTGTTAAAACAAGTATCTAAGGCTGATTGGTGCAACACCATACCAATACCTTTACCAGCACCTTCAGGAATAGGGAACACTCGGAGACTAACAATGTTTAGATCTACTGGAAGATCATATCGAAGCGGTGAGAAATGCGCGTGTAGATCGAACGGCAGAGAGTTGCGAGGATGCAGCGCTATAACTGGATGTAGTAATTCTTCCAAAGTTAAATGGCCGCTTAAAGACAACAGCCCTGCAGGATGATTTGCTGATGGTACAGTAGAAGGACAATTTGTTTCCCTCTTCTCTAGAATTAATGTGAATATGTGATTTGTCAATAGATTGTCCATTATGCCTTGCCCTAATCCTCGATTGTCATCCTGAAGTAATCTTCTATCTTGCATAATCTATGAAAATCACACAAATATGGCATATTATATATACAATATTAAGACATTTTCTAAGTACACATTTTTTTATACGTGTAATTGCACACATTACTTTATGTTATAGTTTTATTTTTAAGCTTATTATTATATTTTTTGTAAATACATGCGTCAAACTTTTGATAAGATAAAATCTATTCAATTTACCTCAAGTTGACCAGATGTCATAGAGGCTACACCTAATGGCTGTGCTGTGGTGACTGTTAATCTAACTCTTTTATCTTCTATATATGCACTTGCTGCCATTGGATAGTAATTGCCTTGTGTGGGAAGCTTAGGAAATCTTTGTCGTCGGATCATCTAAATTAAAAAAAAAGAAAAAAAATATATATATTATTTAATAGGAAAAGTGACTTTCGCAAATTTCATCAAAAATTAATTTAAAATCGTCAAAAATTAAATCTAATTTAAAAAAAATACTATATCTTGAATTATCTTACATTGAGCCCATTTAAATCCGTGAAGAATTGATCGCCGGATGCGATATCCGTATTGAAACGCATTGCAAGTTCGTAATTTTGCGTTTCCGTTATATCAACTTCATTGAGTATGTGCAGTCCGAGTCCGTCACTGCCAGGAGAATTGAACAATGTACAAGTATGTCGCACATGCGGCAATTCTATGAACACTCTTGATAAAATTGGTCCAGTTACTAAATGAACGATCGTCCTGCTATCCATAAACACTGGATCTGGTTCCGGTTTGTCGGGCAGGAATAAATAAGCACCACTTTTATCTTTGCCAGAGCCTCTAGTACCGTATTTTACAAAATCCAAATGCACAGGAAATGTGACGTTGCCGACTCGCAGAGCTTTCAACAGACCAGATTTCCCGAAAGAGGCGGACAATTCTGGCCGTTGAGTGATGGAAAATTCTTGCATATGCGGCAAAATTGTCAGATGATCTAAACCAGGCACCGATGGAAGATTAATGTCAGTATTAAAGATAGTGACATTAGCTGGATACACTTCTCTATTTTAAAGAAAAGCATAGAATGTATTAAATTTCTAATATATGCATTATTTTATAAGGTGATCCAAAATAAGAAAAAAAAGTATATAGAAAATTAGTAATGACGCAATAATGGTCTACATTATTGTTGTATATATTTTTTTGAATCACCTTTTATACATAAACATTTTATCACATTTACTTTGCATACGATGCCTTGTGTAGCGCGTGAACTATGTACGTAGTAATACCAAATCCTGGTACAGTAACTAAAAATGATAGCTCATATCTGGCTGCAGATAATGCAGCCGAACCAATCCAAATAGGAGATATTTGACACTTGACAATTTGACCTCTTCGATCTGTAACTCTGACAAATGGTGTTGATACAATCAAAGTTTGCACTCTCGTTCTCTGCCTTGGGAGAGAATTGTACAGGATAATCTTTCTCGAAGGATTATCGTCACCAAGATTAAGAACGTGCTTTTCACCTGCACTTGTATGATGCGACCTTCGAAAGATAATTATACATTATATTTTTCGCCGCATATATGAAATGTTATCACTTGTAGATTATTCTCGTACCTAGTTTCGTCTAATGAAAAGTACACAGCTTCCACATCTATAGGTGATACTTGCGGAGTTTTCAATAAATGTGCTATAGATTGTTGAAGTACATGAGCCGAGTTATTCAACGCCGTTATCATTTTTTGAGCATAATCTATTACAACATTGTCTCTGGAAGTTCCAGTAACTCCATCATGATGTTGAAACAGAGAGTGCCACATTCTGGCCTTGCTCAAACGAGATGCGAGAGTCCCTTCTACTAACTGATCATTACCTTTGGCCCAAGCTATAGCAGCTAATGCTTCTGATCCTCTTAAAGCACCTAGCAATACACGATCCAGTCGTTTGTGGAAAGGCCTATATACATAAAGATTATAATAGATTAATAACTTATCATCATCAAAAGATTGAAGATTAAAAATTTTTCTACCTAGAAGTATAATAGCCGCTCCAATAATGATCATCTCTGTCAGAATACGTAAAGAAATCGCCGGACAAAGTCGGAAATTCGTTTAAAGTGCGTTTCTCTCTGACCGCCTCAAAATAATCGCTCAAAGTTCCAAATTGTATTTGGACGTTCAAATGTTGATGTTCATTCATGTAATCGAAAAGTTTTTGGTAATTGTCATACTGAGCTTCCCACTCGGCGAGATGTGTATATCTGAAATCATCGCCTAAAGGTGCAAGAACCACTTGAGTCTTGAAAAGCTGCGCCTTTTTACGGTACTGATCTAGCAAAAGCATCGCTCTCTCTGCTACATTTGCTTTAGTAATAGTCTTTGGAGGGATCTTCCATGGACAGCTAAGACCAAAGTTTTGCATTCTGTAAAAATCAAATTGACAGCATATTTTCGGGTCTGGTCCGCATGTATGAGGAATGTCATAACTGTAAAACGGCATAACGTGACTAAACAATTCTGTGGAGCCATCGTTGTCCCATAATTGTCTCCAGCGAAATTCTAAATTCTTATCCCTAGCCAGTTTCTTCTTGACTGAATAATGTACTCTTTGTATCAAGAGATTTTCTAAGCCTGAATTCTTTAAGAGATATGGCATAGTGGGAGAGAGGCCAAAGGGATCAATGGCCCATCCCGAGTTTGGTGTATAATCTAGATTATATTTTAGCCACTGATGACCCTCGGTTAGTTGTGTGAGTTGAGCAATCCAATGTGATACGGATTCATCAGGCATTACCCATCCTCCTGATACAATTTCCAATTGTCCATCATGTACCAAGCGACGCACTTCGTCCCTTATTACCTTGGATTGGTCGTCCCACCAGAGTTTAAAAAATGATATTTCCGCCCAAATAAACTTGCGCCTCTTATCCTCGCTTAACTTAGTCACCATATTATTTAATATGCTTCTTGTTTGAAATATATAGTACTTTTCAAAAGTATTTAACCATCCAGGATCGTTATGCGAATGAGGCACAACAAATACCTTTAATTTTCTGTTAGGATGCCACTGTTTTTCATCATATATGATATTCCAGCCTTGCTTCCAAACTCCACCATCTGGATTGTCAAACTCTAATTGCTTGTACAATTCCAACATTTGTATATCAACTTGTGGAACTTTCTGAATATTAAAATTACACATGAGACTTTTTCCTGCATGTAGTATTGTAGCATTGGAATAATTTGAGTGACCGACTGTTTGTATGTTTGATATAAAATTATGTTTAATTTTCGCCGCTTGTTCTTGCAAAGCGTTCATAACTTTATGATGCTTATCAAAATCCTTTTCTAATTTTGCGAGTCTGTTTTCAAAATGAAGCCATTGATTCTAAAAGAATCACATAATTTTATAATTTACAGTAAATCTTGTATACACTTGATTCAATATTAACGTATTGTAAGCAGTACTGTCATAACTTACATCATTTATGGAAAGCTTGGAATCTTGCCCAGGTGGAAAGAGAGTTAAATCCATCATTAAATAGATCATCACGCAACAAGCAAGGATCAAGCCCACTCCGAGAATGGCGATGGTCCTTCTGGTTCTCATTGTCATAAATCTTTTTTCTGCATTAAGTTTGACGTTTCAGTTAAATGTTTGCAACTTTTTTTTTAATCGTAATATAGCGTGATAGCGTAAATCATCAATCATCAGTTTATTAGTTTACACTCATTATAATTGCTAATCCAAATGTTGAAATAAAAGCAAACTTGTGTATCTAATTCCCTAATCTAATTCATCTACTGTTATAAAGAACTACATGTTAGAAATCAATTTTAAAATATAAATTTTCAATGAATAGAAAACTCAATGTATTCCTTTTTTTTTTTTTTTTTAGAAATGTTTAACGTGCCGTCAACCAATCTTTAACGATTTTTCAACGTATTCCTCGAACTTAAGATGGGTTTGTGAATTTCATAAACTTATTTTGAGTTTAAAAAATTTATATGCAGTTTTTGACGATTATTTTACTGTATTAATCTTATATTATCAGTATATATATATATATATTTAATTGCTTTTATTTTTTAATTATGTGGACCATTTTCGATTGGTTAAGAACTTGCTAAAACACTGTAGGTCTCAGCAACAATTAAAAAATGTGATGCACAACTGTCAGAAACAGATGGTCACAGTCTAAGTTTTGACAGCCGCTGTCAGCTGTCAACAGTGTGTTCTCAAAAATGCTTTATCTTGCGCATGCGCATAAAGCAATCTAGGGATGATACAGGCAACAAATGCGCACAAAAATTCCTGAATATTTTTATTGCAAGAAAAATTAGCAATTATTTAGGTTACGTTCCAAAACGTAAGTAACCGAGGGAAATTTTACTCGATGGCCGATTTGAACCAATCGGAAAGGCTTAAAAGAGTTTCGGAACGGCCATCGAGTAAAATTTTCCTCGGAGAGGACGTTTTGGAACCTTAATATATATTTTGATGCATATTTTTTTTTAATTTTTATAGCATTTTCAAATTGGTTCTAAAAATAAAGGACCTAGATTGTCCTTTTTTCTTACGAATTTGATACTTCAATGGCCGCATTCAGCAGACTCAACAGTTGGGCAACATTACTAGATTTTCCGATATAATTCGACGCTGATTGGTCGGACCTGAAAGTAGAAACCAATGGCTGCGTTCAGCAGGAAAAACTGCTTTGCAACTGTGTAAAATTCGTGAATCTGATTGGTGTATACTCTTAGGCCCATATTCTGAATCCTCTTTTATCGATAAAAGTGCTCCTAAAAGCGGCCTGTAGCCAATCAGAAGGCTTATATGCCACTTTTAGAGGCACTTTTATCGATAAAAGAGGATTCAGAATATGGGCCTTAGATTCAATCAAAATTAAGAGCATACACCAATCAGGCTCACGAATTTTACAACAGTTGCAAAGCAGCTTTTTCTGCTGAACGCAGCCAATGATGCGATGTTCATTGCGCATGTGCAAAAAAAGCGTCTCTGAAAATAATATGCTTTAATGCTTCCCGTCTATGTATTTTATAGTCTACTATCTGCAAATTGGCGGCAATTACACGTGATTCGTTCATTAGATTCACTACATACGAGCACATATGAGTTATCATAGGTTGTACCGAAGAGAAACAATCAAAGAACGGTCTAAAGCTATTATAGAAAGTCGTAGTAGATAGAAGTCTACTAAATATATTGTGATTTAACTGAAGAAGAAGAACCAGATAATAAATCACGTGTGATATCAACTATAATATAAACGATAAAAGAGATACTTTCGAAATAATCGATTGTGATTGGTCAATTTGCTTACGACTAACGAATAATGACTCATTGTAGAATGGGCCTTATAAAAAATATTTTTTAACTTGATACTTTTTTACTACATATAATAAACAACATCTAATATCATAATCACATATCATATCATATCATATCACATCTACATCTAATATTTTTTTATTAAAAAGAAATGTCGAGTTTTTGACAATGATTACTCAAGATCCACTTGCTACGATGGAAGTTTCATCAAGTAACGAAAATTTTAACAAAAAGGAACACTTTATCACTAACAGTGAATCAACTATCTCCAATGATACTTCACATTGCAATGACGAAAAAGAAGCACATGATAAGAAAGATGAAGAAAATGTTGGAGGAAACTTACAAGATATTGCTTGTGATTCTGTGTCAGTTAATAATAGTTATCTAGATAATGAAACTGACCGTAATAAATTAGAGGATAGTAAAGAGAATGAATTAGAAGCTAATGATAAATATTGCAATGGAAATAACGACAATAATAATACTGAAAAATCATTATCAAAGAGATTTTTAGATCTTATTGATAGTGATTCAGAAAATGAATCTACCTTGTGTGAAACATCGGAAGAAGCTCATAGTCCTAGTGATAAATATTTAAAAATTGCAAAGCATAAGAGAAATCTTAAAAATAAAAATGCAAGAAGGCTAATAGACAGCGAAGATGAAGATGATGCACAGATGAACAAGATTAATGATATTTCTCAAACTGTGGATAAGACAATAAATAGTACTGTAAGCACAAGTATATATAAATCTTTTATTATTATCTTATTATAATTTCAATTAAAAAGCAATGTCATTATTTGAAATTATATTGTTTTTATTGTTTTATAGACTAATAGCTATCAATCTTTGATAGATTCTGAATCTGATGAAGAGAAAGAAGAAACACAAGATTCTGTTATTCCAAATGAAAAATTTGACATATCTGAGAGTAAAAATACGAAAAAAGAATCTGTTAAAAAGAGAAAGGTTTGCATATTTTTATTCTTTAGTCGAAGTTAAATCGAAAATTCTAATAAGCTGTATTATAATATTCAATATGAAACAAGATCTTTTAAATGAATGTAAAATTTTTTATTTTGTATAAAATAGGGTTCTATCAGAGCTTCTAAAAATGAGGCAATGCGTCAGATACACAGTGAAACCCAACGTTTATTGAGAGAAACAGGAGTTTCTCTGCCATATCATAGACCAAAACAGCGTACATTACAGGAATTCTTGAATAGAAAAAAAATATTGACATCTCTTCCAAAAGCACCTTCAACAGCTGCAAAACTGAAAATGTCATCTGTAATAGTAAGGTAAGCTTTCATATATACAGGATGTTCTAAAAGGCGACATATTTTTAGAAATTTCTCGCTATTTTTTTTTCTTTTTTAATAAAGATGTTGAAGCATCAATAATTGTTAAGTTATGATAAAAAAAGACTTTTTACAAATTATATTTTATGGAATTAGAAGAATTTAACAAAACGATATTCTTTAATTAATTCCGAGTATAAATTAATAGATATTTAATTTATAATTTGGTTATAATGATATATGATGAAAAAATTGAAAACAGTTCTTACAACTTACACTGTTCTTTTTTTAAGTATAAAATTTATACTTATATAAAACAATTTAACTATCAAATTGCTTTAAATAATTTTTGCATTATGCATGTATGCTAATAAATAAATCGAATAAAATTGAGATTTTTTTGTTTCAAAATAGTTTAATTTTTTCAATTCTATTTATTTTTTCCAAAAAATAGCCCAATTATTACATTATCTAATTGTCATCCTATATATATGTATAATATACATACACACATTATATTTACATAAATTTTACAAAATAGGATTTCAAATACAAAATAAATAATTTTTGAATATAATTTTAAACAGCCGAGTCGTTGCAGAAAAAGAAAAAGAAGCAGAACTCTTTTACAAATCTTCAGATTCAGAAGATGATACACAACAATCTATATTTTTTGCTGCCAAAGACATAGAAGAATCTTCCACTACATATAAGAAAGTACCATTGATAGATGCCAATGACACATGTATACAAAATTCTCAAAAAACTGATACGACCAACCAAGTTATACATAATGAAGAAAAGGTTATACAAGATCCCACACATCTTGATACTGTAATATCTGAAAAAAACTTTAACAAAGTAGATTATCAAAATAGAGAATCATCTCTCTTAAATGAGAGTAGCAGTAATCATGATGATAGATCTAATATATTATCACAACAAATAGATAAACAAGACCTTAAAAAATTAGGTGTATCAAGAAAATTGTTTGATACATGTTTCGAAAGTAAAATAAATAATTCTAATATAAGTCTCAGTAAACAAGAGACAGAAGTTGAAAAAATAGTTGAAAATATTATTGCTTCCTTAGAAAAGGAAAAATGTGATAAGACAAAATCAGAAATTAATATGACAGAAAATCACATATCAGAAATACCACAAGTACATCAATGTGAATCTGAAGCAATTAATATAGATGGAGATAAAAATTTGACTGTAGAAAAAATAAAAGTATCAGAAAATAGTAATATAAATAATAAAGAAATAGTTGAAACTATTCAGAAGAATAATTGCGTGACAGATAATATTGTTATATCTACAAATTCTGATGATTTTATTATAATACATGATGAAAACGATGAAGAAAAGGATAAGTCTGATAAAATAGACGTATCATCATCTACTATTTTAATTAATGACATTCTATCAAAAACTAAAAATAATTTAACAGAAGAATTTAAAGACACTGATAGTCATGCACTTGGTTTGCCATTTTCAAAGTTTGTAGATGAGACTTTAAATAATAAAAAAAAATTACCAAAATTAGTACCAAATTCTACAGTTACACTAAAAGGATCACCAGGTATGATTATTGATTTGACAAATAATGCAAAGTCATATGGAAAAGGTGTAAATACTTTATTAGATAGATTTTTCTGTAAACATGTTATTAATGCAAAAAAGCAAGCTAATGATAAATCTCAGGAAACTGTGATACACTTGCAAAATACTCCAAACAATTCTCTTTCAATTAAGGAATTACTTCCATATAAATTATCTGCTAATACTGATAATTCTGAATTGAATAAACCTGGAGCCAAGTTAATGCGTTTAAAAGAAGATTTAAAGTTGCAAATGACTATAAAACGTAATGAAGAATGGAAGCACAAAGAAATAGAATTACGAGAAAAGGAAGAAAAAGAAAAAGAAGAATGGGATGAGGAAGAAGAGAGTGATTATAATTCATATGAACAGGAAAAAATTCATGATCTTGAATCAAGTGATAGTGGAGAAAGCGAACCCGAAGAGAATGATGTTTGTATAAAGGACAAAAAAAGGAGTAAGTGTTTGTTTGCAGACGATGAAGCTGAAGTTACAGATAATGAAGATTCAAATACAGATATGGAGGAGACATATAGCAAGAATGATATGGCCCAAGCAAAGTGTAACAAACAATCTTCAAATTTTAAATGTAGAGAAGAATATATGGATGATAGTGAAAGCGAGATAGAGACTAATCAGGAAGAAGAAGAGGAAGAAAATGTGATAGATTCAGACACAAATATAGAGAATAAAAGTGAATCTGATTCTAAAGATGATGATAACGTTAATGTTTGTGAAAACTTTAGTATTGTCCAGAATAAAAAAGATAGAAAAACGAAGCAATTTATAAAAGAGTTTCAAGACGATTTAAACATTGCAAATTCGACCTATCCGGAAAATGATAATAATCATTTAAAATACGTTTCGATAGATGTCAATACGTCTGAGACACAGTACGAAGATAACGGCGTGAAAAACAAAAACAATATGCCTGTTAATCAACAAGAAGTTACTACTAGAAGCCAAATAAATAAGACACCTTCGACAAAGACAAGTATGCTCGACTTTGTTTCTCCTATAACACAATTAAGTGTATTAAATACTTCTTTAGATAAGAAAGATACAGAAAATAAAGAATATCTCATTGATAGAGATCAGAAATCTGTTTTTATGGAAAATACGCAAAGCGACGAGTCTTCTGAATATGCATATAACAGTAGGAATAAAAATATTTTAAAGAAAAAATTATTTGACGATATTAAAGAAACTATTGATGATGAATATCTTATGCGATTGTGTTCGGGTAAATTTGAGTCCACGCAACAAGCTGATTTAGATTTATTCTCACAAGCCACTAATAATAAATCGCGATTATGTTCCGAAAATTCCAACACGAAACTGATCAATATTAACCAGTTAGAAAGTCTCGAAGTAGAAGATGAAAACTCTCAAGATGTAAAACTGATATTAGATGAGGATTCCAATAATTCTGTAAATCACGTGAAAAAAATGAAACAGGTTGGTGAAGTGACTTCGGGATTAAAAATGAAGATCGTTTCTTCAGATGATGATGATGAATTGGAAACGGACACGTTTTTGAAACCCAGAAAACATTCGGTGAAAAGATTGCATTTATCTGATTCGGAGGAGGAAAGTGCTCAACCGTCCGATGAAGAGAATAATGAAGAGAACGATGAAGAGAATGATGTGGACGAGGAGACAGAAGAACAATATATAGATTACGATTCCGAAGAAAACGAAGTTGTATCGAAAAAAGAAAGTATAAAACAAGTTGCAGCTGACTTTTTGGAAGAAGAGGCCGAATTGAGTGAAAGTGATTGGGATTCCGCTGATGAGGACGAAAAGGATTTGGATAAGTATGAATACGAAGAAGCTGATAACGAACATATAGACGAACGTAAAATGAGAAACCAGTTGGAGAAAACATATATGAAACAGATGCTAGATGAAGATAAAAGAGAAGTTAAATTGCTTCAAGAATTATTGTTTGAGGATGGAGATTTGCACACCAGTGGAACGGGTCGCGAGCGCAAATTCAAGTGGAGAAATATAGGTATAAGAATATATAATCGGTTTTCTTTTTAATAGATAATTATTAAAATTTTCTATTTACCTAGATAATTATTGCAATTTTGTTTCTATATAACACGATGATTGTTAGAAAAAACTTTGTTCTATAAAAATATTCTATAAAATTCAAATTTCCAAAAGTCGAGATTTAATATGCATTATTATTTATAATAATATTAATATAATCATTATTATATCAGATAAATTAGGAAGTAATACTGAAATATCACGAGCAACTGACGATATCGATGGCTGGATAGATGTGCAAGAAGATGAAGACGAGGCAAAATGGAGTAAACTCAGGCAAGAAAGAGACAAGTTTCTTGAAGAAAGAATGGTACATAAATATACATACATATTATATATATCGTTTTACATATATATATATATATATATATATATATATATATATGTATAACGATCAAATGGAAAATATATATATTTATATATATATATATATATATTTATATATATTTAAATATATATATTTATATAAATATGTCTTATGTATTTACAGAAATGTTCAAATAATGAAATTGAAGATGAGTTATGCAATAGTCAAATTTTTAAATTTGGATTGGAAGCACTTAAAAAGATTAAGAATGATGAATCTCAAGAACTAAATGTTTCTCATAACCAAGTAGATTCATCTGAAAACATGGAACCAATTATGCCGCGAAATATAACAGATCTACTGAATGGACCAAATACTGGAAAGAAATCCCAGACAATATACGTAAGATTATTAATTATAAATTAAGATAAAATTATTAATTAATATTGCTATATTTTATGTCTTGATAACAAATTTTTTTATATGTTGTTTTTACATATGGTTATTATATATTTTACAGAATGTTATAAAAAAACGTTCGCTCTTAACTCGAGGAGAAGAGTCGTTAGCGAAGATAGCATCATTAGCAAAGCAAGGTGACTCTGTTTCTCATGCAATAAATGCAAGAAATTTTGTCTTCCAGTATGTTAACTTAAATAATACATCTGAAAAGGACAATAAAACTAGAGAAGAAGATCAGGACTCACAAGCTAAGGTAACTTAATTATATTAAATCTTTTTCAGACGCTATCATATATACTTGATTATCTAATTATCTGATGATTGCTTCCACATAGAAAGAAATGTATATTTTGATAAATATTTTTTTTTGTAGCCTCGGAAGAGAAAAATAACGTCAAATTTTTCATTGACAACAAAAAAGAGACGAAAATAAAAATGTTTTTTTTGAAGAAAAATATTTTATTTTTATAGAAGTATAACACTTAATGTAAATTTTAAATTATTATAAATGAATTATGAACTTATTTTTGTTAAACTATATCTGAAAATTTATTACATGACAATATAGTAATAAAATAAGAATAATCATGTCTTCTTTATATATATATATATATATATATATATATATATATATATATATATATAGTAAATATGTACAAATGTGAATATTTATGATATAACAAAGAATATTTTATTTTTATAAAAGGTTTGTTTCTTCGTGTTTTAACTTAAAATTATCCGTTTTTTCTTAAATAGTATTCTTTATATACATTCTTTAATTGCATTCTTAAGCTTGTTGCAATCACAATTAGCATGTGATAATTTTGATAACATTAAAAACATAAGAATATGACAAGAAATATTGAAGCAAGGAAGGAAAACGAAATATCTTTTCCTTCAGGCTTCATTCCTCTTTTTTGATTATTACGAAATTTATTTTATTATATTATTATGTTTCTCTAGTGTGAAAAAATATAACTATATTTGTGGCACTATAAAAAATGTGGCACCTTAAAAAATATATAAAACATATTAACATATTACTGACTGGCACATTCTAGTACAAAGTCTATTAATAGGTCTTTTGATTAGTAAAGTGTTTAAATGCGATTATATTTAACACTTTTAAAAAAATATCACGGCTTATTTTATTGTTTTCGCACATTTCATCCTATTATTCATTCTTTCTTAACAATATCGTTTCAATTTCGGAAATTCGGATTATCCGTTTGCCAACCTTTTGCATTTGGACCAAATTGATATACCAATCTTCGACCGAGCACCGGTAGGAATATCTTGCTTTTGTAATAGTATCTATAAGAATAACCGCTCGAATATAATTAAAACTTATTAAATTAAATTTTAGCACATATCCACGCACACGAAATTATCCTATTACCTCATAGCTCTACTAAGTTTTTCATAAGTCATTTTTGTATTTCCTTTTCGTGAACCCCATCGTTTTGCTACCTCGTCGCTTTTTACAAAGCGAAATTTCGCTTGTGAATAATCCTCCCAACAGATTAAACTAGGACACGTTTCTCTATTACGTAGTAAATCTCTAATAAATTCCCATAATTTTCCTTGACTGGCAGCTATGTAAAAATGCAATTAAATCGATATAATACACATGCATTTTCGGATTATGTCGAAAAATATTTTCCAACACTTACGATTCTTTTTGGTCTTTAATACCCTCGGTCTGCCAGGCAGTCTTTTCGTTGTGACTTCGACGCTATTATCCGATTCTGCATCTGGAAAAAAGGCAAAAGTGTTAGTGTATCAAAAGAACAATGTGAAAATCGCACAAATACGAATCGGTACAATCGATAGAAATTTTCTTAATAATTTACCAGATATGTTGTTTGGAATAACTGATGCGTACTCATCCTGCGGTTGAATAGTATCGTATGATGGCACTATTAAATAAATTCATATTTTAAGTTTATCATATTATTCAATTTATATATTATTCGATATTTGTTTTTCGCGTTATTGTATCTACTAGATATATAAACTATTTAGATAGACTTTACTCCGAAGTTTTCCATCATGAAGCATAATTATTAAAATATAAATTCATCAAAGAAACTATTGTTTAATGAAATTCATAGTTCTTTGAAATTTATATATAAGCATATTCTTAGAAGCATATTCACGTACGTACGCAGATTCGATACGCGTTGTGAATGAAGAAGATCGTACAATCGGTCCCCGTATATCGGATCGTAATTGATGAAATCTTGTCGACCAAAAGTCACGAGTTCCTTCCCTGACACAGCAAGACTATGTTGGATAGAACTGTATGGTTGACCTATATATGATGCAGCTGACATAAGCCAATTTATTGTTTCCTCTTGACACCAGTTTTTGATGGGTTTATCTGACCATCCGGTACCATCGATCTCCTTGCATTCCTCGTCACCTATTCGATTAGGTATTTTTAAAATTACATCTGTATATCTGAAATCTGTATATCTGAACATCTCGTTGTCGCGTGCGTTGTTTTAGAGATCGAACGATTAAATGCTAAAGTTAAATGCGGATTTTCCATAAATCGATGCAATACGTCAATGTTAAACAGTCCCTGGAAATCCCCTCCAACAACTATCATTGCATTGGTAATTGCAGACTCGTAATAAGAAATCGTCGCGAAAAAGCCGTCGTAGACGCTCGTGCGAATAAGGAAAAACAAAAAATATGTTAGTATTATTACATTTTTACAATAATACGATTTTACATTGTTTGTTACGAAATTTTATCGAGTTTTGTAGCGAAGTTAGGAAAACGCGTAACGAATATTCGAACAAATCTCAAGATTAACACCTTTTCTAATTATTTAATTAAAATAAAAAATTACGTGCGTTACCGAGAAAACATTTCTTTTTAATTGGTTCACAACCGCGGTTCGCTAAAAAATTACTTCGCCTAGGAACCAAAGAATCCATGTCCAGGAGTAGATGATTGTTCTCATCTTCGTTTAAATTCATATATCCGCAATACATCTGCAATCAAATTTCAGGAATATTATATATCGGATAAGAGAGAAACGGAAGAAAATTATAACTCAAAAGCAATTTTTATACATAATATTTATACATAATATATTTGACTGATGACAAAGTTCTTAGGTAATTTTGCAATAAAAATTATTAAATATTAAATATATTTATTAAATATAAATAATCTAAATTAAGTTCCCAGGTAGCAGAGTGACGTCAAATAACATCTTAATAACGTTTTAATGACGTCATTGTACGTCATTAAGACGTCTGGAGACGTCATCTTGCTACCTGGGTTATAATATAATAATATAATAATAAATATAAATAATCTAAATTAAGTTATTAGGGTGTCTAGCAGAATCAGAAAAAAATTCCTTGATTTTTCCACATTCTCCGGAACCAAGAATAATTTTTCCCTAATTGATTTTTCAGTATTACTTTTTTCAAAATGCATAATTTGCATATATCGCTATATTAAAAGTCAATTAAAGGAGTTGAATCACAAAAGTCTTTGTATTATTTTTATCAAGAAACAAATAAAACTTAAATAAGATATTATTCAATATCAAAAGTTCAATATCAATAATACACTTGTTTTACATTATTTAAAAAAAAATGTCAAATTAATGAGAAAAAAATGTGAGAAAATTCAGATAAATTAAAATCCTGATTTTTCCCTGACTGCTAGACGCCTTGGTTATAAATAATATATTTATAAATAATATACTATATATAATATTATTATAGTTATTAATAATAAATATATAATAATATATTTATTAATAAAATATAAATAATATAAATAATATAAATTTCGGGAATTTTTTATGTCATGAATCACACAAAAATTGAATACTACATTCTTTGTGATATAAGTTAGTTAAATTTTCGCAGTTAAAATTTCGCACAATTTCTTTGCAACTTATGAAAAATTCATAACTAAAAATCGTGATTTTTACATATATGTTCATAAATCAGAATAAAACAGATATACAATGGTTATTATAACCTTGTAAATAATGCTACCATGTGAATAAAAATTTATTATTGTAAACTTTACAAATCTCAAGAAATGCTTTATAAAAATATGTGTAATATTCACCATATGGTTTTTTTTTATATGGAATAACTTGAAAATGATTTGTATTCCATATAGAAGCATTGGAGTAAATGAGATGTAACGATATCGCTTTCTTCTTTTATTTCCCACACAGCACAGAACATTGCAACAATATTGCGGCAATATTGCAATATATATATTGCTGCAATATTAATAATAACAACAATATTAATAATATTGCTGCAATATTCTGTGTTATATGATAAGAATTAGAAAGCGATAATGAAAAAACTCCTCTTATTGTTTATCTGTTGTTTAAAATTTATCAAAAATTAAAACTCAGAAAAAGGAGTTTATAGATTCTATGTAACTTAAAATGAAAAAAGAGAGAGAGAAAAAAAACATCCATTTTTTTGCCAATTTTCGATTCATATTTTGCAATAAAAAATACATCAATAATCTTTGAGAATTTCTTACTTTATTTAATTAGTTAACGAAAATATTCGCAAATAAAGTACACAGCGTGAAAAAAACATGCGAAACTCGAAGTTTATAATTAACGATAATAAAACAATAAAAAAGCAAAACGTTGTTTGCTAAAATTGTAATCGCTTTATTTGATTTTTAATGTTATGCAAATATCTATCTTGTATAACTTATTATATAGTTAATTTTGCAAATGAACGATAAGAGTGTCTAATATATTTAAATTGAGTTTAAGATTTAACTTGAACAAAAATTCGAAATTTTCGAAAAAAATCCGAAAAAGAATCATGATAAAAAAGACCGAGTAATCTCACAAACATATCAACACATACATATATATTACCATCTGTTATTTGCGTCAAAGTTTCATTTACCTCATTCAGATCATTCCTGCCGTAATTATTAAATGAATCCATTTTTATTTAATGATATCGGCACTTTCACCTGGATTTTAACATATAACAATGCGTCCTAAAAGAGCGGGAAAAAATGTAACACACATTAATCGCACTCGTCACATTTATATATGTGGCAATGATAAAATCCGTATTTACAAAAATATATCAAATGCGAAAATTATAAATTTGAGTCTTTGATATCAAACGATAATTATCACCAAGATATCGCGCGACAATTCATTCTGTTCCTTTCGGAGGAGGAAATTACAAGATTAAGACCGACGAGATGACGTGATGTTTCGCGCGAGATGTTCATCATCGAACGCCTCTCGAGCTACTAAAAGTATACGAGGTCTTTATTCAGTGGAAAAGATAAGAATGCAGCGTGAGACAACCGCGGTGCGGAGCAGGTTCAACAGGGATTTCCCGCTCAGCAGCCGCGGCCAATCACCGCCGTTTGCGCGTCGAACCGCGATAGCTGACGCAACAATTGTTACAATTCATTGGCGTCGATCTATATTTTAAACGAACCACATCACTTTAATATATTATCGGAAAAAATTTTGAACATTGATTTTTCGATAACTAGCAACTTCACTATCTCATCTTTATTAGTATTATATTTATTTTCATTTCGAAATAAAAGTTACTTCAAACTAAGCGATAGATTAACAAATAATAATTTTGAGTAGATTTTTATTGATGAATTAATTTTTGATTTAATTGAAAAATTTCAATATCTTCAAATTAGAGTAATTTTTTTGCAAAAGCTTATAACATAAAAGATCTGAGAAACTTGAAAGCAAAAAAGTCAATTAATGAGATATAACTTTTCGATAATTGATATAATTTTATTTATTAATATTTCATATATTAATATTTTATTTTTTTTCGAAGTTACTTCAAATTAAGCGATAAATCGACAAATAACAATTTCGAGTAATTTTTTGTGACAACTTATTCGGCGATTATTTTAATCGATTAATTGAAACATTTCAATATTTTCGAAATAAAGTAAATACTTTTTGCTTACAAGATCAAAAAATTTAAAAAACTTGAAAAGTAAAGAGTCCAATTAATGAACTACCGCACTTGACATACGTGTGCGTTTATTAATTAAATTCTCATACAGCACCGAAAGATTGCAAAAACGTTGCATAGACCTAACATTGAAACATTATAATATTGCATAGAAGTTGCGAAATGTTTCTGCAACATTACTGCAAGCTTGCAGCAACGTTGAAATGTCCTGAGAAATATTACAATGTAAGATTGTAGTAATGTTACGGTGCAACGTA
Source organism: Camponotus vicinus (assembly GCF_025532165.1). NCBI lineage: Eukaryota > Metazoa > Arthropoda > Insecta > Hymenoptera > Formicidae > Camponotus > Camponotus vicinus. The sequence continues at coordinate 9,462,242 of NW_028141956.1, forward strand.
TTTGCAATATTAAAACGCGTTTTGCTACAAATGCAGACCGTTTTAAATTTAATAAATAAACTGAAAATATAAAAAAATATTTAAGAAAGATAAGAAAAAACATTTACCGCCTTTGAAAAAAACATCTATTAGTGTTTTTTATCAAATGTGTCTTATTAAATATTTATCTCAATAATATACATACATCAATTATATTTTACATACACTCGATACCAGAATATTTTAATACGTGCAATAAATGAATTATTTCCTATTTACTCATTCAATGGAGAAAAATCTGTTTAATATTCTGAATCCCAACGAGGGATCCAGATTATTAAACAAATTATTTATTTAATAATCTAGATCCTTTATTAGGATTCAGAATATTAAATAAATCAAGTCAGTTTATCAGAAATTTAACTGACACAAGACAAGAAATATAATTACTACATTAGTTCTTTGTAGGCCTTATATCCACTTTAGATGAAAATTCGAATACGAGTTAATTAAGTTTGGTGTCGCCACATAGCGGCAAGTAAAGAAACACATGTTATACATTTTCGCTATGTTAAAATGTTGCTACAACATTGCCAAAGTAATATTACAAAATAATGTCTCTGCAATATTTCTGCAGCATTACACTGCTATGTGCAATGTTGTAACATTGCAGCAATGTTGATGCAAGCTTATTCTGTGCTGTATGGGTTATATCATATTAATTCCAGATGTTTCGATTCCCGGATTTGAGATCTCCGTAATTTTATAATTTTAATTAACAATAATTTTCGATGTTTTAATTTATATCGCGTTTTTTTTCACACTAGGATAAGATTCCAAATCCGGGGATCTCGAAAGGAGAGTTCGTATAATATTATAATTTAATTAATAAACGTATACTGTCAATCAGGGAGCTCATTAATTGGCCTTTTTGCTTTTTAAATTTAAAAAATTTTTCAATATTTTCATCATATTGCGTTGAAAAAACAGTTTCAAAAGTAAAAATTGATATTATAATCACATACTTGCGTTTTGCGGTAAGACGCCTATGTCTGGATTTATTTATAGTATCTCATGATGCACACCGTAGATATGTATACGTCGGTATAGCCACAATCTTCCTTCGTCATATTTTTTTTTTCTTTGCATTATTGATTTATGATTTTTACAGTAAAACGTGTGCGCGCTTCATAATTTACAAAAAATTATTTTTACACAAATGTAATGTAAAAGTATGCAATAAAATCATATAGCCATTTTTACACCTATTTTCTGCAATCATTTATAACATTACGATGTAACGAATATTTCACAATAATTTTATACATTTCTTGCAATGTTAGAAGGTCTACATCTATTCTTACAAATCGCTTATTGTACTTATAAATCAATTTAGCAAGATTATATATGTAATATATATATGTAATTATCCATAATAAGAAATCTTTAATATATTTAATTGAAATAAAAATGTTATCAATTATAAATTACGATTAAATCGGAAAAATCCAACAAATTAAATAATTAATCAGTTTAAAGAAAAATCATTTGAGAGGAAGAAACAGAAGAGGAGGGAGGGAATCGTGTCTATGATGGATAATTACATCTGTAGCTGGTACGAATTCTAAATAGATGTTGGTGGTCACGCGCGGACGTAAGTATTATGAATCATTTTGAAGTATATTTCGTAACTCGCCAGGGGAAAGGCCAGGGGAAAGGCCTGGGGCTTCGCTTCTAAGAACGCGGACATCCTTGTGACGAGATGTTTAGCTCATTATCAGTGCTCGTTGAATAATGCAAATATAGAAATAAGAAAAGTGTATAAAAATATTTTTATATAAACAATAATAAAACAAGATACGCATAATCGTTACTACCGAATTGCATAATATTTAGTACATGTTACACTTTGATCATTCATTATCAGTCATTATTTCGTTTTATATTCATCACATTATCATAATTGTTTTCACGCAATTATAATTGAAATCAAGAGATGTTAATTAATACAAACATATTGCTATATAGATATCTAGAATAGCTCACTGTTGTGTCACAATTCCTATTGATAATTCTTATCACCAGAATCGGTGGTTTCTTCTAAGAAAAAGGAACTAACATGATATAATAGCAGCGAAATAGCGGTCGCTACATTATCATTTACCTATTGTCTTATGTATTTACAATACTGTAAAAAACTTACAAATAGCTATTTACAACATACTAATATGCTATATGGTAGTTTGGTTTTAAGATTGTAATCACCAGTAGTACTATATCCCAATATTATATCTGTGCAAAAACTAAATAAATACACTCTTACTTTATAGTATTGGAATATACATATAAAAAACAAGAATGGAATATTTACTCTAGTGTAGAAAATTCTCTTAAATTATCTATTTCTTATTTTCATCAGAAGCTATCTGTGAAGCCAAGTTTGCAAACTTTGCCATGTAGTCTACACTATTTTCTCCCATAAGACATTGCATATGTGATACAACCTGAAATATTATTATTATAAGACAACAAATTGTAATAAAAGATATAAAATAAGATAAAATATTTAACTAATATAATTTTATACATATTTATATTTACATCAGAGGAAGGACGAATGTCTTCCATGATCTGTTCACCTGCTTGACTTCTTTGTGATCCTTTCATAGGCGATTCAAGTTGTCCTAAAAAGCTGCTCAATGAAAAATCTGCAACCTGCAATTCATTCAATCATTTCCATGACGCTAATTATTCGCACGAAAAATGTATTGTTTATGTATTGCGCGATTTTTATAGATTACCTCACTATTTAACCATTGATGTTCACCCTCTTTAAGAATTTGAGTTGCGCTAGTAATAATTGAATTGGAATTCTTCGCATCTGTACTGGCTTCTAGAGTATCTAAAAAGCTTTTATCTTGAGCTTCGCTTGCATTTACCGCTACTATTTTATCGGTTTGAGTTTGACACAAAGAAGATCCACCGATTTTACTTGCATCAGTTGTTAAACTTTCTGATGGCATATTTGGCGCAGATACAATGGGTAGTACCCTTTGTATAACAAGACTCTTTTGTCTTACTGTTCTACCACGTTTACTAAAACGTGTCTTAAATTTCTGTAAATATTTGTTTAAAAATCAATTATCCTTTTCAACTCTATGTAAGATTCTAAACAAAAACATTTAATGTAGGATAATTCACGCGTGCGCACACATAACTTTTGCAATTATACTACTGAATTTAATATAACTTACATCAAGTTGCGTTTTAAATGCGTCAGCTGTGCCAATCTTATTATACGTTTGCGGGATAAGAGGTCTTCTAAATGTAGATTCCTTAATAGACGGTACTCGAGACGAGATCACTGTTTCATTACTTCCTGTTGTATTATCATACACCTAAAAAGTATTTAATAATTAAAAATTAATTAAAAATAATAATTAAAAATTGCTGTATTAATATTCCCTGAAAGTAACTCTTTATATATTTTATAGACTGTAAAATTGATAAAATAATTATTATATCTTACTTTGTTTGTACCATAATTATGTTTTGCCAGTGATAATAATTTTTGCAAAACTGAACATAAACTATCATCACGCATGATACTTGGTGAATCAGTTGCATATTGTTCATTAGGTAGCCAATCCCACCAATATTCCAGAGTGACTTTTGATTCACGACCAAACTGTTAGAAAATTAGAGAACATATTTCTAAAAATAATATAACTGTACATGCAAATTTTATTATTATTGTGATAGTTGATAAAATTAAATTTTCAATATATAATAATAAATATAAAATGTTGCGCACCATTAAAAAGAGATCACCCACAGTGATTGTATTTGCTTCTTCAATATTCCAACCTTTTCTAATTCTTTCGATAGTTTCTCTACCAGGGAATTTGTTAGATTCTGAATGAGATTCTGCCGATGGTTTTTCCATATTGTTTATAATCGTTGGTTTTTCAGCTATACTGCTTCCTGTTTCTAATAGGTCCATATCGCTACTGTTATCTGGCAGTGTACAATTTTCATCAGTGCGATTTAAGAGCTTTTTATCCGATTTATATCGTTTAATTCCCTTTTTTCCTACTCCTTTTAAATATTGCACAGACCCTAACAAATCTACTCTCGAGCTCTTGAGACCGAGACGTTTTTCATATGAATTAAAACTGACACTATTACTAGTGAGATACTCTCCAAGATTGACCATTGGTAAAGCAATTTTACATCCTTCTAATGGAGCAATTCGTAATAAACGAATATCTTTAACATCATTAGCAACGAGATTTTCTATAGTGGAACACTATTAAATAATATATTTAAGGATTCCTATACATGTTTATGAATACATTAGTAAAAAATACACACACACAAGATGCATATTAGAAAATAAATAATAATTATACATAAATATAAATATAAAGTATATCATAATTGAATAAGGATACTGTAGTATATTTGGCAAGTCGCCATCGTTGCTGCAAAAATATCAATAAACTTGAAAGGCGCCTTTGTATTGGAAGTAGTGTGCGTACTCTTGGATTCATCGATGCTGCTTGTACTTGCCACCATGCCATGTTATTACGTGGTCGCAATTCGATTGTTATTCTAGATGGTAATTTAATCTCTTCTTGCCAATCTAGCATAAAAAATAGGGTTATTATAAAGAGTTCAATATTAATTATTAAATTATTATTTCAATCAAAAAGACTTGTCAATGCTTACAAATAATATAAAAAAATAAATATAAAATAAAATATAAAATAGAAATATAAAATAGACATAAAATTGAATATAAAAATAAATATAGAAATGTAAATATATTTTTAACAATCTTATATTACTTATATATTTTTAACAATCTCATATTACTAGTTATATATGATATATGAATTTTTTAAATATGTTAAAAATTTTTAATATACCTTCTAACTGGTTTAATTTTCTAAGTGCTCTGCATATAGGTGTTTTAATTCTCATAGTTTTTCCTCTAAGTCTGACTTGAGTGGAACCCCAATATATCAATTCATTCAGTCTTAAGTGAATCTTCTCATGAATACGAGGTAATTTTCTCCTCAATTCACCATAATTTATTAATCCATATAATTCTTGGGAAGTCTTCTTAACATCTATGTATATAAGAAGTAATATATATATATATATATATATATATATATATATATATATATATATATATAAATTATATATAAAATCATATCACGAATTATTTAATATATATTATGAATATTTTAATAACCTTCTGAGAACTTAAGATGCTTTGATATTTTTAGCCATGTTCTGTAATAAAAATGTCGAATTTGCTCCTTATTCTTTATCATGGTATCTGAGAGACCACGCTTTTTGCCTTGATTTAAAAAGTAGCTTTGTAGGGCATCAAAATCTTTGCCATATTCATTGAGTGCTTTAAAAAAAGTGTTTTTATCCTCCATAGACCATAATTCGCATGAACGTTTAAGGGATCTTACTTTAGCCTCTGTTGCTTCTTCATCTTTTACATCTATGTTGAGAGAAAAAGAAGAGATTTTATCATTCAGTAACTTTAATGTTATGTACTGATAATTGACATTTGTATTATCTATACATACCTTTTTTCTCAATATTGTTAATATCACTATTATCGATTTTGAGCTTTTTATTACCTCGGACAATGCGAATCTGTGTATTTTTATTATCTACTAAGAATTTTGTATCTGAATAAGTTTGATTTACTTGAGGACATGCAGGAGCTGCATTGCCAAATTCAGTATCCTCAGATTTTGTAGAATCTTCCATTTTAATATTTTTATTACAACTTACAAAGAAGACATTCTTACTAATGCTACATTCAAAGTTAAATTTGATTTTTTGGATGTAGCATTTTAAATTCAACTAACGATCAATATTTAAAAAAAAGAACATGATAAAATACAAATAATAGTCAGTTTGGGTCTAATATTCATAGCACTCTCTTGATTCTTAAGTGGAGATTCTTCTTTATATTCTTCAATTTTCTATAATGTATCACACATATATGTTTTCGTATAATTTTTTTTCTTTCTTTTTTAATTTAAAGAGTGTTTTCAACGCACGAGAAAGTTATTCAGTAAATGTTCGTTTAGATTTCTGGTCTTCAATGTTTATTTTCATATTCTTTTCTTTGTGCACATGTAAAATACATAAACGGAGCCGATTCTAATAAAGAGGGAGGGGGTTGCGATAAGAAGTGGTGAGGGAGGGGAGGAATTTTGGCCCCGAACATTGGCTGCGGTCAAAGTGACGCTGAGGATGCTTTGAAGCGTTTGATTGACCAATCAGGTTAAAGAAATCTTTACTCCTTTTACCCTTTGGTAAAGGGTAAAAGGAGTAAAGATTTCTTTAACCTGATTGGTCAATCAAACGCTTCAAAGCATTTTCAGCGTCCCCTTGACCACAACCATTGTCGCCAATCACAAGTATAAAGTCGGGTCTACAATAGGTAATTTAAGCCTTAAGCCTTAAAAGATTGACCAATCACAGTCAAGTATGAAAAGAATACTCGACTGTGATTGGTCAATTTCTTAGGGCTTAAATTACCTATTGTAGATCGGGACTAACCAAGGCTGCGGTCAAGGGGACGCTGAAGATGCTTTGAAGCGTTTGATTGACCAATCAGGGTAAAAGGAGTAAAGATTTCTTTAACCTGATTGGTCAATCAAACGCTTCAAAGCATCCTCAGCGTCACTTTGACCGCAGCCCTAATCGAACTTATCCGAAAGCTCTGCCGAAAGGAACTGAACCAAATAGCATTGGCTGCGTTCAGCAGAAAAAGCTGCTTTGCAACTGTTGTAAAATTCGTGAGCCTGATTGGTGTATGCTCTTAATTTTGACTGAATCTAAGAGCATACACCAATCAGATTCACGAATTTTACAACAGTTGCAAAGCAGCTTTTCCTGCTGAACACAGCCATTCTAATGTTTGATTGACTAGTGATATTACTGCTAGCTTTCCAAATAATTACGATTTTATATAAACAACAGAGGTAATAATTTCCGCGCATCAAAATACGTTTATAAAGTAAAAATAATTAGAATATTTTTTTTTTAGAAAAATTATAGAAATTTTTTAGTAAAATTTATAGAAGTGAAGAAATTGTCCACATATATTAGGGCAGGTTTTCATTTGATGGGCTCGACGCTCATTTTTAGCGTCAAAGGACATCACGTGATCAAAAAATGACGAATTGGTATCTTTATTTTTTTTTCTTTGATGAAAACTTACCTTAATATATACAATACAATAGGTTTGTTCTTTTTAGCTGAACTAGTGCTGCACTAGGACTGCACTAGAACCAGCGAGTTCACAGAAAATTCTGCCAGTGCACAAGCAGAATGAGGAATAAAAAGAACGGTTTAGTGCAGTACTAACATTGGCACATCAAAATATGAGAAACATAAATGTCCTATAAATAACAGAATTATCCGATAAAGAGAGACTTATTTGTAATAAAATTTATTTTATTACAAATTTGTAGAAAAATTAATTGTAGATAAATTAACTTTAAATTTATTAATTATAATTAAAAATTTATTTCAAATTTTTTTTTAATTTTTAAAATTTTTCTATTAATTAATAATTGTTTTTATCTATATTCTTTATATTAATGTTATTTACATTATATTAATGTTATTTACATGACTATTATGTCTTCTTTTTCGCAATTAATGCGTTATTAATTATATCTTAAACTGCTGTTTGTGTTTAAATAAATCGCTATATTGAACTGCACCGCTGCACTACCTCAAGACCTAGGGCAGGCAGTGCAATGAACTGTTGCACTGAACAGCACTGCACTGCTAAAAAGATCAGCAGTATCTGACGTCACTTCTGCTAAAAAGAACGTTTCAGTGTACACTTTCTGAACTAGCGCAGCCAGTTCAGCTAAAAAGAACAAACCTAATATGGGCAGCATCACAAAGGAAGTGACATTCAATTGGTCGATTGAACAAAGGGCTCCCTGATTGGTCGTCGTTTTCGTTACCCTAGGTATTGGTCGATATAAGCAATTGCATTCAATTGTGCTGCGTCCATTGGAATGCCTTCTACCATTTTGTTACGATTTTAGTCGAGTCGCGCTTGAACCTTTTTGTCTGATCGCACGATTTCGAGGTGTTTAAGAGCTAATTTTGACTCTGATTACAAATATCCCAGGTACGTTTCGCTCGTACAATAATGTACAAACTCGAATTTGAGAGTAGAAGTAACAGTATCACGATCGTCCACGATAAATTGGTCGACTTGGTGATCGAATCCCGAATGCTCGCGTCTCGTGATTGCGAATATTTTCTTGTGAGGAATATTTTTTTCACGGATTTTCCGATCCACTGCAACACGAACGTGGTAATTTTTGCAAGTCAAACGATTTGACGACCTCGCTTTGAAGTAATCGAACGTGTGGGAGGCACGTGGTTTATCGGACGATCTATCTGCGACTGTTGATTTAGTTTCGTTTTTTTATTTCGGTTCTTCAGCAATATTTACAAATATTTACAGCTCGAGTTAAGAGAAGCGGCTTAAGGTGCGGAAATTTTTTCGTCGTTATTTCCACGTTTCCTTCTTTTGTTATGTTTGTAATCGGCGTATGTTTCTCGTAACACAAGAACATCATTTCCAAAATGTCGACGTATATAAGCATGGGACGTTAGACGTTATGGAAACTTGATTACGGAATTATTAGTATCTTGTATGCACAAGTTATCTTATCTTTGTGCTGCAGTGGTTTTCTCTGTTATCGTTACTATTCTATTGTTATATTAGATAAAATATTAAAAAAATAGCTAATATTTTGATAAGCTAACAATAAATAGCACAAAATATAATATTTTACATTTGCATTTTTGCAGGCTGTTTAGAGTATAAAATTACATTAGAATCATGTCGAGTGGCAGCGGGGATCACGAGGATGAAGGATATGTTGTTAAAATGCGTGGGTTGCCATGGTCCACGACTGTAGATGAAATCATGAAGTTTTTTGGCGACTGTTCCATTTCTAATGGCAAGAATGGTGTTCACATGACTATGTCCCGCGAGGGACGCCCCAGTGGAGAGGCTTATGTAGAAATGGATACTCCAGAAGATATTGAGAAGGCTTGCAAAAGAGACAGGGATCATATGGGCCATCGTTATATTGAAGGTTAATTTTTTATTAATTTTTCATATATAAATTCTTAAAAAAAAAAAATATGTATATATATTTTTTTAAAGAATTTATATATGATGAAATGAAATTATAAATATAATTATAAATATAATAATATAAATAATAATTATAAATTAATAATATTATAAATATATTAATAATAATTATAAATATATATGATGGTATGAAATAATTAAATATTCGTGTTAAGACTAAATTATATAAAAATGATAAATTATATTTGTTTTTATTTTTATTTTATTAAGTTCTTATTTTTTAAATATAATTTATCATTTTTATATAATTTAGTCTTAACACGAATATTTAATTATTTCCTTTTTTGCAAATTTTACAATAACTCTACTGTTTCAGTTTTTAAAGCAAAACGCGGGGAGATGGAATGGGTCGTGAAGAGGAGCGGCCTCAACTTGGAAAATGCAATGGATGATGGTTGTGTGAGATTACGTGGTCTGCCATTTGGTTGTTCAAAGGAAGAAATTGCACAATTCTTCTCAGGTATTTAGCAAACAATAACGTATCCAGTGTCGTTTATTAATTGATTAATGAATGTCATTGATATTTTGATTAATTCTTGAGACAGACACCCGTTTATCTTTTACAAGTATGTAGTTTTCTTTCTGTTTTTGTAGTTCCTCTCATATATATGAAAATATATAGATATGAAATTTGAGGATTATCTCGGGAACGCAGCGACAGAATACTTTCGATGGTTCTGAAACAAATTATTATTTTGCATCCATGTCTTTTTACAAACTATAAAAATTGCTCCATATAATATATTGCATCCTTATCATAAAACTATTTATTAAAATTAATGGATTTTGCAAGATAACATATTACATATTAAATAACTGATAGTAAATTCCATCTAGAGCAAAGTCCCTGTGTTCCGATATCGATGCCTCAGTTAAGATTTAAGATTCTACTAAGAACTGAGTTGTGCTATGGATTATTTTATTATGATTTGTACAAACGGAAAAAAAACATATTTTGCACGCGACTCGGTGATCGAGCTTAATTCTTAACTCTGGTTTTTCGGATGCGAGAAATTATCGTTTTGTCTATACAAGGAGAAACACGAAGAGAAAAAAAAAAGAAAGTATGAAGTAAAAGAAAAATGTGCGCGTATTTAGCGCGATTTTAGAGTCTTAATGATCTTGCTTTTTTTTTCTTTTTTTTTTTAATAAGGGTTTTAATAAACCTGACTTCTCTTTTTCCTTAATGGGTGTGCCTATAAGCTACAATGTCGATGTTTGATTATGTGTGGGTCAGGGTTGGAGATATTGCCGAACGGGATTTCACTACCGACAGACTACACGGGCCGCAGTACTGGGGAGGCTTACGTTCAATTTGTTAACAAAGATGTTGCGGAGCGCGCTCTGCAGAAACACAAGGAAAAGATAGGACACAGGTGGGGCACTGAGACGCTATACATAGCTGGGTTTGGGTATATTATGACTTTTCCATATCATTTATATTAATGATCGTAGTATACTTAGCTATATACATTTCATTTAATAAATAGCGGGAACAAATTCTATGATATGGATGCAGTTTCTTTATCCGACTTTTGCTAGACGAAACTTTTCGTTCAAGAGCAAAAATAGAATATAAATTATATTACATTAAACTATCAAGACGTCTACATTCATGTATTTCAAACGTGTAATGTAAAAAATTTACTTTCGATTTAATCTTACGACTCGCTAGAGAAAACTCTTCTACAAGAATCGCGGATTTTTGAATTAATTTTTAAATGAACAAATTTTTCTTGAAAGAAGAGCTTTCTAGACAACTTCTTTTTTTAATCTGACATAAAGAAACTGCCTCTCTTAAAACACACAATTACAACCAAATAATCGTAATACGTAAGCGAAAAGTACTGTGGACCCAACTTATACCCGTGGGTGGGTGCCGGGGGGCGGGAGGTAGCCCCTTATCATCATCACCAAATCCCATGGGAGATGGGTAGGGCAAGCCAAAGCTCGATGGGCGCTACAGACAGAGAGAGAAAGAGGGAAAGAAAGAAAGAAAGACAGATAGTAATCATGGATGGATATGACACGCATATAACTGTACTTTCTGGGGATAAACATTTATTATCTTAAAATGAAAAACGTAAGTTTGTCGAGAGAGAATATTTTAATCAGGAAATTTTTGCAATATGACGTTTATTATATGAAGGATTTATAAATTAATTAGAATTTATATATTAAATATATATATAAATAAAAAATTATATATATATATAAATTATATACTAAATAATACTTGAATTTACAAAAAATTCCACGTCGATAGAAATGTTCATCTGCAGAAGGTGCAATTATAAAAGCGTGGCTCCTGAGGATCGTCGACGTCGCATGGGTTTGTATGGGGTACATGTGACGTAAATACATACATCGAGAAGCGATTTCGTCGCGGGAGAGACGCAAGATATAATTCGCAGATTTAATAAAAAAAAAAAGAGAAAAATGTGCGGAGGTTTAGTATGAATACAATTGTTCTCTCACACATTTGTAAAGTCAACTTTAACGCCAACACACAAGTTTTTTTCTTACAAACATCAAATCGTAAATCATTAATTTCTTACTACTATTGTGCAGAGAAGTGATTTCTTTCGAATCTTCATGTTAGTTTTGTTTTTCTCGTCTCTCTCACCATATTCGCGGGATCTCTCGAATTTATAAAAATCGTTAATATCTCTCGTCGAGTTTACGATTTGATAATAATGTATGGTGAGAGTATGTAGCAGTAATGACGATGACGATACAATTGATCTGCTCGTGTCGCTCTATGAACATCTCCTACATCGCTTCCATCTTCGATCATTAACAGATATATCGAGATCTTCCGAAGCAGCTTGTCCGAGGTACGCGCGAGTATCGGGCCAAAAATGCGTGGCGGTCCTATGGGCGGCTTCAATCAGAGGCCCGCGCCGTACACTCGTGGTGATCGCTTCGGCGGGATGAATCGCTTCAGCAACAATGGCAGAGGATCCAGAAATAGAGGTGATTCCTTACATCATCTATCCAAGTATGGAGACTATCGCGCAGGAGAAAACCGTAATAGAGAATTATTATACAATACACGTACGAATTCATTACGTATGTATTTATATTTCTATATATAATCTCTACTTCTTAGATCCTGCAGTTTACCTTAGCCATTTTTTCGCTATGGATTTTACAATTTTATTTTAGACTTTGATAGCGGTCCATGGGGAAGTGGAAACAATTATGGATCTCGCGGTGGTAATATGGGGATGCGCGGCGGTATGGACATGAAAGGCAATAATTATAGAGGCAATAATGATTCTTGGGGTGGTAATTCCGGTGTTCACAGTATTCATATGCGAGGATTGCCATTCAAGGCGACAGAACAAGACATAGCTGATGTAAGTTTTCTTCTCTGTAATTAATAATAACGATATAAAATTTTGTATCTTAAAGAGGCTTTCTCTCGATGTAATAACATATTCTGAATATTATTTTTCAGTTCTTCAGACCAATCGAACCGGTGAACGTTCGCATTATTCTTGAAAATGGTGGTCGTCCATCGGGAGAAGCTGACGTTGAATTTGCGACTCACGAGGAAGCCGTAAAAGCAATGTGCAAGGTTTATATCGGTTTTTTTTCTTTTTTCTTAAAATTTTATTTGAAACCCGTTTAGATAAAACGATTTTCAAGGAATGTTGTAGAAAAACCATTGGAATACAGTTTGCATATATAAAGTAAATCTTATTTTAATTTCCCTATTTTGTCATAGGATAAAAGCCACATGTCGCATAGATATATTGAACTGTTTCTGAACTCAACTGGTGGATCAAGTGGCATGTCACTAAGTGGCATTGGCAATTTCTGTGGAGGTAAGATTCCTAATTATTATCAAAAATGATTAAAATACAATTTAGTTCTAATCTATTTCATAAGCGATGTAATCTATTGCTATTGTCAATAAATATATTATAATTCCTTTATCAATATGTGATTTGATCTAGAAGACTAGACTAATCACAGGTCTAGAAAATTAGACTAATCACAAACAATTATCACTTCACAATCTTTTATTTATTTTTGAGATTTCTGATTATTGATTTCTGATTATCAGGAAACAAGAAACTTTAGTATCTTGATGTATATATGTGTATATACATAATATATTGTATCATTTGTACACAGGTTTAGGTAATAACTTCAGGCCAGGATACTCGCCGAACAACAGAGGCTTCAATTCACAATTAGGCGGTAACAATTACAATAGTTTTTGAGACTGGCCAATGCGTTTTTAACGCTAAATAAACGATCACTAAAAACATTCAAAAAAGCAAAGTGATTGGTGAAATGACACATCTCTAAATCACACTGATGCAATACGCGAACCGATTAATTTTTCCTTTTTTTTCTCCAATTCTTCACAGTTATACATTAGATAATGATTGTAAGCCAAATCGATAGTGTGTAAGTTCTTGCTTATTCTTCATATATATATATTGTATAAATTTAACATAAAATATGTGATTTAATTACCAAGTGAATATAGAAGTTGGGAAAGCGGAAATATTTTTTTATCTCAATAATCGTTCTCATTTCCAATTTTATATATATATATATTATAAATTTGAATCAAATAATATATATATTATTATTAATTTGAATCAAATACATAATGTTACACTCATACATTGTTAAAATACAAAAAAATATTCATTAAAGAATATATTGTAAGATGTATTTTTAGTTTAGCAATATTAGATAGACTAAACGCACGAAAAGAATATTTCTCGTTTTCCATGCAATATCCGTTTCAATTTAATGTTAAATGATTAGATAATTTTCCTTATCTATATGCATTATGATGATTTTGATGCAAGCTTAGACGATATTTGTATGCATCGAGATGTAATGACGAATTGCAAAATGTACGATTGTAATGTACAGAACTGACTAATAGTTTGCAATCACAAATTTATTATCTTATGTACTGCGCAGAGAGTAAAGTCACGCATACATATTCATCTTTCATCATGATGCGATAATGTATTGTGAGGTATTGTAAGTTTCGAGTAAGAATTAGTTTTCTTGACATAGATGTTATGATGTGCACAAAAAAATATCAGCTGTCAATGTGTGCATCTCTTAAAGTATAAGTCTAGCTTCGGTTTGTATTCTCTTGAGATATTTGAATATAAAAGGAATTAAAAAAAAACGAAAAAATTATGTAAAATTAATTGAAATTCCTTAGAATAAGACAAAACGCAAATATAAATAAGTTAGATATATTTTATATTTCTAAATTAAATGCTCAGAGTATTTTGGGAAAAAGTCAATACATACACGTTGAATTTGAAAAAATTAGTTCTCACGATTTCAGATTGTTTAGTACGATTTGGAAATCATTTGGAAATCGTTGATATTGATATGTAATAATTACATCTCAATTATTTGCTGAAGACTTATTTCTATGTGTATTGTTGTATTCTCTTTTTCTCTCTTCCTTATATTTTTATTTTAAAAATGAAATTTTCTAGATCTTTTTTAGGAATTATTTATTAAAAATATTTATTTGTGATTATAATAATATGAAATGGCCCTTATTAAGTAAGATTAATCTATATATAATTATACATTATTCGAATTTATATTTTTTTTTTACTCAAGATTTATTTTAGATAATCAATTTTATATAATCGTTAGTATAATAGTTATGTAAACAAGTCAACAATGCTATCATCTATCATTTAATGATTTTTTAATGGACATCCCCTACTATATAGTCGCGATTGATGCGACGTGTCGCATGTGTATAAATGCTTCATAACGTCTCTATTTATATTCTAATCATGTCATTTAATAAATAATGCACGCAAAGTTCGTCATACTCTTAAACGAAAGTTCCCGGAAATCCCGAGAAAAACTATGTGTCAGAGAAACAAGTTGATATTCGTGACAACAATGTCCACCCACGCATATCCTGAACGGCAGTCTCAGTAAAAAAAAAAATCATTCTGTGTGTAGAATTCTTGAGCGCAATCTCAACCTCAATCGACATTTATGACTACAAATTAAATCGAAGAAACTGCTATTTTTCACTGCTGAATTTCGCCCTCGATATCGTAAGTAAAATGAAAGGCGTGGATTAAAAAAAAAAAAGAAAATTCATTTTCGATCATTATCGATATTCGGAATTTCAGCTGTAGAACACCGTCAGATTGAACACCGCTGCTGTTACAGGTGTCAGGTGTTACATGTGTGAGCGTGTTGTGTTCCTGTCACGGCGTTTCGTATTCGTATCCATTAATAGCTTTTAAATCTACTCGAGAAGTGTATGTGTGATGTATGCACGTATGTGTGTACGTGTATGTGTGTGTATTTTCGCCCCAGTCGCGCGCGGGGACGAGAATTTAAAAAATATACACGCACCTAATTAACGATGCCGGGAGATTAAGTACTGCTCTTATCGATATCACGCCGATTCGCTCGGCGATTGCTTCTCGTCGCGAGAGTAAAGTATATCTGCTGACTATCGGAGAGGTGAGTAAAAGTGGTACGATAGACAAACCAGCGACTATTATTATTATTATTTCACATTATGTGAAATGTCAAATGTATGTTGATTTATGTCGAGATGTCAAATGCATATTGAGTATATCATTTTCAATTATGTATTATAAATACGCGCTTTAATATTCCTAAGCTGGGAAGGTGATAGTACGAGTGTGTGTGTAGTACTATCTTTATGTGTGATTTTTTTATCGCAATACGCTTCCTCGTGACGATGAGTTCTTATCTTTTCACTTCTCAAAGATCACTTTATTATTGCGTGAAATGCAATTTTCAGATTCTATGAATATTACTTATTATATCTTTTTTTAGAATAAAAGTACAATTCTGCAAAGATGAGTCAAACGATGGAAGGGTACAATGGCAATAACAAGCAAACTGAAAATAACACACGTCACAATCATAACGGAAGGTATGGAATCATCTGTATAACATGAGTTATACCAAAAATATTTTGTGTTTCTCTGAGGAAAAAAATTAATTAAAAATATTTGCATTTAATCATCGAATAATGCTTAAAGAATATTAGGATAAGAACTTTCATTAATACTTATTTTTAATTCTCTATTCTAGATCTTTGGAGCTTGATAGGCAACAACAGCAATCTCTATTACCAAAGGCGAGTAGTAGTACAGCCAAACAAGTTAGGGAATATATCCCAAGATCTGGAATAAAAAAGTATAATCATGCTTTGAGCAACTTAATACCAGTGCGATATCAAAATCAGTATGTATTGTAACAAATTCTTCAATCTTAAACATATTAAAATAATAATTTTTTTATATTAAGAATTTAAGATATATGTTAGTAACTGTAAAAAATATATACACATTATTATATATTAGTAAAAATATCTCAGTTATAACAATACATTTATTGTTGTTTATAATTATATCTCAGTTATTAAAATATACATTTTATAGGAAAAAAGAGAATTGGCCAGCAGATAATGCTGGATTATTTTCTTATGTATATATAACATGGATGACACCATATTTATGGAAAGCTTACAAAAAAGGATTTACGATTAAGGACTTGCCAGATATTTCTTTATATGATACTTGCGAGTATAATGCACTCAGGTAAATCAAATACAATATTATATCTAGATATTATTACACTATATAAACAAGAATTATTTCTTTAGACTTGATATACTCTGGCAACAGGAGTTAAGTAAGAATGGTCCCAATGCAGCTTCATTTTTCATGGTTGCATGGAGATTTGTTCGAACAAGAATTTGCATATCATGCATTTTATTGAGCTGTTCTCTTATCTTTGGATTTATCAGTCCTGTAATATTATCTTTATCAATGACAAATTGCTATTAAATTGTATCGCTTGTGTTATAATGCAGAATGTTTTTTTACTTAGACAATATTAATGAGGAAGATATTGGAGCATGTACAATCTTCGGAAGAAGATTTCTGGGATGGTCTTAAATGGGTTCTGTTACTCATGTTGTGCGATTCTCTGCGTGCTTTCTTTTTTACCTGGACATGGAATATGAATTACAAGACTGGGTTACGACTAAAGTCAGCTTGTGTGGCTTTGTTGTACAAAAAAATTATCAGGCTAAACAGCCTTGGCAATAAAAGTACAGGAGAAGTGAGATATTAGATCTGTTTTGCAAAATTTACGATATTAAAGAAGCATCTGTACGCGATACATTCGCGACTTATTTTTAGGTAATCAATTTATTTTGCAACGATAGTCAAAGGCTTTTTGACGTGATTATTTATGGACCAATGATTATCAGTGGACCAATAGCCATAAGTTGCAGTATAATTTACGTATTGTGGTTGTTCAATCCCATCGCTCTAATAGGAATAGTAGCTTTCCTTTCATTTTATCCATGTCAGGTAAACAAATCTTATTATATAGTGTGTGTATATATATATATATATATATATATATATATATACATATATATATATACTTATATACTTTGTGTGTACTTCAGCAAAAATATTAATTTACAGTACTTTATTTCTCGTGCGACTGGTTATTTTCGCTCAAAATCAGTAAATATTACGGATACTCGAGTGCGACTCATGAGCGAGATCTTAGAATGCATAAAGTTAATTAAGATGTATTCTTGGGAAAAATATTTTAGTCAGAAACTTCTTGGTGAGAATAATTTACACTTTCACATTCTAATTTTTTCATATAAATATTTTTTTTAATTAAAAAGATTTTTTAAATTAAAATATGTATGTATGTAAAAATAATATGTATTTTGCAGCTGTACGCAAGAAGGAAGAACGTTGGCTTCATAAAACTGCATATTTTCAAAGCCTTAGTATCTCTCTAACACCCGCTGTACCTGTGATATCCGCGATCATTACATTTTTAGCACAAGTTGCTTCGGGCAGTGGATTAACGGCTGCACAGGTATAATCCATTAATACAATTTTAACATTTTTTAATATTATATATTATTTTCATCAATATCATAATTTTATGTGTGTCAGGAAAAATCTAATACATCCATAGGTAAGAAAATCTAATGAGACGATAAATTTCTCCAAGGAAATTGACTGGTATTTTTTACCAATTTTTATAGATGTTTGCAACTTTTTAGATTAGTGTCCTTTCCTGGATTGTACAATCAATGTTGCACTTAACGGATTATACATTGCAGGTTTTTCCAATGATCACATTATTCAAAAATTTGCTTAGACTGGCACTTACATCACTTAAGGATACCACGCGATATTTTATCAGCGCCCTCATAGCTCTTAGAAGATTCAAGGTCTCCAGTGTTTTTTGATTGATTTTATTAGCTTAATTTATTAGCTTAATTTATGGATTTGGTACCTATTATTAGGAAGTTGGTACTTGCAGTGTTTGACAGATATAATTTTCCATAAATTGTTATCACACTTATTTATCACCAAGATTATATATATCTATGATTAACTTCAAGTATAAAATTTAGCCTGCCAAATCGATTAGATATATCTGATCGATGTAACAAAATTTTCGCAGAATTAAATATTTATGAAAAGATTATTTAGTAAAGAGATACATTATGAGTACTACTTCTGTAATAATAGATATACGAGATAAATGTGTTGTTTTAATGTGTAAAAAGATACATGCTTTCAAAAGCTCAAAATGAGGATAAACACGATGGGCAAACACTGCATGCCTTGTAAAGCACTCTGTTACACTCGAATAGGTACTATTAGCGATTCCTTTGAATTCCACACAGAATATTCAAATTGTCAGCTATCAATAATATCGAGTTGGGGGTGCATGAGACATTAAAACGTTTCCACGCTAATGCGTAGGACAATCATATTAACATAGTCGTGTTTTTAATTCTACACTACATTACTTTTCAGGTGTTTCCCTTCGTATCGGTGCTCAATGCTCAAATTCGTACGTCTTTCATGTTTTTGCAAGTGGCCTTAGTTAATATTGCTGCGATAAAGATAACTTTTCGCAGAATAAAGGTGTTTATCTTCTTATATTTAGCAGGAATGTACAGTCGATGTATTTGAGATTTTTAATTAATACTTTTTAATTAATATTTTCATCATTTATTGTAATCAAATCATCTGGTTTTTGTTTTGCTAGTGCACGCTTACTGTAGAGTAACATTCACGTTATAAAGCCATTTTGCTTTGCCTATTTGTAACAATTATGTTAATAGATAATGTACAGTATGAAAGAGTTTAAAAAGCATGTACATTGCTACATAAATATAATATATATAATTTGTATATATATTATTATATTATCATATTTATATAATAATATATTTGTATATTTGATACAAATTATATGTATAAAATTTGTATTTGACTCTAGAAATTAATTTAAACATTTCGTACTCTGTGAATGTATATACGCTGTATCTCTTTCGCTTTTTAATATTGTTTTTATGAGTGCATTACATTTTTTTCAATAATCTACCAAATGGGATAATTTGGCTAACGAAAAATAATACTTTCGCACAGAATGTACTGCTGTTGGACGAAGGCAGTTGCCAGATGTCAAAACCGATAGTAAGATCGCAAGCGGTTGCCATCGCCAATGGTACTTTCGTTTGCGACAGTATGAAGCTTCAAACGGACGCGTCGACCGATAGCAAGAAAAAGTTAATATCTGTTATGAGAATCATAATAATCTCTACTAAGGTTTGGAATAATCTTTTACATTTTGATTGATTATAGGAAGAACTTGTCATCAATCACGGATAGATCGACAGAACTGGAAAATCTAAATCAACCGCAAGAAGCCAAATACATCGAGGTTCTTGGCGACATACATTTTGGAGCACTCAAGGGGAAACTGGTCGGTATCTGTGGCCATGTAGGTAGTGGTAAGTCCAGTCTGCTGCTGGCGGCTCTGGGACAGTTGAGAATGACGAAAGGACATATTCTGCGGGAGGGCACTTGCGCTTATGTCAGCCAACAGGCATGGATCGTAAACGGCACTTTCAAAGAGAACGTTTTGTTTGGCGAGGAGTTCGATGCCAAGCGTTACTATCACACAATTACGATTTGTAATTTGAAGGAGGATCTGAACATGTTGCCTGGTGGTGACGACACTGAAATCGGTGAGAGGGGTGTCAATCTGTCCGGGGGACAGAAGCAGAGGGTTGCGCTCGCGCGAGCGTATTATGCCAACCGGTGCGCAAGATCGGTTTATTTCCAAAATTACATATCGATATTGTATTGATAAATTTGACGAACGCCTTGCGACGAAACATCTGTCATTTCAGGGACATTTATTTCCTCGATGATCCTCTCAGTGCGGTTGACGCGTACGTCGGCTCGTATATATTCGAGAAATTAATTGTCGAGGCTCTTAGAAACAAATCCGTTCTCTTCGTAACGCATAACATTCAGGTGCATATTTAATTTAACTCAATAGCGAATTCGATTGACTATAATAGTGCGCATTGATGTGCATTGATTAAAAAAGCTATCGTATACAAATTTACAGTAGCATAATAACTAAAACAAAAAAATTAATTCTGCGAGTTATTACTATTGTTATTCGTATTATTGTTATTAAATAATATATAACAATAATTTGTAGTATTAATTTTATCTTACTGTTTTAATTACTTTATGCTATTGAAGATACAACAGTCTTTAATGTACATCAGTGCGCACTAGTGCATTCAACCGAATTCACTACTAAGACATTTATTGATGAAATATGAGGAGGATCTTTTGATATTTTTTTGTATCATTTTCTATAAAATGAATAAATTTTGAGAAAACTGACATTTCTCAAAATTCTGAAATGTTCCAAGTTTTTTATTCGTTGTAGTTTTTGAAGCGTTGCGACGAGATTTACATGATGAGCGCAGGCAAGATTGTGGAACATGGTACCCATGAAGATCTTATGCGACACGATAGAGAGTATGCATCGATGGTGAAGAGCGGCACAGTTGCTGCAGAAGATAACTTATCATCGTACGTTTATTTCCTATAAATTATTAGACAACAATAGATGTAAAATAAAGTAATTTAATAAGTCTTTATTTCGTTATACAGTGAAAAATTTGCAGCAGGGACGCAAAAAAACACCGACACTGGCGGCTCAGAATCGGAAAAGACAGAGTCTGAACATAAAGAAGATGATCAGGATAAATCATACAAAGGTGCACGCGCATAGTTCTATAATATCAACTTCTGATTGAAATGATTTCCCTAATTCTGTTCTCTATTTAAATTTAGGAATGACTTTAACAATGACAGAGAAAGCCGAAACTGGAGCCGTTAAATCGCACACTTATCATACGTACATACAAGCCACAGGTGGTTACTTGGTGGCGGTTCTTGTATTCTTTACGTTCTTTTTGAACGTAGGTAGCTCAGCATTTAGTACTTGGTGGCTTGCTGTATGGATTAAAGCTGGCGGGGGTGTAAGTAATATATTTTATTATATCCAACATTTCAGATTTATATATTTGAAACTATCTACATCTCTTTAACCAAGAAATATTTTAAGTAATAAGTATTCATTATATATGCATTATATATGCTTATTTTTTTGCATCATTATTACATTATATATCGTTACGAAAATATATAAAATAAAAAATGAAATATCTATTTTATTTAATTTTCAGAACGTAACTGTGCCAGGAAGTAATGATACCATGTATGTGGAGGATATAAACGCCAATCCTGACTTCTCGTTTTATCGTAATATTTATGGTGCGTGCATCGCCGCCATTTTATTAACAAGTTTCATTCGCGGCTTGGCCATTACATTTACGACGATAAAAGCTTCGACCACATTGCACAACATGTTTCTACGTAAAATCATTGGTTCTCCGTTAATGTTCTTCGAGAGCACTCCAAGCGGCAGAATACAAAATATTTTCAGTCGAGATATAGACGAAAGTTAGTGATATCCTAACTATATAATATCGCGATCTCTTATTTTTGATTTCATTAATTGCGTTCCTGTTTTACAGTTGATAATTATTTACCCATATCGATAGAAAATATAGTGCAAAATATTTTTACCTGTATTTTCGCCATTTTCTTTATTTGCGGCGTATTGCCTTGGTTTTCGATACCATTATTTTTATTCGGTGTATTATTCTTCTTTGTTAGCAAACTGTTCAGGTAAATATATACAATATTATCGCATAATTTACATATGAATCAATAATAGAAATCAATAATTGAAATTTCCTGTACATCTTTGCAGAGTAGGCATGAGGGATTTGAAGAGAATGGAGAATATTTCACGGTCTCCTGTTTTAAGTTTTGTCACAACGACGATCCAAGGCTTGAACACAATTCACGCGTTTCAGAAGGAAAAGAACTTCTTGTACAGGTGATTATTCAATATAATAATAAAATAATAAACAATAATTAGAAAAAATAATAAAAAAAGATATGGGATTAAGAATTGTTTCTAATCAACAGATTCGAGGAGTTATTCAATACGAATAATCTGTGTCTACAAATGTGCCAAGCCGCAATGAGATGGTCTGCGGTAAGATTAGACAGTTTGGTGATCGCCTCGTCCTGCATAACTGCGTTACTCGTGATTTCATTTAAAAATGAGCTATCGCCAGCCTTCGCTGGTCTGGCGATGGCGTATGCTACACAAATGACTGGCATTTTTCAATATACAGTCAGACTAATGTCCGAGACTGAGATGCGCTTTATAAGTGTAGAAAGGATCAGTTATTATCTCAAAGTACCTATAAATAATTTCTTTCTATAATAATTATGCCCGTAAATATGTAATTATTTTTTTTTCTCTGTAATATATTGATAACTTTTTGATCTTAATTTTATTATTTTATTTAGACTTTGCAGAGAGAAGGTGCAAGCAAGACGGTTGCTCTTAAACCAGATGACGATTGGCCTTCTCGTGGCAAAATAGAATTTAAGGCTGTGCAGTTAAGATATAGAGAGGAATTACCGCTCGTGCTGATCGACGTGTCTTTTAGCATAAAGGCTGGAGAGAAAATAGGTAATGGCAAATATAATATTTCGATAATGCATATTTATTATATTTCTTCATGTAAGAGATTAATTGACTGCTAATTATCTCAGGTATCGTGGGTCGCACGGGATCCGGCAAGAGTTCTCTGGTTGTAGCTTTATTCCGATTGGTTGAGATTTGCGAAGGTATTATTAAGATTGATGGTATTGATGTTTCGAAATTGGAATTGGATGTGTTACGAAGTAGATTATCGATCATCCCTCAGGATCCAATTTTATTTAGTGGAACTATAAGGTAATAATCGCCAATTCCTTTACTGATTGTCTGGAATACTTTTCTTTTTAATCGATCTTATTTTTAAGATCCAATTTAGATCCTTTCCAACGACATACAGACTGCGACATTTGGAATGCTCTTGAAAAGACTCAGATGAAAGATCGAGTATCTCTTATGCCGAGAAACCTCGATGCTTCCGTTGGATTTGGCGGAAATAATTTGAGTGTTGGCGAGAGACAGCTTCTTTGTTTATCAAGAGCTTTATTACATAGTGCAAAGGTAAAAATTTTCATCGAGCACCTAATTACCTAATGACTTCTCGTTGAACTCTTTGAAATTCATTTCCAGAATCTCTTCAAAATGCTAAAATAAAAATAAATAGCGAATGAAATTGAAATCACTTTTTAGGTGCTGATCCTAGACGAGGCAACGGCTTCCGTCGATCCGGAAACCGAAGCGGCTGTACAAAATACTTTGCAAAATGAGTTCGTGGATTGCACTGTACTTACAATCGCTCATCGATTGCAAACAGTGATCACATGCAATCGCATTCTCGTTATGAGCGATGGTAAAGTCGTTGAATTCGATGCACCGGCCGTGCTTCTCTCCCGACCAGATTCTGAGTTTTCGAAACTGATGGCTGCCACAGACAGGAATGTGTAAAATAATCTTCGCCAGAGATCTGATTCGTACACTCTGATGAAATGATAGAACTAATGATATTAACTGGTTATAAATGGAAAAAGAAAAAAGAAACAATACCGTCTGATATATAAAAGTATATAACAGTATGATACGACGTAAAAGAACAATATTAATGAATAAATGACTATCTAACTTTTTATTAATAAATTTTTAAGTAAAGAGATATGAAACTCTACACATTCTTTATTACAAGCTCGTATCCTGTACCAATAAAAAGAGATAGAATATTCTCCCATGTCTATCCTTCCACATTTATTTAATTTTACGATTAACGATAGATTTATTATAACGATTTAATTATCATTGAACATTACATTAGTTGTATATAATTTTCAGGTGCGTGTTGAAAGTTTATACATCAAATTGTATGCATCAGAAGATTAACATTTTCGTTGTCAAGGTAGATTGATGATAGACCCATCGATTTTCCGACAAGGAAAGTTTGCGAGAAATAGTTTAATTAAAGAAGATTATTTTTGATAGAACTATTTTTGAATACATACTTGGCAATCTCTTGATTTCTGTAAAGTCTATTTAGTAAAATATTGATTTTCTCGAGAGGCGGGGAGCGCATACTGCTCATGCTCGTTCGCTCCGACTTTCGGTCGTGCTGGACCGCTGGTGATGCGGTCGAAGCATGTTCGTCGCGACATCGCGACAGCTTGTTATTACCTCTGAAATGTTTATTACACGTTGAGCTTTACCGTTTCTTTATACCGAAGATGTAGTCTATAGAAATTGCCGTAAAGGCAGTGTCCATCGTTTTCCGCAAACAGCTAAAAGAAAGGTGTGAACCCTTTGATAATATATGTATATATTTATATATAAAAACACGTTGATTTTTATGCAGATAAAAAAGATTGCTTGTGAAGATCATTCCTGACAAAAAATTTTTCGATTTTTGAATTTTTCTTCGATTTTTTTTATTCTTTTAATAGTATAAATTATTATTTTATATTATTTTTCATAACATTATAGATAATCTATGATAATCTAAAAATCTGTTAAATATTTTTTATATGTAATAATATATATCTCAGGCTCTTATAATGTTTTTAATTAAAAAAATATTAGTAAATTATTATATAAAAATTCTAAAATATACTGTGTTAATTAAATGTATTTGTAATCGAATAATATACATTTTTAGGATGATAGAAGTAACATCGTCGAATATATAAATGACGAGAACACAAATAGAATACAATAATTTAATTGATAAAATTTAATTTTTAGGAATTATTTGTAATAATAGTGTGTCTCTAACTTTGATAACTTTGACAAACGTGAATATATTTTTCCATAAGATTATTCGTTTTTCTTCCAGGCCTCACCATTGCGAATATAATTCCTATTATGATGCTGGGGCGGAAGCAGAGCCTCAAGGGGGAACCCGTCCTGGCTGATTATGGTCCGGAGGAGTCCCTCAATGAGAGCGCTGACATAGAATGGGTCAACAAGGTGAGAGGAAGTACAGATCAACGAAGAGAAAATTGAAAATGACAAAAGAACTCCCTTTTTTCAAAACTTTTCTGAAAACCTTTACATGATTTCAGTTATGGGTGAGGAGATTGATGCGATTTTGTGCCCTAGTTTCATTGGCTTCCGTTTGCTTGAACACGCCAAAAACCTTTGAAAAAGTACCGTCCCTCCAATACGTCACCTTTATTTGCGATCTGATAGTCACGTTTCTATTCACCGCTGAAATGATCGCCAAAATGCACATACGAGGAATACTAAAGGTAAAGTTGCTCTCTTCATCGAGGAAGAATTGAAGTATTTAAATATATATTAATTTAATAAATATATTAAAGATATATTATTTTCAAATTTTAACTCAACAAAATCTCTCTCACGAATATTTTAAATATTAAAAAACAGAGAGCGTGTGTGGAATTCTCCTACGTATAATTATATCATTATATTTTTTGTGGAAAAGAATAAAATTGCTAATGGTATTGCATAGAGGGATAAGTCCTATTTGAAAGACCATTGGTGCCAATTCGACGCTAGTATGGTGATCTTTCTCTGGCTGTCTGTGATCCTGCAAATGTTCGAGATGCTGGGTTTCCTCGTAAAGTTTAGTTACGCTTCGGTTATGCGGGCACCAAGGCCGCTGATCATGATACGTTTTCTCCGAGTCTTCCTCAAATTTTCGATGCCCAAAGCCAGAATCAATCAAATTTTTAAGTAAGAAAATTAAACGTTTAAATTGATAGTTGACGCGTGAAAAACTCGTGCGACTTAGAAGCGAGAAATTTCGCACTTATTTGATTTAATTCAATTTCTTTCATTGTTAACTATTCAATTTTTATATTTATACAGACGCTCGAGCCAGCAAATCTACAACGTGACGCTTTTCTTTCTGTTCTTCATGTCCTTATACGGTCTCTTGGGGGTGCAATTCTTCGGCGAGCTGAAAAATCATTGCGTATTGAACACAACCGAGCCGCATTACATCACGATAAATAGTTTAGCTATACCCGACACGTTTTGTTCCACCGATCCGGAGTCTGGATATCAATGCCCCGAAGGAATGATTTGCATGAAGCTGGAATTGTCCAAGTATATTATAGGCTTCAATGGATTTGATGAGTTTGGTAGTAGTTAATGTTAATACTATGTCCTCGTTAGAGTCCTGTGTAAATTGATTTTCCATGACAATTCATGTCATCTTCATATTATATCCTCGTGAAAATATTGCAAAAATAATTAATTTCTAGCTTCAAAATATAATTTTGTTTTATTTTAAATATATTATTTTATATTTATTATAAATATAATATAAATCTATATCTTTTTATAATATTGTTTTTGAATACTCAATATTTTCAACAAGAAATTAAAAAATTAAAGTTTTTGTAATTGCGTTGCGAGATATGTGAGACTTCGATTTGGTACTTTTAGCCACCAGCATCTTTACCGTGTACCAAGCAGCTTCTCAAGAAGGATGGGTCTTTATCATGTATCGTGCAATCGACAGTTTACCGGCTTGGCGCGCGGTTCTTTACTTCAGCACAATGATATTCTTTCTGGCTTGGTTGGTGAAGAACGTCTTCATTGCTGTCATCACCGAGACCTTCAATGAAATCCGAGTGCAGTTTCAACAAATGTGGGGCGTTAGAGGCCACATTAGCAATAGTTCAGCATCGCAGGTCAGTTGTATTAATCTTTCTTGAGATTGAAAGAAAAGAGAAAGAATCTTTTTATTTATTTTTCAATTTACTTTATCAATAAGATATTGCGTATAAACATTATTATTTGAAATTAATTGTAAGCAAATAATGATGATTTGATTGAATATTGAAATTTGACGTATACATTTACTCTACTTATGGTCTCATTATTACAGATATTGACTGGAGATGACAATGGTTGGAAGTTGGTGACATTAGATGAGAATAAGCACGGAGGTCTGGCGTCTCCAGCTTGTCACACTATCCTCAGGTCGCCGTATTTTCGTATGGTAGTAATGTGCGCAATTCTAGCAAACGGTATCACCACCGCAACAATGAGCTTCAAGCATGATGAAAAACCGAGAAACACGTATTACGATAATTATTATTGGGCCGAGATCATCTTCACGATACTCCTAGACTTAGAGACGCTCTTCAAGATATGGTGCCTGGGATTCCGGAGTTATTACAAGCATTCGATTCACAAGTTCGAATTGCTACTTGCCATCGGCACAACTATACACATTATTCCGTTCTTTTATCTCTCTGGATTCACTTATTTTCAGGTCTCTACCAGTTATTTCCGACTCTTCGTCTTTTGTGTTGTCACTTTACTTTATTTTTCTATTCTCGAATCTATGCTCTTTAAATTCGTTTTGCCTGCTTTGAATTCTCAAGCACTGATTTTTGAATAAATTTAAACAACGTTTGGGAAAACAATAATAAATTTTTATATCTTTTTGTATGAAAAGGTTCTCAGAGTGGTCCGGCTTATTAAAGCGTCACCGATGTTAGAGGACTTTGTATACAAAATTTTTGGTCCTGGCAAGAAGCTTGGCAGTCTCATTATTTTTACCATGTGCCTGTTGGTAATATCTTCCAGCATTTCCATGCAGCTTTTCTGCTTCCTCTGTGACTTTACCAAGTTTGAAACTTTTCCCGAGGTAAGTTACGTTTATATTTTAATAAATTATTATTATATAATTATATTCTAAGCTTTAAAGAATGAATTTTTTAGGCATTTATGTCTATGTTCCAAATTCTCACGCAAGAAGCCTGGGTCGATGTCATGGACGAGACTATGCTACGAACTCATGAGACGATGGCACCTCTAGTCGCAGTATATTTCATTTTATATCATCTCTTCGTCACTCTGGTGCGTTCTTAATATTTCCTGGATACATTAAAAATGTTAAAATTATATAAACGGATATTAATTAATATGATTAATTATAACTATCTCTTTTTAGATCGTATTGAGTCTCTTCGTCGCAGTGATCCTGGACAATCTTGAGCTGGACGAAGATATAAAGAAATTGAAACAATTGAAATTTCGTGAACAAAGCGCCGAGATAAAGGAGAGCTTGCCATTCAGACTGAGGATCTTTGAAAAATTTCCAGATAGTCCGCAAATGACATGTCTTCATAAAGTACCGTCAGACTTCAATTTGCCGAAGGTTTGTGAAAATGTTACCTTCTTACGATTCGTTATTAATAATTTTAGTAAATTTTTAATCAATATCAATTTAAAAAAATATAAATAATAATTATTTAATGCATTGAAATCAATATTCGATCCATCTTTTCTTAGGTACGTGAGAGCTTTATGCGACAGTTTGTGATTGAAGTAGAAGACGAGGAGAATGAAATTGCTAAAAGAACTAACGAGACCTTCGATTCAAAAATAGTGTACAGAAAACAACGTCCGGTAAAGCTCTTAAACAATCCGCCGAAGGTAAGAAGTGTCGTCACTAATTTGAAGAAAGCAGCTGTCATTTATATCATAAAGTAAGTTAAACATCGCGTCGCGATCTTATTGTTCTCAAGCTTAGACTTTGATCTAATTTTTAATTGTTAGTGACTCCAACAATCAGAGATTGCTGTTGGGAGATTCTGCCATGATTCCAGTACCAGGAAAAGGACTTTTAAAACCGCAGGGTACTGTGAACAGCGCCAAGCAACTTCGCATTGATCAGAAAAAGTAAGAATAAAAGATTTACTAATAAAAGAATCTAAATAAAAGAATCGGCATTTATAAATTAGATTTATAGATTTATAAATTTAAGAACTAGAGCCATATATACATTATATTTAATGATCTAATATTTTTTTCCAACTTGTTATTAAATAAAAAAAATTATAATATTTTTAAATATATTATTCATAACGATACTAATCATATATTTTACACTTCACTTTCATTCTATTTGTTTTTTTATCTATTCACGGACAAAAATAGATCAATCAGAAGAAGCGTCCGAAGTGGATCGATCAAACTCAAACAGACATACGAGCATCTCATGGAAAACGGAGACATAGGCGGAATAAACAGAGTTAGTTCGGCGCGCAGCAGGCCGCATGATTTAGACATTAAGTTGCTTCAAGCTAAGAGACAACAGGCGGAAATGCGAAGGTACGCCGTACATTTTTAAGACTTTCGTTAATTTAACATTTCATTTTTCCTTTTTTGTATTTCCAGAAATCAACGAGAAGATGATTTGCGAGAGAATCATCCGTTTTTCGATACGCCGTTATTCGCGGTACCACGCGAGAGTAAATTCCGAAAATATTGCCAGCTGTTCGTCTATGCGAGATACGATGCGAAATTGAAAGATCCTTTAACGGGCAAGGAAAGGAAAGTGCAATACAAGAGCTTGCAGTAAGATTCGCAATATTAAAACATCGAGATGGAACTTAAGAGAGATGCTTAAGCTGATGAATTTTGTTATCTCTTTCTCTGCAGCAACTTCCTCGGTCTAGTGACTTATCTCGATTGGGTGATGATATTCATCACGACGTTGTCATGCATCTCGATGATGTTCGAAACGCCGAAATATCGCGTGATGGAAGAACCGGCGTTGCAAATTACCGAATATTGCTTCGTTATCTGCATGAGTATCGAATTGGCGCTCAAGATCTTGGCTGATGGTCTGTTCTTCACACCCAAGGCTTACATCAAGGACGTCGCCTCTGTATTGGACGTCTTCATTTACATCGTACGTAACACATTAAGAATATATATATATCGAATTCTATTTTATGTTATAAAATATTTTTATAATTATAATAAAAATCATATAATGATTATATATTATATATTATAATTGTATAAATCGTAATATGATAATAATTTATGTTTGTTGCTATTATTTTATTATTGCAGGTGAGTCTTGTGTTTTTATGCTGGATGCCGAAAAGTGTGCCACCGAATTCCGGAGCACAATTGCTGATGATATTACGATGTGTCAGACCATTGAGGATTTTTACTCTTGTACCGCACATGAGAAAAGTCGTTTATGAACTTTGTAGGGGATTCAAAGAAATTTTGCTGGTAAATGTCATTTCCATATTGAGAATTTTAAAACACAGCACCTAAAGTTTCGGTCTAGAAATAATTGGATATGGATTTATAAACCGCTATACAGAGTGATTAATGAAGAATTGCTTTATTTAGGTATCGACATTATTGATTCTGTTAATGTTTGTATTCGCGAGTTATGGTGTACAGTTGTATGGTGGTCGATTAGCGAGATGTAACGATCCCACTATCTTGAAACGCGAGGATTGCGTTGGCGTGTTTATGAGAAGAGTGTTCGTGACGAAAATGAAGCTGCGACCAGGGAAAAACGAGAGTTATCCGTCCATTTTAGTACCGCGAGTTTGGTGAGCAAAATGGTTAATGGATAGTTCTAGTTCTTTTTCAATTAAATATATTATATATAGTTATATTTTATTAATATATGTACATACTATGCACTCAATTATATGTATATTTTTCATCAATAATTCATATTCTCTCTCTCTCTTTCTCTCTCTTAATACAATGTTTATATATATATCTTTTTTCCTACTAATATTGTAATGTATTTCAGGGCTAATCCCAAACGATTTAATTTTGATAATATCGGTGATGCGATGATGGCTCTGTTCGAAGTACTTTCTTTCAAAGGCTGGCTCGATGTGCGGGATGTTCTTATTAAAGCTCTCGGTCCTGTGAGTCAATACTTTTTCGACACTTTAATACACATACACGCACTACAAAAATTTGCATATTTTGCGGTACAAAAATAAATAATTTTTGTCATATTGTGTACTGTTTTTTTCAGGTTCATGCAATCTATATACACATTTATATCTTCCTCGGTTGTATGATTGGTTTAACGCTGTTCGTGGGTGTCGTGATTGCGAATTATTCCGAAAACAAAGGCACCGCTTTGCTCACGGTTGATCAGAGACGATGGTGAGAGACTTCGAGATATTTCATCGGAAAATCTCGATCTCGATATGATCTACTAGATATAAATTTCGATGCAGGTGTGACTTGAAGAAACGTTTAAAAATCGCCCAGCCGTTGCACTTACCGCCGAGACCGGACGGCAAAAAATTCCGAGCTTTCATCTATGACATTACGCAGAACATTTATTTCAAACGATTCATCGCTGTCATGGTGCTTATAAATAGCGCTTTGCTGTGCGTTTCTGTGAGTTGAACAAGGCTAATCTTGCAATTTAGATTTAGATATAGAACCCGTAGATACTTTTTAGGATTCCGCGTGATTACTTCCAAAATTATTCCATTTTTATTTATATATTGGCGTATTTAAATTGCTTTCATTCGCCTTAGATAGGCTCTATTTAGATAATAATTTAATTACGGAAGTATTTATATAATAAGTAGAATAACATGCATGATCATGTAAATTCAACATGCTAGCTTAAAATTTTTTACAACAAAACAATCTTGCTTAAAAATGCTAGCTTGAAAAAACGCGAGCTTGAGAGAAGCTTTTATTAGAGTAATCTTTCTTCCTCTATTTAGTTTTTTACAAATTTATTAGTCATCTATAGAACAAGCATCCACGATAGGATTAATAGGATTATGATGAGCATTCGTGTTGAAAAGACAAAGTGACGTCCAATTTTGAAATAGAAGATAATAGAAAAAAAACATTACACACGTATAGAGAAGCCCCACAGATTTGGAGACTGTTACTTTGAATCATTTGTTCCTTGCCGGCTACCATTAGACCGTGGCTAAAAGTTAGTGTGATTAATCGTTTGCTCATGTTTAATCTGCGGTCTTCTCCTCTTTTTCTTCTTTATCTTGCTCGTCCCAAGTGGAGAATCGAGGAAGAACACACGGAAGCGCTGGCTAGGGTCTCCACGATTCTGACACTGGTCTTCCTCGTGGAAGTAATCATGAAAAACATTGCTTTTACACCACGTGGCTATTGGCAGTCCAGAAGAAACAGATATGATTTGCTCGTGACAGTCGTGGGCGTTATCTGGATCGTCATACATTGCACAATGAAGGTACGTTCGATATCTAATTAGATTTTCTCTTCGCCGATCACATTTGTTTTCCTAGAATTATAATTTATCACGTTGTTTTCAGAATGATCTATCCTACGTGATCGGATTTATGGTTGTGATCCTCAGATTCTTCACTATCACCGGTAAACACACGACTCTCAAGATGCTGATGTTGACAGTTGGTGTGTCTGTCTGCAAGAGTTTCTTCATCATATTCGGCATGTTTCTCCTTGTCTTCTTTTATGCACTAGCCGGCACCATAATTTTTGGTACTGTGAAGTACGGAGAAGGCATAGGAAGGTAAGAAATCATATATATTTGTACGTAAGTATATAAAACTTTTAATTTACCGTCAATTAAGGTTTTCAGAATGTATAAGAAGAATACATATCTTTTAATTTGGATTTTTTAATGGTATTAAATCGTTATTTTTTTTTAATTCATGATCTTTCTTCGTCTCATGTGTTATTTTCTCTAATTTAAAATGTATTAAAAATAATCTTTTTTACAATTCAGACGTGCTAATTTTGAGTCACCGGTCACCGGCGTGGCGATGCTCTTTCGCATAGTGACGGGAGAGGATTGGAACAAAATTATGCACGACTGCATGATACAGCCACCTTATTGTACACCAGCGGGTAATTACTGGGAAACGGATTGTGGCAACTTTCACGCTTCTCTGATATATTTTTGCACCTTCTACGTCATTATCACTTATATCGTCTTAAATCTTTTAGTGGGTATGTATACGATATACATCAATATACATCGATATACATCAAAGAAACATTTATATAAAATAATCACATGAATATTATTTATATTTAAAAAGAAATTCCGCAATTATTTTTCTCTCGCTTTACCTAAGAAAAGAGAGAAACGATATTTAATCTAATTTTTATATATATAAGCAATATTTTTTAAATTAGGTTTTTGCATTAATTTAATTAACGAACATCGAAGACAAGAAATGTGAAAATTTTATTTTTCTTTTCAAATAGCTATTATCATGGAGAACTTTTCTTTATTTTATTCGAATGAAGAAGATGCGTTATTATCATACGCCGACATAAGGAACTTCCAGAACACGTGGAATGTAGTTGATAATCATCAAAAAGGTGTTATACCGGTGAAGCGGGTATGATCTTGCTTATGAACTTCGAATCAATAATTCCATATCCAATGAGAGAATATAATAATCCTTAAAAAGTGCAAATAATAATATCAGTGTATTTCAGGTGAAGTTTATCTTACGGTTATTGAAGGGTAGATTAGAGACTGATCCACAGAAGGATCGCCTGCTCTTCAAGTACATGTGCTACGAGCTGGAGCGACTGCACAATGGTGAGGACGTCACTTTTCACGACGTCATTAAGTAAGTTTCGTGACTTTACTGTGATGAATATTATAAACACGTTTACTTCCTTTATTAAGTTTTCAATTAAGTTTCGATAGATGTTTTGTGAATTTTTCGGATATTTGATTCCATAAAATGCTCTTAGGTCCTTTCCTCTTTATGTTTTATCGTTCGGTTTGCGAATTTCTCAACTATGTACAGACGATGTGTGTGAAAAAAAGTTTTATATCATTCGAGTGTAATTGTCAAAATGTTTCCTAAATTGAAGAATATTTCAGTATGTTATCATACCGTTCAGTGGACATAAGAAAAGCGCTCCAATTGGAGGAATTGCTCGCCCGAGAAGAGTTCGAATATATAATCGAGGAGGAAGTAGCCAAGCAAACTATTAGAACTTGGTTACAGGGTTGTTTGAAAAAAATACGAGCGGTGAGAATCGGTTGACTTCAAAATCGTGCCAAGAAAATAATTTTTTCCTTTTTTAATATTTTTGTAGAAGCAGCAGAACAGTCTTATCGCCGGACTTCGTGCTACGAATAATGCGGCTGCGTTGAAGGAGGCTCAAGAGGAGAAAAGCAAAGAGGAAAAAGGCAAGGAAATTAGCGTCGATCGTGAGGAAGAGACCGAGACAAAGGTACATGTTATTTGTTTCATTATAATTCAAGCATTTCTGGCAGAAAAATTAAACTGAGAAATTTCCCTATATTTTTATATCAAAATTAATAAATCGATCGTAATTTTTTTCTTAAAGCTTTTAAAAGAAATATATAAAATAAACGAGTGAATTATAATAAAATTATAATAAAAATTATACAATAATCATCTTAAAATGTGAAATTTGAATTATTTTGCGTTAATTTTCTGACAATTAGGATGTCGAAGCTCCGAAACATAGAGTTAAGAAACCGGTAGTGCTTCCAAGATCAGACAGCATAGGAAGTGCCTCGGGAAGAAAATATCTGGCTCCGACATTATCGGATCCCGCATCCGTTCGATCGGAGAAAGATAAGATTACGGTATCGAAGAAAAGAAACAGTAGACCGCCGTGTAAGTCTAAGTCTAAGTTATAGTTTCCATATCACATTAAGTATGATTTTGAGTTACGTTTTCCTTCTTTTTTTTCAGCGATGGTGAAAAATAATTTACCCCATCTAACGGAAAATACGGAGCAAAGCAGGCAACAAAGGGAAGCGTTGAACAACAAGACAACTGTGCCTAAAGTTTCCAGTGTTATGTTGG
Source organism: Camponotus vicinus (assembly GCF_025532165.1). Taxonomy (NCBI): domain Eukaryota; kingdom Metazoa; phylum Arthropoda; class Insecta; order Hymenoptera; family Formicidae; genus Camponotus; species Camponotus vicinus. The sequence goes on from NW_028141956.1 coordinate 9,497,489, forward strand.
AAGTTCGAGAATGGTGGAAGGAGCAATTAGCTTACAGCAGTGAATCTAGCGAAGACGAGGTTTAAATCTTGTAAGTCGTATCATCGATTAGGAACTAAATGACCAGAAGCAGATGGTAAAAGGGAGAATTCCTATCTTCAGCAGTAAAAAAAAATCGAATTTTTTTCTCTATTCATACAAGCCTAAAAATTTTGCATCGAATAAGGAGAAAGAAATCCGAGGAAGAAAATGTGGTATGTGCCTAATAATTTTAATTTTAATTGAAACCAATCACAAAAAAACTTTAACATGTTGAGCTGCTACGTTAGTATTTTGCTACATCAAAGAACAGTTTCGTACGCTTTCCGAATCTTCCGTTCTATTATTATTAGCGTTGTTTGAAACTCACCATGTTAAAGGAATCGATTTCTTAACGAAAGAAAAAATTGTAATCGAGATATACATACTCATTTCGTATCAAATGTCGGGGCATTATGTGTAAGTGTCGAAGATTGTCCATACGAAAATTTCCTTAAATTCTTGAGCATCGATACATTTTTAAAAAATGTCGATGTGTAAAAAATTTCCTGTGCATCATTCACGTAGCGTCATTCATTATCGATCATGTTGTTGGACACAACATTTTGAAGGTATAGTGTATAGTAAACTGTATAGTGAATTTTATATGATATACAAAGTTAATCATTGTGCAAGTAATATTTGGATAGCGTTGTTAATGGCAGCTGTGAGTACAATTAACGCAAAATGCGATTCGTCGTAGATACTTTTGTCACGAAGATGGTCCCGATTCCCTGTGAAAATGATATCCTAGATTGTTTCGATTCTTTTCTCCTTATTATAAAAATATGTCTCGAGAGAGGGCCTATATCGTAATAAATCTACACGAATTGATTGATATGATATCGGCGGTTGTAAAATGTTAGCACACTTAATGTTGATGTTACACTATCTTTGTTACAATTAGCAGTAATGCTGTTATGAGTGGTGCTTTAAGATAACAGTCGTGCAAGACTCGGAAAAGAATTACTTGACCAAAGATGTAATTTATTTTCAAATGAAATTATCGACTATACGTTGTGCATGTTGAACGTAGGAAAGATAATTGCAACATTTATATATAATATTGTCGTGAATTTTTATAATAAGACGAAAAATGTATGTGTGTGTGTGAGTATGTCAAATCCGTCAAATTTTATGCAATCGATATTGACGCAATAATACACACATGCAAATGAATTGCTATGTTATGCATTTATAGAAGCGGATTTAATGTTGGAAATCGCGTTATATTTACGTCAATGTAAATGAATGTTGATGATTGTTGCTAGTTTATGTGCCAATGTGTTGTCTTATCGAGTATGGGACAAATAAATGTTGTTTAGATATCATTATTCGTATGAAATTCGATATTATATTATTATTCGACGATTAGTATAAATATAAACAGTAAAAAGTCATTTTTCGAAAATTTGCATAAAATTGTGGAAAGTAAAACTAATTACATATATAAATCGCGTGATGTAAATACGTCATCACTACGTATCTCATATAAGAGTGTTGATTATTCATAATCATGTTGGATTATTCTTTACTTGTAATATTCTAACAATTGCATCGAACGAAAGTTTTTATTTCAAATGATATCCGCGCATCCGTGTTTCAATTATCTAAAAAAAAACAAACATAAAGCATTACCAGTAAGATGTTATATTAGGAAGATGTTGCCTTCCGCTGCCATAATTTGATTTGCCTCAGTCATGGTGTCGATGGCGGCGTTAATCTCGTCGTTTGTAAAGTTCAAAGATTGTGTTGTGTTTAGATAACTGGTGACTTCTCTTAGTGGAATTGTCTGAATTCTTCGGTCTTGGAACAATTTGTGAAGCGATGACTTGAAAATTGCAAATCTAAAAATTAGAGGAAAAATAATTTAGAATGCTCTTTCTTCAGTCAATCTTTGCTTTTCTGTTTTATCACACATTAATAATAAAATGAAAATATAAAAATGGAAATATATTCAAAATATAAAGATACAAAAAATAAAAAATAGAGAAAGTTTTGATACTTATTCAAATAACGATTTTATGATTTCTCTTAAATTATTTTATTAATATAATTTTAAAACATAAAGAATCAATTTCAAGTTCTTTTCAAATAAAATTACCTTTCCTGCGTGATTGTTGGCGTCGCCGTTTGCGGAGTGGATGTCTCCACGCTTTCCATAGTTTCCATAGTTTCTGGCGGCGTGCTGGTCCTTTGCGACTGCGTCCTGGTTGTTCTTCTGGTTGTCACATCGAGCGCGTCGTCGCTATCATATTCGTACGGATCGTCTGAATCTTTTGTCTTTCTACTTCGTTTCGGCTGTCTGCTCTCTTCAATTTCGTCTGCATTCTCGAATGCATCGCTGTCGCGACGTCGTCGCTTCTTTTTTTCTTTTTCCAGTACGCGCTTGAAATAAGCAAACTGCACCAGCTCTATCGCGGCGCGCGCATCTTCATCTTCAATGTTCTTCGAGAGCCGTGCTTTTGCATGCGCCGTCGCCAACCGGATCAAAGTCTCCAAAGTTCTCGCGGTTACCGGTTGAGTCTGAAAATTGCAGAAAGAGATATCTGTATAGTTTCTTTTACATGATTTTGATATGTGGCATTAATTGCAATCTTTCTTTTAGCTTGTAGAAACAGAAAAGTATCAAGACTCACTCTCGCAACATCGTATTCCACCATATCTTCCGACCGAAGTTTCGAATATTCCTCTGCAATAACAGCGCTGGCTTCTTCTGTGAGCTTGGGTTTCATGCATCGTGCAATGTGAATGTACTTTCTCATGAACTGTATGGTGAGACTCTGATCGCTAGGAGAAATTCATATAAAAAATCTCTATATAATATCTTTACACAATCACCATTTAGAATTAATCGAATAATAACTGTTAAAACAACTATTTAAAATAATATATAGATTGCAATATATTTACTTTTTGGAACGCGTTTGTCCATGTAGAAGCGGATCGTATTTCTGATAAACTTGGGTCTGTGTTTCCTCGATAGCCACATCATCCGGATTCTTCGTGGTTAACATATCCAATTTAGAACCTAAACTCAAGGCTTCCCCATCTTGTTCTAGAGGATTTCTGTATCGATGCATCCTGACGACGTGATCACTGATTACATGATCCTGATCTGAATCGATCACATCTAGCATAACGAAGAGCAAATCGAAACGCGATAGCAGAGAATCCTGTAGGCCGATGTTCTCCATAGGTGTCTTGTACTGATCGTACTGAAAACAGAAAAAAAACTTTCGTTAGTTATAAAGTCATTAGATATTTCATTCTATTTATATCAGTATTACTCCATTTATTTGTTATATATTAATCTAATTATTATATGTTATTTTCTATATGGAAACGAATTTCAGGTTTACAGAGATTTTTCTGTAAATAAATAATTTGATTTAAACTTATCTAAAACTTTCCATAAATTATAGAGAATCCTTTAAAAGTTCGAATTTTCTTATAATTATTTTTATATTTTTTTCTTGAACTCTTTTTCAAAAGGATGCTACAAGAGTACGAACTTACTCTTCCGTATACAGGATTCGCAGCCGCCAGTACCGAACAACGAGCATTCAGACTGGCGTGAATGCCTGCTTTGGCAATCGTAATTCTGCCCTGTTCCATCACCTCATGTATCGCTGTCCTGTCGATATCTGACATCTTGTCGAACTCGTCGATACAAATGACACCGCGATCCGCCAGCACCATCGCTCCTGCTTCTAGCCTACGCTCGCCAGTCTCCTGGTCAACCGTAACAGCCGCCGTCAGACCAACACCAGAGGATCCACGTCCGGTGGTCGGAATTGCCCGTGGAGCGGTACACAACACATAACGCAGTAGTTGTGACTTGGCCACTGATGGGTCTCCAATTAGCAACACGTTTATATCTCTAATGAAAATGTCCTGATTATTATTCCATGATCATTAACGAATATTAAAGACAGAACAAAATTTTCATCAAAATTGTTATCAACTATGAATTTTTTTCTTTTCTTTTACTAAACTTAGAATTACAAACATTTCTGTAATATCAAATCTCTCAAATCAAATTTCTTAATCAAAGCTTATTAAAAAACAATAGAACAAGTTATCTATTTTTTTAAATTAATCACATTTTCAATATTCAAAGCATGAAGAACTTTGTAAAATCTTACCCTCTTAGCCTCGTACCGTTTGGCAAAATCTTTTCAACTCCGCCTAACAGAAGACACAAGATCGCCTTTTTAATGTATTCGTTGCCATGTATAGATGGTGCAAGAGACTTTGCAAGAAGTTCGAAAATATTTTTACAGGGATTGTTTTTTGCCAATTTTTTGCACATGGCCACGTCGTCGTGGGAAATCGCGAGATTGGCTTCCTTGCTCAATTGCATCACATTGTTGGCGATTAGAACAGTCCTGATTATGCATAGATAATTATTGTGACAGAATACATTTAGACAAAAATAAAACGGATCCACAAGTCACAAATTGTAAAAATAATTCTCGATCTTCAGCTAAGACATACTTAAAAGTGCCAGTCGTGTATCCGCCTTGCTTTCCAGGGAGACATCGATAATTTCCAACAATCTGTACTCGATCTCCGGGCTTGCACAAGTCCACCAAATCGTTATCACAGATTACGTCCACGCTTCGTGGTAGTTGTCCGGCTGGAGCTTTCTCTGGCATCTCTTGTATAGTGAGTGTTTGATGATCTTTGTAAGTGGACAAACCAAATTCTGTTTCCAGTGGATTGCCATCTTCATCCTACAATCAAAATAATAAGTTTCTCTGAGATTGATAAATAAATGTTTTTTTCTTATTTAAATAATGTAGAAAATTACAGTAGTTGGATAAATAGCGGAATGTGGAAAAGCATCCAAGGAAGTTAGATCCGAGTAGGCTCTTTCTAGGACTGTTTTGGTCACGTCACAGTAATGAACGCTTCTTACAACTTTTGGTCGTACCAATGAACCTACAAACAATAATTTTATTTTTATGAAAAGATAAATTTTTGAATAAAAATATCACTTTGATATAAGCCTATATTCAAATGAATAAAATCATTAAACAAAATTAAACAGATTTAAATAAATTTAATAAATCTTGTGGAATAAAAGTTACATATACATTTTCTTTCTGTAGGTACTCACATTTTGTGACAATACCCTCCAGGCATACCAAGTTACCCAGATAATGTGAGGTAAGTGTTCTTGGTGTAACATGTTTGTTTCCAAAACTACCTTCAAAAGCTACGAAGAAATCTTTGTTGCTCTTGGCATATTCAATATCTATGCTCGAAATATATTGTTTTAGAGCATTTTGAAATGCCAATTGTTCCTCAAAAGAATTATTTAACAAGCTGTAATATATATTCATAATTCTTTTTAACTTTTCAAAACTATGCTACAAGTTAATAAAAAAATGAATCTATCGTACCTTGCCGAACGTACAGGATTTTTCCTTCTCAAATCATTGATATTTACAACTAGTCTATATTTATTTTCCTGAACCATATTCTTAACCATTGTGGCATATATGCCTTGATCTTCCTATAGACAAAATCAACATATCATAGAAACAATATGATATAATACTTATAATTTGTGTCTTGCAATAAAATATAATTAAATTATTTATATATAAATAAATTTAATTATACAATCTTATTACAAGGTGTTGTTATTACAAAGAATCATGAAAGATACATATGTATAAATTAAATAAAATTAATAAAATTAAAACATATAGCCGGTATGAAATAAAAACATTGTGTTGACAAGTGTCGATTATTAAAATATTTACCATGTCGTCCAGAAAATCAACATATTCGCGCGTTATCTGCTCCAGATTCTGATCGATCTCCGTATCCATCTTCGCAACAATTAATTACAAAAGGCAATATTTATTACGCGAGATCTTATACGGGAAAAAATTCGAAGAAACTCGCAAAACGCTTTGAAAGCTACACGAGCATGGCTTGGTTCTGTTTGCGCGGGAAAACGACAGATTAGCCACTTTAGCATCTCGAAAAGTCACTAGCAGAGATCACGTGCTAATTTTTAGGGATTTATTTTTTTACGCCGCACTGTAACGTTTTAAAAATGGCGACGGGATCTTGGGATGATGCTCGAAAAGTTAGGTTAGGTTAATATCCGTGAAGACGAACCACCGGGTCTTCGGAATCGAATTTTTCTTATAATCCTTGAAAGGACACCATGGCGCAGAGCAGATTGGAAAAAATTGGCACGATTTATACCAGGTGAGTGAAACGCATCCTTCGTAATCCTTATCGACAGAATTATTTTTGAATTTAGCGATTGTTTTTAAAGGTACAGAGCATTTTTTTTTCAAAAAGTGATATTTTATTAATATATAAATTTTACTTTCAATTAATTGAATTTTTGGATGTTATTTAATAATTCATTGTGTATATTTTTGTATCTTTTGGAAATTAAAAAAAATAATATTTAAAGCTAATTTTAAATTTTATTTCGAACAACAATTACATATAATGGGAACAAATTTTAGAGTTGTTTCGCTACTAAAAGGTAAAGCTATGAAACAGGAAGACAAACCGTTATGGTTGGCAGTATATGAGGCTTTTCCTCCAAAATACGAACCTAGATTTGACAGACAATTGCCAAAGAAAAATATCAAAAATATTTTTTACGAAGAGGATCTTATTCGAGCGTAAGACTTTTTACTACATTACATTGAATAAGATATTTGTATCTCTTTATATATAAGTTATTATTTGTTCGTGCAGAAGGTTCCACAAAGATCAAGACTTCATACCAGCTATTAATTTAGCCAATGAAAGTGTTCCATCTGCAACACAAAATTTTCTATCTATATACAAAACAATAAAAGAGGTATGTACACTAAATTATTCGATTTATTGATTCAATTGTTTAATATATTATATTAAAAGTATATTCAATTTATAGCAGGAAAAATTATCGGACAATGAAGCCTATGAAAAGACAATGCAACAGTACACTTCTGAGGTAAAAACAAGAATATTGAAGAAAGTAGAGACTAATACAGATAATAAATCATTTGATATATTTAAGTGATAGCAAAATATATTTTTTTCTGTAAATAAAGATTTTGTTATTTAATGGGTAGTAATATTTATATTAATTGAAATATGAGTATCACCATATGTGTTGTGCTACAGAAGTAGAAATGATAGTAGAGTAGTTTTATTCAACAAGTTTGTATTTTGTGACAGTCAATACATTAAATAACAATAGATTTCTATAAAGTTACAACTTATGTTGAGTATGAGATGATAATCATAATAATCTTCATGATGAGAGTAAACATGAATTTACAACTATGTGTTCCTAATGTGTCGAGATCAATCATAGAATTTTCTCTTATAATCGAATAATTATAAATCTTACACCATCAATCACTTGCCATATTCCGAGGCATACTTAATAATAATCTGGAAAGTATTATATAGGATAGATGTATAATTTTTTTCTCGTTTCTTCATAATAATTATCGTCTTAGAAAAAAGGGATACAAGCTGCGTTTATATATCACACTGTGGTTCGCTTCACGAGCTGCAGGTACAAGTAATTAAAAAAATAAGTATAAAACGTGCGCACGCACTGTCTAAATTAAAGATATATATAACACGTTGAATTTTGACTAAATTTTGCATGTTTTGTCGTTTGCATGTTTATTCTATTTTACATAATTATTGTAATATCAATATTGTTCCAATGTTTGAGAGTATTTTGTTTTACTTATTACAAGCATGATCACTAATTTGGATATCACTGGTAAGCCTTTACGGCATTCAACATGTTAATGTATATAATATATCGAACGCGCTGGTTTGGAAATGATGGAGAACAAGCTGTACACACATTTATATATATCATTAGAAAGACTTGGTCGGTCTTGTCACATTTTCTAGAAATAATATTCATCCAGCGCTTTAAATGCCATTTTTTAAAACTGTTTTACATCCGACGTATGTAAATATATTACACTCTGTTCACTTTCTTTTCTTATTATTATTACGATACTAATAAAAGATCCTGAAGAACGCTTAGTCTTAAGAGGCAAATATCTCTCGAGACAAAATTTCTATCAAATCTCTTTAAGAGCTACTTGCCATTCAACACAATTAGAGAGTATCGTTATTAAAAATAACTGTAATAGTTTTCGATATTTTACGTTTTTTCTTTCGCTGAGTACCTTGTATCACATTGATTACGCGCTTGGGACAACACTAACCATTTCTCTGTAATTAAATCATAAGTGAAAATTTAATGATTTAATTGAACAAAATGCTTCTAACATGTGTGTGTATATGTATAATCTCGTGTCTAATAACGCATTGCTGATATATTTATATAAAATGTGTCCCACAATAATCTTAATTAGACTTATAAATTTTTACGTATATCGATTAGATTCGAAAGATATTATTTTGCACGTGATCCAACTAAATCAGAAAAATATATGAGTATACGTATGATCTTGTATTTTTATCGATCCAGGATTGTGAATTTTACGTCAGTAAAACACAAATCTCGATATGAATATTATCAAGATTAATTGATAGCATTAAAAAATATCTAAAAACTCAGATCCAAGAGCTCAGATAATAATATCAAGAATAATGAAAGATGTTTTTCTTTCGTTTTTATCTTACTGCGATATAAGTTACATTAATATTGGACTCTTTCCTTTATTATTTAAAGCATTATATAAATATTCAAATATCAAGAGTGGTAACATCTGATTATACTTATGCAAACGAAAACATACTTTATTAGAGTATCGTTCAACTCTATGCATCTTTAGGATTTTGTTTTATACAAAATAAGATTCCCAGATAGCCAACTATCTATGACATTTCTGTCATGTTACTAATAAATATTGATAATAATATAATTGTTGACGATATGATAGCAATATGATTAATCACATTAATTAACATGACATCAATATGATTAATCAATATGATTAATCACATTTGGTTATCTGGATTATTTCTCTTTCTCTCTCTTATACTCTTGACTCGATAATTTCTGCAACCTGGACAAAAGAATTAGCATATAGCTTGTAACGTGATACACAAGGTATTTTTGTCAATAAGCGTGCTTTGAGAAAAATCGAATATTGAAACTTGCAATATTATTATCTTGTTCAAATTCTATGAGACGGTCTTTTCCTCAGGCGCGCTTATTCGCACCGCGAATGCCTGTTATATACTAGGTACTATATATTGTTGGACGTATAAGATTCACCCGAGCGCAGAGAGACTCGTTTATAAACTTCGCATCACTTAAATGCTTCATTACTTAAATGTCGAAAAGAGAAGAGAGTCTGGATAAAACCCCATCGCTCTTCTCAAAATGTCTACATTGGCACCGACCAAACCTTATTACAACCTTTTTCTGCCGGTATTCATTGGAAGAAAGCTGGACTGTTCTATATTTCTCACCGCGCATTCAGCATTAAATGTAATCTTAGGTGTTGTTTTTGTATACGAGATAAACGAAACTTGGAGTCGTTGAACACGAGCGAGAATGCGGACGTTAAGATCTTCGGAAGAATCAAGCCGACGACCAGTTTTCCGATCGCCACAGCAAAGTATACATGCCGTGCCTGAGTTCCTCATTCTCCAGACTCTTCAGTGGGAAGTCGGTATATCGCGCGATCAGGCTGCGATAGCCTTGGCCAACGGTCGCCAGTAGTGCCTTCTTCTTGTCAGTGGATTTGAGGGACACGATCTGGCAAACCTTGCCCTCGAACGGCCGGAACACGGTGATGGGTCGCAGAGTGCCGCACTCGGCGACGACGATGCAGCCCCAGGTGGTACCGATGTACAACTGACCGGAGCTGGCCTCGAGCGCGGTCACCTGACACTTGTCCGTCGACAGGTTCTCCTCGATAGAGATAGACTTGAGACTCTCGGAGCACGGCACTAGTTTAGACATGTCAAGCTTATTGACGATTTGTCGGCTGTCCACGTCCCACTGGTACACTACGCAACCAGGATAGGTGTATGAAAAGACAAAGTTTTCGGCGGTCGCGCCGGTCAGATACGTAGCGAAGAGATTCTTCATGGCGACGTCGCTGGCAGTCCCAGTGGAATGAGACAACTGTATCGTGTCGACCAGGTTGCCGTCCTTCAGCGTATAGACGGATATCTGGCCGAAGCTCTGGCCAGCCCAGAGTTCCAACACGCGTCTCTTCCGACAGACCGCCGTCAGCGAGTAAGTTTTGACATCATTACCATGACGTGTCACTTCTGTCGCACCGCCACTGCCGGTGACCTCGGTCTTCTTCATCTGCGTGAATGAGTTAGACAGCAGGAAGATACGACCACTATGCAACGCTACAGCGAACTGCTTCAATTGCTCTAAATGGATCAGTCCGACTACTTTGGATTCTCTGCTGTGATCCGCCTCGAGGTTGTAGCTGGCCACGCAGCCAAAGTTGCCGCACAGGTAGACGTGCACCTGGCCGGCGTTATCGCCGATCCAGATGTAGCCATCCACGCCGTACATGGCGTACGGTATTACTGGCGTCTCAATACGTACGTGACGTAGCCAACCCTTCTGAGTGCCCAATAACATGTCCACCTCGCCGTTGTTGTGGCCGAACCAGATCTCATCGCCATTCAAGCTGTCTACCTCGCTATTCGAGCTATTGCCGGCTCGATTTGTCATGGTAACCGCTGTTACTTGCGTGCGCTCTGTTAGCAAGGTAACATCTATCAGATGCGTGAACTCGGGCGCGGAAGCGATCGAAACGATCTGACTAGCTGTCGGTCGATCTTTCGGATTTTGCGCCCAGCATATTACCATTAGATCAAGCGCGTAACACGGATGGAGAGTTTCGCGGTACATGAGCGGTGGTCTACCGCCTTCCAGGATGCATTCCTTCACCGCCTCGTGACCTTCGAACGGTTGGCGCAGTGTAATCAGTTCGTAGATGAACATGCCGAATGAGAACGAATCCACCTTCTCTGTGTATTCCTCCTCGCCATTGTATTTGATGATCTCGGGGGCCATGAAACCTTCCGTGCCTCCGAAACCCTTTGCTCCCGTGGGAAGTGTCAACCTTGAAATCCCATAATCGGCGACTTTGACGTGCACCGGTTCCAAACTCTCCTGAAATGGCAACGGTATTTGCCACACTAACACGTTCTCCGATTTCAGGTCACGATAAATGACGTGTTGCTGATGCAGATACTCCACCGCTTTGGCGACCTGTAAGATTATTGCCTGCAGCGTATAGGGATCCAGTTTAGCACCAGAACGACGATAATTCTTCAAGACGCCATCTAGCGCGCCCTGAGGAGCAAGATCCAGCACCAGAGCCAACGGACTGACGACTATGCCAATTAATGGCACGATATTAGCGTGTCTGAGCGTCAGCAAGATGTTGAGTTCCTGACGCGCCATGCAATAAGCCTTGCAGGCGTATTGCAACGGATCGCGATCCCATTTGCTCTGCGATGCTTTATAAGCGAGAATCGCCGACTGTGTCGAGTTCGGACCCGGTGAAACTGGTTGCAGCATCTTAATGGCCACGTCGGCGCGAATGTGCGTGCCCGGTAGTCGGCAGCTGCCGCGAAAGACGAAACCAAAAGCGCCGCGACCCAGCAGTTTGCCTCGCTTTAGTTCCTCAGATTTAATCAGGTGCTTAGCGCCCAGGTCCATGAAAATGATATCTGGAGCGACATGCGACAGGGGGATCTCCGAATGCCTCGGGCAGCTGATAGATTTGTTACTGTACGCTGCCAATATGCATTCTTCCACCATCCAAGAGTATGCGAGGATACCTTCGGGATGTGAGGAGGGAGTCTGCTGTCTTGACACATCTGGATGGCCTTCGAGCGATGGCATTCTGCTGGATGTTAAACTATCATAACCGACACCACTGTCGCCGTCGGATTTGTAGCTGTCTTGGCTTTGCCTTTCGCTGCGATTTACAGCGCAATACTTTTGGATGTCCTCGATAAGCCGACCATCACTATCGTTGGATTCGATGTCGCTGCTTTCAGTGTTGTCGAGCAAACAGCGCGGGCACGGTATAAGTCTAGTGACTAGTAATTTACCTTCTGATGTGTGAACAAAGCGCGTGCCTAGCGTAGGATACCAATCTTCGAGAAGAATGTCGATATGGTCGACAATCAATGCCATTAGTTGGGGCATACTCTCCAGTCTCGGTTCTACTACGATTGCCTGGTAGCCCATTGGTTCTTCATCTACGGAATCGGACATGATAGGTTGCTTAATCACTAGAGTATCCACTGGAAACCAAATTTCGAGGATGGCAGAATTTCGCAGATCCACCGTGCACCAAATGCCATCTTGTTTAAGCTTGAATTTGAACTGCCTGTAGTCGTACGGTGAATTCTTCAGATTATAATAAACCTCCTTCAGACGCAACAATGTAATGCCCGAATATCGTAGCTCGATTCCCGTTTGCCATAGCGCCCATTCGGCCTGTAAGTCTAGTAAACTGGCGAAGATGTTGTCGTCGACAAAATCCTTGAACGGCGCCAGAAATGACATGACGATCTCGACAATAGCATCGTCAGCGAGAATTCGAGTAATCAATCGGGACCAGAAGCCGCTAGGAAAGTATGACATGAGTAACAGCCTGGTGACGGAACAATCGGGCTGCGACCTCGACGTAAGTACACACTCAGCGTTGTTCTTGTCGCTGGATGGCGCGCCTAGGCATGTAAATGTGGGCGATGTGATCTTCTTAGTATGGCGTACGTGCCAACCGCGCGTCTTTACTGGTACTTTGATGATTTGATTATTGCGCAGAATATCTTCCTCAGTCGGTAGAAGAGACGGTATTAGCAACGTACGGCAATCCCATGTCAGTGCAACTTCGAATTTATTAAGCAGACTGACAATATAGCCCTGTGTATCAATCGATGATATCGTAGAAGATTTGAAGACGTGCTGGATATCATCTAATTTCATTATACCAGATCTGGCGAATGGATTAATCTCTCGTATAGTTACTACATGAGCGAGCATGTCGCAGAGCCATTGTGGATCCAAAAAATAGAGATCTTTCAACGTAGCATCATCGTAATGCAAGATTATACCATTTTCGTGGAGAAACAGAGTCGCCTGATGCAGCTCAGCAGGATCTCTAAATGATCTGTGTAATTTTTGAAGTTCATTGTTGACTGCCGCGTAATATTGGTCGGCTTTTAACACTGGGTCTAGGCCGGATAACTTCCTGTCATGCGCCAGTTGGATTACGACGTCCTCTAGAGCGAGATAACTAGCTGGAACCTTCTGTTCTAGTAGCAATTCCTTGCTACCGGGCGATCTCAGGCTGAAGACAACGTCGTAAATAAGATTGCAAAGCATCTTGATATTGTGGCGTGTTTTACAGCTCACTTCAATCGTTTCCATGACCTTAGGTAGGCCACATTTCTCAGCATCGACCACATTAATAAACTTGTCACGAATATATTGCTGCAGACCCTCGCTATGCTCGTAGAAAATGTCATAGTGGGTGCCAATAATAATGACCGGTGAGTTGGGCGCTCTACTCTGAATGTTCACTAGCCATTGAAAAATCTCGGATACGCCCTTGAAGCCGTCTGTGATCCGCCATACGACCAGATAGAGACTGCGCTTTGACAGGAAATACTGATGCGTTGCATAGTACTCACGCTGGCCACCAAAATCCCAGGTCCTGAAATAGACCGGACCATGAGACGATTGTCCACGTACTTTCTTCTCATAGAGCCAATCGCCGATATCCACACCTACTGTCGAAATAGTCGTGCCCTTAGCAGTCTTTGCGTTAATGTTCTTGTTACCCATTCGTTTGGCCCAATGTTCGGACGCCTTCTTCTTATTCGGCACCTCGCCTTCCTGCCGCAACTGTTCCAGCAAACTTGTCTTGCCGATCCCTTGAATACCGACAATCATCAATTTCATGCGCGCGTATGCCTTGGCGTCTTCCAAGATCGACTTCAGGTAACCGATCACATCCATCGTCTTGTATTTTTTTGACTCGATCATCGACTTGAGCGGCTCCTGTAACCGGCAACCCTGTGTGTTCAGGTTCCATAGACGTCCCAATAAACCCATCTGCGGCGGCAACTCGACGATCTCATTGTTGCCACTGATGTTCAATACCGATAAATTATTAAGCTCGTAAATGTTGTGCGGTATATCGCGTAATTGATTATTACTAACGTCCAGCATACTGACATTGGGAAAGAGTAGGTACGATTTGGAGCTGGAATGTCCGATTCCTTTTGAATCCTTATCCGAGTCGCTTCGTTCTTCCTCTAGACTAGGCATCTCGCCGTCATCGCACGATGTTAACTGAATGCGATTCAGTAGATTGTTCGCTAGAATCAGCGTACGCATATTTTCTAACCGTAGATGCCGTCTATGCACGCACACCGACTGCAGCACAATGTCGCGCATCGACGTAGGTGTTTGCCGATTGCCGGGCACGATGCTAGGCGATTGCGCATTGACGGCTGGACAGTAGCAGGCCGTATTCGCCTGTTCCATGCTGTCGGAACTGTCGACCTGCGGCAAACTCGGCCACCGCGTAATCTGATTATTCGACAAATCTAGTTGTTTCAGGCTCGCTGGATACGAGGTGATGTGACTCATCGATCGCAGAGAGTTGTACGCCATGTTCAATCGCACTAAGCTCACTGCCAGACATGGTAACGCCACGGGAATGCTGTTGAAGAGATTGTGTGCCAGATTCAACGATGCCAAAACTGATTTGTTGCCATTCTCCGTGTCATCGCTCATTCTTTCTGATACTTGAACTGAACTGGTCCATACATGCGGCCGTTCCATCTCGATCACCTGCGCGTTCGCGATCTTTGTGAAAGAATCGAATTCCATGGACTCTATCCGCGGTACAACGGCCAGTCCACGAAAGGTAATTTGTTGCGTCTCCTCGCAACTACGCTGCGACTTCCTCAGGACATTCTGCGAAGCTTGACTGGGTAGGTCGCGCAATAGATTAAACGACGCGTTCAGTTCCTTGAGTTTGGGCGCGCGCCACAGATTCTGCGGCAGGCACTGCAACTTGTTGTTGGAGACATCCATAATCTCGAGGGCTGGAAGATTCATAATGAATTCGGGTAGTTGCTCCAATCGATTATCCTGGAGATACATCTCCTCCAGAACCGGGCACAACTTGTCCTTTGGGTTCTTGGAGTCGGCCGTGAGAGTGTCGATCTTGTTCTGTGCCATGTTGAGATAACGCAGACTTTGCAAATAGAACATAGCAGACGGCACGGAAGTTATGGAGTTGTGGGAGATATCGACTCGTGTAATAGCGTATAGCACCAGGTCGTTATTCTTTGGACTCAGTTTCTTGTTGACGTGCAGCACCGCGTCGATTAGCCATTGTAATCGGATTTGCGAGAGACGACATTGTTGATTATGCCAGTTGATCATCGTGGGCGTTTTCGGAAACAGCGTGGAATAGGTGACATGGCCGAAAGACGACAAGGCGGAGAAATGCGAGCTTTGTGTGCACTCGGTCATCGCTTTTTTGTTGATTTTGTACTCGGAGTCCGGATGCGCCTTAATCGATAGCAATTTTGCAGTCAATATCTCGTCGCGATTCTGTGCAGCAATCTTCAGCGCCTTGCACTCATTGTCTACGGCGCCATGCTTCAGCAGCAAATCCGCGATCTTTACGTCACGATTTTGACACGCTATCGTCAACACGCTCGAATAACTACCTTCGGGATCGTTCTGATCATACAGGACTTTGACAGGTAATTCTAAATTGGCGCCAGCTTGAAGGAGAGCGTTTACCACCTCGGCATGTCGCCCTCTAACAGCCGCATGCAATGCCGTTTCGCTGCCGTTGTTGCAATAAAGATCCAGATTCACCGGATATATCATTTTATCATCCTTCTTGTCCATGGGCGTTTTGCTTCGAAAATTCAAAGATGACATCAGTCTCTGGATACCGCTGGAGATTTTGCGTTTCGATACTGGGAGTTGCTGCGCGCCTCCTACACCATCCTCCTCCTTTGTGGTTCTCGCTTTCACCCGATAACCCAACAGCAATTCGACGCACTTGACATTACCCAGCATGCTGGCTATATAGAGCGCATGCTGACCAGTAACGTCTTGCGCATTGATATCGAACGGCAGATCGTACTCGAACTCGCCGGACGGGTCCCTGTAACGCTGATAGACATGTTGCGGATATTCGAACTTAAGCAAGGCGTCGATTACCAAATGATGACCGTTTATCGTGGCCGCGTGTATCGACAGCCAACGCTCCACTGTCAGCTGCTGCACCTGCTTGGGAAAATGTCGGAGCAGCAAGTCGACAATCTCCACCTTGCCGTGATAACACGCTATGTAGAGCGGACAGTATTTGGTGACCGGATGAATCCTGCAGTCGACGCCGTGATCCAACAGCAGCCGAACAATGTCCTTATGACCGCTCTCACAGGCGACGAAGAGCAGAGTGTTGGCACCGTTAGGCGCCATGTTTATCACGCACTCTAGATCGGTCGACAAGCCCTGGATGATGCTGCGGGCAGCCACAGTGTCGCCCTGGATACAAGCTGCGCGTAAGGAGGCGTGGGTCGCCTGTTTCGCCAGTTCATACTGCTCGGCCGCCGCTTTCAGAAGATGAATGCAAGAGTCGTGCTTGCCTTTCTCGGCGACGTCGAGCGGCTGCAGGCCATCGTCGTCGCGAATCATGAGATCCGCGTTGAAGCTCAGCAGCCTTTCCACGTTGCCGGCATGACCGTGCTCCGCGCACACGTGCAGCGGCGTCCGATGGTGGCCGCGAGGACCACAGACGACGTTCGGGTCGGCTCCAGCGGTCAGCAGGACGTCCAAGCAACGGGAATTCTCCGTGATCGCGGCCGCGTGCATAGGCGTCCTGCCCCACGAGTCCTTGCTGTTAATGTACTGCGCGTGCTCGCCACGCAGCAGATCCTCCAGCAGCTCTGCATTGTCCCAGAGCGCGGCCTGATGTAGCAGCCGGCCCGGAAAGTCTTCGTCGATCGGCGTGTAATCCTCCATGTCCACGGGATGTCTACGAAATATACATGTTAATCAGACAGAAAGACTGGTAAAATATGAAATATTTAAAGGCGCTTATTTTGTATATGTAATATATTAATATTAATATAGTATATATTATTAATAATATATTAATAATAATATATTAATATAGATATTAATAATATTAATATATTATAAATATATATATATATATAAATTTTTTTAAATGATATATTTGCTAAGAGGAAGAATTTCTCCTTCATAGAATAATGAATAGAGTCGATTTGACTTTTATACAAATGCAATAATGATTTTACTTTTGCACATATGCAATTGCACATTTTTTTAAATGTTATCATATTTTTCTTTTATATCGATCAATTTTATTTTATCATTTAACTTTATATAAAATGCTAGTTATTTTCGTATAAAAATATAAAGGTACAAAAAAGCATGACGAAAAATTAATGCTTTACGAGATATTACATATTTTATGTCGTGCAACTCATGTGTGTGTAAATTTATGCATACGTATATGTGTATGCATATACACACACACAGACGCAGACATGTACATATATAAAATACTTACAAGTTTGTTTATGACCCCGTTACATAATTTCCAGTGTCAATATCATTTCTTCTAGCTTTATTGCTTCCTCCGGAATGACTTCTACAATGCATCAATTGCAGTGTAATATATGTACCGTCTCATTATCAATGTATTTACACAAATATTTTTTAATCCCATATACATTTACCTCGACAACATGGTGCGAATTAATGTATTTTAATCAGGCTTCCTGTTTCATACGAGATTTTTAATTCGGATTCAATGAGGCTCCATAAGAGTTATAGCTGTAATTTAAACAAGATTTCGACTCATTTGACTCGCTCGAACTGCTCTTGCATTTTCTCATTGGCATGTGTGTATGATATAAAATATATATTTAATCTACATAAAAGGAATTAAATAATTTGATGTTTATATAAAAAATATATACATATATAAGTAGTATCACACATATACTTATATACATATGTATATAAGTAGTTTTATATATAATTTTCATATATAATCCCTTTCTATTTAATTAAAAAGGAAAATCAATATATAACATACATAAGAACGCTTATCGGTTAAACGATCAAATTAATACATTTAATAAAAGTAAAAATATTTCTGATAAAAAAATATATAAAAATATAAAAAATATCTGATAAAAAAATAAATAAATAAATAAACAAATAAAAAGTCACGATTTATTTTTCATAACTTTTTCGGAAATAATCAGAAGGATAAAAGGCCACATTTTTCTTCTAAAAAAAGAATAATGAAACTACATATTAATTCGTTTCTCGATATTTCTTAACTCGTGAATTATTATTAACTTTTTTGTAAATAATTAAAATAATAAAAGGCCATATTTCTCTTCTAAAAAGGAAATAATGAAAGTACATTTATTTACATTTTATTAATTCGTATATCTCTTCGTATTTTTAACGTAAATTATTATTAAATTTATTATTCTTTTTAAAATAATAGCCGCATTTCAATTCCGGAATTTCTTTTTTTCAATTGTTTATTCATTTCGAAAGTTTTATTTCCATAGAGACAAGGAAAGCAAAATGATCGTTTACGTAATTTCGAATTGTGATCATTTTCAAATGACGCTATCAAGTTCGCTATCTATTTCACGCGCACGCGTAAATATACGCTTGCACGCACGTTTCGTGACAGAAAGCTGTCACGACAGAGTTCTTAACCTCCATGTTTAATTGTTCGTGCGTCTCGGGAGAAAAAAATGAAAGCGACAGCACGAAAGAGGTATCGCAATTAAGTAAATGAGAAATCTTACGCGTCGAGTGTATAAATTTCTCATTTTTTTTCTCGCTATCTCTCTTTATATATTTTTCTATTTTTTTCACGGAAATTGTCGGAGCACGAAAATACAATCACTGAATTAAAAATTCATTTATTAAAAATCTACGATTATTTTTAAGTAAACTACACGTTACATGCCTTGCCTCGCTCGACGTGACATCGCAGAAAATTTCTCTTCGAAAATAAAATCTCTCTTCTCAATATCAAAATTATCAATTAATTAATTAAGCTGAATTTTCTATTGTGGCTCTTTCTCTCTCTTGCATCATTTCTCAGAAACACCCTATTAATTCAATATTCGCGGTTTGTTTGTGCTCTCGGAGTCTCTCGTTTACCTTTGCCAGAGTTTACATTAGCGGGAGCATCTCGGTGGAATCAGCGTCGATGCCGAAGCGTCGCTCGAGCGATAATTTTCGCGCGTGTCGCCAGAAACGGGGACTCGCATCGTAATTAATCGTCTCGAATCGCGATGACACTTGCCGTCACGCGAAGACGAAACACCATTGCGATCTCGCGCGGCACTACTGACTACTGACAGATTACGGAAAGTCACGGAGCCGGGTGGCAAACAGAACCACTTGACAGCCCACTTGCGCGTAACTGCGTGCACAGATGACATACGGAGAAAGTAGACAGCTAACTTATATTCCGCCTTGGAACATGGAAATTTTGTGTCCAATGCTGGCGACTTCTATAAATGGTGATGTTGTATACTTTTGTCGTATGATTGGCTATCGATTATAGGGAATTTTTAAGATTTCCAGGGATTTCTGCATCGTAACCAATCAGATACGTCCGATCAAACTTGTCGCACGCGATAAAATATTAGTCAGCTGGTCTCAGTTTTTCTCATGAAAAGCATATATTTAGCTATATATTTATAGTTTAAGGCTGATGAAAGAAGGGGGAGAAGATACTGTCAAATACATGTTCGATTACTTCAGAAGGAAGGAATAAAAAAAGAAAATATTACATTGCAATATTGTATTTGATAGCGAATAGAAATCCATAAAAGAAAAAGCAAGAGATATACCTGATATGTGTTGTAAATAGACGAGGTGTACCTTCGATTGCTCTTGTAATTTGTAAATTTGTTGATTGTGATATGATGATGCCTGGAAAAACTCCAGTACAAGGTAAGGATTTATCAATCCCTCTCAACTATAACTAATACTGAATACTTGATATAAATACGCGAAATAATCATTTTATTGGTGAGGAAGTGTGATTATCATGTATATTCATCCTTAATATGATTAATACTTTATAATTTTTATTTCGGTTTTCAGAAAATCCCTTAGGCCTATCCTGGCATGACAGTGCTTGGATTCCTGTCCTTAATCCAAGTAACATCATGGATTACTTTTCCGAAAGGAGTAATCCATTTTACGATAGAACTTGCAATAATGAGATAGTCAAGATGCAGCGTTTGAGTCCTGATCAACTGACGTGAGTGTCAATTGGTCTTCCTGTTAAATATAAATATATATCATTAAATCATGTTGTAAACATATTCATTGAATCTATTGTTTTATTTTTATAGTAATATGACTGGCTTGGAATATATTCTTCTGCATGTGCAGGAGCCTATCCTATACGTGATTAGAAAACAACACAGACATTCACCAACTGTTGCTTCGCCAGTCGCTGATTATTACATTATAGCTGGTGTTGTGTATCAGGCTCCAGATTTAGGATCTGTTGTGAGCTCTAGATTGGTGAGTGACAAAATATATTAATAAAAATGTCAAAATTACATATTTTGAAATTTTGTATGACATTAATTTTGACGCGCATTTTATATATATATTTTTAATTTAATATGTTTTTGTGTAATATGATAATATGGTATTTGTCAATTATTGTATGTAAGAAATATATATGTATCAATTGTGCAGTTATCCACGGTTCATCATCTGCAATCCGCCTTCGAAGAAGCCAGTGCCTGTTCGCGATATCATCCCAGTAAGGGTTATTTTTGGGATTTCAAGAATGGCAAAGCTTTGGCCACAAAGAAAGAAACGCCAGTACGTGAGGAACCTAGCTCATTGTTTCAACGGCAGAGAGTGGATATGTTACTTACGGAGCTCACTCGTAAATTCCCTTTACCAGTGCCAAAACCAGTGCATCAGGCAACAGAAGTTTGTATGTATCCCATTTATCTTTTTTCTATTTTATATATTAATATTGTATTTAATATTATTGATTTTAATTGTTTCAGCAACAGAGATTAAGCAAGAAGTGAAGACTGAGAAGAAAGACATGAAACCACCACCAGAAAAGAAACCTAGAGTTTCTTAATTAATAATAAAGATAGAGAGATTATTAAGAAATTTGTATAAAATTTTGCTGATTTGTAAGATACTAATGTGAGAAAAAAAGTATGTCATTTATACATACACGTACAAATATCTTATTAGATATATATTCTTTAAGGTAATAATATATTTATCTTCAGAACACACGATTTATTGCCATATTTTAATTGAAAATAATTAATAATTATATTTAAAAGAAAAAATTTAGTATTCGCGCGCACTTTATTTTCGCACTTCGAAATTGTAAATCTACGTTATTTTTATTTCTTGTGATAGTGATATGGATATTCAAATTAATCAAAACTCTTCTCGATTTTCATCGATTCAGAATGCACTTTCTTGAATTTGTATTTAAATCTAAATTTCTCCTTTTCATTGCAAGGAGTTGGAATGATATTAATATTTTTTTAACTAATCTAATCTTATCTCTTTGTATCAGAAATAATTTGTTTGCCGAAAATTTAGCAAAATCTAATAATAACATTTTATGGTATCTCAGTTTCTCAGAAAGAATATTCAATTTCATCTCGCAAATATTTTATTATAAAAAAGTAATCGATCGATAATGTAACTTGGAATTATTATGCACATTAGTGGTTGGATTTGACGCATAGACGCATTTTATTCTTGCTAGATTTATGATCTGATAGACTATATGTGTGCCAGAAATAGCTATATTTTTAAAGTTAAATCACAGCAGAATGTAAATTATAGTCTCGACTAAATTATGTTGAATTTATACATTATATATATATATATATATATATATATATATATATATATATATATATAAAATTATTTCATTATATTATAAATTAATATATAATTATACATATAAATTATATCATAAATAATTGAAGTTATAATTAGTTATATAATATTAGATTATGTATAATAATAAAATAGCTTCTATATCTTCTGTATTTTTTCTATCTTTTCTATATCTTTGCGTGATACATTTTGTATCACACAAACACGCGCTCATTTCATTTTAGATACAAAAGATTTTTTATTACTATACATATAACTAATTATAACTTCAATTATTTATGATATAATTTATATGTATAATCATATATTTAATTTATAATATAATTAAATAATTATAATTATATAATATTACATATATATCATAATATAATAAAATTATATATTATTGATTATTATTTCTTATATCATTTTTACATCATTTTACAGAAGATAGCATAAAAATACAAATAGGAAAAATAGATTGAAGGGATAAAGATAATAAACCTTCGACGTAAAAGACGATCGCGCTGTTCATTTTATACGTATGATGATTCAGCCGTACCTTCAGCCGCCTTCGGCAAATTTTATCCTACAAAAAATGATCCCTTTAAATCGTCCTTCGCGCACATCGCGAGAAGTTATTTTATACAGCGTAAGAAATGATATGCGATGCGCATACATGCGCCGGTTGCCAGTATCTGGAGCAGGACGAGCAGACGACGAGCCTCGCGGCTTTCCTGGTCAATTGTCAACATGCGAAATGTAAGGTGGTTCGCCTGGTCCGTCAGCAAATAAGTAAACTACAGAACATGCAGGTACGAATCTCCGGGTATTTCCGTAATTGGATGTTATTGATCCCCTTCGAAAGCCCCTGGCAGTGTTAAAATTATCCTTTGCACTGTTTGGAGAATGTCATTCGCTCTCTCTCTCTCTCTCCCTTTGTTTTAAGATACATCCTGCCGTTTGCGAAGGCATGTTGATTTTGCCTTTGCATTCGATAATTCGAAGCGTCTCGTAATTTACAGTGTAATATTTAGAAAAGAGGAAGTGTATCTGAAAACAAATTATATATATTGTATTATGAAAAAGAAAGTAAAAGGAAGATATCCTTCGAACTTTACAAGAAAAATATAATTTTTTTTAAAGACGGGGAAAGAATGCTGAAAACTTTTTATCGTTATATATTTATAATTGTTTATACTGTCATATAATGCACTATAAAAGCTTATTCAGGCATTTCTTGTGTTAACTATAATAAACTTAACTGTAACAAACTTTAATAAAATATTATTTTTTTATAATGATAGAATGTAATAGAGAGATTATTCGTTTTTCGACAGCTTTCTTGTATTTCTTCGCCTCTTTTTTGCATTTGTTTTAATTTACTATAAAAAAATTTACAATAAAAACCACTTGTATGTTTATGTATATAATCTCGTTTTAGTTAGAAAAATATTTAAGATTCACAAACGAAATCCACGACGATTTGACGACAGTAAAAGCGTAAAAAAAATTATAATTTCCTATCCAAAATTCCTCCAATTTTTTTCGTTTTTTATCGCATTAACAATAATTTTATATACGTAAAAAAAATCATATGCAGCACGAACGCTACCTGGCCATTAGCAAAGCACGGGATGAAGTATGCGAAGAGACTCGTAGCGAAATGCCTATTAACATGAACGAAGTATCTTACGATAAAGTCCGCGAATTATATGATGAAATGCACGAGATGCCGCACGACGATGAAATATACGAAGAAGGCAAAACACGGCAACCGTATGATGAAGAGTACGATGGAGTATACGAAACGCATAAGGCAGTTACAGTTGCAAACCGGACTGTCGGAAAGATAAACGCGAATGTAGAGGTAGATTTCTCTCTTATTATTAATCGGTTTAATCAACAAAATCGTTTTCTTTTTTATACAAATTATAATATATAACAATAATAATGTTTTATTATATTATTATAATTATAAAAAATTATTATAAACATTATCAAAATCTAATCGATTTAATCAATCATATCGTTTTCTTTTTTATACATTACAAAATTATTATAATATATTATTGTATAATTATTATAAAATTTTATAATTATAAAAAATTACTATAATATATTATACTATAATTATAATTCTAAAAGATTGTGTAATGTATTATAATATATATATATTGCACTTGTATAATTATATTGCACTTATATTATAATTATATATAATAGAAAAGAGACTAGTATTGTACAAAAATTACCTTCTTTTTTAAGTAATTAAATGATTATATAACCGGATATTCTCTGATAACCGCGCATCTTTCCAGACCGCATCCTTGCATCGTGCGGCGTCTCTCGGAGGAGCGTTGGTAGACCGCAAGTGGGTGCTGAGGATTCTACATCGTTTTCGTCATCGAGCATATCTGATACTGGTGGCTGCTGCGGTTGGCGTGATAGTCTGGTCCGCTCTGGTATACGGGGTCTTCCTGGGTGCGACTGCTTGCGGAAGCAGTCGTACCTGCTTCGCGTCGACTCTTAGATACAAGCATGCCAAACGCTCGTTATTTTAAGTCGCATGCATCAGCTGTTCCTCTGGTGTACCAATATTATATTTTTTTATTTTATATTCATATCATATTTACCAAATTGTATACGATACGAGATTTGCTAAATGTTGCTTTTGTCTTATCGTTAGAGACAAAACTCAAAGTTTCAAGTATATTTGATATGATACATATACACGTACATGCGTATGTTGCTTTATAAAATATTGAATAAATATATATTTTTTTCCGATAAAAGATTCTTTAATATTTATTCCTCTCCACAAGGAGAGAGCTAAATTATATATAAAATATAAATAAATATTATATTCAAACATATTTTTATATGTGATACACAAAACTAGATTTTTTTAAAAATAAAATATTTATTTTATTTTTGAAAGTCCATATATAACTGTTATAATACGAATCTAAGAAAAGATGGCTAAACTATTTTATTAAATTAAAGAGCAAATTAGATTGTGTGTATTATTATAACAAACTATAATAGGAAATTATTTCTGAAGCGATAGAAAATGTATTTGGACATGTCTCACACATACATACACACACATTAATAATATATCACTTATCAAGATAGAACAGATACGCAAATTAAGAGATGTTAATGAGCTGAAAATAAAAATCTAGGAGACAAAAATATACATATAAATGAGTTTGCGTTATATAAAATATTTTTGTTTTAAATATACAAAGTTGATTTAGCAATGCACAAGGATGAATTAAAGCAATATATGTATAAAGCGAGAGAGAATAGGATATGATGATGAACGGCGCTATGAAATGACGAGACGTTTCAAGACTTGACACAAAATATATTAAACTTGGAATAGTACACCACGTGTAGCGTTCGGTTAAATTATGCGACTAGGTCGTGTCGCGACGACTCGCGACTCCTCGTCCCGGTCTCGCGCTGGATCGACGGGGATCTAAACTCCCGGGGATCTCGGGAGAGATCGTGGCGCGCCACGATATATGCTACGATATGCTGATATGTATGTTATCTGCTACGATATCGTCATCGTGTGATATGTCACCGGCGCGCGTTAACAAGCGAGACACGAGATTCGTTGACTTTGCGTTGATAACCGCGTGTGTCCAACCGACGCGCGCGATACAATTTTCAGGCTTTCGGAATCGATCGTCCTGTGCTATGTAATGTATGCGTGTGTACATGTATATATGTATGTGTATGTGTGTGTGTTTGGCGTCTCGATTCACTCCTGCGATCGAGTTTACACGCAGCTCTCTGGGCCAGGTATGGAATTGGCGATGATGATCTCTTTCATCAAGTTACGATCGGCCTTGAAGCTGATAGGCTCCCAGGATTTTGCGGAGAATGGATTCAGCTGTCAGGAAAAGAAAAAACATCGAGCGTATTTAATATGGCTGACATCACGCAAAGAAAAAAGAAAATTTAGAGTTTGAAGTATGTCTATACTGCTTGAAAAAGCATGGAAAACTTGGAATTTTCAGAGAGATCTTTTGTACCTGGAAAAGTAAAAGAATTCTCATGGAATTTTATTGAAACTTAGTAAATATTTAAAAAAAATTTCTCTTTGATAAGTTTGTTTTTATATTATAAGTGATTTTTGATAAACCGAATGAATTATGGATTTAAAAATATAAATATACATTTTTTATATTTGCTTATATATTCAATATTTTAATAAAACATTGAATATGCAATTAATATATATTCTTTATTGTAATTTTGTAATTTTTAATTATTAAAAAATGAAAATGTTATGCAAGTGAAAAATTTATTTATATGTATGTTTGCGAAAGCTATTCAATATATTTGCAAATTTAGCATTTGAAACTTAAATAGCTCTATATTTCTCTATATTTGTATGAGAAAAAAACATTAAAAAACACATATAATAAAAAAATTTATTTTAAAAACCACCAAAAAATCTTTAAAATATTCTTTTTACTTGGAATTTTATTCGAAAATACCTGAAAGATCAAGGAATTTTGAGAGAATTTTTTTACGAGATTTGAATAAACATTTTGTTGATTACAAAATAATGTTGATTATATTTTTGTTTTTTCTCCAACTGTCTCAATGGATCGATATTATTCATAACAGACTGCGTTACAGTTGAATTGAGATTGGCTAGTTGAATTTAGAGGTAGCTGGTTTAATCTGGTTTAATTTATAAGCGATCGATAGAAATTCAATCTACGGTAGATTAAGTTTCTAATCTTCTAAATCGGAGTTTCGAATTATATATATTGAAACTTTATTTCTTAAAGTGTCGAAGAAAGAATCAAAGACACACTTCACTTTAATTCTTCTACTGAGATATAATTGTAGAAAATATTATATAGGGAAATAATAAATCGTTAATGAGAAAGAATTGAGACAAAAATATATGTCATACACTTGTTACAAATTATTATTTTCAAGATAAATTATCATTATGAAGATAAATTATTATCTTCGAGATTATTTTAATACAAGAATTAAAGTAAAGCTTTCCTTTTTCAATTACGATGCGACAGAACGCATTTGATGTCGATATTAATAATAATATGACATTCAACGCGGAGGATCAATTTATTGATTGTAATAATGTGTCATTCGTTTTACGCATACATATATATCTCAATTGTTCTTTTATTTAAAAAATGCAGAATTATAAAAATGTATAATTTTTGGAATGACTTACGCTGCATCTGTTCGTCTGCAGCCCCTGCTTATGAATATCGTAGGGCGCAAACAACGTGTCTGGTCTCACTGGCAAAAACAGTTGTGGTTCGCGTTTGATTTTGTCTTGGTCTGAAATTCCACGCATTGTATTTTTACCTTATTAGTATACAATTTTCAAATGATTTAAATGAAATATTGCGAACAGAAGCTAGGCAGAATTAAAAAATAAAACTGATTTAATGTCGATACAAGCAGTTCCCGAATTTGGTTTCTTATTTGAAGCTTAAGGGAATGTAATTCTTACTACCGTCATGCAAATCGAATTAGAAATCGCTATTCGACAAGAATATCCATTGCAAAATATCGTTGTGCTTCAAAATAGCACGACATGACGAATTTAATAAAACTCTTTTAAACAATGAAAGAGAGAAACAGAAATATTATAGTACTAATTTCTAATATTCTATAAATTTCTAAAATAGTTCTCTCTTTCTCTCCATCTCTTTCTCACACTCTCCCCCTCTCTCTTTCTTTCTCGTGTGACATGGTTTTCTTTTTTAGACGATTCGTCGCGATGGATATTGAACTCGATGGGATCAAGTGAGATCGGGAAAATAAAAGTGGCAGTTCCCTGACAGCATATTACCTTGCGGCGACTGTATGATATCCGGCTGATTATTGAGCGCGTAATCGGTGACCTGTTTCAGCGTATACTCGACGAAGTACGTGTGGTCGCCGTGAGTCACGTCCAGCATCGAATTGTTCCTCGAGTCCGGCGGCGTGATTATTGGCTGTTTCATATAGGGTTCGATGTGCACCGGGGATGTGGTGCCGCGGCGTCGATACATCATCAGCATCACCGAGATCACCGTCGCGCCGAAAGCGAGCAGGCAACCGATCAGCAGAAGAATCAATGGCAGCATGCTGACTCCGGTATCTGTAAGCGAATGCATTCTGTGTCGCATAATGGATTTGGCACGTTCCTTGTCATGTCAAAGAATATTTTTTCCTACGCGATATATGATATGTATATATTTTTATAGAATTATATACAAGCTTAATTTGAAAAAATTGTCATTAAAATCAATTATATTAATAATTATGTGTGAACGATAGCGAAAACGTGTTAAATTTGTTATAAAATCCAAAGTTACGATATGAACATTATCTTTTTTCCGCTGAATTAGGAGGAAAAAAAAATATATATATATATATATATATATATATATATATTCTTAATCGAAAAAATCAATTGTCCACAAATACTTTTTTTATAAATTAGAACAGAGCTTAAGATGTAAAATTTTAATTTAAAATAATTGATATGTGTATTTTGAATTATATACAAGCTTAATTTTAAAAAAATTGTCATTAAAATCAATTATATTATTAATTATGTGTGAATGATAGTGAAAACATGTTAAATCTGTTGTAAAATCCTAAGTTACGATATGAACATTATCTTTTTTCCACTGAAAATTAAGAGAGAGAAAAATAAATATATATCTGACATATATATTCTTAATCGAAAAAATCAATTATTCAAATACTTTTTTGATAAAATAGAACAGAATTTGAAATATAAAGTATTAATTCAAAATAATTATTCAGTTTTACTAGATTAAGTTTTATTTAGATTAAAAAAGTTTTATTATTTGTTTTTGATAGTTCTATCGAAAATTTAAATACAATTACTCATCAATTTCGAATTGTAAATTAAATTATACAGAATAGATTTTTATCGATCCATTTTTTAAGGAAATTTTTTTATAGAATGTTATCAATTTTGTTTGATTTATAAAAATCTTCTTAAAAAAGATATAGAATATGTTTATATTTCAAATCGAATCGATTATTCTTTAATTCTTTTTAAAAGAAAATAGAACTCTAATAATTCTTTTTAAAAGAAAATAGAAAAATAGTTATTTTTCCAGAAGTTTTCTCTCTCGAAAACGATTTGATAGTACCTATATAAAAATGTTTTATCGACGTATCATTTTTACTTATTGCTACTGTTATAAATACGATAGAGACCAGATTTTTAAAAATATACGCAATTTATTTGCTATATATTAAATGGAAATGAAAAGAAAAGTTATAGATGTAATAAGTTATAGATTAAGAATTTAATAAATTTTGAAGTTGTAAAAAATACATTTTTTTGCACAACAACAATTTTCTTAACATTCAATTACCTGTATGCTTCTCCGAATCTCGCAGCATTATGTCCTCCAGGAGCGACACTTCGCTGCGGCCCTTGGCGTTCACGGCGTACGTCACCAGGTAAAAGTGCGTGGCCGGCAGGAGATCAGCCACGGCGATCCGGAAGATCGGCAGATCGGCCGACACGCTGGACGCGTTCACTCGAAGATTGCCGGTCAATACCTCGTAAGCCTCGAGCCGAAACTCCTGGTGGAGCCCGCCGTCGTATCCTGGCACGCATTCGACCTCCAGGATCTCCGAGCTCTGATTGAGCGACGCCTTGATGGTGCAATTGTTCAGGGGATTTGGTTTCACTGCACAAACGCGTTTTTGTCACGAAAACGATTTTGCGTGCTTTTACATACCTTCTCCTATTTCCTTCCTATTTGAAAGTTTTTATTCAAGAATTTACTTATATTAAAATAAGATAGATATTTTCATCTTTTAAAGAATTCTCGATATATTTTCTCTGTTGAGAGGCGCAAGAAGAAAAATCAAGATATATGTGAAATAAAAAAGAATCTCCCTTGGCATTCAACGCGAATCAGGTACAAAGTAGAAACAATTTAAGTAAAATGTAATGGGATAAGTAAAAAATAATACTCCATTGCAGAAAACTAATATTATAATAAATATTTTCGAATTTACAAAACACCGTGTACGAGAAACCTACTATAAGCGAGTCGGATAAAAAAAAAGAGCACAATATCCGCGCCGAGAATTTCAAATACGAGCATCTAAATATCATATGTTTATGTCACACATGAAAATACGTATAACATTTAAATACATTTTCGAGACATAAAATATATTTCTCTCTAAAAGCGAAAATGAGATAAAAAGTTTTCATATTTCGATTCCGAGATATAAAAGGAAGAAAGATACTGACTTTAAAAAAAAAAATGATGAAAATCCCATCTTTCTCTTCTCGTGATGCGATAAATGTATCACCTGCCGGAATGACTTGATAGATGCAAGGCGTCTCCTGTTTCCCTATCGCGTTTCTACCCCAGCAGGTCAGAGCGCCGT
Source organism: Camponotus vicinus (assembly GCF_025532165.1). Lineage (NCBI taxonomy): Eukaryota > Metazoa > Arthropoda > Insecta > Hymenoptera > Formicidae > Camponotus > Camponotus vicinus. Next base: position 9,527,955 of record NW_028141956.1, read on the forward strand.
AATCCCTCTCGGATTCGGGGGTGTAGACGAGCTCGCTCAGGGTGCCGTTGTTGCCGTCGAACCTGGCCGGCGCGACCTCGAAGTTCTCGCCGCTATTGTTGAACTCCCAGACAAAGTCCACTTCGCTGGGATCGGCGTCGACCTCGCAGCGCACTTTCACGGATTCCTCCAGGGAGGCCCCGATGATCGTTACCTCCTTCAACTTGCAAACCGGCGCGACTGGTCAAGAGGGAGGAAAAAAGAAGAGGTTCGTACACACGTTATCAGGGGAAAAAAAGAGTTGTCGAAATGAAATTGTCGAAAGACGAAACAATTTCATCCCCGCTATCGATCGACAAAACTTCGAGTGAGATTATGACGAGTTTAAGCGCCGTTTTATTCGCCCTTAATCGGTAGAATTATGTTGTTCGCCGTAGGGCTTGGATAGGAGGGTTGAAAATAAATTGGCTTCTAAAATGTAATCCTTCATATCTGACGTCCGTGATATTCCGCTACCGAACACAATTACGCGCAGTTGGCATATTGTGTAACGCGTATTTTGGAGTTTACCGGAACAGAAACAGGAGGAATTTAACGTTGTATCTCACGTTGAATGTAACTTTTAGTGATGTGTGAAAAGGTCAAAGGTGAATTTTACCGCAATAATGTATCTTTTTAATCGGACGTATTTTAATAATTTATTTTTATATAGATTTCCCTGTTAATTCGTAATGCAAATATCTATTAAATATTTATGCATGTACATAAATATTTATTCGATAAATAACACGTATTTAGATATTTAAATCTGTTTATGTAAAATATGTATGATGAATTTTCTATAAATATCTCTCTGTATTATTTAAATAGCGAAGCTTCAATTTTTTAAATCAATTGTCTAGACTCGCCGACGTTCAATTGCCAAGTTATGCTTTCTCGAGAGGATCACTTACAAAATCGAACTTGCGTATTTACTTACACTGTACTCTCAGATTCACAATGGGACTCGTCGTTTCTCCGCGATCGTTGCTGGCGAGACACGTGTAATTTCCCGCGTTGTCACGACCTATACCCTGCAGAACCAGGCTCTGGGTGCTCATGATGATACCAGCCGAATAGTTTTGCGTCAGCATCGCGCCCTGTCATTGATGGATTAGCGCTTTTAACACGGAGGTTGAAGGTACGATAGCATTCTATACTATAGCGTTCTATACTATAGCGTTTTATACTATTTCTTTGGTAATATAAGAAAAGGGAAGGTGGCAAATCGATATCGTGTAAAATTTTTCGCACCATTCAAACTGTTCTCATCCAGAAAGTAGAGAAAAGTCCTTCAATAGAATTCTTTTTCCCATAAATATTTGATACACATTACATATACTTAGGATTTAGTATATATTTTTTTTTCAAATCTCTCTCGCATTTTTTATGGAAATCGAGAGGAAAACGAAGATGAAGATTTTATTTCTTATGAATTTCTTTATTTCTCGAAAATCTGGCTTTTTAGAAGTTACAGATAACATCTTAAAAGATCTCTTATAAAGTATCAAGTCTCAGATTGATCTTTATTGATCTTTATTGATCTTTATTGATCTTTATTGAAATAAAAAAATCGCTATTGACTCTCTCTTATAACAAGAAATTGATATATCATTTTCAGACCTCTATTTTTTATTCATTGGAATTTTTTTTCAAACATATCAAATACTCAATACTTTTTTTGACGAGAAAAATAAAAATTAATTATATCGAAATTCTAAAGAAAAACACTGAGATTTCATAGAATATTTTAAATTAAATTAAATTAATTAGATTAAATAAATTAGATTAATTAGATTAATCAGATTAATCAGATTAAATAAATTAGATTAATTAAACTAAATAAATTAGACTTATTATTGTGGACTTACATTATGGCGCCAGGTGATTTTGTGATGCTCTGGATTAGCACGGACTTTGCATTCGAAATACACGTCATCGCCCTCCTTTATGTTCTCCGCGTTCAGGGTGCTGCCCAGATGCAGCTGTACCTTGGGCGGAACTGGAGAGAAGTTTTCGAGAAGCTTA